>NC_092101.1:10749313-11349313 GCF_045679555.1 Salvelinus alpinus | reverse complement strand
AACTCGGAATTGTAGGTTGGGAACTTGGGCCTCTTTCTAAAGCTACGACCTGAAGATCACTGACGTCATCATGATTCAACCTTGTTTTTATCTGAGTTCCCAGTTGTCTTGAAAGCACCATAAATCCAGGGAATGCCAGACTTTGATGACAAAGTTTGATCACAAAATTTGCCCACGATGGACCGCCGCACCACCTTCCTGTTCAAGTGTGGATAGCACAACAAGGTGAGTCCAAAAATGTCTTGTATGCTGCTGCATAAATTATGTAATATGCCAGGGAGCTATGTATACTGTAGCTAAGAAAGTAATACTAAGTGTATGTTGTGTAGTTAGCTATTAGTAGCACATCTGCCTCACCCTAATAATTTGGTCTATTTTCCCTTCTTAATTTTGCCTACTGTTCTGACTTGGTGGTGCACATGTGGCCGATAACCTGTTTTAGAGAAATGTGATCAGCGAATATTGTAAGCGCTTTTATTGTCTGCTTATATGCCCCCTTTATTTATCCTACGGTTCTGACTTGGTGTCCAGGGAGAACACTGTAAGAACGGCACATTCCGTCGCTGTACATTTCAAAAGTGCTGAACAAATAGTTATATTGACTACGTCTGTCCTAGCTCGCTCATTAATGTCTTAATCAAAATTACGGATTGCCTCTTATAAGTAAATGTAAATGATGCTGAATGAACTGTTTCGCTGCCAGATAAGGAATTGGCTGATAGCCAGTTGTAGCAGTGGTAAGGTGTTGGGACTCCTTTATGTTTTGCTGGCATGCTCCCAATTGAAAAATATATAATTTTGCCCCACCAAAATGTACATGCTAAAATTGCCACTGTGAATACTTTCCAAATGCACTGTATATCTACGTCAACATGACAAAATTGATAGCCTAAGTTTTTTCGCTCTGCATTTATCTTTGTTGGTAAAAGCATGATATTGTGAAGGAACATTTTATGTTTGTGCTTTTCTAATAACCAATTCAACTGGGTTCATGCAAGTGACTGATTGAGCGTTCCTGGGAGGAATCCTCACTATCAGTATAAGCAATTTGGCAGGACGCCCAGAACATTGTTTTGAGAACTGAAAGGGGTGTCTCAGTTTCAAGCCTTGTGAGGTTAGGGTTACGGTTAAGGTTAGGGTTAGGGTTAATGATGAAATAATGATGAATAATGAATAAGTTAAATCATGTGAATATAACTTGCCTGTGTAAGCAGTATATAAGAGAATTAACGGGACTGCCCCGGCGGAGCTCTTGACAGACGTGTACTACTTGGTGCATTAAGTTTGTTGGAACCTCTCCAGCTTGCTGATAATAAATAATGATTCATTTAACATTGACTTCAGGTGTCTCTGGTGGTAATTTCCATGACAATATAGCAATGAAAAACAGTTCCCTCCACCCCATGTAATATGTACTAATTATGGAGTTATTTGTTCATGTATGAAAACATGGGATTCCCTTTGACACATGCCGCTGGCAGTGTCTGGGCCCTCTGGTTGGTTACTGTAATGTGAGTTGAAGTTGTCATGACAGCAGTGGCTTCTGCTTCACTGACCCCCCTTCCCTAAATACAGCTGATTCCTGTCTCATTATTGGAGAGCAACAATGACTGCACTCAAAAAAAAATCATGAAAATCATTCTCAGTGACATAAAATGGAGGTTTGAGCTTCAGTATTTCTGTTTCCCCGTGTTGCCATTTACCTTTTCCCAACCACCTTTAGAATTTCTTGTCGATAACCATTTTTGTTAGCTTATTACTTGTTATAGTTCTGTTCAATAGGGCAGCAAAGGAGAAACATGCACATCTGTTAGGTCTGGATTTATCAGGATTAGCCGTCTCTATGTTTGTTTTGAAAACTCTTGTTCTCTGTGGTAGTGAAGGGGTTTAAGACCTTACCCAGACATCTTTATTGGATACGATACACCCATAACAGCGGGATAACAGAGTACAGTACACCCAAGCATGATAACAGTTAGACAAAAAAAACACAGCAGCTCAAAGTCACTCACAAACTCTTGTTAGGAGTTGACCACAAGCTCAGATCTAGGATCAGGATACCATACCTCCGATTATAACATTAACCACCAGGAATTAAAAATCATACATTACTTTATATCAGCTCTTGTGGCACATTGTAAGCTCAATACATTCAGTGTTTCTTATTATGCCTGGAGGCCACTGGGTGAGAGTGTGGGTCAATAACAAATTAATTCACCCCCAACGATTATTATCCTATCACAATGTTGAATCAACACACATTCACATGTCACAGACAGAGAGAGAGAGAGAAACAGGACAGAGGGCATACTGACGTCTTATTCGATGACTGACATGCACCGGACTGGGTGACGCCAAGGGGGTTCTCTCTCTGTATTTGTGGCCTGACTTTGCAGTAAGAAGATTACCACTCAAGATCAACCAAAGAGATATGGTAGGTAAGAAGAGACTAGTTGGCATCCAGAGCTAAAATGCAGGCTATAGCTTGGCAGCCTCACACAGTCTTGAGTTGAACCAAAGACTCAGGATTGATATCGGTTTTGATAGTAGGGACACAGAAATGAGGCCAGAAGACTCCAGGTATGTACAGCCTGGGTCCTAATGTTGGACCTCTTCATATGACAGACACATCATTAAAAAAATGACATTGTTTCACACTCCTATTTCACATCTCTAAATATGTCTCTGTCTGTAGACAGCATTCCTTATGCCAGTTTCAAACACTGTTGGAGAGGAGGATTTTTTAAACAGAATCCCCCTTGCCTATTCTGTCTGGAGGGAATAACACAAGGAATTTTAGCTACAGGACGGGAGAGAGCAATGACCTCTGACTCCTGAGTTGTGACCCCTGTTATCTGATCTCTCATGTAACGCTGGCTGCCCACCCATCACACCGAGAGGCCTGGACACCAAAGGTTGTTCTCAGGACCCCTTGGCCTGGTTACAATTGTAACTTGTTCTGCACTGTTTGTGGACTTGGTGTTGTTCCTAGTTCTTATTGATATGGGCCACTGGCACTGCACTAGTACTGAGAGGCCGTACTGGATGAGAAAATGCGAAGAGCATTGACACATCTGAATACATTAAGAATATTGTTTGAATTGAATAGTGTGCGTGCGTGCGTGTGTGTGCATGGGTGCATAGAGCAACGTGGAAGGCAGTAATGTGATTTATACACACAGTTATGAATGCCATACATAACTGGTTATTAGTATGTTAATAACATTAATGGGACATTAGAGGGTGGAAGTTGCAGACAGATATCATCACTCATGTATCAGCTCCTATTGCACTGTCATCATACCAGGTATTAAGTAGATAAGCAAAAAGGCTTGGATCCATTTCCATGATCATCCTGTTCTTTGATTGACCACTATTTATTGACCACTGCACTACATTACAGACGGAGGATCTTAATCATTTGATCACCTTGTCGCTGGAGAACATGTAGTTTATTTATTATTTAAAAAGGCTTCTGGGGGCCTCCCGAGTGGCGCAGTGGTCTAAGGCACTGCATCTCAGTGCTAGTTGTGCCACTAGAGATTCTGGGTTCGA
Organism: Salvelinus alpinus; assembly: GCF_045679555.1. Lineage (NCBI taxonomy): Eukaryota > Metazoa > Chordata > Actinopteri > Salmoniformes > Salmonidae > Salvelinus > Salvelinus alpinus. The sequence continues at coordinate 11,345,758 of NC_092101.1, read as the reverse complement.
GTCCAGGCTCTGTCGCAGCCGGCCACGACCGGGAGGACCATGGGGTGGCGCACAATTGGCCCAGCGTCGTCCGGGTTAGGGAGGGTTTGGCCGGCAGGGATATCCTTGTCTCATCGAGCGTTAGCAACTCCTGTGGCGTGCCGGGCGCAGTGCATGCTGACACGGTCGCCAGGTGTACGGTGTTTCCTCCGACACATTGGTGCGGCTGGCTTCCGGGTTGGATGGGCATTGTGTCAAGAAGCAGTGCGGCTTGGTTGGGTTGTGTTTCGGAGGACGCATGGCTCTCGACCTTCTCCTCTCCCGAGTCCGTACGGAAGTTGCAGCGATGAGACAAGACTGTAACTACTACCAATTGGATACCACGAAATTGTGGAGAAAAAGGGGTGAAAAATAAAACAACAAAAAAAGGCTTCTGAAGTTTGTCATTTCCACTTAGAAATTTCAGGCTTGATTTTCCCTTACGAAAAATGTATCAACCCCTACAAAAATGTCCATGAATTATAATCCACATGATTATTCACATTTCCTGTTGCTGCAGGATTATTTTCCTGCTGTAGCAAACTGGCTCAAATGATGATCCTACATCCTGTACATTACCCTCTACATCCCAAATCTGTGGATATCTACATTACCAAGTGTGAAACCTGGAAAAGCCCGTTAATTATAGCAAATAGCCATGGTGCTTACATTCTCTTTGAATTCAGTTGTCCAACAGATTCCCTCTGCTGATAGACTTTCTTGTTGCTCTATTGTCACTTGGAACACAGTGTCCTTACAAGAGGTTGTTCAGCTCCCTGCCTCCCTGCCTCCCTCTCACACAAATACAAACACAAACAGGTTTATATTGGCAATTAGTGTGTGATGGTATGGTATACTATGCATGTATTGTATGTACCTTTATCACAAAACATGTATTACTCACACACACAAGGTGTTATACCATCAACAAAGTGAATTCAACTATATATTGTTCAATGTTTGCTTACAACAAGAGCCAAACAACAACATATAGTGAGAATTGCGATAAGATCTCTTCCGCTTACTATAATGAGTTGAGTCCACATCCCATGATTGTTTTCCCTTTTAACATTGGTCCACTGTATGCTTCTAATGGGTGGTCTGTTTGGGTCAGTGGGGTTTGCTAATAGCATGTTATTATTAGAAGGGCACCTATTGGTAGATGAGTAAAAAAAAAAAGCAGACATTGAATATCCCTTTGAGCATGGTAAAGTTATTAATTACACTTTGGATGGTGTATCAATACACCTAGTCACTACAAAGATACAGGAGTCCTTCCGAACTCAGTTGCCGGAGAGGAAGGAAACCGCTCAGGGATTTCACCATGAGGCCAATGGTGACTTTAAATCAGTTACAGAGTTTAGTGGCTGTGATATAGTAGATGAAAACTGAGAGTGGATCAGCGTTGTAGTTACAACGCAATGCTAACCTAACTGACAGAATGAAAATAAAGAAGCCTGTACCAAGAAGGGTGCGACAAACAAGAAAGATCCACTCAGCAGTAGTCCTGTGGGCGAAAACAGCTCGCTGATGAGATTCCACATGTGAAAGTGAGATTCACATGTGGTTTCACATATGAAATTTAAATACAATGTGAAAACAGCTATTTCTTGTGTGAAAAAGCGATTTCACATGTGAAACTACATACAGTATTTGTAAAGGTGAGCACACCTGTCTGATATATAGGATAAGGAAACATGTTGTATTTTGGTATCCAGCTTAATTATAGTACTTGGGTCAATCATTTGGTCATACAGTATCTCCCCTTATAATCTGGAAGTGGAAGTTGACTAGAAAAATACATATTTAATATGTATATATAATATTTAAATGATGTTGATACAGTATCTTGTATGTTTGTGGGGTGGATGTTCGCTCTGATTTGGAGCATGTGCTTTAAATCAAACTCCACTCAGCCATTCATGACGTACACTTCTTAGGTTCCCTTCAGTAAGCACTCTTCAACTTTTCTATGACCTCATGAGCACATAACTATAATCACTCTCTCCACAAGTGTTATTATGTTTTACAAGGTCAGACTTTGAAGTAACGTGGCGTATGAAGAGTCAGTAGCTATTCCCAAACCACAATTTTCCCAAAGGGACGATTATGACATCAGAGGAAGTGAGGGAGATGAGGAAGCAGTCTAATGCTTTCCTGTGCTCCCTTGGTAGCTCGATGCAATATCCACCTCTACACCCCTCCTCTCCCACTCCCAGACTCCAGAGAACTCGACTACCTTCATCTTTCTATTCAACGCCCCCCCCCCCCCCCCCTGCAAGGAGGCCACAGGATGTAACTAGTCTGTCATAGTTAGAGAAGCACTGTAAGAGCCCTTTTTATTCATCATGGGTTTGATTTCTACAGTCAAGTTTAACTGACTCATTCTATTGCTACTGTATTCTGTCACTTAACTTTAGGGATCCATGCGTTGTCATAATAGTGACATAGTAGCTATATAACGCTTGCCGTAACTATTAATGACGAGCATTGACATAACAGTGAAAATGATGCAACCATTCATATCTACCACTACAACCAAGTAGACTCCCCTCAGACATAGATGCTTTCACATACGCGCTCATTGTAATGGTTGGAATGGAGTAACCGAAAGTAAAGTTGACCCACTGTTCCCTGGGCACCGTGGATGTCAATTAAGGCTGCCCTCTGCACCTCTCTGAATCAGAGGGGTTGGGTTAAATGCGGAAGACACATTTCATTTGAATGCATTCAGTTGTACAACTGACTAGGAATCCCCCCTTTCTCATAGACTGACTGCTCATGAACAGATTACACAGTCCAACGCTGGGACTTCAAATTCTTCTGTGGGTGTGCTCCCAACCCATCCAATGGCCCGCTTGAATTAGACTCAAGCCCATTTACATTCCTCTGACATGCTTAGCTGAACCCTTTTATCAACCCTTCCCCGAATACCCCTCTTCCCCTCTGTGAGCCCCCTAAACCCAGCCACCACTTCAACACCCCTCCTCCCTGCAACAAGCCCTCCATGGGTCAGGGTCCTAACAGTACTGTTCTATTTTTCTCTAGCTCTTGTTCAGTTTCATTCCCTCTTGAGACAGTTAGCAGTAATTATAGCCACAGTGGCAGTTGGTTCCGACATTCCTACAGGGAATATTCAAATGGATTTTATTTGTTAGAGCAGGTCAAGCATTGTGCTGTCTGGTGTCCTTTGGCCTGCTGATCATGTTACATTGGTTTAATCTCTTATTGAAAGGTCCACCATATCACATCTTCATCAAACATATACCCAAATGTTTTCGATGCGTGAGGAGTAGAGCACCTGAGTTATATTGTATTGCAAGACGGCACTCAGTGTGAAGTCAAAGATGGAGGTGATCTAGAAGTTGTAGCAACATTAGCCATATTATTTCGCCTTTCAAGATCTTTCTGTATTTTTTCAGTTATGAGAGCTGAAATAAAATGTCAAGGAAGATATGTTTTTTATTTATTTTGTTGTACTGCGGAGCGCATGCCTGAAATGTGGCTCTTTGCCAGGTTGTAATGACGTGCACTTGATTACATTTGCACATTGTTGATAACAGACTGATTTAATTTAAATGCATAATGAATTGCAACGCCTTTGCCAAGAGCTGGTAGCCTGAGATAAAGGAATAATTGGAGTAATTACAGTTTGGAAAATGCCATACTCAGTGTGTGCTTATAAAGAAGGCTGGTTTCAACTGAACTATGCTGTCCCAAATTCTAAATAATGTACCACACATGATTTATGCTCTCAAGGTGTATTTGAACAGTGAATTTTGCTGGGAGGAGTCTGGACGATGTCTAGTTTAGCCTTTTATGGCTAAAGATTGTGCTGCTGCCAACAATGGAACCGATGGGGCTATGGCTTGTGCAGTTGACAGTATAAAGAATGAACAACATGGGGGAGAGTACACATCCTTGTGGCACACCTGTGTTTACAGATTACGATGTAAGCACACTCCACTGGGTGTTTGTTTACTGAGAGCATTAACTGGGCCTTACGTTGTCAACCTTCAAGTGTATCCTTATAATGTCTGACTTCCTAGAGATGGTAACACTTTATTTGGATAGGCCACATGTAGATGCTCTACAGACTATCAGTAAAATGTAAACTAACTATCTATTAGCCCTAACCCTTAACTTGATTCTTACCCTAACCCTGGCCCTAACCTTTACCAGACCCTTATTCTAAACCTAACCCTAACCGTAACTTTAGCAAGCAGTTGCTTATCAACAGATAGTCAAGATTTCCATACTATCAACAAACTATCTCAATAAAGTGTGACCCTAGAGATCAAGGTGTTCATTGTGTACCATTTGGCTGGTTGGCTTGGTCTTCTTTGAAAGCACAGTATCTCATCAACTGGAAGACTGTGAGACATGAGGACAAAGCTGAATGATGGACACACTAGCTCTGTTTCCGAGTCGAGTTTTTCACTTGGCAGAGAGTGAGCTGGATCTCCCTGTGGTCCAACTCTCCACGGTGATACAGGAAGTCCCCTGGAAGGGGACCTGGAAATCTTTCCATCAGCACAGCAGAGAGTAGAGTTTGGCCCAATCACTACATTGTCTTCTCCCTCATGGGGTAAGAGACTGATGATTTACAGACAATTCAAGAAAATTTTAATGATTAGATTCAAAGCACCCTGACGAAGACTTTTAGCTGAAATGTGTTGTTTTCTAGTAATAAATAAGTATTTGTCTATTCAACTAAGTTAATCCATTATATCAAGAACTATACCTAACATACTATACTGTATGTATTTTCAATTTTCTTTGTCTTCGCAAAACTGGCAAGCTACATTTATTTATACTTTTTTTTGGTACAAATCAGAGTTTTTTAAAATCATGTTTCCTCTCTGTTTCACTTGATTGAGTGCTCCTCCATATTAATGAATATATTGAGCTGGGGGGTGGGAGAGGGTTGTAATAGTTTAAATTGGGATGAGACACATATTTTATGAGCATGCCTTTTACTTCCCAGCAGGGAGAACTGAGCGTGCTGGCCCTGGTGTTTCCAAACATCCCTTTTGTTCCTGGTGACATCAGGTGCCAGCTGGTACTTCCCCCGAATGACCCCACTTTCCTGGAGCATCCATACAGGCGTAGACAGTACTGTCTGGTCTCTCGCCAGACACGCACATTTCTCACTTAATTTTCCTGGAACAATCGGCCCCATTTCAATTCACACCTGAGCCAAGGTAAACAGACACAACAAAGTGAGGGGTCTTCCACGTAATGTTACGTAATAAGGGACATTTACTGTGAAGGATCATGGCATGGGATATGCCCTGTTGAGGTACAGAGGACTTCTGTCTCTGTTGCTTTGAGCTCCATATCATGATAGAGGAACTACTCAGTGAATAACCCATGGAGGTTTATCAAGAAAAAAAGTCATTCAGATAAAGTGTACCGACTAAAAACCCTGAACTACATCCTGAGAGAGTCAAAGGTGATGTCAAATATAATAATAATCACCATGGTCATTGTAACAATAGTAATGTGTCATAGTCATATTTGTCTGAGAGGTTGGGTGTGCCGTCCCATGGCTTCCCCCTGGCTGCCCCACCTTTTATGGAAGGTTCCCATCCATTCTAGGACTCAGGCTCAGGGATGTGTCTGCGTTGTGACCTCACTTCCTCTCTGACTAAGCCCTGTGACACACACACACATCCTGGGTCAAGTCTTGTGGCCGGTCAGTTCGAGCCAGGTCATTGTTTACGGGCGTCGTGCCTCTAGCATGGACAGTGTGTACCAACAGATCCCAGGTCAGGAAACAGGGCTGGAAAATAAGACAAAGAACAGTAAAAACTTTGGTATGACATACTGTGTACTGTCCCTGCCATGTGCTTGTGCTACATGCATTTTACAAGTTAATGGCGAGCAAATTACAGAAAATAGCTTACGGTTGTGTGTGTGACGAAATCAATGCAGGGCATTCCTCCGGAGAATTTTAGAACTTGGACACTATCTCGGTGGCCTAATGTTATATGCTAATTTGACTTTGTTGTTCTTCATATTACCATCCATGGTAAACACACACTATATGAAATAAAATCAAAGTTTATTTGTCACATGCACAGGATACAGAAGGTGTAAATGGTACAGTGAAATCGTTACTTGATGAGTGGAGTCTTGTTTAGACATGTAGCTAGCTAACTAAACAATGAATCACAATCCCAACTCATAATGTTACTAATGGCTCTGAGATACGCATAATATTACTACACAGATCATACTTGTAACGTTAGCTAGCGAGCCAACCAGCCAGCTAATGTTAGCTAGCTAGCTAACAGTACGCTTTCACTTGCAATGAAAACGCATTTCTGACAAAATTAGAAATGTATAATATCTGAAAATGTAGCTAGCTAGACTCTCTTACACGTACACATGGATGAACGCTTCTCCCTCTCTGTCACGGATGCCATGGTTGCCCTTGGTTTGAAGATGTAATCCGGAGACAGGTGTTTTATACAACAGCCTTCTGTGTGTTCTCTTTTCGACTCCCTCTGCATATTTGCATTCAAAAGACTGAATTTTCTTCATCTCCTTAGCTATCATACTCTGTTTCCACCAGGCATTCCACTGATTTCAAACCTCGGTCCTCCAGAAAGTGGAGAGCTTTAGCAACACATATCTTTCAAAAAAGCTGCATTAGATACGGATTATCTACACATACTGAGCAGCTCATGTTATTTGCAGAAGCTTGCTACATGGCAGACCAATCCGAACACATCTATCGGCATGTCCAGCCCAACTTGTTCTCAACTGGCCTACCTGGTTAAATAAAGATGAAATATATATATATTTTTAAAATCCATTATTTCAGCCAATCATGGCTAGCGGGAAGGTTCCTGACTTTTTCCGTGGCTAAACCAACTAGGCTCGTAATTTAACCATTTGTATTCGTATTTACAGATGGCATACACGTTTGTTATTAAGGTACATGAAAGTTAACATGTTCCAGAAGGCATTTCTGCCCAAAAACGCATTTTGACAACAATTTTTTTTTACTCCTGTGATGTAGTGATGAGCACCATACGCCTAGTTTCCTGAAACGAGTCATATTATAACCTTTCTGTTGACAGCAAAAAGATACAGTACTGGGGTACTTTGTTTTCTTATGCAAAACTGTATAAACATGAGTACAATGTTTATATATGCAGCAACATCTCCATTTTAGATGTGATAACAGGGACCTGCCTGCCAGCAGGGAATTTGTTCCTTCATAAACAACATCCAGTGTGGCTGTCCCAGAATGAATTGGTCTGGAAAGGCAGGCTTTTGTTTGCCACTGACCAATCGTTTTAGCTCAAGAACCATCAGTAATACTTGACCTCTTAGGATCATCATCTGTCAATGGTGTTTTGAAATTTTCAAAGACACAGAGACCTATTGAAAGTCATTTTTGGATGTACAAACAAAAAGCCAGACATGAACTTACAATGTGATGTTTGCCGCAAGCTTGGCCTGTTAGTTAGTAGGTAAGCTCAAGTTGGTTTAGGACTGAACTAAATGTCCATGGTGCATTTTTACATGGCAGTACAGGGAGAGAGACCAAGACTTATGACCTGTCCAAATCCCATTTCCTGTTCGACTGAAAGACTCTGAAAAATAGAGAAAAGATGAGGAGAAAGAGGAAAGGGGGCGTTACTCCAACAAAAGACTCTTTCCTCAGAGTGCAGTTCACCCTTTTCAGGGCTTGGCATAGTTTACTCCGCACCATGGCGACAAGCTGAAGAACTAGCAGTGTCAATGCGCCTGTGTCATTTCATTCTCCTGGTTCCCTCAAGAAAACCTCCACTGGGGGAAGTGAATTTCCCAAAGTTACTGTAACGTTAGACTCATCGGAAAGAGACACAATGTGACGTGACAGACATCCTAATATGTGTTTAGGTGGAAGAGTGGACAGTTCTTCGCTCCTGCTATAAGAGCTCAAACTTGACAGAGAGCTTCACAAAATAGAGCCTCTCACCTGATGCCAAACCAATGCTTTCTGACAGAGTAGATCCTAAGTGAAGGACCCAACTGGCCAAAATGTCCAATCAGAGTGATAGTGGGAGTTGCACAGTTCTATATAAGTTACAGTTAGGGATGGGGATGTCCTTCCACAGTTTGCATTTCTAATATCAGTTTTTTTAAAAGCCATGCCAAAAGAAACATGGGTTTGGATCCCACTGACACCATGTTATGTTATTAGCTATATGGATGAGGCAAGTTAGCATGACGATAATATGGCAATGATACAGTTCATGCATCTGTGTCTTTGAACTTGACCAATATAGGAATAACCCCTTACAGGACAATGCCTACTTGAACTTTGCCTGAAATAATAATCTATCCAGTCATGACAAAAACCAGTGTACAGCAGCCATTAGCCTTTCGGAATATCATTATCCATATCCACGACACAGTTAAAAATAAGAGTATACTGTTTGCCATGTCAGAACCGCAGAAATGAACGAGCAAAAACAATTTACTGAGTAAATATATATTTTTATCAACTGTTAGAGTACTTGACCAATTCAGTGTGTGACTAAACAGTGATGTTACCATGAAAGAATTAAGACTACACAAGTGGGATGAGCAAAAGAGGTCTACACGTGACACCTAATGTATGCCCGAAACCTTTGCTTTGTTGTGACTGCATATTACAACGCGCACATTAACATTTCCTATTTTACTCTAATGCCAGAGAAACCAATCAAAACGGAAATATGTCTTTAATTCCTGCAGAGATTATTACTAGGAAAGATGTTTCTGCTTTAATTTTTCCACTGAAGCTGATGATATTAGGATCTTTCATGACTGAATTGAACACCAGTTTGATAACAGAAGACTAGTGACTTCTCTGTAGCTTGTTCTCACTTCTCCCCTCCCCACCCCACCACTCTTTCTGGCCACAATGATAAGAGCCTGATATCTCCTTACATAACATTGTTCAAGATCTGTGTGTTTGGGCAAGTGTGTGTGGTTATTTTTATGTTTTGTGTTTAAAACATAAAGCACTCTTTTGTCTGAGAAATCTGCAAAGCCCCTCTAATAAACGAGGGCTGGCCGAAAGGCTTATGCTGAGCTGGATCCCGCCGTGCTCAGATTTGCCCCCCGACAACAAAGGGAATCCGAACAGCTTTCTGGACAATGGTCTCCATGGAGATTTTTGCTCTCTTGTCCAGCAACAGATTATGTAGATGACACACACAACTACGACACTTTGTCATGGAGCCAATGGTTCCAATATTCCACACACGGTCAGTCCTGGCATGTCCCGAACAGTCTCCCATCTTAGAGACCTTGGTGTTAACCCAGAGCATTAGGCTACTTCTCAAGGCTTCCCACAATTCTCACTTTAATGACAAGTAAGTTTATGCTGTAACCCGTATTCACAGTGAACACCATGACAACTGAAATAATAGAACTGAAATAACAAGCCGCCCATGCCCTCAAATGATGTTATCTTAAAAATATAAACACCTAACAACACCAACTCCATTCCCAGTCCTGCATTTGATGATGAATCCCTCCTTTTGGGAATATAGCTCCCATGATTTCTTTGTCAATAAAAGTGAAAACACTGAACCCACTGGGCACACACTGGTTGAATCAAGGTTGTTTCCACGTCATTTCAATGAAATTACAATGAACCAACGTGGGATAGACATTGAATTAACGTCTGTGGCCAGTGGGAGGCATCAACAATTTCACTTTAGGGGGTTGAGAGACATTCCAAGGACTTCACAGCTAGCCATGTGGAGATGATTACTGGTAAGGAATTTAAAGCCAAATGAAGTGCAGAGCATGTAGAACACATTGTTCCTTGCAATCTCACCCAATATGGTTGACTTGGCATCTCATTGGCATCTCTACTGATCATCAATCAATCAATCAAATGTATTTATAAAGCCCTTCCTACATCAGCTGATGTCACAAAGTGCTGTACAGAAACCCAGCCTAAAACCCCAAACAGCAAGCAATGCAGGTGTAGAAGCACGGTGGCTAGGAAAAACTCCCTAGAATCATGAAAGATCCAGAACACATCATGCCATTGCATGATGTGTCCTGAAAGCTTAACACTGGCTTTCTTAAAAAGCAAGAATCTCTCTACCATGCTCTGTTGGCCTACCTCTGTTTGGGAAATAAATCAAATTGCAACATTATCATCTAAGATTCAATAATTCAATGCATTGTACTGATCATCCTAAAGTGTTTTGACCTGACAAGGTTGCATTTTTGGTCTGCTTTTTGATGACAGTGCTTCTTTCTGTATGTGGTCTTTGTGGTCAAGATGTCAATAAAGAGTCCCAAGCTGTGTTTTGGGTGGGGTTGATTGGCGCTATCTATACTGACTGTGAGAACCGGATGGAGGAAGGAGAAAAGTCACTTTTTTAGGGCTTCGGAGGGAAAAGGCAAGGATGTGGTGATTGTTATCTTTCATGAAATGTTGTTCTTCCCCTCCCCTTACGACTTATATTTGACTGGTTGAACTGGTGGAACTCTGGGGCTTGTTTGTTGATCTTAGAAACAAGATTTTAGATAAGTGGTGGATGGGTGGATAATTAGAATTGGAACTCACGTTAATGCTCGTGGTTGGTCAGGGACATTGAAATCCTGCTAAAAGACATCGAAGAGTAAGCTGTTCATTTTTTTTCTTCTATTTTCAACTATGCCATCCATACTACTTGTGCTTGTCAGTGCGTCTTATGTGTGAGTAATAGACATCTAGATATAGGACATACTTTGTTGCAGATGTATGTTTCCATTTAACACTTAGGCCTACCTAAAGTAACATGAAACCCTAGGAGGCCTTGTAAAAACCATAGTAAATTAATTGAGCTTTCTGTACTCTCATTCATTGAGCATTTCCTGAGATCATATTCCTCTGGAATGCTTTACGAGAGCAGTTTAACACTGGAAGTACACCCACAGGTATTTTACGACCCATGACTTGAAGGGGTTCCAAAAACACCTACGCTACTCCCCACCTTAAAACCACCCCATTTTCTACCTCACGTCTAGGTAAATCACTTGTTTGAGGGAAAGCAATAAGAATGGTTGTGGGTTTCCTCTCCACTTTCTTTTCCACTCTTGCTTTTCTTTTAAGGGGTTTCCTTTTCTACACTGACACCCGGCAAGGTCAACCGAACAGCAGTCATGTTACCAAACAGACTAAATTGATGTTGGTGTGTTCCGTAATGTAGTAGGCTACTGGGAAATCATTTGTTGCACTTAACCTGCCCTGCAGCACTTTGTCTCTTTCTTGTATGTACTGCTTTCTTTTAACAGATGATTTGCACTCAATACTTAATTCACCGTCCAGACCAATGGCTACAGTATAATGCTAAACTACAACATAAACCTAGAGTTAGTACCGCCTATTGAGTTGAGTAGCCTATGCACTCTCATTGTCCTCGCCGTCATTTTCTAGGCTGTGTCAGGGTATGCTATGCTCAGACGTGACCTCTGAACGTGTGACTTTGACTTACAATCTCTGTAGCCTATAATTTTTAGTATCCTGTGAAATTTATACTACACAAACAATGAATCAATTTAAGTCTGGGTATTTGGATTTGTATGGGTACATACTGTATATCAAACATATACTTGTATGGAGTGGGGGTGGGGGGGGGGGGGGGGGTGTTGTAAAAAATATGATCAACCCATAGACATTCAAGGCTTTTCTCAATCCAATGATTGTGTTGGTGTGACTGTACGTTTGTGGAGCTACATATTGGATGCAGATGCTGTTGGTGTTGCGCCTAGAGAAGGACTGAGGTAATGATTGGGATTCCCATAGGGCAGCTCACAATTGGCCCAGCGTCGTCCGGGTTTGCCCGGAGTAGGCCGTCATTGTAAAATAAGAATTTGCTCTTAACTGACTTGCCTAGTTAAATAAAGGTTAAATAAAACAATGATGAACCAACCAGATGCAACAGAATGAAGAGATGGCAAAAAGAGAGTGGAATGGGTTGGTGGTGAGATGCCAAATTCAGCTGGCATAAGGATGTGTGGAATGTCACTGTTGAAGTATCATGATGGATCAATCGGAGCACGATGGAGCATTTCCGGTACTAGTGAGTAATCGGAGCCCTCCTCTTCCTTATGGGGCCAATGCAGGGGTGTGTATTCATGGATGCCATGGGAAGCCAGGCTTGCCCCCAAAGAATTACCAAGATAACTATTAAAAAACATTACATCATTTTTCCTTCAATTCGCAAGAGGCTGAATGTATCTCACAGGAGAAAGCATCTGAGCGAACGAAACAGCGCCCCTCTGTCTCTCTAGGTGTAGGCCATCTATCTGATGCTGTTTGGTCCAAACGAGTATTACATTGTTGCCGGCCCTAGCATTGAACCGAAGGGAAGCCAGCGAGCATTTGGCATCCCTTGATAAAAATACAAGTATGAAACATTTGCCAATCAGCGTTGAGCTAAACTGAGCGAGCACAACTGTGAATGGTTCTGGAGCACCGAAAAAAAGTGTCAAGGGAAGCCAGCTTGGATTTTGGCATCACTCCTATCAAATCACACTGAGAGCATTAGTCATTGACAGAAACAACTTAAATTGTTGCATCATGTTGTGTTGTTGTCCTCCGGTGGCTAGCTAACTGGCTAGCTAAAATTGTCACTTTCCTAAATTAGCCATGGACGGAGATAGGGATTTGGGTTTTACTTCATTCTTTGTACTGGCCAATGATTATAATGGCGATTCTGATCCAACCATTAACTCATACATTGTTGTGCCCCTGGCCTGAAAGGATGGAAGTTAAATATGTAACTAGATGTAGAAGGCTAATATTAACTAGCTAACGTTGCCCATAAATGGAAGTTAGGCTAGCGAGCAAGCGTTTTAGCCAGGAAGCCTAGGACAACAAAAATAAAAGCATGTACTGTATGACAGACTGACTTCCTCAACATAGAAAAGAGGAGGTTGGCATTGGCGTTTCTCTACAAGCAGGACGCACACACACACACACGCACTCAGAAATCAGAACCATGGACAGCCACATCATATTTAGCTTACGTTGATTGGACTAAATTGTTTTTGGTATCTTTTAGTTGTGACTGTGTTAGACTAAACAGAGGTTGATGATGTTGAAATGTTGAAGTTGAAATGGTGCTGGAATAGTGGAGGCAGCTCCTGTTTCTTTGCGACTTGGGGTAACTCTCTGTGGCTCTAAGTCATTAGTTGTTTAGTGATCCAAAAATGTTGGAAACATTAACTTGCTTGATCATGCTGTAGGTCATGTAACTATCTGTTACGTGCAATATGCTATGTGGACTTCACCGGACAGAGGTTGCTTTCCAGTTTTGTGATAAAACAAATGTGTGGAGGAATTTATTCTGCCACTGTTTCTTCTTATTGTCTCAGCCTTCAGGCCTATATATCAGATTGCCAAACAACGCAATTATCACAACACATTGGTTGTAATATGTAGGGGCTTGGTTTTACCGGTGATTTTACCCATGTCACTTCATCTCCTTACCTCTCTCCTCTGAGAGTCATAAAACAAAGTCTGTGGAGCTCATAAAAGCACAAACCACTGTTTCTTAATTCCCTTTTTCCTTTCTTCTTCTCGCCCCTCCATGTATTTTTCTGCATGGCTACTCTCCCACTGACCGCTCCAGCATTGGAGGGGAGGGGGGTTAACTAGCCTAAGGTCCCAGCTGCTTTGGTTCACATTCGCAACAATGCGAGTCATCAACTGTCCCTGACCGTCTGAGTACACAAAGTAGGATCTGTTAATGAAAGACGACACTTGTAGTTTAAAGTCAGGTGCTATGTTCTCATATTATATAGCGACGTCATGCAACCCAGTGAATTCTATCTGGTTTCATACATTTTCAAAACCCTTTTTGTAAAGAAATGTGTTAAGTAAAGCAACAATGTGTACTGTAGCAAATTATTATAGTGAAATTATTAGTATATAAAGTACAAAGAGCTTATCTGGATGGTCCATCTATGTGCCCATTTGCTTTAGATTCATACTGATGTTCGCCTCAATTACGCCACGTCGGGAGCAACTCCTATAGGAGGATAAGTGGGGCTGAGTCCTGTCGTGGATGAATTCCGTCTAAGTAAAGGGGATCAAAAATAAACAAAGAAAGAGGAATGGCAGTGGAGTTCCCAAGATGAAAGACCCTGTGTCTCTCTGCAAGCAGGCTTTTGATCTCACGTAGTTTGATGGTCCGGAGAGCTGACAGCGATGGTGCCAACGCTCGCTCACAGACGACCAACTGGAGCATGGATATAGATATTCTCCCCCGTCAAAGAATGCACCAAAGAGACCTCTTGAAGGAAGGGTTTTCCATGTCTTTCTCTTTCCTTTCAGTCATTTTCCTCACTCTATGCACTCTCTTTCACACACAGACACAAACACGTAAGGATTTAAAGGAAAATATATATATAATTACAAGAAATCACGAGAAAATGTTATGACGTGATTGAATAGTTCTATGAATACATCAATACTTGGTGAAAGGAACCTCTGCATTACAGATGTGACTATTTCTGTTTAAGTCATTTTCCAATACATGATGCAGCCACCATCATGTTTGAAAGGATGGTTATGAATGGGTGATATACTGTACACACACTCAGAAGAGGGTATGGATATGCCATGTTTCCTTACTGCCCCACCCCCTGAGGGCAGAGAGCTGGGCGGAGCAGAAAACCTGAAGAGACAGAGGGAGCAGCACATGTGATTAATGGGCAGACAAAATGGGGCACTGGGGATGGGGCTGGGACTCACAGGGGATGGAGCTGGGAGCAGAGACGATGGAGGAGGGCGGTTACTCATGCACATATAGCTTGACTTAATTTGGGGGGGGGGTAATGTGCACAGCTGGTGCATTCCCAGGGATGAAAACAAAAGGATTTCTAATAACACAATTGAATAATGATATTATTGGTAGTATGATATTACCACCACAATTACTGCTGGCTATGCCAATACTTAAAGTAATAGTATGTAATAATAGGTGTCATAATAAGTAGACATCTCTGTGTTTACTGCGTCCATTAGAATATCTAAATTCATGTTAGTAAGCATACTAAATCAACTGCACCGCATCTTCAATACAGATGTTTGTATTTTTTGGCAGGCTATTCTGTTCTTCCTATTGATTTGAATAAAAGGTATTCACATTTTATCTATCTACTACTAACTCATAGCTTATTACTCTGCAATTACCATTCTACAGTGGATTTTCTTAGTACATACATGATCATTTCAGCGGCTGAATGGCTGAGCTATGCACTTTTGATTGACAGCAATTGACTCAGAAATGAGCCAAGGCCATCCCTCACCACCAAAGGGTTTGCATTGTCCAAAGGAGCATTTAAGTTTACAAACAAAACAGACCTACTAAAGTGATGATGATCATGATGTTGATGACTTTAGTTGGTTTAGGTAGTACCAGTTGCCTAGCATTTATGATTATTATTATGACGGACAAATATTCTCATTATTATCACTGTCTTTATTATTTAAAGATTGTAAATCCACAAATGATTTGAAATATTAATAGAAAAAACATTATTTTAAGGCACATACATTTGTGTTCTGCACCACATCAAGCGCTATGATGAAACTGGTTCCCATGAGGACCGCCACAGCAAAGGAAGACGCAGAATTACCTCTGCAGAAATCGCAGCCTAAATTAATGCTTCACAGAGTTGAAATAACAGACACATCTCAACATCAGCTGTTCAGAGGAGACTGCGTGAATCAGGCCTTCATGGTCGAATTGCTGCAAATAAATCCCTACTAAAGGACGCCAATAATAAGAAGAGACTTGCTTGGGACAAGAAACACGAGAAATTGACATTAGACTTGTGGAAATCTGTCCTTTGTTCTGATGAGTCCAAATTTGAGATTTTTGGTTTCAACCGCCGTGTCTTTGTGAGACACATAGTAGGTGAACGGATGATCTCCGCATGTGTGGTTCCCACCGTGAAGCATGGAGGAGGAGGTGTGATGCTGTGGGGATACTTTGCTGGTGACACTGTCAGTGATTTATTTAGAATTCAAGGCACACTTAACCAACATGGCTACCACAGCATTCTGCAGCGATATGCCATCCCATCTGGTTTGGGCTTAGTGGGACTATCATTTTGTTTTTCAACAGGACAATGACCCAACACACCTTCAGGCTGTGTAAGGGCTATTTGGCCTAGAAGGAGAGTGATGGAGTGCTGCATCAGATGACCTGACCTCCACAATCACCCGACCTCAACCCATTTGAGATGGTTTGGGATGAGTTGGACCACAGAGTGAAGGAAAAGCAGCCAACAAGTGCTCAGCATATGTGGGAACTCCTTCAAGACTGTTGGAAAAGCATTCCAGGTGAAGTTGGTTGAGAGAATGCCAAGAGTGTGCAAAGCTGTCATCAAGGCAAAGGGTGGCTACTTTGAAGAATCTAAAATATATTTTAACACTTTTTTGGTTACTACCTGATTCCATCTGTGTTCTTTCATTGTTTTGATGTTTTCACTATTATTCTACAATGTAAAAAAAATAAGTACAAATAAAGAGAAACCTTTGAATGAGTAGGTAAAGTATCAACAATGGACTAATGAAACAAATACCGAAAGATAGTTTTTGGGTGGAGTTTTCCTTTTATGGGGAAGGGAGGAGTGGTATGAACTGACAAAAAGATTTGCTTTTACTCAGCCTCTCTTGCGCACGGTGCTCATTCCATGAAATCACGCCGCAAACGCACAGAACTCAGCCGCTGGAAAATATAAAAAAGTTTCTGATTCGAGGATTTGTGCGAATTTAGGTTGATACTTGGAATATTCTCATTGATGATCACTATTATGGTAAGGAAACATTTGCTTAATTTCTAGACTAGATTTTTAATGTACATGTACATAGCCGAATTAGTTTTGGCGTCTGGTCATCAATAACAATGCAAATCAAAGTTGTGCCTTTCAAAAGTAATTTAAGTTAATGACTGTTTAATCATATCTTAAACACATAAGAAATCGAAAAAATACATTTGAACAAAATAACGTGAGTTTCAAGTGCATTTCAAGTTCATGTTGAGAGATTCCG
The DNA here is from genome assembly GCF_045679555.1 of Salvelinus alpinus. Lineage (NCBI taxonomy): Eukaryota > Metazoa > Chordata > Actinopteri > Salmoniformes > Salmonidae > Salvelinus > Salvelinus alpinus. The sequence continues at coordinate 11,328,681 of NC_092101.1, read as the reverse complement.
TTACATAGTTATTGCAAGTTTTTTTTCTGAAGTTTATGGATTTTGTAAAAAAACTTTAAAAAAACATTGAATAACTTCATAGCTTCCCCCCCCCCCATCTCATTCTTAGCACAGTTCAAAATAGCCTATCATGATGATAATTTAGCTCATGCATCAGTGCGATACTTTTCCATCTGTGGAATTCAGCATACAGTCCAGAATCAGTTACCATAATGAACATCATATCCATAAAGAACCGGCCAGGTTTCTGACTTTTCTGTTCGTTTGCTTTTATTTGATCACATATTTTGACAAGAAAATGTACCGTAATTTACTATTGGACAAAATAATTGCCTCTGTCTCCCATTCACTTGTTTTTACAAGGACTTTTGTTCTGTATTTGTATTTTATGCTGAATTAGTCTACTGAATCCTCAAGTCCTCATTTCACATAAAAGTGAAGGAGTATTAAATAGTATTTTATTTTAGAGAGTCATACATTTATGAACATTTTTATGACTGTTCTAAATCGGTATTTTCCCAATTTCTTTTAGGAGTTTCATGATGGGGTTCAAGATCTTACTCATCCTGTGACATCCTGTGGCAATAAGGATTTATTTGATTGATTGTCTGCAATGACAACCTATCAAGTGCTAAGGAATACCATTGCCAGCTGTGTCTTGGCCTGCCATCGCCCCTCAGTGGACTAAGTGGTGGACTACAAAATTTGTAGGATTTAAATTCAAATCAGAGCCATGGGTGACTCCATGTATTCCGACTTAATAGCCAGACACTACAACTTCACAGGGAAGCTCCGGAAAGTGGAGCAGGATTCCAGACTCAAAGCGGACTCTGTGGTTTTCATCATTGTATGTTGCTTCATTATCCTTGAGAATGTCTTGGTTCTGCTTACTATTTGGAGGACCAAGAAGTTCCACAAGCCCATGTACTACTTTATTGGGAACTTAGCTCTATCAGACTTGCTGGCTGGTGTGGTGTACACTGCCAACATCCTGCTGTCAGGTGCCAACACATACAAACTGACCCCCACACAGTGGTTCTTCCGGGAGGGGAGTATGTTTGTGGCCCTGGCAGCCTCAGTCTTCAGCCTGCTGGCCATCGCCATCGAGCGCCACCTCACCATGCTGAAGATGAAGTTGCACAACAATGGCAACACGTGCCGTGTCTTCATGCTCATCAGCACCGTGTGGCTGATTGCAGCCATCTTGGGCGGCCTGCCCATCATGGGCTGGAACTGCATCCAGAGCATGCCCAGCTGCTCCACCGTACTGCCGCTCTACCACAAGACCTACATCCTGTTCTGCACCACCGTCTTTAGCGTCATCCTCATGGCCATCGTGGTCCTGTACGCGCGCATCTACGCCCTGGTGCGCACCCGCAGCCGCAAGCTGGTGTTCCGCAAGGTCTCCAACGGCCGCGGCGGGGGTAGCGCTAGCAGTAAGAGCTCGGAGAAGTCCATGGCCCTGCTGAAGACCGTGATCATCGTGCTGAGCTGTTTCATTGCCTGCTGGGCTCCACTCTTCATCCTCCTGTTGCTGGACGTGGCCTGTGACATCCGCATGTGCGCCATCCTGTACAAAGCCGAGTGGTTCCTGGCCCTGGCCGTGCTCAACTCGGCAATGAACCCCCTCATCTACACGCTCACCAGCAACGAGATGCGCCGCGCCTTCCTAAAAACGCTCATGTGCTGCAGTGTCTGCACCCGGCCCTCTGGCAAGTTCTCTCGGCCCATCATGGGTGCAGAGTTCAGCCGAAGCAAGTCGGACAACTCGTCCCATCCCAATAAGGATGAGCCAGAGTACTCGCCAAGGGAGACCGTCGTATCCTCTGGGAATATCACCTCCTCTTCTTAAAGGGCCTTGTGGACTGCTGTGAGAAAAGTAGCTCCACTGCTTAGGGAATGTGGATGTGTGTATATATGTTTTTGCGCAGTGTGCAAGTGTGTGTGTGTACATTATGTATATATGTGTATAAGTAGAGTGTGAGTGTTTTGTATGTGGTTTTGTTGCACCGTGGTTGTGTCTATGTACAGTATGTAAGTTGCCTCTTCAGTTTCCATTTCTTTGATCATTTCTCATTGTCTTTGATGCATGAGAAGAAACTCATCAGAAAAAAGGGCTAAACTGGAAGAAAGTGAATATCTCTGGACATCCAGTAGCCCATGCTAGAGAGTAGAACTGAAAGAGTGTTACAGGTTGTGTCCTTCTCCCCCCACACGTTGAGGACTGACAGCACTGAACTGAATATTTTCATATTCAAAAGACAATTTCATAGGGAAGCACTTACAGTGAGCACCCAAAGTGTAAACCTGACTTTTCAGTATTGAGTTCAACCATGTTCTTTTTACAGATTGAGAAGAAGCCATTTTAGTCAAAGGTATTTTGTATGTATTTAGTACAGCACTTGTTGTAAAAAGGCTAATTAAAAACCATCAACCCATTATAGGTGTTTACTGATTCTCTAAGGTGTTGATGGAAGTGTGACAATAGTTAGCAGCGTTTATTGTTCTTATTGAAACGTTTAAGAAACACAATTAATGAAGCTCTCGTGTTTCTTCGACTTAACTCTGCAGGCTAGTACAATGTCAATTCTACCCCTTGATTAAGAATGTATTTTGTACTTGTAATTTCTTTTATTTCACTCTTGTTCGATAAAGTTATCTTTGTAGCGATGCAATGTAGTAGCAATAATAATTTATATTCTGGTTGATGTGTGACAAAGGTCGTCTTTCTTTTTCCAGTTATGATTTCTGTTTCACTGCCTTAATAAAGGAGGATTTTGTAGATACTGTTGCTCCAGCCATTCAACTTGTGCATATTTGTCTGTCCCTCGGTTTCCACTCTCAAACACATACTCTCTTGTGAAAACCAGCATGCACCAATATTAGGGAAGGACATGAGGTCGAAAAAACACAAGAGATTGACATATAAGGATAAACTCGTCTATTGTTGAAAGCACCAACCACAATAATGACTTACATTTTTCATAAAGGAAGAAGTGAATATAGACCTTACTGTGGGCACACACATCATCAATAGCTCACTGGAATAGTTCACTGAAACCGCCTATGGTTTGATCAGTTAGTAAATATCTGTTATTTAGAACCGTTAAACACCCACGGCCAAGTACTATAGCGCTTGTCAGTGGTCAATTAATCAGTTTGCCAAACTTCCATGTGACCCCAAGTCATATTTTGCACGTGTTTTTGTTTCAATGTTTTGGTTAGCTCTTAATAAATATTGGAAATAAAAAAGGTTATTGTTGTCTTCTCTTAATGCACACTGAGACCTGGTATGGTAGGCCCAGTACAGAATGTTGTGACATACGGTGGCAGGTGGCAGAAATACGTTCTGCCACCTGAAGATGGGAGACAGTAGTGAGAATTGGATAAATATCTGTTAATAATAGGATAATCCTCTAAAGCAAGTAGTTTGGGGGACATGTCCATCACCGAAGGAAACCTACCCAGCTGTTTCAGAAGAACAGGAGATGAGGGCAGAGGGTTATCTCGTCCCCAGACGGCTCTCTGTCAAACCGATAAACTGGCAAGCAATAACAAAAATGAAGTTGAACAAAAACTATCAAAACCAACACAAGGACCTCTGATGACATGTTCGATTTAGAATACCAGTATTGAATACTGTTGCTGTCTGGTGTTCCATTCAACATTTGTCCAGATAAGTGGTGTAAAGTGCTTAAGTAAAAAATACTTAAAAGTACTACTTAAGTAGTTTTTGGGGGTATCTGTACTTTACTATTTATATTTTTGACAACTTTTACTTCACTACATTCCCAAAGAAAATAATGTACTTGTTACTCCATACATTTTCCCTGACACCTAAGAGTACTCGTTACATTTTGAATGCTTAGCAGGACAGGAAAATGGTCCAATTCACGCACTTATCAAGAGAAGATCCCTGGTCATCTCTACTTCCTCTGATCTGGTGGACTCACTGAACACAAATGCTTAATTTGTAAATTTGTTGGAGTGGGCCCCTGGCTATCTGTAAATTAAAAAACAAGAAAATTGTGCAATCTGGCTTGCTTAATATAAGGAATTTGAAATTATTTATACTTTTACTTTTCATACTTAAGTATATTTTAGCAATTACCTTTACTTGTAAGTATATTTAAAACCAAATACTTTCAGACTTTTACTCAAGTAGTATTTTACTGAGTGACTTTCATTTTCTATTAAGGTATCTTTATTCTTACTCAAGTATGACAATTGGGTACTTTTTCCACCACTGGTCTAGATGCAGGGTTGAATCTTGCTCCTTCAATTTGATATAGTCTAACCTAGACTATATTGCACCAAACAGGAAACATTTAATTCATTTTCCTGTTAAGAAATTAGCTTTTGCTCCAAAGTTCAACAACAAATATATTTTACACATACTCTGGGTCTTTGGAGTTGACCAGAAAACATGTATTGTTTCATCGTGCTGTAATAGAGAGTAGTGTACCAGTCATGGGTGTATGACAGCATTCAAATCATAGCTGACCCCTCCCATGTAGGCTACTTCATTCTGAATACCAGCTTCTTCCCTCAGGTAGACTCTGTCCGCTCCCAGAGGGCAAGCTGAACAGATTAAGCCCTCTCCTTTCTTGGGGAAAACTTGAGGGCACACCTATTTAAACTTTAGTCTAAGACTATGGGTGGCACTCAAGTCTAGTTCTGATTTACAATAATTAAGATACTTGCGCCCCCTATGGCTATCTGCTGTTATTGCTTCATAAAGCAGATTCATAGGCCGTTTTTGGGACCAAATGTTCATTTCATTTTCTGTATATTTAATTCTGTATGTAGCAGGTAGGCATACCACGTCATTTCAATGTGGACATTTCAATGACATTTCAACCTTTACTCACCCACTGAAAAAGACAGCCAAAAGTTAGTTGAATTTCCAATGTTTTATCCCTGTGCCTTCAACCCTTTAAAAGCACAACCAAATTCCAATGGAAATTTTAGATTTTTGGTGTAGTTGTCATCTAAATGTGTCATTATTGCGCTTTCAACCATTTAAAAGCAAAACAAAATTAAAAAGGGAATACAATGTCAAATATTTTGTATTTATACAACAACTTAATGTGTAATCACTGTGCTTCATTTAACAGCACAACTAAATGACCTGGATTGCAGTTGAGATTACTTTAAAAGTACATAGTGAAAGTGATCAATGCTGTTCGAGATTCTGCACTGATTATTATAGCAATTGTGAAGATCTCCACAAACATGCAACTTTTGCATGCCATCTTGAACTTGCATGGTTTCTATGACTACATAAGAAGACATTTATAGTTACAGTAACCTCAAAATGTGGCCATGGATGTGTTACTCATTTTAAGGGTGAATAAATACTGTTACATTACTTTGTAAGTTAGCCTTAACTTTAGGCTTTTTACTGTATTACAAAAGTAATATTGAATCGGTTGATTAACAGGAGACGTGAACATTAATAATTAATAATTGATATGTTGGATTCACATCTCCATCTCAACCCAAAATCTAAGTTGAAGGGCTACTCCGGGATTTTGGCAAGGAGGCCCTTTATCTCCTCCCCCGAGTCAGGTGAACTCGTAGATATCATTTTTATGTCTCTGCGTTCAGTTTGAAGGAAGTTGCTGACTAGCGCTAGTGCAATTTCTAACTAGCGTTAGTGCAATGACTCGAAGTCTATGGGTTTCAGCTAGCATGCTAGCTGATGCCCGTAGACTTCAATGACTGGAAGCAAATACCCATGAATGCTAGCAGATACCCATAGACTTCCAGTCATTGTGCTAACACCAGTTAGCATTGACTCACGAAACCACCTCAAACTTCCTGCATACTGGACACAGAGACATAAAAGTGGTATCCATGAGTTCATCTGACTCTGGGAAAGTAGGTAAAGGGCTTCATTGCCAAAATCCTGAAGTATCCCTTTAAAGAATAGTGCTATAAATAAAGTTTGATTTGATTTAGTCTTATTTTTTTACTTAGATTTTTGGTTGAGATGGAGACGTAAATCCAACATATTAATGATTGACGAGTAGAATAAATGTGAAATCAACCAAAGCTTGAAACCCTAGGCCTACAGTGCCTTCAGAAAATATTCCCACCCCTTCACTTTTTCCACATTTTGTTGTGTTATATACTGAATTTAAAATTATGTTTTTAGAAATGTTTACAAACTAATTTAAAAAATGAAAAGCTAAAATGTCTTGAGTCAATGGCAAGCCTAAATAAGTGTTAATAATGTGCTTAATTAGTTTCATGGACTCACATGAAACTTAGCAGTGTTTAACATTATTTTTCAATGACTACCTCATCTCTGTCTCCACACATACGATACAATTATCTGTAAGGTCCCTCGGTGGAGCAGTGAATTTCAAACACAGATTTAACAACAAAGGCCAGGGAGGTTTTCCAATGCTTCGCAAAGGGCACCTATTGGTAGATCGGTAAAAGAACAGGCATTGAATATCCCTTTGAGCAATATCCCTTCTGTACAGGCTTCATTCTTTTCACTCTGTCATTTAGGTAAGTATTATGGAGTAACTACAATGTTGTTGATCCATCGTCAGTTTTCTATCACAGCCATTAAACTCTGTAACTGTTTTAAAGTCACCATTGGCCTCATGGTGAAGTTATTAACCAAACTTTGGATGGTGTATCAATACACCCATTACAAAGATACAGACGTCCTCCCTAACTCAGTTGCCGGAGAGTAAGGAAACCACACTTTCACACACACTTTCACCATGAGGCCAATGGTGACTTTAAAACAGTTACAGAGTTTAATGTCTGTGATAGAAAACTGACGATGGATCAACAACATTGTAGTTACTCCATAATACTAACCTAAATGACAGAGTGAAAAGAAGGAAGCCTGTACAGAATACAAATATTCCAAAACATGCATCCTGTTTGCAACAAGGCACTAAAGTAAAATTGCAAAAAATGTGGCAAAGAAATTAACTTTATGTCCTGAATACAAAACGTTATGTTTGGGGCAAATCCAACACAAGACATCACTGAGTACAACTGTTCATATTTTTAAGCATGGTGGTGGCTGCATCATGTTATGGGTATGCTTGTCATCGGCGAGGAGTAGGGAGTTTTTTTTACATAAAAATAAACAGAATAGAGCTAAGCACAGGCAAAATCCTAGAAGAAAATCTGGTTCAGTCTGCTATCCAACAGACACTGGGAGACAAATTCACTTTTCAGCAGGACAATAACCTAAAAGACAAGGCCAAATACATTGAATGTTCCTGAGTGGCCTAGTTACAGTTTGTACTTCAATCGGCTTGACAATCTATGACTAGAATTGAAAATGTTTGTCTAGCAATGATCAACAACCAACTTGACAGAGCTTGAAGAATTGAAGAATAATGGGCAAATATTGTAAAATCCAGGTGTGCAAAGCTCTTAGAGACTTACGCAGAAAGACTCACAGCTGCCAAAAGTTATTTGAACATGTTTTGACTTTTTATGTAAATTAGATATTTCTGAATTAAATTTTCAATACATTTTCACTTTGTCATTATGGGGTATTGTCTGTAGATGGGTGAGAGAAAACATATATTTAATCGATTTTGTATTCAGGCTGTAACACAACAAAATGTGGAAGTCTGAGGACAAAGTGAGGGAAATGATCTCAGAGAAATTGAAGATGGACCACAGGAAGATTGAGGTGGAGCGCGCCCACAGGACTGGAAAACCCACCACCAGCCCAGGTGATAGGCCCAGGACAATACTGGTCATGTTCCTGAGGTTCAAGGACAAGGTAGCTGTTCTGGAAAGAGCCAAAAACTCGAGAGGAACATATATCTTCCTCAACGAGGACTATCCTGAAGCTGTGCGCCAGAAGAGGCAAGAACTGATCCCAGCCATGAATGCTGCCAGAGCTCGTGGGGACATTGCTTACATCCGCTAAGACAGGCTCATTGTCCACCCTCCCTCCCAGAAGCCTGGAGGGGATTAGAGAGCCAAGCCTATGGGTTTGTAGCTTCAACCCCGCAGAACACACACACACACCAATTGATTAATGGACTGAATGAATGTAGATTTTTTTGCTTTTTTGCTTTTTTGGTATTGTTTATCTCTGATAAGCTACCCAGGAAAGGGCTGAAACTAGCCCATATTAATATGTTTAACCTTAGAAATAAGGTTCATGAAATCAATAACTTGCTAACATCAGATAACATTCATATATTAGCCATTTCTGAGACTCACCTAGATAATTCATTTGACGATACAGCAGTAGCAATACAAGGATATAACATCTATAGAAGATACAGAAATGCTTATGGGGGAGGTGTTGCTGTATATATTCCGAGCCAAATCCCTGTAATGCTTAGAGAGGATCTCATGTCAAGTGTTATTGAAGTGTTTTGGTTGCAGGTTCACTTGGCACATCTAAAGCCTTTTTGGGGTGTTGCTATAGGCCACCAAGTGCGAACAGTCAGTATCTAAATAATATGTGTGAAATGCTTGATAGTGTATGTGATGTAAACAGAGGTCTACTTTCTTGGGGACCTGAATATTGACTGGTTTTCATCAAGCTGTCTGCTCAAGAGGAAGCTGACTGTTAGAACTGTTAAGGCTCCATGGATTGATGAGGAATTGAAAAACATTATAGTTGAAAGAGATCGGGCAAAAGGAGTAGCTAATAAGTCTGGCTGCACATCGGACTGGCTTACTTACAAACTTAGGACAAACTTAGGCAGGAAATGCCAACAATGAACAGTGAGCCCTCGTATTCATGCATCCAAAAACTAATAATGAAAGAAAAGCATTGAAAGTTAGAATTTTGTAAAGTTAGTGTTCGAGAGGTGGAAAAATTATTGTTATCGATCAATAATGACTATAATGTCCTTCAACTTAGATGGAAAGCTACTGAGGATGGTAGCTGACTCGATAGCCACTCGCATCATATCTTTAATCTGAGCATAGAGGAAAGCCTTTGTCCTCAGGCATGGAGGAAAGCCAAAGTAATTCCGCTACCCAAGAGTGGTAAAGCGGGCTTTACTGGTTCTAACAGCAGACCTATAAGCTTGCTGCCAGCTCTTAGCAAACTGTTGGAAAAATTGTGTTTGACCAAATACAACACTATTTCTCTGTAAACAAATTATAACAGACTTTCAGCATGCTTATAGAGAAGGGCACTCAACATCTACTGCACTGACACAAATGACTGAGGATTGGTTGAACAAAATTGATAAGAAGAAGATTGTGGGAGCTGTACTGTTAGATTTCAGTGCAGCCTTAAATATTATTGACCATATTATTGACCATAACCTGTTGAAAAACGTATGTGCTATGGCTTTTCAACCTCTGCCATATAGTGGATTCAGAGCCATCTATCTAATAGAACTCAATGGATTTTCCTGTAATGGAAGCTTCACTAACATGTAAAGTGTGGTGTACCGCATGGCAGCTCTCTAGGCCCTCTACTGTTTTCTATTTTAAACATTAAACAAAGCATATGTGTCCATGTATGCTGATGATTCAACCATATACGCATCAGCAACCACATCTAATGAAGTCACTGAAACCCTTAACAAAGAGTGTCAGTCTGTTTTGGAATGGGTGGCCAGTAATAAACTGGTCCTGAACATCTCTAAAACTTAGAGCATTGTATTTGGCACAAATCATTCCCTAAGTTCTAGACCTCAGCTGAATCTGGTAATGAATGAAGTTGAGGAGACTAAATTACTTGGCGTTACCTTAGACTGTAAACTGTCATGGTCAAAACATATAGATTTAATGGTTGTAAAGATGGGGAGAGACCTGTCCCTAATAAAGAGATACTCTGCTTTTTTGACACCACACTCCAGTTCTGCAGGCTCTAGTTTTGTCTAGTATTGATTATTGTCCAGTCTTGTGGTCCAGTGCTGCAAGGAAAGACCTAGTTAAACTGCAGCGGGCCCAGAACAGGGTGGCATGTCTTGCTCTTCATTGTAATCAGAGGGCTGATAAAAATACTATGCGTGCTAGTCTCTCTTGGCTAAGAGTTGAGGAGAGACTGACTGCATCACTTCTTCCCTTTATAAGGAACATTAACGTGTTGAAAATCTCAAATTGTTTGCATAGTCAACTTACACACAGCTCTGACACACACACGTACCCCAATAGATATGCCACCAGGGGTCTTTTCACAGTCCCCAAATCCAGAACAAATTCAAGAAAGCGTACAGTATTATATAGAGCCGTTATTGCATGGAACTCCATTCCATCTCATATTGCTCAAATAAACAACAAACCTGGTTTCAAAAAACAGATTAAGCAACACCTCACAGCACAACGCCTCTCCCCTATTTGACCTAGATAGTTTGTGTGTATGCATTGATATGTAGGTTACGTGTGCCTTATAAAAATGTTGATGTAGTTCTGTCCTTGAGCTGTTCTTGTCTATTAATGTTCTGTATTATGTCATGTTTCATGATTTGTGTCGACCCCAAGAAGAGTAGCTGCTGCTTTTGCAACAGCTAATGGAGATCCTAATAAAATACCAAATACCCCAAAAAATAACATAGCCTAGACATCTATGATTCGTTCAGATTTTGTCTGGTGTGGACCGACCAAATGTTTACTTGTTTGGGAGCGGAGCTCATAAAAATAATACCAAGCCTGCTTTGTAAGTGTTTTTTTTTACATTTACATGTACCTTTTAGCATTCACCAAACACTCTTATCCAGAACAACTTGCAGCCATTGAATTCAACTACGGTAGAAAACAACAACAACATATCACAGTCATAACAAGAAAAACATATTTCTGTAACCTAGAATGCTATTCTAATTGAAGTGGGCTGTTGGTTTATTCAGTATGTTGGACTACTTTGAACATCATTGTAATGAGTCCTGTGTGTAGCTGGTGAGAGAGTCAGGCGCAGGACAGCAGATACGAGTAAAAAACGTGCTTTACTCAAAAAAGGCAAATATACAAAGAAACATCTTAAAAACTTCTTCTTAATAGGGGGGCGCTGTTTTCACTTTGGAAAAAATCGTGCCCAAATTAAACGGCCTCGTACTCTGTTCTAGATCATACAATATGCATATTATTATTGGATAGAAAACACTCTGAAGTTTCTAAAACTGTTTGAATTATATCTGTGAGTAAAACAGAACTCATTTGGCAGCAAACTTCCATACAGGAAGTGAAAATTCTGAAAATGAGGCTCTGTGTCAGGGCCTGCCTATTCAACTGGCTTTTATTTATGGATCTGTATGCACTTCATACGCCTTCCACTAGATGTCAACAGGCAGTAGAAGGTTGAATGGGGTGTCTAGCTTGATGTGAGGCCGAATAAGAGCTTTTGGAGTGACAGGTCTGCTCTTTTGTCAGTTTTCATCTGCGCGCCGGGGAACCTCACATTGTCTTCTGAAAAGCGTTCGGTGTACACTATGAATTGCTCCGGCTCTGATTTTATTGGATACATATGAGAAGAACATCATAAAGTAGGATTTTCAACCGAGTTTGACCAGTTTATTCGACGTTTATTGGGAATTTTGGAATTTTTCGTTCCATGCGCCAAGATTTCTTGGACACGTGAGCTCCGCATGGCTAGCCAAAGTTGCTAATTCGACAGAAGAAATGGACATTCTAAAACCAAACAACGATTTATTCTGGACCTAGGACTCCTTGCACAACATTCTGATGGAAGATCAGCAAAAGTAAAAGAATATTTATGATGTTATTTTGTATTTTTGTGTAATATGTTGGCTCCAACACGGTGGAGAATAGGTGAGCGCTGTCTCACAATAATGCATGCTGTATGTTGTAGTAAAGTTATTTAAAAAAATCTAACACAGCGGTTGCATTAAGAACCAGTGTATCTTTCATTTGCCATACAACAAGTATTTTTATGTAAAGTTTATGATGAGTTCTTTGGTTAGATTAGGTGACTGTCCAAAATATCTCTGGACATTTTGGTGAATTGTTGCTACGTATTCACAATGTATAACCACGATTTGCAGCTCTAAATATGCACGTTTTCGAACAAAACATAAATGTATTGTATAACATGATGTTATAAGACTGTCATCTGATGAAGTTGTCCAAAGGTTAGTGATACATTTTATCGCTATTTCTGGTTGTTATGAAAGCTATGTTGGCGGTGAATAAATGGCTTTGTGTGTTTGGCTATTGTGGTAAGCTAATATAATTCTATATTGTGTTTTCGCTGTAAAACACGTAAAAAAACTGAAATATTGGCTGGATTCACAAGATGTTTATCTTTCATTTGCTGTACACCATGTATTTTTCATAAATGTTTTATGATGAGTATTTATGTATTTCACGTTGCTCTCTGTAATTATTCTGGCTGCTTTGGTGCTATTTGTGATGGTGGCTGCAATGTAAAACTACAATTTATACCTCAAATATGCACATTTTCGAACAAAACATAAATGTATTGTATACCATGATGTTATAAGACTGTCATCTGATGAAGTTGTTCAAGATTAGTGATTAATTTTATCTCTATTTCTGGGTTTTGTGAAAGCTACCTATGCGGTGGAAACATGGTGAAAACATGGCGTTGTGTGTTTGGCTATTGTGGTTAGCTAATATAAATACATATTGTGTTTTCGCTGTAAAACATTTAAAAAATCGGAAATGATGGCTGGATTCACAAGATGTTTATCTTTCATTTGCTGTATTGGACTTGTGATTTCATGAAATTATATTATATGATATCCCTGTCCCGTTAGGCTATGCTAGTCATCTTTTTTGATGAGGATGCTCCCGGATCCGGGATGGGTAGCCCTGAAAGGTTTTAAGCACACACAGACGGACCGAAATATACGATAAACAATCACTCACAAAAACCATGTGGGGAACAGAGGGTTAAATAATGAACAAGTGATTGTGGGATTGACAACAGGTGTGTTTAACAAAGACAAAACAAATGGAAAATGAAAAGTGGATCGGCAGTAGCTAGAAAGCCGGTGACGTTGACCGCCGAATGCCGCCCGAACAAGGAGAGGGACCGACTTCGACGGAAGTCGTGACAGTACCCTCCCTTGACGCGCGGCTCCAGCAGCGAGCCGACACCGACCTCGGGGACAACCCGGAGGACGAGGCGCAGGGCGATCCGGATGGAGACGATGGAAATCCCGCAGCAACGAAGGGTCCAGAACGTCCTCCACTGGCACCCAGCATTTCTCCTCCGGACCGTACCCCTCCCACTCCACGAGGTACTGAAGGCCCCTCGCCCGACCCCTCGAGTCCAGGATAGCTCGAATAGCATACGCCGGGGCCCCCTCCGCCCCCTTGATGGGCGAGGTACGGGCGGAGGAACCTCCCGTACCTCAGCTTCCTGGAGTGGACCAGCCACCACCGGCCTGAGGAGAGATACATGGAACGAGGGGTTAATACGATAATCTGGGGGAAGCTATAACCTGTAACATACCTCGTTCAGACTCCTCAGGACTTTAAATGGCCCCACAAACCGCGGACCCAGCTTCCGGCAGGGCAGGCGGAGGGGCAGGTTTCGGGTTTCGGCCCGTTGTAGGTGCACATGGGCGGCGTCCCAGGTCTCCTCCGAGCGCTTGAACCATTCGTCCACCGCAGGAGCTTTGATCTGGCTCTGATGCCACGGTGCCAGAACCGGCTGATACCCCAGTACGCACGGGAAAGGAGAGAGGTTAGTGGAGGAGTGGCGGAGTGAGTTTTGGGCCATCTCTGCCCAGGGGATGAACGCCGCCCACTCTCCCGGCCGGTCCTGGCAATATGACCGCAGAAACCTACCCACATCCTGGTTGACTCTCTCCACCTGCCCGTTACCCTCGGGGTGAAAACCTGAGGTGAGGCTGACCGAGACCCCCAGACGTTCCATGAACGCTCTCCAGACCCTGGACGTGAACTGGGGACCTCAATCAGAGACTATGTCCTCAGGCACCCTGTAGTGCCGGAAGACATGAGTGAACAGGGCCTCCGCAGTCTGTAGGGAGACCGGGCAAAGGGAGGAGACGGCAGGACTTAGAAAACCGATCCACAACGACCAGGATCGTGGTGTTGCCCTGTGAGGGAGGAAGATCCGTCAGGAAGTCCACCGACAGGTGCGACCACGGCTGTTGTGGAACAGGTAGGGGTTGTAATTTCCCTCTGGGCAGGTGCCTGGGAGCCTTGCACTGGGCGCACACCGAACAGGAGGAAACATAAACCCTCACGTCCTTGGCCAAGGTGGGCCACCAGTACTTCCCACTAAGGCAACGCACCGTCTGCCCGATCCCAGGATGACCAGAGGAGGGTGACGTATGGGCCCAATAGATCAAACGGTCGCGGATCTAATTAAGGACTATTAACGGTCGGCTATGAAAAGCCAACTGACATTTACTCCTGAGGTGCTGACTTGCTGCACCCTCGACAACTACTGTGATTATTATTATTTGACCATGCTGGTCATTTATGAACATTTTAACATCTTGGCCATGTTCTGTTATAATCTCCACCCGGCACAGCCAGAAGAGGACTGGCCACCCCTCATAGCCTGGTTCCTCTCTAGGTTTCTTCCTAGGTTTTGGCCTTTCTAGGGAGTTTTTCCTCGCCACCGTGCTTCTACACCTGCATTGCTTGCTGTTTGGGGTTTTAGGCTGGGTTTCTGTACAGCACTTTGAGATATCAGCTGATGTACGAAGGGCTATATAAATAAATTTGATTTGAATGGCATGGCAAGAAAATGGCCTTGCCGAAATCCTCCTGTTTTATCCAGTGTCCTGTGTGAATTTAAGTATGCTCCCTCTAATTCTCTCTCTCTATCTCTCTCTCTTTTTATCTCTCTCTTTCTCTCTTTCTCCCAGAGGACCTGAGGCTAGGACCATGCCTCAGGACTACCTGGCCTGATGACTCCTTGCTGTCCCCAGTCCACCTGGTCGTGCTGCTGCTCCAGTTTCAGCTGTTCTGCCAGCGGCTATGAAACCCTGACCTGTTTACCGGACGTGCTACCTTGTCCCGGACCTGCTGTTTTCGACTCTCTCTCTACCACACCTGCTCTCTCCAACTCTGAATGATCGGCTATGAAAAGCCAACTGACATTTACTCCTGAGGTGCTGACCTGTTGCACACTCTACAACCACTGTGATTATTATTATTTGACCCTGCTGGTCATCTATGAACGTTTGAACATCTTGGCCATGTACTGTTATAATCTCCACCCAGCACAGCCAGAAGAGGACTGGCCAGCACTCAGAGCCTGGTTCCTCTCTAGGTTTCTTCCTATGTTCCGGCCTTTCTAGGGAGTTTTTCCTAGCCACCGTGCTTCTACATCTGCATTGCTTGCTGTTTGGGGTTTTAGGCTGGGTTTCTATACAGCACTTTGTGACATCGGCTGATGTAAAAAAAGGGCTTGATTGATTGATTTATTATCATGTCACCAGAATAAAACCCTCAAAATGTATTGGAAATGAGTATCAAGCTCATCACTTTGCACTTTCACCACCCTGTGAAGTTCATCATTTATTTCATCCGTAGCCTAATAAACTGCATGATTGCCTGACGAGTCGTATTGGGAAGATCACACACTCATGACGTCAGATTTACTTTGATATGATTATTATATCAGTATATGCTCACAAAAGTGATTCCACCAACATTTCTTTAATAATGAATCTTACCAACACAAAAATATCCCACCATGTCTAATCTACTTTGTTTTGTCGACGTTTGAAAAGTTTACTGAAACATTTTCTGTTTCCATCTGGACATTACATGTACTTTACTTGCAAAAAAAGGTTGAATGGAAACCTGGTTAGTAAGACAGAAGCGTATACTAAACTAAAGTAAAATAATTATTTGAAGAAAAATGTGCAGAAAGTGTGGTTTCAAATTTTTTTGAAATCAAAATAGTGTGCCACCACCGGCATTCGACCCATACCTTCACTTACCTAAATGTTTCATACTTCCCTATTCTACCTGATAAACTACCAGTCAGATGAAAATACAGTACCTGTAAAAAATCCTAACTATATTTGTAAGTATGGCATCCAGTAGAGGTCGGTGTTTGAAAGCAGCTTGCAATCAAAGAAAGCACCAGAACCACGACAACATTTGTGGGATCTCGCATTTCTCAACACATGGTTTGAAAAATCCCGTGATCAAATGAAACTGACTTCATTGTAGTGATGGGCATTCCGGCTCTTTTCAGTGACTCGTTTGACTCAGCTCACCAAAAAGAGACGGCTCCTTTGGCTCGAAAACGGCTCTTTAAAAACAATTGTTTTTTATTGCGATAGTTTGACTATGATTGATGTTAAAACAATTCTAATTAAATTATTGAATGAAATCATACTCTACCTTAACCACAATGTATTTAAAAATGCATTGGTTTGTTATGAAAAAGAATGCTATTAAACATTGGCATTTAAAGTATAACTTTTTAATGTATATAAACAAAGTGCATATAAATCTAACCATTTAAAACGAATACATTCTGAACAACATAATAATAGAATATTGCACCATATCAAAGAAAAATAAATAACAATGTGCAAAACTGCAGCATCCCACAAATTGAAATAAATGTAAAAAACAAGGATCCTATTACACATTTGCATTTAAAGTATAACTTTTTAATGTATATAAACAAAGTGCATATAAATGTAACAATTCAAATCGAATACAATCTGAACAACATAATAATAGAATATTGCACCATAAAGAAAAATAAATAACAATGTGCAAAACTGCAGCATCCCACTTAAAACATTAAACTGGTCCCTCTTTTCTCTCTCTTCTTTATTGCCATGTTATAACCAGCAGCACACAGCAATGCTGACCATATTTTGCTTTTATGAGAGATTTGCATTCAGAAATGCAAGCTGCCTCACTTTCGAGTGGCTGATGCGGTTTATTCTCTCAGTAATTATTTGTCCCGTTTTCAAGAAGACCCTCTCAAAGGGAACGGATGTGGCCACTATACAGAGTCTCCCTGTCATGACTTTAGTAAGCCATGGGTAGACAGAGGCCTTGTTCCTCCACCAGGTCAGAGGATCTGCTCCTCCAAATGGGATCGGACATCCATTATGGCATCTGCTGAGGGATTCCTTCGTGCTGCATCCCCAGTTGCTCTCTCGTCAAACAGCATCCAAACAGCAGACGTTTGTGGCACTACTGCTGGTGCTTCTGCTCCATCTGTTCCCTCTTCTTCCTGTTGCCCTGGTGCCTGAGCCAGCTGACTGCTGGGGCTGTCCCTCCCTGCTGCTGAGGTTATTCTTTGAAGAGTCTCATCAATGGCTCTGGCATCACTGAAGGCTAACTTCTTAAACCTGGGGTCAAGTGCAGCGGTTTCTGATAGCACGTGATTATATTCCATTCTGTGGAACTTTCTGTCCATTGATGATCATATGGTGTCCATCAACTCTGTCACATGTCCTGTGGTTACATTTGCTTCTCTCTGGCGGCCTGCTGTGATTCGCTGCAGACCCTTACACAGGAGTATCATTTTTGAGGCTGTCACAGAGCTGAAAAGAGAGAACAGTAACTTATTAGTTCAGGTTCATGTTTTGTCTACTGATACTACATTCTCATCTACTGCTCATATACATATATAATACTGGATTAAATAATGATGCAGTAATAACTGCTTACTGTACCTCTCTCCACTGATCTCCACAGTGACCTGCTCAAAGGGTTCCAGGACCCTGCACACCTCCTCCACCACCTCCCATTCCTCTTGGGTCAGAGTATCAACAGGTGCATTGACAATGGCCAGGGTAGAGATGATGGCATCCTTTGACTCAAGAAACCGCTTCAACATATAAAATGTTGAATTCTACCTTGTAGTGCAGTCTTGTTTAGGCCTCAGCTCAGGCATCCCCATCTGGCGTTGTGTAGACTTTAGTTTTTCAGCACCTACTGTGCTCCTGTGGAAGTATTCCACAGCTGCTTTCACTTTGTCCACAGTGGGCTTCATCGCCTTCAGAGCATCTCTTACAATCAGGTTGATTCTGTGGGTCCATTTAAAAATTCTCATGGCTTTGGTTATGTTAGCTGCATTGTCGCTAACACAACAGACCACTTTTCCATCTACTTGCCATTCTCTGGCCACTCTCAACAGTTCCTCTGCCAAGTTCTCTGAGGTGTGTCTGTCGCTGAACTCAAAGCAGTCCAGAAGACAGCTAGACATCGAAAAATCTTCAATGAAGTTACATGTAACCGACATGTAAGAAGTGGTTAACCTTGATGTCCAGCAGTCAGTGGTAAGGCAAACTGCAGTAACTTTTTGGACTCTTTCCCACACTGAAGCCTGTGTGCTCTCGTACAGTTGTGGAATAAGTGATTTTGAAAGGGTTTCCCTGCTTGGAATCGTGTACATTGGATTTAGACTTTTTGCTATAATTTCTAAAACCTCTGTCCTCCACGATCGAAAATGGCTGGAAATCGGTGGCAATCATTTTAGCCAATGCAATATCAATTTGCTCTTGTTTTGCTACATAGACTTTGGCATAAACTGGTCCATAGAAGACTGCGTTGCTGTGGGTCGCTGAGTAGGCCTACTTGACTGAGCGGATACATCTCCACGTGTGGAGGTGCTGGCTCCACCACTATCACTAGCAGGCCCGCTAGTTTCTCGAAGCTCCGCGACAGCTAGCTTCACAGTTGGGTGCACAGTTCGCATTAGCCGGTGTTGGTTGTGCGTAGAACCGGCTTTATATGAGATTTTGTTTTGGCAAATTCTACACTGTGCTCTAACATTGTCTACATTATTAAAATGCATCCAAATGCTACTGTGCTTCCGACTCATTTTCCAGCTGTTTTCACAGCTGTCCTTCCTCTCTCTCCTCGGCTGCTAAGTGTGTGACTGTGAGTGAGTTGGCTCAGCCCTCCCTCACGCATCTTTGGTTCATTGGTTGACACTGCGTGTCTGATTGACAGGAACAACAGGTGAGGCTGTTAGTCTGAGCAGACAGTCAGAACGAATGTGTGCGCTTGAGTATTTAGGCCTATATTATTCAACTGGATAACTCCATCAGCAACAATCCAAGTTTCCTGTGGAGTGAGGCACATTCCTAACTCTGTTACACTGTGCTGACATGCTTTTCTTTGCACTGCAGGCGGCATGGTAGTCACAAGGTCAACATGGAGTGGTAAGACAGCCATGCCATATTCTGCTTGAGGACTGAATGTTTCACCATGTTCTAACAAACAACCCCCTTTACAGATAAAAGTAACATGGATCAATGTGAATTCATCTGACATTCTGGAGGGAGATTCAGTGGGAGTTCTGTCTGGAGTTGCCATTGACTACACTGTTGTCTTTATAGAGGTAGAAAAAAGTTGCTGCAAACCCATGGTTACACATGTGAGTTCCTTATGTCCTCACAAGAGCTGCTGGGACAGAGCCCTGCAGGGACACGGACAACCTTGAGGTGTGACTATGAGGCTGCCTGTGTCCAAGGACAAACGTACAGTGGTGGTTTGAGGGGAGGTGTCTATTATGTCTACTATGGTTATATTCATCCTGGTTTATAGGGACCACTATTTTCGATCCAAGTTGCTTAAATGATGCCAATTATGCCTACAGGGCCACCTCAAGGGTGCGTGCTTAGCCCCCTCCTGTACTCCCTGTTCACCCACGACTGAGTGGCCGCGCACGACTCCAACACCATCGAGTTTGCTGACAACACAACGGTGGTAGGCCTGATCACCGACGATGATGAGACAGCTTATAGGGAGGAGGTCAGAGACCTGGCGGTGTGGTGCCAGGACAACAACTTCTCTCTCAAAGTCAGCAGGACAAAGGAGCTGATCATAGACTACAGGAAACGGAGGGATGAGTATACCCCCATTCACATTTACGGGGCTGTAGTAGAGCAGGTAGAGGATTTCAAGTTCCTCGTCCACATCACTAAGGATCTATCATGGCCCACTCACACCAACACAGTCGTGAATATGGCACAACAATACCTCTTTCCCAACAGGAGGCCGAAAAGATTTGGCATGGGCCCTCAGATCCTCAAAAGGTTCTACAGCTGCACCATTGAGAGCATCTTGACTGGCTGCATCACTGTTTGGTATGGAAACTGCTTGCATACCAAACGGTGATGTAGTTTCAAACCAAACGGTGATGCAGTTTCCCTCGGCTCACCTGCATCTACTGCTGCAAGTCCTTCAACCAGAAGGGCAGCCTGGACCGCCACATGCGGCTGCACATGGGCATCACACCACCCGGAGATGTACTGCTTTAGTTCTCAGGCTGAGAATTGTCTGCACCTGCTGATAGTCACGCAGCCTCAAGGCCGAGATAGTAGAGTGAGAAACCACAGTCTAGACATGTTTTTCTCATTTTAGATACTTTGTATCTAATCCAATGCAATAATGTTAAGGTGTGATCGACGGTAGGTTGTTCACACCACTAGTATAAAGAGCGTTGTCTCCTGTTTCGCCACACAGATCTTTAGTATAGACTACTGAGGTATTCTGTATGTGAATCTCTGTCTGCAATTACATTTTATTTCTAAAGAGTTGTATACCAAGGTTCCTGTGTCTGTGTCATCTATCTGGAAGACTGATTGTTAAAGGAAACTTACATCACCCCATGCAAAGGACCACCCAACATTTGGCGAGCTTGTCAGGAGAGTGACCTCTGCGTCTGGATGATCTTGTTCCCACTGTGCAGCGCATCAAATTATAAGGTAAGCAGATACCTGTTAAACCAAAAGTCTGAAATTAGAAAAAGCACTGTGGTTGATGACTCATTCCAGTATGTAAGTGGCACCTCACTCATGGGGTTGATAATTACAGGAACAGTCGATACCTAAATGTATGTACAAGCCCGTAATAGGATGTATATGTGATAAATGACACAGAATCCCAGGTGTAATAGTTAGAAATTCCTGAGGGTCTAATGGAACCTTGTGTCAGGAACTTGGTTATAGATTAGGATGAACCAAGTCAGTACTGAGGTACTGGGTGACAAGTGATTGAAAGTGTTATATGCGCATGGTGTCCTTACCTGAGGGAAGGCACGGGTTTTATGCATGGTGTTCTTACCTGAGGGAAGACACTGGATTTATGTATGGTGTTCATACCTGAGGGAAGACACTGGATTTATGTATGGTGTTCTTACCTGAGGGAAGACACTGGATTTATGTATGGTTGTAACGTTCGTCGTTGGAATGAGAAGGATCGGACCAAAGCGCAGCATGGTAAGTGTTCATGATTATTTATTTAAACTGAACACTGAGAAAAAAAATAACAAAATGTAACACGAAACAGTTCTGTCTGGTGCAGACACAAAACAGAAAACTACCCACAAAACACAGGTGAGAAAAAGCTGCCTAAGTATGATTCTCAATCAGAGACAATAGACAGCTGCCTCTGGTTGAGAACCACACCCGGCCAAACACAAATTAATACAAAACATAGAAAATTAACATAGAATGCCCACCCAAATCACACCCTGACCAAACCAAAATAGAGACATAAAAAGCTCTCTACGGTCAGGGCGTGACAATGGTGTTCTTACCTGAGGGAAGACACTGGATTTATGTATGGTGTTCTTACCTGAGGGAAGACATTGGTTTTATGTATGGTGTTCTTACCTGAGGGAAGACATTGGTTTCATGTAGGGTGACCTTACCTGAGGGAAGGTATTGGTTTTGTTTTGATATATGTATAATTGGTGGGATTATAGATTTGGTGTGGAACAATTGTTGTATGAGTTGAGTGTATTTGATAACAGTGAATGGATATATGCTAGTCAATATCAAGAATTTCTATGTACTGAAATACATCTAGACTGGTATAGACAACAAGTCTTTAAGATTAGTACAAGAAGGGATACATTTGCGAATTGCATATTGGGAAAGACATGTTGTGAGTTTACTCTGCCATTACATCCACAAGAGAGGAGACAGGGAGACCCCCGTACTGAAGCTAAAATACAATTGAATCCAATTGTGGTTATTTATCACACATATGTGGAACCATTTACAGTAGCGTGGTTAGTGAATAAATGTAGTGAAACTAAAGAAGAAGAGGGGTTAGAGAAAATAGAACTGCGTTCGGTATATCATCCTATGTTAGGTTCTACTACCCGTATACGGGGATAGAACTGGGTT
Organism: Salvelinus alpinus; assembly: GCF_045679555.1. Lineage (NCBI taxonomy): Eukaryota > Metazoa > Chordata > Actinopteri > Salmoniformes > Salmonidae > Salvelinus > Salvelinus alpinus. Next base: position 11,306,629 of record NC_092101.1, on the reverse strand, counting down.
TTTCTACAGTACCATACAGATAAGTCACTCAGTCCACATTACATAGAACCTGATTAAAACAAAATCACGGGGCACCAACCAAAGGCAGTGCGGAGACAGTGGGTCCCACACCAATGAAGGGTGATCCTGACCTCTCTGACACTGGCCTGACCTCTCTGTCACTGGCCTGACCTCTCTGACACTGGCCTGACCTCTCTGACACTGGCCTGACTGATGCTGACTTGGAGCTTTTCGTTGACGGTTCTGCATATTTAGAACAAACTACAGGGAAGAAACATGCAGGGTTTGGTATTGTGACAGTTGATAGAACCACTCACATACAACAACCATTACCAGATACTTTCTCAGGTCAACAGGCTGAACTTTTGGCACTAACCACTGCCTGTAAAATGGGAGAAGGGAAAAGGGTTACAATTTTCTCTGATTCTGCTTATGCAATAGGGGTTTGTCCCTCCTGGTGTGGTGTCTGGAGGAGTAGGGGTTTTCACAATGCTAGTGGAAGTCCTATTCGTAATAGAACAATGGTTTTAGATCTCTTGGAGGCCATGATGCTACCCTCTGCTTTGGCTATTGTGAAGGTTTCTGCTCACACTGGGGGGAAAAATGTTGTGAGTATGGGTAACGCCATGGCAGATGAGGCTGCTAAATTGGCTGCCTCCAAGTGTCATAGCCACTCCATGTTCTTCTCTGCTACTGTTGGGAAAGACACTGATGATTTGGCATCTAAACAGGCTTTGGATGTTGGCTCTCATTTGGTATGGCAACAGCGGGGTCATTTCCCTACGCCAAGAGGACCATTTGTGTCACGTTCCTGACCTGTTTTCTTTTGTCTTGTATTTATTTAGTTGGTCAGGGCGTGAGTTGGGTGGGTTTGTCTATGTGTGATTTTCTATGTTGGGATTTTGTGTTCGGCCTGGTATAATTCTCAATCAGAGGCAGCTGTCAATCGTTGTCCCTGATTGAGAATCATACTAAGGCAGCCGGGGTTTCACGTGTGTTTTGTGGGTGTTTGTATCTCGTGTCAGTGTTCGTGCCACACGGGACTGTTTTTGGTTTTGTCACTTTTTTTTGTATTTGTAAGTGTTCAGTTTCGTTTTGATTAAATCAATATGAGCACTAACCACTCTGCGTTTTGGTCCGACCCTTACTCCTTTTCCTCATCCGAGGAGGAGGAATTAGACAGCCGTTACAGAAACACCCACCCCAAAAGGATCAAGCAGAGTGGGAACAGACAGCAGCAGCAGCAGAGACCGAGGACACAGGACTCGTGGACTTGGGAGGAGATCCTGGACGGCAAAGGACCCTGGGCTCAGCCAGGTGAATATCGCCGTCCCAAGGCGGAGTTGGAGGCAGCGAAGGCAGAGAGGTGCTGGTATGAGGAGGCAGCGCGGCGACGCGGTTGGGAGCCCGAGAGTCAGACCCAAACATTTCTTGGGGGGGGGCACACGCGGAGTGTGGCAAAGCCGGGTAGGATATCTGAGCCAACTCCCCGTGCTTACCGTGGAGTGAGAGGGCGTCGTACTGGTCAGACACCGTGTTATGCGGTAAAGCGCACGGTGTCCCCAGTACGCGTGCTTAGTCCAGTGCGGGCTATTCCACCTTGCCGCACTGGCCGGGCTAGGTTGGGCATCGAGCCGGGTGTCATGAAGCCGGCCCAACGCATCTGGCCTCCAGTGCGTCTCCTCGGGCCGGCGTACATGGCACCAGCCTTACAAATGGTGTCCCCGGTTCGCCAGCATAGCCCAGTGCGGGTTTTTCCACCTCGCCGCACTGGCAGGGCTACGGGGACCATTCAACCTGGTAAGGTTGGGCAGGCTCGGTGCTCAAGAGCGCGTGTCCTCCTTCACGGTCCGGTATACCCGGTGCCACCTCCACGTACCAGTCCTCCGGTGGCAGCCCCCCGCACCAGGCGGTCTCTCCGGGTTCTCTCTCCAGTTGCTCCCACCTGTCCAGTGCTGTCAGAGCATTCCTCTTCTCCAGCGCAGCCACAGTCTCTCATCTGCCCAGCACTGTCTGAGCTGCCTGCCTGCACAGCACCGTCAGAGCTGTCCGTCTGTCCCGAGCCGTCAGAGCTGTCCGTCTGTCCCGAGCCGTCAAAGCTGTCCGTCTGTCCCGAGCCGTCAGAGCTGTCCGTCTGTCCCGAGCCGTCAGAGCTGCCCGCCAGACAGGAGCAGCCAGAGCCTTCCGCCAGACAGGAGCAGCCAGAGCCTTCCGCCAGACAGGAGCAGCCAGAGCCTTCCGCCAGACAGGAGCAGCCAGAGCCTTCCGCCAGACAGGAGCAGCCAGAGCCTTCTGCCAGACAGGAGCAGCCAGAGCCTTCCGCCAGACAGGAGCAGCCAGAGCCTTCCGCCAGACAGGAGCAGCCAGAGCCGTCCAGGCAGGACCAGCCAGAGCCGTCCAGCCAGGATCCGCCAGAGCCGTCCAGCCAGGATCCGCCAGAGCAGTCCAGCCAGGATCCGCCAGAGCCGTCCAGCCAGGATCCGCCAGAGCCGTCCAGCCAGGATCCGCCAGAGCCGTCCAGCCAGGATCCGCCAGAGCCGTCCAGCCAGGATCCGCCAGAGCCGGCCAGCCAGGATCCGCCAGAGCCAGCCAGCCAGGATCCGCCCCTCAGTCCGGTGCTGCCCCTCAGTCCGGTGCTGCCCCTTAATCCAATGGGGTTTATATGGAGGGTGGCCATTGGGAAGAGGCCACGGAAGCAGGGTTTGACTATGGTGGGGTGGGGACCACGACCAGCGCCAGAGCCGCCACCGTGGACAGACGTCCACCCAGACCCTCCCCTAGAGTTTATGCTGGTGCGCCCGGAGTTCGCACCTTAAGGGGGGGATTATGTCACGTTCCTGACCTGTTTTCTTTTGTCTTGTATTTATTTAGTTGGTCAGGGCGTGAGTTGGGTGGGTTTGTCTATGTGTGATTTTCTATGTTGGGATTTTGTGTTCGGCCTGGTATAATTCTCAATCAGAGGCAGCTGTCAATCGTTGTCCCTGATTGAGAATCATACTAAGGCAGCCGGGGTTTCACGTGTGTTTTGTGGGTGTTTGTATCTCGTGTCAGTGTTCGTGCCACACGGGACTGTTTTCGGTTTTGTCACTTTTTTTTGTATTTGTAAGTGTTCAGTTTCGTTTTGATTAAATCAATATGAGCACTAACCACTCTGCGTTTTGGGCCGACCCTTACTCCTTCTCCTCATCCGAGGAGGAGGAATTAGACAGCCGTTACAATTTGTCCATCTTGCCATGGATTTTATAGATCTTGCAGAAAGAAAAGAAAGGAAAAGGTACTGTTTAGTCCTTATTGACAGGTTCACCAAGGTGGGTGGAGGCATTTCCCACAACACACTGTGATGCTAAGACAGTAGCAAAGTTACCAGTGAGTGAGATTATACCTAGATTTGGTGTTCCTGAGGTTTTATCTGCAGACAATGGTACCCACTTCACTGGTGATGTAGTGAAGCAGGTAGCCATAATGATGGGAGTGGACCAGAAATTTGTGTCCATCTACCACCTCCAGAGTAATGGGGTTACTGAGAGAGCTAACCAATCCATTAAACAAGGGTTAGCTAAGGCATGCCACTCCACCAAGAAATCTTGGTTGGATTGTTTACCACTGGTGTTAATGAAAATGTGCAGTAATGTTAATAAAGGCCTGGGGTGTACACCAAATAAAATTTTGACAGGATATCCATTAATGTTCCCGCACACAGACCCATGACTGACAGACAAATAGACCTCACTCTAGCTGAAGTAGAACACTTGGAGTACATGAAAGAGCTAACTACTATTGTCAGATCTCTCCACTCTCACACTAAGAAAGCTCAGGAGGAGGTACCAGGTGAGGACCCCGACTATCTGCCTGTGGAGGTTGGAGACTGGGTCAAAATCCGGGTCCACAAGATAAAATGGAACCAACCAAGATGGATGGGGCCATTCATGGTAACCATGGCAACACCAACCGCGGTCAGAGTTCAGGAAAGGTCCGACTGGCCCACCTGCCAGAAGGTGTTCAGCCCACAGGAGATGATGGAGCCAGACACAGCCTAAAACAAGAGGCAGAAGCAGATGTGAGTCGAGACCAAAGACTTGAAAAAGATGAAGGGCAAGACCAAAGCCCTGAAAAACCAACTGTTTTACATGATCAGCAAGTTTATGTTGTAAACCGTTGGGGGGTATAAGAGAGGGAAGATGACAGCATGTGGTCGTTGGTGGTTGACTGTGTTGGCTCTATCATCACTACTTGTTTGTGTGGGTGATGCCGGCCCTGTCAACAAGTGGGTAAAGTTTGTTTGAGACTTCGGTAGAAAAGTGTCCCCAAACGGGACTGCGGCGTTAATGTTGTCTAAACCCAAATCCATGAGAGAGTTGTTTGGTTCAATGAGTAGACCAATGGCAGAGACAGATCAGGCCTGTGGAATGTTGTATTTTATGAAGAGGGCAAAATAAAAGCAGAGCCAGCGTAATGGTTCACTGGGAAATGTGGAAATGTTATGTTCCAGATTTAAATGGGTATCTTATCATTTGTAGTTCCTGTGTTGATAGGCTTTTGCTGTGTTTTGATTTTTTGTTGTCTTGGTAAATGAGCAGTGAAGAAGACCATGCCTGGTTTAACAGTATTGACTTTACCTGCCTCCTATGATGAACACTATGAATCCACTGGTGTTGACCCCAACTATGACCCTCTCGCTGCCCAACTGACCGAGAGGATGATTACTATACTCCCTATATGTGAATGGTTAAATGTTCCAGATGTCTAACATCGATTTCTGTACATGGTTATATGAGACTAGGTAGTCTCAAAGGGGGAATTTTGGGGGTTACCCTGGGGGTCGGGTGTGGGGCTACAACAATGCCATGATTACTGTATATATGTGATGACCTTTATGCTTGCAATGCGCAATGATGGAAAAGTACTGGGTAAATGGAGATGTACTGCTTTAGTTCTCAGGCTGAGAACTGCCTGCACCTACTGATAGTCACACAGCCTCAAGGCCGAGATAGTAGAGTGAGAAACCACAGTCTAGACATGTTTTTCACATTTGACATACTTTGTATCTAATCCAATGCAACAATGTTAAGGTGTGATTGACGGTAGGTTGTCCACACCACTAATATAAAGAGAGTTGTCTCCTGTTTCGCCACACAGATCTTTACTATAGATACTACTGAGGTATTCTGTCTGCAATTGCATTTTATTACTCAAGAGTTTTATACCAAGGTTCCTGTGTTTGTGTCATCTATCTGGATGACTGATTGTTAAGGGAAACTTACATCACCCCATGCTAAGGACCACTCAACAGTTCCATTTACTGCACAATACTTTAATGCCACTACTGCAGACAGCCAATGCCTCTCAGTCTGGGACAGGAAAGGAAAATGATTGTTGAGGCCATCAACAGCAGCAGTATTTCCAATCAGATTTGTACATACCTTTAACTGTTGGGTTGTTTGTCAATTATAGTGGCATAAAAAGTTATACTATGGAAAATTATATCTAGTATACCAATTAAAAAGACAAACAAACAAATGACATGTTGGATTTTTTGTTTGATCTGTGGAGTAGTTTGAAAGTGTGTACTTAGTTAGTGGAGCGTTTCAGTCTTCTATGCTGACTGCTGAAGTCCAGAAAGCACATCAGACTGAACAGGCAATCCAGGGTGACATTAATTTAAAAGACATGGATAGGGAAGCAGATGGTGAGGGGAAAGAAAGAGCAGTGTTTTAAATGACATTTACACCCAAGAAACCAATTTTTCTGTCTGTAAGTTGCATGATTATGAACTATAAACTAAATGCAATAAATTATTCCTTAGAGGATTATTTGTCTCTGTTCCCCCCCCCCCATTTTTATTATATCAGAAAGTCAAGTTATGAAAGTGATCTTTTCAACATCCTCAACTTTCAATCAATCAACTTACAAACTAACAAGCAAGAAGAGATAGTCTACTGCACAAATTTTTCTCATTTTAGCTACTACAAGTAAATAAAAACATCAGGAACTACAAGCACCATAAACATCTGTTTGACTTCAAAGTAATGCATTCTGGGAACAGATGTTATTTTATCTAGCGTCTTCTCTGTTCTCTGCGGGCTTGTCAATGAGAAGAGAACACCAATTCCCATCATGCAAATTCACTTTTTCCCTCGAAATTGTCCCGTCTGCCGTATCAAGAAATGGGAAAATGAGAGCTGCGAAAGGAGTAACCGGGCAGATAAAATTGAACATAAGTTAACGTGCACATAGACACATTAAATATGGAACAGTACGGCAGTTGTATTACGACGGTTCGTTATGACATAGAAGTTGTACGGTGTTCTGTCTTTCTTCGTTTTTGTTGTTAGCTACATGGACGTTGAACTAGCTGGCTAACGTTAGCCACCTCCCTGTCGCGAGCAACGCCGGGGTGTATATCTTCGTTTAGGCTTCGGCTCATCACCGTACTGCAGTATGTTACAGTGGCTAAAAAGAGGGCCAGGGCTCGGTTATAGCATTTGAGCGTTACCGCTGTGCAAAAACAGCGTCGGTTCACACCATTGGTCAACAATGCACAACCCTTTGCAAGCTATAATTAATTCCATATTCTATGCAAGTTAGCCAGCCAGCTTAGTCAGTAGTTAATATGATGGTGCAGTACAGAAATTAATTGCAAGTAACGTTTCAGTGCCCGTGGTACAGTGCTGCCGTTGTATTCCCAAAAAGGTAAGAAAAGTTGTCCTCTTTTGCTAAGCAAAGTTTCTTGGTTAGGTTATCAAACAGTTAATCTCCAAGATATCTGTCCACTAGTTTCCAACTTGGGGATCATACAAGGCAGCATGGAGCGAGGAGACACCATGGAGCGAGCTGGCAGCATCCAACTGGACATCCCTGACTTCAGCAACTCTGTGCTGTCCCACCTGAACCAGCTGCGTATGCAGGGGCGGCTGTGCGACATTGTGGTGAACGTGCAGGGCCAGAGCTTCCGTGCTCACAAGGTGGTGCTGGCTGCCAGTTCCCCTTACTTCCGAGACCACATGTCGCTGAGCCAGATGAGCACTGTATCCCTGTCAGTCATCCGCAACCCCTCTGTGTTCGAGCAGCTCCTCTCCTTCTGCTACACCGGGAGGCTGTGCATGCAGCTGGCGGACATCATCAGCTACCTGACAGCTGCCAGCTTCCTGCAGATGCAGCACATCATCGACCGCTGCACCCAGATCCTGGAGGGCATCCATCTGAAGATCAGCCTGGCGGATGTGGAGGAGGAGCTGGGGGCCGGAGTGAGGCACAGGGGGGCTGGGAGCTTGGAGGCCAGAAGAGGAGGAGGGGGGTTAGGAACATCAGGGGGCTCGCGCTCCCTTAGCCCGCGCCACAGCAGCCCCAGGGTTCTGGGCCTTCGAGGAAGCAGTGCTGGAGGGGCCTTGGATATCCGGGAGGTGGGAAGCCCAGCGGGGGAGTCCATGAGCCCCCAAATGGTGGAGCACAGCGGGCTGGGCCCAGAGGGGCTGGCTAGGGGGGTGGTAGTGGGCAGCAGGCTGGGGAAGGAGCCCATACTGCGCATCAATCGGGCTGGCCAGTGGTACGTGGAGGCCGAGTCAGAGAGAGGGAGTGGTGGTGAAGAGGGGGAGTCAGTGCGGGTGGTGGACGGGTTGAGGATAAAGACTGAGAGGATGGAGGAGTGGATGGGGGCCGATACCCAGGAGGAAGGGAGTGGGGCGGAGGAGGGAGCAGCCATGATGATCGACACGTCCGGGCGCAGCTCATTGGTGCAGGAGGGTTTTGTCACGGGGGCCAAAAGCTCTCAGCCCTCCAGCAGTTTCAGTGAGACAGAGAGGTGGGTACAAGTTCCAGGGAAGCAGGCCCTTCATGGTTTCATCTATGCCTTTATATAAAGGGAGATTGTGCATGCAAGTTTTAAACTGAAGTCAAATTCAGTACAAAGTACCTCAGAAAAGCACTTTGGGTAACATTTAAAGTTGAGTGAAAATTCAATACAAAAGTAGCCTACTATGTGTATTACTAATGGAAGATGGAGTGCTAAGGTAAATGGCAAGGTGGAGCTACTCACCGAACTGAGGTTTACGGATCCAGTATCTCTGTCCTGTTAGGTTTAGTCCTACTGGCAGTGTGGTCGTGATGGCCGAGAGACAGAGAGCCAAAAGTGAGTCACCCAGCAGAGCGGACAACCAGCGCCACACCAGCTCACAGGTATGTGTCACCCTCATCGACTGGTATTCTACCCTGGTGGTCAGCACTATGCATTCCCAAAGTCCACCATACATCGCTAGTCCTGTGGTTTGTTTGCCAGGGGGAGGAGCAGGCCGTGTTCGACATGGGTGGTTACGAGGAGTACCTGCGTGAGCAGGTGGGTGACCGCTGGTTCCGCTACAACCCTCGGCTCACCTGCATCTACTGCTGCAAGTCCTTCAACCAGAAGGGCAGCCTGGACCGCCACATGCGGCTACACATGGGCATCACACCTTTCGTTTGTCGCATCTGCGGCAAGAAGTACACCCGCAAGGACCAGCTGGAGTACCACATTCGCAAGCACACAGGAAACAAGCCCTTCCATTGCCACGTCTGCGGCAAAAGCTTCCCCTTCCAGGCCATCCTCAACCAGCACTTCCGCAAGAACCACCCGGGCTGCGCCCCTCAGGAGGTGGCCCACAGTGCCTCCCCAGAGACCACCACCGTCTCCTCCCTGGGGGGCCAGAACGAGGAGTCGTCGCCCAGCCAGGAGGAGCCAGAGGGGGGTAGCAACGGAGGTGGGGCCTCTTTTGGAGAGGGTGCCCAGGCCTCGGTCTCCACCACTGGGCCTGATTGACCCAGTGGACCATGGAGGGAGATGGTTGGGCTATGGGAGAACAGGGTATTAGTTTTTTTGGGGGGGGGGGTTGGGGGCAATTAGGCTGTCATTTTGTGCTCTCCTGCCAGGCAAAGAAAAAAATATATATCTTGAAGTTGCTTCATAGGAAAGGATGAAAAGGAAGTAGGTGATTTCAGAGGGTTTCAAGTCCATCCAGGGTGTTATTTTTATAAGCATTTTTCAAATCCCTTCAACTAAACAGAGTTCCAGAATGATGCAAAAGAGTAGTTTGATAGGGCACTTTGTATTATATAGTTATTTATAAGTGATATGTCCGCTTTAAACCACATCTACCTTCATAATACAAACTGAACAGATAAATCGAACACATGAAGAAATGCCACACTCTAATAACTACATACAACACTGAATGCCCGTAGTTTTTATTTGACTGTCTATTTTCCCATGTTACAGTTTTATACTTTTGTATTACCGGTTTACAGGTTCAGAATGCAGAAAAATAACAGGCTGAACTGGTCACAGTTTGGTCATATTGTATTAATATTGCCAAAACACTGTGCCAGTATAATAACTACATACATATATACTCTCCATTTTTTTCCTTTTGCCTTGAGACAATCTTGAGCAGTTGGGGGTCAATGATAGATAATCAGACTCTTCATATATGCTCATTTTAAGTGCCAGAATGGCTTTAAAAAATGCAATTGCACATGAGTAGTAGATATGGCCCAGTGAACAAAAAAACGGTTAATTTGGTAGTAATAAGTGCAATGATGAAAATAACATGACCTTCTTGACCGATGTCAAGAAGACCGAAGGGTCAACATGGCTAAATGCTTTCGAAAGTGTAACATTATTTACTCAGTACAACAATTTTACAGATGTATTGTGAAAGAGGACTCTTAATCCATCTGTATTTTACCGGTTAAAACCTCATATCTCTACATTCTTCAACTAGCTGCTGAATGCATACTTATATATAGGAACGCAAAACACAGGAAACTCAATGGTCTTCAACCTCAGATAAGCTACAATAAAACTCAGTTACCTCTCACACATCACTACGCAATACAGGTCTGCTTCAAGCAGATTGGTCGATACACTCAGCAGAATTTACAGTATGTAATTGTTTTCTCATTTTTCTATGTTGTGGTTAACGTTAACTACTTTTTTTATAAGTGACAATTTTTTTTCGCATAGGTCTCATGTCTTCGGGAACATTTTTTATCTAGCTCTGACAATGTATCTGGAGGATGTAGAGACGAGACAAGATTGTAATGGAGGACACTCGTATCCCTATCAGGGGAGTCCTAAGGAGGAGCAGGATGGGAGACTAATAAGACCTTGCGGCTGTACTGTAGTACCACCCAAGAGAAAGCAGGAGGTCACTGACTGCCACGGATGGCCCATCACCAGAGGATAGACACGCAGCCTGCGTGCTTGCTACAGTAGAATGTGCTCCATTGGAAATCAGTAAGAGGCATCCTGGCAAACAATGGATTTCAGAGGACAAGCCAAGGAACTTATTTCCCCCCTCACATGGAGGCCAACATTACTATGCCAAGCACTTAAAGGAGGGGTTTGAAAGGATAGCATTTAAGAATTATGTAAAAGGTATATATCGCATATGCATATTTAAACCCATTTGTTGCTATATAAGAGTAAAGAGGACCTAAACAACTTGCTAAGATTTTGAACACAGATATAATGGTAGCATAGTGGATTGGCTGTTCTCCCCCCCCCCCCCCCCTTTTTGTTTTACAGAGCTGTGAATCATTTGTGGTTGTGACAGGAGTTTTTATGAATGGGTGTATGCAAGTGAAAAACAGCTACTGGTTTTTTATTATCCGGATTGAGAATGCATTACACATCACCACAGTACACCTCAGTCTAGATTCGTCAGACAAAAACAGGTCAACATTTGTTACAACAAATATCAGGTATTTTTGTTTACTGTTTTTAAGTTTACTCTCTTTGTAAGTTACATTTAAGATTATGGAGTTAAAAAAAAAACATGCTTGGGCTAACTGCAGTGATATCTAACATCAAGCTTTATTTAGCAAGTGTGCAAAGCTTAAATATACATGTTTTAATCAAATGAATAAAATATTTTATTGTGTAAATGGAAATGCCATTATGGCAGTAGCAATGCAGCTATTATCTTACGTCTAAACTAGGGATGCACAAATGTGGAAATGAAACTGGTTGCTTAGGGCCCCAGCCGTTAGTTTTTAGGAACTCAGTTGCGGTCTCAACTTACAGTTTTGAAATTTAGTTGAGCATCAGCAGTTTTTTCTCTTATGTCAGTCAATTATTGAGCAGGCACAAAGGGCACATGCCCAGGGGCCTCCCATTGATTTTGTCAGTCACTCTCACTCAGATATCATATTAATGTGGTGTAAGTCATGGCAAAATGTGTAGAATTGCAGGAAATTAGCTTTAAAACTGCAAGAATGTCTCTTCACCTTATGGCAAAATCTGTAGAATTGCAGGAAATATGGTGTAAAAAGGAAGAAAAAAATCTCCACCCCGATGGCAAAATGAGTGGAATAGTGTTGAAATTAGTTATAAAATCGCAAAGTCTTCTCTCTGTACCATGGCAAAATGTATAGAATTGTAGCAAACTTGCTTTAAAACTGCAATATTTTCTCTGTGCCCCATGGCACAAAACAAATGTATTACAGGAAATTAACTCAAACATATATTTTTTCTCTACGCCATCAAGAGGGGTCCACTAAAATGTTTTGCCTGTGAGGGGCCTCCCAACAAAATGTTTCTTAAGGCCTCCAAAAGGCTAGGGGGGAAATCTTGGTCAATAACCAATATATTTTTGTCCATGATGACTGATATAATATCAGCCATCATGGGAAAAATGGCATTACAGAAATTGTGTCAACAACTAGCTATTTATCAAAAGGCCTTTTTCATAATTTATAAAATACAATTTTTTGTAAAGGTCAATCCCCGGGTGTGGGAGTTGTATAAGGTGAACAGTGCACCGTGTCATTTTATTTTAGCTCAGATTTAACACCATACAATATTGGTACCAAATATTGTTTTTTCAGCCATATTTGTCCTATACTGATATGAAGTCAGATATGTTTCAATTAGGGATGCATGATATAAGTATTTTAATACTCAATATTATGCTTGCAGCATGAAGATCCTTAACAATGAGATGGCTTCAGTCAACATTTTTTTTTAAATGTGTCACGCTCACAGATCATGCCTCTAAGCCAGTGGTCACCAACCTTGGTCCTGGAGAGCTACAAGGTGTGCCGACTTTGAATTAAAACATTCCAGTGCGTACATAGCATTCCAAAGTAGAACTGAAGCGGAATCATTTGAATTGACAGTCGATTTTCAGATACATTAGATTTCAATCATCTTAGAGATTACATTACATTTACAAACCTTGATGCCGGAAAACCTGGAATCCAGATAGGAAAGTGTTCATGCATGTGTAAAAAAAAAAATTAAACGATTTGATTTTTAAACAATTACTATATAAAAAAAAAAAGAACAAAACTAAATTTTTGGATTTACAATATTTTTTCCCAGCAGGTACCAGGTTTGCTGGATTTCAATTTAGTTTGAATAGTACTCCCAGGCCTTTTTGGGGATTTGACCAAGATTGATTGTCATGCTGTTTTCTTTGTCTATTGCTTATAATTCAAATGGCTTTTGTTACTTTTTAATAAGCTTTAACTGCGCAGAGGACATGTGTATTTGCAGTGTAAATATGACTATTGAACCCTTGTATATGTATTGTTACTGCTGAATGTGGATCAATGACAGGAACAAGCCATCTCGTGTAGCCTCTCCAGTTTCAGCAAACAGATCTATGTCGTCTCCACTTATCTCGGTATGTCGTGTGAAGATTCTTACTAAGCTAGTGTCAATAATGCATATATAGTTGATTTAAGTACTGTTCTGGAAAGTTCTGTTTTGACCCATCTGTCCAACTGTGAAAAACATCTAGCTAAAAATGTTAAGATGTCAAAATCAGGAATCCAAACATTTGTTACTTGAATGAATTGTCAAGCTGAGGCCCTATTTAGCATCAATGCATGCCATCTTTGTCATAGGTTTTCAATGCCAAACTTGGGAAAGTTTCTTTATCAATAGATTTGCACCAAAACATGCCAAATAATGTTATTAGGTGACATTTAATATATTCTACATTTTGTGCTATTATGTCTTGGTCTTGCTGATTCATTGTCTTAGAGGTTTCTCTTTTTTTTCTTTACAATTGTCTTGTGTGAAATGTCTATACACAAATGCATACATGCAGTATATCCAATATGATTTTGACTGCAAAATGCTTACTCCAACTAATTATTAAGCTATGTAATTAATTGGCAAAAATATTTAATACTTAACGCAAAATATTATTTGACGTAAAAAATATATTCATAAACAAAGAATATCTCAAAGGAAATGGAATATATTAAAATGACAATATTTAACATTTTCCCTGTCAAGAAATGTACAAAACCAGCTGTGGTCTTGCAAGATCTTGCAGGTTATATGTGAAGTTCCCTTTTTATTTTATGCATGGTCCTGTTTCTGAAAAAGAAACATTTCTTGATTATACTGTAAAGGGTAATGCTTTGGGTTGTTGGTATGAAGAGGGTTTGGTTTATCGCTTGGGGTCATTTGCAAGGCCAAAGGTTGATTTGTTAATTGCTTTTGATAATGTGAAAAAGGGTTACTTCACAATAACCACTATATCATTTTCATTATTAAAGTACATTCTCTTCAAAGGAAATAAAGCACTTTAAGTGTTACTGTTATTGGCTGGTTTTATTTTTAGTAAGGTCAGATTTAGCAGTCTGCGTACATGTGACAGGATGAGTACATGTGTGAATGGATGTGTACCTGTATGTATACCTTTTGAGTGTTTGTTTAAAAGTGTCATTTTAAGGATGGTCCTTTCACCAATCAACAGATACTTAATCAATTACTCATTTGACAGATTTACATAAAAAAGTACTCAGTCTTAAATACATCACAAAGTGGTCCACTGTCCATCCGATTTGGTTTATTTTACATTGATACAGAGATCAGAAATTGGCAGTTACATGACATGAATGACGAATCTGAGGTTGGTGTGTGTGTGATCAGGGGTCACAGGGGTCAGCCACCCGGCCGGTGAACACCATGGTGTTGATGGTGGACTCTCGGATAAGCAGGAGGAAGGGCCGGTTGGCCATAAACACCTCCTGGTTTAAGTTGATGGAGCGGCCAATGGCCACCACAGCTGTGGCAGCAACCACCTCACTGCCTTCCTCATTCACCTGCAACAGTTGTTTGTTTATTTGTTAAGAATAGTTTTGAAAGTTTATGATCATTGATTAATGAAGTTAAACAACTATATTTTATGCTTGTTAATTGTCCAATTAGGCCTAGTGCCCCACCTGATGCACATTTGATCTGTTAGCAAATCGTTTTTTTCAGCTACATTAAGTGATGATCCTTATGGATTTCATATGATTCTTATGGATCCTGTACATACCTCTATGAATGCTTTATGGAATGCATCTGAAATGTACAGATTATTTGCCTCATCTTCCAGGATGCCCGAGAGGCTGGCGTCCCTGGGGCTGAAGAGGTCCTCGAGCCCCATGGCCTGAAGTTGCTCCTTCAGACTGAAGCTGTCTTCGATGCGGAAGCGGGGCAGGTGCACCGACACCGTGGTCTCCCTCATGTTATCCAGCCAGCCAGTCAGCTTCTTCAAGTCCAGGTTCTCCTCCACCTTACAACAACAGCAGATGTTCAGTGTGATTGGTGGTATGGAGGATGAGTTGAAAATTACTAAAACATGAATAACCTTGGGAGTACAATATAATTGTCAGTGAACAGTGTAAATGACGACAGGCACCCAGGACCCACCTCAGACAAGGGTGTGCCTTTCAGTGGTAGGATCAGCACCATTGTGATGCCCTCTCCGCGGTACGGCAGCTCCAGCAGCTGCACCTTATCTTCAGTGAACCTGCCGTAGCGAAACTTGGTCTCCTGGTACATCATGGACACTGGGCATGTCTTGGACTTACTCACGTAGAAGTTGGCCTTGAAGACATTGTCTTTGTCGAATTGGTTTTTCCACTGACCCTGTGAGACAGCAAAAAATTATGTGACAGTTGAATGAAAGGCAGTGGGTTCCTGGGTGGTGGCCAAAATGAAACTTGTTTTGGCCTGTCCATCCATAGGCAGCGCAGAACACAAAATGTATGAGAAAAATATACTCAACACACCTTGAAATAGATGGTGTTGACCAGGACCAGCACAGTGTTGGAGTTCAGTGATCCCTCCGGCAAAGTGTTCTGAATCCTTTTTTCCGTCTTGTTTGAGATCCAATCGTTGATGGTCACCCGTGACAGCTCTGGCTTCTCCTAAAAGACCCATGTTCACAGAATTGCACTTCTACCATGTCACATGCCTTGAACTACTTTGGTAACTCTGGAATTGAATTACTCAACACTGTGCAGTAACTTCAGATAAATAACATGTAGCAATACCTCAGTACATCTAATTCAGTTGTTCCCAACTCCGGTCCTTGACTACTCCCAACAGTACACATTTTTATTGTACCCCTGGACATGCACACCTGATTCAACTTGTCAACTAATCATCAGGCCCTCAATGAGTTGAATCAGATTTGTCTGGGGTAACAACAAAAATGTGTGCTGTTGGGGGTACTTGAGGACTGGAGTTGGGAACCACTTCTCTAATTGATTACTTAACTCTGGTCCATAATAGTAACAAGTGAATTAATTAACTCTTGTACACACAGTAATTGTTATTAAAGAGTGCATAATAACACATGCTATTTGTGATGTGTGAAAATGCCAAATTAAGCAGTAGGCTATGAAAAACGCAAGAGGGAATGACCTTGAAATTGAGTGGCATGAGTTTAGCGCCATACACCAGCTCACTGATATTCTGGTAATTCTCACTGAATGCCAGAGACTTTTCTCCGAAAAGACGGTTGGCTGAGATCAGCTCTGTCGTCTTGTCTTTCTTGCGGTACAGGCGACAGTTTAGCTTGGCGAAGAAGAAATGCACTTGGTCCGACGTCTTCTCTTTGATCGTGTCAAACTCAAACACCTGAATTGAGATTGAGACAAGAGGTCAGACATTGGGAGGCCTGAGCTGTTATTGGTTGTGGCTATAAATAAAATAAAAAAATCACTGAAGAAGAGCAAGACAGACTGAGTGAACATATTAACTGACATAAAACCCACATTTCTAAGTTCCTCCTGCCTAATGTGTATGAACAAAATGCTGAGCGGGTCATGCATGTAATTGTAAATGTATAGTAACAGTCTCAATCTTGATGGTTTTATTCACGGAGTGTAGGAACACTTGCTCTTTCCATGACATAGACTGACCAGGTGAAAGCTATGATCCCTTATTGAGGTCACTTGTTAAATCCACATCAATCAGTGAAGGGAGGAGACAGGTTAAAGAAGGATTTTTTAAAGCTTTGAGACATGGATTGTATATGTGTGCCATTCAGAGGCTGAATGGGCAAGACAAAGTATTTAAGTGCCTTTGAACGGGGTATGGCAGTAGGTGCCAGGCACACCGGTTTGAGTGTGACAAGAACTGCAACGCTGCTGGGTTTTTCACACAACAGTTTCCCGTTTGTATTATGAATGGTCGACCACTCAAAGCACATCCAGCCAAAATGGGGTACAATGAAATATTAGGAAGGTGTTCTTAATGTTTTGTACACTGTATTTTGGCCTTTTAATGCGGGTTACCAAGACCATTTAAAGAGCGACTGCCCCTAAAAACCAACTTCTCATTTTGAAAGCGTACTATGTGGCAATGATATGAGTCAGACACATTTATTCTAGTGTCCACAAAGTATAAAAAGGAGAATTTTGTCATAAAGTCGGTCTCGTCCAAAACAGAGTTGCGAGATGATAGGAAAAATCATTGTCATGGAATGAAGGGTACCTTAACAGTTTTCCTTGGGTTGGGTTTATTTCAATCCTGCCCACAGCTGGAGGCACCCAAATAATCATCCATTTGGAGTGCAGCTGCACGCGACCCGATCTAATGCCCATGGTAACTTTGTACACAATATTTTAAAAGGTCAATAGCTCCAAATTTCAATGACTTACAAACCTCAAATCAACTATATTTTGTAGAAATGCATATACAAATATTGAAAGCATTTAATGAGACAACTAAAATATGTGCAATATGAAAATATTGTGCCATTTACATTGTGTAATTTATTGATGGTCCCTAACTAGCCCCAGAGATAGGCTATCCGATGTCAAACCCATTCTTCCACGGTCGCACACCAGCCGGCTGAAGCTAATTGGCTAGCACTACTTAGCCTAGGCAACTTCAAGACACTAGACCTGGTTAGAATATTTCAAGTTATCTAAAAGGGTGAGTGACTAACTGTGTACTGTTTGACAGAAGTGAATGTACAAAAGCTTGCCACGTGCGAACACACGAGACACCAACATTTTGCTTTAGACCCCTTACGTTCATAATCTGTTTGAGCGTGTTGTTGCAGGCGCCCAGTTTGGTCATAGCGAAGGCTGTGGATATGCTGATAGGGGACATGAAGATGTTGGCCTCGCTGGGTTTACCCTGGGATAGCTGCTTGAACAGGGACAGGGCGAAGCGACTGTTCGCCTTGGACAGCTCCCACACCCGGGGATTGGTGTTTTCAGGAACTTTCTCTGGCTTAGCATCCGCTGTCAAGGCTTCATCCTCGGGGCTGCGGTAAACACACTTGGGCTCCAGGGGCACGTCTTTGGGCTTGACATGGCAGAAGTCTTTGAACGCCTGGGAGGTTGACAGCAAGGCGAGGAGCAGCCCCAGAATCCACACAAACTCGGACAACCTCATCCTGAGGGGGAGAGAGGGGTCTGGGTCAGGTTATATGAGGCGTATTCAACCCCTTTGGTCATTGGTCACAGGTTAATTTATACTTGGGAAACCAGTTGTCTCTGGGCAACCGATGGCATGTAAGGATCAATGAAGCACCGGGGGAAGGGTAAACTAGCGGACACTGCAGCTCACAAGGACTAGCGTTGGTATAGGCTACAGTATGGTACTGTATACACATCTATTGTTTTAAGCTACCTTGAAATACTGGTACAAACCAGAGGAGGCTCCTTCAGGGAGGAGAGGGATACATTTTTAGGATGTCCTACATTAAGCCAACCCATTGGCTTAACTATAACAAATTCAAAATAACTTTCAACCTACCTCCCTTACTTTTTAAGTCACCAGATGCCACTGCAGCACACATTATAACCAACATAACACCACTCAAAGTAACTTCCAAAGTTCAACTGTCTCTTTGCCTAGTGGGAGGCCATTGTAATGTAGGGAAACACAAAAAATAACAAAGCACACACTGGGGCTATTCATAATTTTAAAGAGTTTCCACTCAGTTTGCTCTCCGAATATGTGATATTTTAATAAAGCTTAGGGTATGTTATGTTATCACCTTATTAGAAGCACTTTTTTCTTTAAAGTGGATAATCGTTTTATTCAGCACCTGAAAAAAAATGGATGCAAGTAAAACCTCTCCTTTAATGGAATTCATAACTCAAGAGTGGCTATCTAAGTATGTACAGTGGGGTCCAAAATGATTGACACCCTTGAAAAGTATAAGCAATAAAATAATAAAAATACTTAGCTATATTGTATGATAACATTTTTTAAATTGTATTATTTTATACTAATACTGTACATGCTAACCTCTCGTTATTGGTAATCTGTAACTTTCTCACTGATTATTCACGATTCAGTCAGGGGTATCCCTAATCATGGTAGCATCCACATTTTAATAAACATATTCTATTCTTATTTACAATTAAAGTGACTGCAAAATGAAAATACAGTATTTACCATTAATTTCTTTTGGGCACAAAATAATCAGAAACACAACCAAAACTAACTGCAAATGCATTCAACAAGTTTGTAGAGTCACAAACTTGATGTAGTCATTGCGTGCTAGGAATATGGGACCAAATACAAAACCTTTGACTACTTAATATGAACCTTTAGGGGTGTCAATAATTTTGTCCCCTAGCTTTTAGAGAAAGAAAAGTATTACTTGTGACACAAAATCTTTCCCGGCGCAATTGTATTAGTATAAAATAATTTGCCAATTATTTTAGGATAGAACATAGCTCAATATTTTTATTATTTATGTAATACAGTCATTATTGCTAATCTTTATCAAGGGTGTCAATAACTTTGGATCCCACTGTATATGAAAGGGATTAAAATAGCAACCAGGAACCACACAATGCTAAAAAAATTCTGTTTTAAGTTTGAAGACTTACAATAGAACACCATTTCTGTTGAGAAGCTTTGAATTTACCGTCTGTTTATTCAGCTAGCCATTGACAAATACCTGTTGCTAAATACGTGCCATCTTTGAACATAGCATCACCTCTTTCAACCAAACTAAACCCTACGTAACAATATTATGAATTGACAATGCCTTACCTGAGGTATATTTTCCTTGTAAATGACTGTGTGTGTGGAACCTAAGTATCGGCTGCGAGTTGAGCTTATGAGTCCCTCATAGGGGTCAGGGTCAGTGTCCTGTAGCGCAAGTGGGGGCCTGGAGAAAGGACGATTTACTCAGCTCAAACTTTGAAATATTGACTTTGAAGTATTGATCGATTCAGTTGAGTTGGTCCCACATGTTGATTGATCCAATGTTCTAAACACATCTTTAATAGTATTTGTTTATATGAAATAATACAAGAATGCAACATGCCAATACACAGAGAATGTTCACAGTGAAGAATAAATAAGTACAGCCTTATTTATACAATTATACCGAATATTTGTACAGAAATACCTCATACATGGTGCAATATTGATATTGAGAAGGATTTTTTATTAATTTTTTCACCTTTTTTAACCAGGTAGGCCAGTTGAGAACAAGTTCTCATTTACAACTGCGACCTGGCCAAGATAAAGCTAAGCAGTGCGACAAAAAACAACACAGAGATACACATGGATTAA
Source organism: Salvelinus alpinus (assembly GCF_045679555.1). NCBI lineage: Eukaryota > Metazoa > Chordata > Actinopteri > Salmoniformes > Salmonidae > Salvelinus > Salvelinus alpinus. The sequence continues at coordinate 11,286,813 of NC_092101.1, read as the reverse complement.
ACAAAAGTAGTCAATAACACAATAGAAAAATCTATATACAGTGTGTGCAAATGGAGTAAGGAGGTAAGGCAATAAATAGGCCAATAGTAGTGAAGTAATTACAATTTAGCAAATTAACACTGGGGTGATAGATGTGCAGATGATGATGTGCAAGTAGAAATACTGGTGTGCAAAAAATGTTAATAAAACAATATGGGGATGAGGTAGGTAGTTGGGTGGGCTATTTACAGATGGGCTGTGTACAGCTGCAGCGATCGGTAAGCTGCTCAGATAGCTGATGCTTAAAGTTAGTACATCTAAAAGAAAGATGTTGCTCTACATCACATTAACAGCTGTGTGCGTTAATGTTGCAGATTGTAGCTTCCATCAATGTAATTGTCTGCATCATTTTCAATCTCCCATTAAAAACATTGTACATATACAGTACCAGTCAAAAGTTTGGACACCTACTCATTCAAGGGTTTTTCTTTATTTTTTACTATTTTCTACATTGTAGAATAATAGTGAACACATCAAAACTATGAAATAACACATGGAATCATGTAGTAACCAAAAAGTGTTAAACAAATAAATATATTTTATTTGTATATAGATTCTTCAAAGTAGCCACCCTTTGCCTTGATGACAGCTTTGCACACTCTTGGCATTCTCTCAAACAGCTTCACCTGGAATGCTTTTCCAACAGTCTTGAAGGATTTTCCACATATGCTGAGAACTTGTTGGCTGCTTTTCCTTCACTCTGCGGTCTGACTCATCCCAAACCATCTCAATTTGGTTGAGGTCGGGGGATTGTGGAGGCCAGGTCATCTGATGCAGCACTCCATCACTCTCCTTCTTGGTAAAATAGCCCTTACACAGCCTGGAGGTGTGTTGGGTCATTGTCCTGTTGAAAAACAAATGATAGTCCCACTAAGCCCAAACCAGATGGGATGGCGTATCGCTGCAGAATGCTGTTGTAGCCATGCTGGTTAAGTGTGTCTTGAATTCTAAATAAATCACTGACAGTGTCACCAGCAAAGCACCCCCACACCATAACACCTCCTCCTCCATGCTTTACGGTGGGAAATACACAGGCGGAGATCATCCATTCACCCACACCACGTCTCACAAAGACACGGCGGTTGGATCCAAAAATCGCAAATTTGGACACCAGACCAAATGACACATTTTCACCGGTCTAATGTCCATTGCTCTTGTTTCTTGGCCCAAGCAAGTCTTCTTATTATTGGTGTCTTTTAGTAGTGGCTTCTTTACAGCAAATCGACCATGAAGGCCTGATTCACACAGTCTCCTCTGAACAGTTGATGTTGAGATGTCTGTTACTTGAAATCTGTGAAGCATTTATTTGGGCTGCAATTTCTGAGGCTGGTAACTCTAATGAACTTATCCTCTGCAGCAGAGGTAACTCTAGGTCTTCCATTCCAGTGGCGGTCCTCATGAGAGTCAGTTTCATCATAGCGCTTGATGTTTTTTGCGACTGCAATTGAAGAACCTTTCAAAGTTCTTGAAATGTTCCATGTTGACTGACCTACATGTCTTAAAGTAATAATGGACTGTCATTTCTCTTTGCTTATTTGAGCTGTTCTTGCCATAATATGGACTTGGTCTTTCACCAAATAGGGCTGTAAGCACAACCCCCACCTGTGGACGTCGGGCCCTCATACCACCCTCATGGAGTCTGTTTCTGACCGTTTGAGCAGACACATGCACATTTGTGGCCTGCTGGAGGTCATTTTGCAGGGCTCTGGCAGTGCTCCTCCTTGCACAAAGGCGGAGGTAGCGGTCCTGCTGCTGGGTTGTTGCCCTCCTACGGCCTCCTCCGCGTCTCCCGATGTACTGGCCTGTCTCCTGGTAGCGCCTCCATGCTCTGGACACTACGCTGACAGACACAGCAAACTTTCTTGCCACAGCTCGCATTGATGTGCCATCCTGGATGAGCTGCACTACCTGAGCCACTTGTGTGGGTTGTAGACTCCGTCTCATGCTACCACTAGAGTGAAAGCACCGCCAGCATTCAAAAGTGACCAAAACATCAGCCAGGAAGCATAGGAACTGAGAAGTGGTCTGTGGTCACCACCTGCAGAACCACTCCTTTATTGGGGGTGTCTTGCTAATTGTCTATAATTTCCACCTTTTGTCTATTCCATTTGCACAACAGCATGTGAAATTTATTGTCAATCAGTGTTGCTTCCTAAGTGGACAGTTTGATTTCACAGAAGTGTGATTGACTTAGAGTTACATTGTGTTATTTAAGTGTTCCCTTTATTTTTTTGAGCAGTGTATTTTCATTTGTATAAAACTTTTTTGGTTACTACATGATTCCATGTGTGTTATTTTGATGTCTTCACCATTATTCTGCAATGTAGAAAATAGTAAAAATAAAGAAAAACTTTTGACCGGTAGTGTATGTAAACACGATGTTTTTGCATTTTAATACATTTGCAAAAATTTCTAAAAACCTGTTTTCGCTTTGTCATTATGGGGTATTGTGTGTAGACTGATGATGTTTTATTTAATCAATTTTAGAGTAAGGCTGTGGAAAAAGGGGTCTGAATACTTTCCCAAATGCACTGTATATACATTTTACGGACACAATGTATTCTACAATAGTTGTCTTTCCTTTATTTTTTTCATCCTTCAACTACCCTCAACCCCTCCCATCTACAGTTGCAAGAAAAAGTATGTGAACCCTTTGGAATTACCTGGATTTCTGCTTAAATTGGTCATAGAATTTGATCTGATCAAAACAATAGACAAACACAGTCTGCTTAAACTAATAACACACACAATTATACATTTTCATGTCTTTATTTAACACACCGTGTAAATATTCACAGTGCAGGGTGGGGAAAGTATGTGAACCCTTGGATTTAATAACTGGTTGACCCTCCTTTGGTAGCAATAACCTCAACCAAACGTTTTATGTAGTTGCGGATCAGAACTGCACAATGGTCAGGAGGAATTTTGTACCATTCCTCTTTACAAAACTGTTTCAGTTCAGCAATATTCTTGGAATGTCTGGTGTGAACTGCTCTCGAGGTCATGTCATAGCATCTCAATCGGATTGAGGTCAGGACTCTTGACTGGGCAACTCTAACCAACACCTCCAATCTTGTCTCATTGATTGGACTCCAGGTTAGCTGACGCCTGACTCCAATTAGCTTTTGGAGAAGTGATTAGCCTAGGGGTTCACATACTTTTCCCAACCTACATTGTGAATGTTTAAATGCTGTATTCAATATAGACAAGAAAAATACAATAATTTGTGTGTTATTAGTTCAAGCAGACTGTGTTTGTCTATTGCTGTGACTTAGATGAAGATCAGATCACATTTTATTACTAATTTATGCAGAAATCCAGGTAATTCTCTGAAGACCGTACAGTTACTATTTGCCATTTTTTTTAAACTGTGCTGTTTCACAAAAGTTCTGAACCTACTGTATATACATTTTACGGACACAGTACATTTTACATTAGTTGTTTATAGTTCCACCCTTCAGCTCCACTCAACGTCTTATCTCTTAACACCATCCAGTTTTGATTTCCCTTTGCCATATATTTTTCAGCTGTGATGTTTCACAAAAGTTCTGAACCTTTCTATGCTCATAGTTTCTACAGATTGTCAATTAAAGATAATTTTTTTTTGCTAAAATATTAGATTCTTGATCGATTGACTATTACTTTTCAAATCACCCAGCAGTGCTATCTGCAGAGTTAGCTCCAGGTGAATGTTGTAATTCTTCAGCCATTCCTGAACCTGCAACCAAAAATCAGCTACATATGGACAGTACCAAAACAAATGATCTAATGATTGTCTCTTCGCAGCAAAATCTGCTGAGATGGTTCTATCCCTATATAAACTCAGCAAAAAAAGAAACGTCCTCTCGCTGTCAACTGCATTGATTTTCAAACTTAACACATGTAAATATTTGTATGAACATAAGATTCAACAACTGAAACATAAACTGAACAAGTTCCACAGACATGTGACTAACAGAAATGGAATAATGTGTCCCTGAACAAAGGGGGGTGGGTCAAAATCAAAAGTAACAGTCAGTATCTGGTGTGGCCACCAGCTGCATCTCCTCATGGACTGGAATTGAGATCCGGGCTCTTCGCTGGCCATGGCAGAACACTGACATTCCTGTCTTACAGGAAATCACGCACAGAACGAGCAGTATGGCTGGTGGCATTGTCATGCTGGAGGGTCATGTCAGGATGAGCCTGCAGGAAGGGTACCACATGAGAGAGGAGGATGTCTTCCCTGTAACGCACAGCGTTGAGATTGCCTGCAATGACAACAAGCTCAGTCCGATGATGTGACACACCGCCCCAGATCCTCCACCTCCAAATCGATCCCGCTCCAGAGTACAGGCCTCGGTGTAACGCTCATTCCGTTGACGATAAACGCGAATCCGACCATCACCCATGGTGAGATAAAACCACGACTCGTCAGTGAAGAGCACTTTTTGCCAGTCCTGTCTGGTCCAGCGACAGTGGGTTTGTGCCCATAGGCGACGTGGTTGCCGGTGATGTCTGGTGAGGACCTGCCTTACTACAACAGGCCTACAAGCTCTTAGTCCAGCCTCTCTCAGCCTATTGCGGACAGTCTGAGCACTGATGGAGGGATTGTGTGTTCCTGGTGTAACTCGGGCAGTTGTTGCCAACCTATACCTGTCCCACAGGTGTGATGTTCGGATGTACCGATCCTGCGCAGGTGTTGTTACACATTGTCTGCCACTGCGAGGACAATCAGCTGTCCGTCCTGTCTCCCTGTCTTAGGCATCTCCCAGTACGGACATTGCAAGTTATTGCCCTGGCCACATCTGCAGTCCTCATGCCTCCTTGCAGCAAGCCTAAGGCACGTTCACGCAGATGAGCAGGGACCCTGGGCATCTTTCTTTTGGTGTTTTTCAGAGTCAGAAGAAAGGCCTCGTGTCCTAAGTTTTCATAACTGTGACCTTAATTGCCTAAGCTGTTAATGACCGTTCCACAGGTTATGGTTCATTGAACAAGCAGTGTTTTAAACCCTTTACAATGAAGATCTGTGAAGTTATATGGATTTTTACAAATTATCTTTGAAAGACATGGTCCTGAAAAAGGGACATTTCTTTTTTTGCTGATATATGGAACATATTGGTTGCAAGAATTTTGTATTATAATTGAAATTGAAAAATTCTAAGTTTTGAATACGGCGTCGTTTTGTGTATCAGTTCATAAACCATCTGCCATGGAATCGGTACAATTGTCTTTAACCAATTTTGGTCTTTACAGTTTTTGTCGATTGCTTACACACTAGAAGTGAATGCTTTGACAAAAGCATCAAAACCTTAACTTTTGTAACCATGCCTTAAACAAAGGCACCAAAAGTACAAACACATTTTCTGCTTTGCACTTTGTTTGCAATTAAGCAACACACTTTACATTAGACACTTTGTTCAAGAATAAAATCTCTTGCAATCATTGGGAAAACATACCTGAAATTGGCAACACCCACACACAAAAACACATACTGTAATTGAACACCAATTAGTCTGAGCCTTAGCACTACAAATAAACCGCAGGTAAGCTCACCTCTTTGGTGAGAAATTTGCAAACATGGAGGCAGTGAGAGTAAGAGTGAGAGGTAGAGAAAGGAGTAGGATGATGACGAGGACAAGAACAAAGAAGGGGACCAGGCAATAGACAGAGACATATTTCCGACGACATTAGGGCCGCTTTGGTGGACCATGTCATAAATCATGCCCTGACGATGAGGGAGGCAGAGAGTCCAGCCCAACCTGAGTCGCTACACGGTAGCATCCATAATACGGACATTTAGACTGGAGAACAGGTATGTCTTCAACTTTCTACACTAGACTGTACATATGTAATTGTTGCACATCATTCTGCATCACAGTACAATACAATGTAGTCCTACAATATTAGGTCTATGCTCCTCAGTGAACAAAAAAAATAAGTATAGTGCTGTGAAGTACATGTAATACACTTTTGATGTTACTGTGTACAGTATGTAAAAAAGAACCTAACCAATGACATTCTTGTATTTTCTACAGAACTGCCAGACGACCTCCTGAGGGTGGAAGGCAACGTCTGTTCACCCATCAACAGGAACTGGCCATTGTCAATCTAGTGTTGGCAAACACCATCCGCCTACATCAACTACGAGGGTAAATCATTACCGATCCCACAACATTCCATAATATCAACCGTGTCAATATGTCGACACTGTCGCATCTTGGGTCAACACCAACTTACGATGAAGCAGCTGTACAGGGTTCCATTTGAGAGGAACAGTTTCATTTTGACATACAAGTGAGATGTTTATCTCAAAGTGTTGCGTCTTATTTAACTTGTGTGTAGAGTTAACACAATGAGACAAATTCCGCAACAAGTGTGTAAGCAATCGCAAAAAACGAATGCAGGGCCAACAGACAAGTTCCTTACTTCTTCCCCCTTCCACTTGCCTCTTCCATTTTTGCGGTAATGCTGCCCATTAGTTGTGTGTGTTTGTAGAAATACAAATGACAGCTAAAAAAGCATCAGTTTCACAATATTATTTAATTACAGTCCCTGCCACTAAAGAATCACTGTTGCACATAAGTTACATTTACTTCAAACTTCCAGTTAGTTTTCCCCCTAGTACCCCCCCCAAAAGCAATTGTATTATACAAAAATGCAATCCAATTTTCACACAGTGAATTCTTTAACAAAAGAAAAATGGTATAACAGCTACATCCACATTGGAAAAATATTCTAAACATTCCTTAAGGGAGTATAATATAAAAACAAACATTTTCTTCATCATGTTGAAGTTAAACATGTACCTTAATTTAATTAAGCAAATTCTTACAAGAAAACTTGGGTAGTAGTAATCAAAAGCAATTACATTTCCCAAACCAATTACATGTCCCAATTACAGTTCCCAAACCAATGAGTATGTTCAGCGTGAACAAGAGAAAGAGAAAACGAAAGGAAGCGGTCTCTCCCATTGGGACATGGCCACTCACATGGAAATCAACTCCCAATAATACCCATTGCCTGTCAGTGTGTGAGGTGTTACAATGTGGGTTAATGTTACATTTCATATTCACTTAAAAGTTAAGTGATCCTGTGCTACTTGTTTGCAGCGGTGGCAACAATTAAGCAGAGGTGGGCCACCGCTTTGTAATGAATATAGGGGGAACACTGATAGGATTGCTAATAAGGACAACTACGTCCAAAGAAGTAATTAATTCCGCAGTATTTAGTAAAAACTCAATGAATAACTGAAGACATTTCCTGGACAAGAAAGTAACATTCTTGGAAAATAATTCAGTTACTCGTGTTGTCTTGGTGTATGGCTATCCTACTATCAAATGTTACTGCGTTTACCCAATACGAGTCAATCATCACACACACACACTTCATTTAAATTAGGAAGCATAAAATAAGACTACCGGGATCTTCTCTCCACAACTTCAAAAAACAGACAACCTTCTAGAAGGGTTGGAAAAATAAAAGCCCCTTGGAAATGGCAGATGTCTTTCCTCTAAATCAAACACAGACCATGCTACGACAGCCCAAACTATTTTCTTGGTTTGTATGAAAGACACAAAATGGCTATGTAAACAAACAGGTGAGTTTCCCGGTATCAATGGATCTTTAATATTAACTTGCGTTGCAGTTTTACAAGTGTAGATTCTGGCACTGAACTCCTTTGTCTCAAAGGATAAGCGGTTCCCCGGCTCTGCATTGGCAAATCAGCTGATTGACTCATCTTTGCACAGCTGATTTGTAGAGACCATTTAATATAAATGCTGACTCTTGAAGGAGTTTAATTAACAGCTGCAAGTTGATGGATGTACTGTATAGACAAGCCTGTAGGTATGCATCTTAAACTTTGAAATAGTCAACCTGCTGGAAAGCTCGTCACATTTCTTAAGCCTCAATCAGTGCGCTCAACAATAGAACGACTGAGAACAGACAGTATTCAAAATATAGCAGTGAAGGTATGGAGTGAAGAGAATTCTCATGCAGACACATTAAAAGGATACATTTTCCCACCAATTTTTTCTAAAGAAGTGAATACTTCAAAATGAAAACGTACATTTATAAGGACATATTTGAACATACATGTTTAAGTTTTAATATTATATTAATTTGCACTGGTGCAAAATGTTCACCTTTTTTCAAACACTTAAATATGAAAAAATTATTGAGCAACAGACAGGGCTTTGAACCGCAGTAGTTAACTTAAGAGGTAATTCACTTTCCCAGTGCGGGCAATGGCAGTTCCTTCTGGTTAATACCTCTGATCGAAAGCAGTTCTTAGAAACCACAGCATATTAAAGGGACAAACTCCACCACTTTTCAACCTCATTTTCATTATCTCCAGCACAATACCATTGTCAACATATGTGTAAACGGTGCATTTCTACGTTTTGTTGAAAAATTTAAAAAAGTTACATTCTACCCGATGACATCAAAAGCTACATTTTAAAAACAGTGATTTTCAAACACTATGCGATTTGCGGTGACACGGGGACCATGAAAATACCCTCCCTTGGGCTATAAACTCATTGCCGGTTTTGAAAATCAATGTTTTTTTTGTTGTTTTTTTAAAACTTATAATCCTACTCTGTGATGTCCCAGAGAAGCATTTTTTTAGGACCTTTGTCATTTTAACCACAGGTCATAGAAACGTGCTGTTTTCACATATGTAGACACTGGTTTGGTGATGATCAATGACGTTGAAAAGTGGCGGAATTTCCCTTTAAGAAGTAGCCTAACCCATGAAGCATGGCAATATAACAAACCATTTCAAAGTGTTACATTCTTTTGAACCTTCCCCAAATTCTGTCTCTACAATGCATTACAGCAAGGCTTTTGTATCCAATCTTTACGATTGTTCAAAGGTCAATAGCGCTTTCCCAAGCAATCGTAACACCAAAAACAACAATAGTATAATAATGTTACATAGCGATTACGGTATACATTTTTTTTTAAAGAGGTCCCACCAAAATTGGTGTTTTTAAGATGTCTCGAGAGACCAGTTTATATTGGTCTACAAAATAGTAACAAACACATCAAATAAAAGAGGTGAATAACTGAATAAATGTACAAAGAACGTACATTATTAGTCCAATTCCTCAATACGGAGTCAAGTCATGGTAAAGCTGTACGTTGACCCACGTTCAGAGTGATCCCACAAGTTGGTAAATTAGCATCCCCTAGCGGCTAACACACCGACAACTCTCAACCAGGTCCTCAGAGGACTTTGACGTTCTCTGTAAAAAGGTGTCTGCACACCTTCAAGACAAAAGTGTGCATTATTAATCCACATTCAGAGAGCAATGACTCAGCCGTTTATGAGACATGTTGTCTTGATGATGACGCTGATGGAGGAACATACAGCATGTCCAAATACATCAAGCCGTCTGATACAGCCGTAAGTCCAAATGCAATTGGAAGGATTGTTGGAGTTGATTTTTACTGAATGGTTTGACAGATATTTGTAAGCACTGCTCTTCAGAGAACAGAAGTGACGCTCCTGGCATTTATTCAGGCTTAGTAGTACCAGTGTATTCTTGGTACGTCTCAGGGCTGTCAAAGCCACAGAGGTCAAACAGGTCAGTATGATTTAGACCTAATTGAGCACATACATGATCAGTGTTTCCCCAATGATTTTTTTGCGCAGTTGTGTCAAAGTTGGGGGGGGGGGGCAATGGTATGGGACGGTCTACGACCAACTGTTGAGGCCGTCCTCTTGGTCACAGAGATAAAAATTGTATGTTTTAACGCAAATTTCCTGCAATACTACACATTTTGGCATGGGCGGGGGGAGAAAATCATACTATTTTCAAAGCTAGTTTCCTGCAATACTACACATTTTGCCATGGCTTATGCCGTGTTAAATTAACATAGGGGAAACACTGCATGATACACATATAATTATCTTGTGATTACACCAAATGGTTGTCACTGACCACAATTTCTCCAGACATTTAAATATTTTTGTCTGTGTATGTACACAGCATAGTTGACTGCAGTTCTGTTCAGCCCCCAAACTACAGGTGCACATTTTGCACAATGATACATACTTTCTCTTTTCCTATGAACTTCTATAACTACTACAACAACCACCATAATTTAGCCACCACGATGGCTCTACACTACGACGCAATTCATTTCCCACTATGACAATAGTTTGAAGTCACATTCGTGCCAAAAACCCGATGACACAGAGGCCACTAAAGCGAGATAACGTAGTTATCGATAACAAACATGCATGATGCCATGCCAAATTATCATAATGATTCGCGAAGGGATTGTGTCATCATCTCCTTGAAAATCTGTTTGAATTAATACGATGAGGTATGAAGGGACCATTGGTTGTGGTTAGCATGAAGAGTAACACAAACCGCATTGAGTCGTCTACATTATGGTCTGATTAACAGTCATTTTCCATGATATTGCTAGCTAGAATGCCAACAAACAAATCTAATGCTCTGAAATGAGTACAGAAAACGGTTAAAACGAGTGAATGCTCAAAAAGACAGCAACCTTCGAGGTCCAATGAATATTTCAATGTCATGTGCACAGAACTTCTATAGGAGAAAAATGGACTTAAGTCAATGTCATTGTCTGGCTTTGCAAAAAGCCAATGCAGTATAGGTTATGCACATACAGTGTAAGCTGTTTCACATCTCAAATAAAAAATCTCAAAAAGTGAGATGTAACTAAAAACATGTATAACATACTTAAATATTTCCACAAAGACAAAGACTTGATTAAAACAAGTGTGACTATTCCAGTCGTTGGATATCTTGTGAATTCAAATGGAATATCCCAGCCATCATTTCACAATGAAACTTAAATACATTCTGTGAATGTATGTACAGCAAGCAAACTTGTTGTTCTTAATTTCATAGTCTGCGTGTATCTGATAGTAACATTATCCGTATTACTTTTATTTATTGTTAGTTAAGTTTTGTTTTTTTAGGGATACATTAGCGGTGAATACCATTCAGTGCCAAGTAGTTAACTAAAGATGTTGAATTACTTGAAATAAATGCAATAACTGGTTAGTACTATTTAATATATTTCTACTGCCGAAATAGGATTGTAAGAGAAGTGTAACCGACAACACAATAAGGTGACGCTAGTGTCAAACGTGACTGCACTATTCCAAATACTTCAATATTTAGAAATATCAATTCAGATTGCAACATCAATGCACATTATCCAACTGTAAAACTGCTGCACTTTGAATTTGTTCATATTTTGGAAAAAACACTTGGCAAAAACACTTTGGCAGCGTCAAAATGTCACTTTGTCTCCTCCCACCCTGCTGAGGTGGTTCTGCGGTTGTTTATCCAGTGATACTAACTGCTTAGCTAACTCTAGCTCTGCCATAGCCCAGTTCAGTGGCCTGTCCCCACCTACGCACTAACCCCCATCCAGAAATGATTAACCTCTCCAGGAAAACAACAGAAACCCTTTTACTAGAGCAACTTCTTGGAAGTTAAAATAAAAACGACACAAATGTTCGCTGCGGTTGCTGAAAAAGGTGATCAGAGTGGAGATGAGGAGGAACTGAAGTAGGAATTTCACCTTTCCTGTCATTCACCGTGTTATGGGTATGTGAGATAGCATACCGTGTCACAATGATGGAAGTGAACCTCCACCCAATCTTTAAAAAAAAAATTTTACTAGGAAGTATACAGTAGATTGTTTTTATTCATCAGAGTGTCTGTTTTAACCCTGCTCTGTACATGATCAACTCTATTATGGCCTTAGGGCGCAGCCATGGCTATCAACGACTACACATTCTTAAAACAGAATGCGGGTTGTAAGTTTTACCTTTCAATGTTATATCCATCCTCAGGATGAAAATACATATGAATAAATACATATCCTCAGTACAAACAATCCTTAAAGTTATGAAAGTGCAAAATATACGCTTTGTAGATCAATGTCTCAAATTCTAGCCATGGTTAATGTCCGGCTTCGTTCCTCTGTTTCTTTTTACTCCATCTTCCCATCTCTGGCCACCCAATCAACAGCAGACGAATGCTTGACACGTGACTCCCTCCCACCCAATCCCTCGCTGCATAAAAGAAAAGAAAAACCGCTTGAATGCCAAGCCTAAATGTACACTGAGTATACCAAACTTTAGGAACACCTTCCTGATATTGAGTTGCACCCGGTTAAGCCCTCAGAACACCTTCAAATCGTCCAGGGACGGACTCTACAAGGTGTCGAAAGCGTTCCACAGGGATGCTGGCCCATGTTGACTCTAATGCTTCCCACTGTTGTGTCAAGTTGGCTGGATGTCCTTTGGGTGTTGGACCATTCTTGATACACACGGGAAAATGTTGAGCGTGAAAAACCCAGCAGCTGTGCAGTTTTTTGACATAAACCGGTGCGCCTGGCACCTACTACCATACCCTGTTCAAAGGCACATATTTTGTCTTGCCCATTCACCCTCTGAATGTCACACATACACAATCCATGTCTCAATTGTCTCAAGGCTTAAAAATCCTTCTTTAACCCACCTCCTCCCCTTCAGCTAAACTGATTGAAGTGGATTTAAGAAGTGACATCAATAAGGGATCATGGCTTGTCATGATCATGTCATGGAAAGAGCAGGTGTTCTTAATGTTTGTGTACTCAGTGCATATCCTTTTCCCTTTTCACATCAGCCCCATCCCAAAGCATGGGTGGCAGAGGCTGTAGTAAATCTCCTTTTCCAGAGTCTGAAGGTGGTTGTGAGGGGGGATATCAAAAGAGGTCCAGGCCACTGAACTAACAACTGGACGCAGGGACGCCTTTGCCTTGTCTAGTTTGTTACAGTTTCAACTAAATCTCAATACTTCCCAGTTGAAAAGTGATAACTCTATGCCTTCAAGAGGCCAAAGTCATCTTCAATTTGTAGTGTCTTGGCTTTATAAAACTTATTCACAGCCAGTTGCCAACAAGTATTGTTTCTATGAAATGGAGAGCTTTTGACCAGATGTAAAAGTGCTCCTTCAACAGAGCACCAAGTATGAAATCTTCAAGTGGCAAGAGTGAAACTTAACGAAACGCTCTACAAAACACGGTCTGCGAATAACATTGCAACTCAGCTACAAGAACTTACAATTAATTCCAAATAGAAAGTCTGCATTTTAGAACTTGTATGTACGCTAAGCACGAAGATTGTTGTAGGGATGCTACTAAAAATGTAGCACATTGTGAAGCTAACGACTGAGATGTTATGTCAATGCGATTATGGGGGCCTTGTCTATTTGAAACCAAGGAGCTGGCCTCGTCTTTATATTCTTCTTCTGATCAGTATTGGGTTCACCTCGGAGTTCATGGAGCATAAATCTCAAAACCCTTGGTTTCCAAGGCAGTGAGAGATTGTATATGACAAAACAACATTCATCCACAGAATAACAAAATGAAAAAATGAAAAAAAAATATCAAATTCACGGCAGATACTGCTTAGTTGTAGACAAACTAAAGTTGCGAGTGTGCAATTTGTGTTGTATCAAATGAAGCGCCGTTGTCTATGCAGGCACTACGTCCACATTTGCATATCAGTGGCTTTTTCAGTTACTTAAGATATTAATAGCCCTTATATCCCAAATCCCTGTAAGAAACCTACAACGGTCTCTCACCATTGTAAGCGAGGAGAGAGACTGCGCCTCTCTCCAAATGTTTCGTGATGGGAGTTAAAATGCTCTTAGTGGCTTCAACCAGATCTTGCAAATGTGGATTTAGGTAGAGCATACCAGACAGTTTGGAGGACCTGGTTGTGTGTTCCACTCAAAATGGTGGAAAGGTTTAAGCGTTCAGAGGATGAGGGGTTCCCCAAGGCTCTGTGTGGATAATTGACTGGTTGGTTGTAGCAGTGGTTGTAGTACCAGACTCCAGTTGTGTGGCTAGGAACACGGGTGGATCGCGATGTTCTCCTGTCGGTCAGTTCCCCCGGTGGTGGGGAGGTCTGAGGACAGGCTGAGGGATGAGGTCTTGCTGGTCAGGCAGGACAAAACGCTGCTGGCCACACTGCCATCCAGCAGCACACAACTGGAACCGTTACAGCCCTCACTGCAGAGAATAAAAGGTCAGAGAGAAACAGAAAGAAACAGAAAACATTATGAACCAAACATTTTGTATTATTGTACAGTACCAGTCAAAGGTTTGGACACACCTACTCATTCAAAAGGTTTTTATTTTTACTATTTTCTACATTGTAGAATAATAGCGAAGACATCAAAACTATGAAATAACACATATGGAATCATGTAGTAACCAAAAAATGTGTTAAACAAATCTAAATATTTTATATTTGAGATTCTTCAAAGTAGCCACCCTTTGCCTTGATGACAGCTTTGCACACTCTTGGCATTCTCTCAACCAGCTTCATGAATGGAATGAAGAAAAACCCTTGAATGAGAAGGCTAAAACTTTTGACTGGTTGTGTCTGTGCAGCAAAGCTCCCCAACCTGACAGAGCTTGAGAGGATGTGCAGAGAAGAATGGGAGAAACTCCCCAAATACAGGTGTGCCAAACTTGTCATACCCAAAATAAAAAAAATAAAAACAGTTTTTGCCTTGTCATTATGGGGTATTGTGTGTAGATTGATGAGGGGAAAAAAAATATTTAATCCATTTGAGAATAAGGCTGTAACCTAACAAAATGAGCGGGGGGGGGGGAAAATCAAGGGGTCTGAATACTTTCTGAATGCACTGTATGCTTCCATTCATTTTTGGTAACAGGGACCTTCAGACGAGTCTTGTGGGAGTCCTAGAGCAAAACAACCGACATGTACTGTACGTGTTTGTGAGAGACTCACTTTTCCACAGAGCGGTCATATATTCGTGTGTAGCCCAAATTGTTCTGACGCTACAGACAGAAGTTGGCAGACCGGCAGAGAACACCATCGTGTTTGTGAGAGTCTCACCTTTCCACAGAGGGGTCATAATAGTTTAGGCCAAACCGTTCAAATGCTACAGACGTTTTTGTGAGAAGACGGACTTTCGGGATGTCTCATGGTCTGACAAACACCGCTCTAGCTCGGCCACCTTTCACTGCAGATGCGGAAGTGCGACATTGGCGGATGCGATGGATTGAGACACATCCAATGCAAAAAACTGGTTCTAGCTTAAACTGACGGATTTTGATGGGGATTTTTTATTATTATTATGCTAATTAGATTTCAGTGGGGCCCCGGAAATCAACTCTAGGGGGTTACGGGAGATTTATGGGGCCAACTAAACGGTTCCTTACAGCACAGCAGTTGAAATAAACTACTACTAGTCTCCCAATGTGCGGTTTACCTGAGAACCAACGAGTGCTCCTCTCTCTGCATTTTGTTCTCAGTGGGCTTCAGCTTGTATGCCCCGCTCCCATCATGAGACACATGGTTCTCCTGCAAGGGGACAATGGCACCACTGTCAGTTCACCACAATAGTGACTGGGAGACTGAAAGCTTGTACGTTTTGGAGTCTACATCAATATTGTCTTGGTAGAAAAGCTTTGAGGCTGCACCTGTTCGGCTCGCTTGTGTTTCACTCTTTGTCTTATAAGTGGGATAGCAGTAGGTGACATTAGCCCAGGGCTCCTACTGCCCTGCTCCTGTTCGCAAAGCCTTTTTAGAGATCAAAGCCCTCTCCTGCTTCAGTCTGTCGCTCTTTCTATCTATATTTGGCCATCTCTGTGCCCCCTTCTCTCTCTCACCAGGGCTATCTGGCGAGTCCTCTTGCCGATCTCCCTCTCCACATGGTGGAGCTCCAGGCTCAGCTGTTGGCTGGAGACGCTCCCCGACGACCACTCCCCCGGGCTGGGCTGGGCCGCCTGGGCAGTCTGCTTGTTGATCTGCCGATTGACCTGCTGGAGTTCCATCGTCAGCTGCTCCCTCTCCTGGACTGGCCTTTCACTGAGGTGGGCCTGAGGGGGCTGGGTGTACGGGGCAACACCCCATCCTGCACCGTTCCCATAGGGGTAGTCCGCTGTGGTGGACAACAAGAGCAGGTCAGACACTGACGAAATGGAGTAAACAGAGCAAAAAGCCTAAAAGGTGTGTATGTGTTCTCCCTGTACCTGTTGCAGCAGTGTGTTTGGGGCTGTTGGTCCCCTGTGAGGGGGTCACGGCCTGCCCTGGCCCGGCCATCTGGTAACCCGTCTTGGGGGTGCGGGAGATCACCCCGAAGCGCGACACGGTGGGCAGGGAGCCGAAGGGGATGATAGGGTCGTCGTCTCTGGCCTCGGCCGACCTGCGCTGCTCTGGACCTTTCCCCTCAGTGTTCTACAAAACCCAGAGAGTTATTATGGTAACATTATAAGATGTTGCATAAAGAAAGTACAGACCCACTCCACTGAAACTGGAAAGTCACAGCACTATTTCTATAAGTGACCTTTGATCAGTCAACAAGGACAACCAATAGAATAGTAAAACGCAAGATAACCATCTGTCCAACAACAAAAATGAAACATGACATTTTGGCCCTATTACAAGAGATGAGCTTTTGGAAAATGTTTTGAGCTTGGTCGAGCTTAAGATATTCAGATCTTTAAAAAGTGGTCAAGCTTTACACCAAAACAAACAGAATGAGATTAGATATTGATTGATGACTCACCATCCTCTCCATGCTGTCTTTAGACTTCCCCTCCTTGCTGCCAATGTAGGAGCCAATGGTGTCACATGACCAAGGAGAGTACTGGCTAGCGTAGTCTGGCTCACGGTACTTTGCAAACACTTGGGAGTTCTCCATGTACTGCTGTTGCTGACACACACAAACACACATTATTATTAGCTAACTCTTCCTTTAAGTGACTAACTGCTGCGGTAGTACGTGGGGCGAGATGCCACTGCGTACTACCATAGAAACACTAGACGAGTGTAGCCTCTTACCTCCTGTGTGTAGTTGGACTCGTAGGTGTGTGGCAGCGTGGGCGAGGGGGCAAAGGGTGGGGGAGTGACCTGCTTCCTGTCCTCCAACTGGGCCATGATCTCCTGGCGTCGGCGGTGCAGGTAGTCCAGAGTGGGAGTGGGCTGGGGCCGACTGTAATCCTCCTGTACAACAGTACATGTGGACACCTTTACTGTAGTGCACTTTTTGCAGCATTGGAAATACATTTTTTGCAGCGGATTTATCCTGGACTCTTATGATACATTCTTGACACTCCCGATATGTAAAATATATAAATATGTGTTTTATTACGCACGCAAGACTGTATGCTAAATGGCATATCTTGTGATAATCGGCTGAGTCATGTCATTACTCAATCTGGATAACGCTGATGACTAAACTCCTAAAAAGTAATTGCATAGGTGTTTAGAGTTATGGATATTGTGATTTATAAAGAGCCTAGTACTGCAGACGTGTGCTTACCCGTGTGGCGTAGGGCCTCATGTGGCCGGGGTGGGGGCCAGTGGGCTGGTAACCTTCGGGAGGGTATCTTTCTCTGGAGGCCTCGTCCGCAGGCATGGAGGAGGGTTCCTCCCGGTGGGGATAGGTTTGTGGTGGTGGCGGCGGGTAGGAGGGGTGTCGACGGCCGTCGTAATGAGGGGGAGGTGGGTACCCATGGGGGTTGGCGTTGGAGAAGTGGGGACCCGAGGGCTGGGGGGGAGGGGGACACTCGTGCTCCTGTGGGTAGGTGCCGGGGTAGGGGGAATCTGGGTAGGTGGGCGTGGCCGGGTCGTTAGGGGGAGGGAGGTTCCGAACGTAGCGGGGCTGGGGAAGGTACTGGGAGGTCTGGTAGGGGTAGGAGGGGTTACCTGATAGGACACAGAAGAGCGTGGCAACAGGATTGGTATTAGATAAGCACAATAGAACCACACTGGGAGATTTACAAGTCTAATTGATCCAAGAGAGAAACACTTCCTTTCATCAGCAGACGCGTCATAAGCTTGAGATACATAGGAAATCACAGGAAAAAGAGTGGTCTGTTCTGCCTTACCTGGGGGGTACTGGGTGGACTCGTACTGCATGGCTGATGGTGGTGCCCTGGGCTCAGGGGGGTAGAAATGTTCACCCTGCTGTGAGGGATACATGGGGGGCCCCCTGGGCACTGGCTTGTGCATGGCCAGGTGGTCCACTGCCATCCTGGGGTAGGCCATGGACCGATTGGGCACGGGATCCAGTCTGGAAAAGACAGAGAATTTCAGTGTGTGTGTGAGTACGTGTAACAGACGCTGTGTGTGTCCATCTACTCACAAGTCAGGGGGAGAGCCAGGGGCACTGTGGCTTCCCTGGGACTGGGGCTTCCGCATAATGGGCTCATAAGAGGGGTCGGCACCGCGGGAGATGAGCTGGGGCAGGGCGGAGCCTGTGACTGATGCCACCATGCCATTGGTCAGGCCCTTGTGGGCCAGCCCCTCCATCATCCCCACCTCCTCGGGCAATAGGCCTACCTCGTTGAGCTGCGTCAAGGATAGGCTGAGGGGCCGTCGGGCAGCCAGACGCTTGTTCATCTTACGATACCTTCAGAAAGAAGGAGAAATATGTGGTTAGTGAAAGAGGTTGACACCTGTGTCTGGCCTAATGATTGTTATCACACTATCAGAGCGGATCTGTGCAATGAACAATTGACATCAATACAAAATTCAAAGTTGAAAATCTGCCCAACGATCCCCATTGGGAGTGGCTCACGGTGGAATACTCACTTCTCTAGCTCGTCCTGAGAGTGGGCAAAGGTGCAGCTGGCTCCTCGAGGACAGCCCCCCTTCTGCTTCATGTCCCGACACATGTACGTCTTGTATTTACTGTGCTGGGGAGGCTGGGGAGGAGCCACCACAAGGGCATGTTAATAATGGAAAATACAAAAGGTGTTATTACTGTTAAGATCACAAACCAGCAGACAGTCATTGACTGCTATTATTAGCTTTAACAAGTATCAATCAATATTCAAACATTGGTCATATGCATTAGGCACCAAACAGAAGAAGAACACTGACAAACAGGAAGGGACTACCTGGAAAAAGAAAAACACTCCTTACGTTTTATGTTGCAAAACATTTCCCGTTGCGTGCCCTAATGAACACGACCCTGGTATTATCAATCATTTCAGCCCTATTCTACTGATATGCTTTGGGGGATTGAGCATCTAGATTCAGACCTGTTGCGTGTCGCTCCCCTTCTTGCTGTGGTTCTGGATGAAGTCCACCAGGCCGTGCACCACCGTTTTCACCGCCACCAAGCCCGTGTCCAGCAGCTCCCACGTGGGGGGTGGGGAGTCTAAGATGGAGGACAAGACGGGGTATTTTTTGGGGTCAAATGCATTATACTTGGAAGAGCACTGGGGACCCGGTCTAATAGGCCCTGTGAAAGTGATGACTTGCTTGCACAGCACAGTGTCGCTTACATTTTAAAAAACGCATACAATTTGGATTCCTTTTACTGATACATAACTTTTAAAGTGAGCGTGTTGAGGGCTTTTCACACTGCCGAGCCAAGCCAAACAAAACTGTACTGAGCGGACAGTGTGTACAGAAATGATCCGGGCCAGCACAGTTTGGTACGGGTCGGAACGATAGTTTGAAAAGGGTATTGATGTACTGTGAATGGACCAACCTGGGCTGGGGTCGATGTTGGCAAGCAGCTCCAGGTGTGGTCGCAGACGGTTCAGGTTGGCCGGGTCGCCTGTCCTCTGCAGGGCGATGGTCAGCTCCTGAACGCTTTGAGCAAACGACGCTGGTGTCTGCAACTGACACACACACAAAATCTCTGTTCAAATACACAGCAACACCACTAGGGCTCACATTTAAGTTACATCAAAATACACACACACTTCCTACGTACCTTGTCGATGATGGACTGCATGTGGGACTTGTGTGACTGGTCCCCGTAGAGCAGAGAGGACCACTGGTCAGGGGCGATGCGGAGGCCGCCCTCCATGGCGATCTGGACAATCTGAGAGTCATGTTCGCGCCGCAGTGCCTCGTATGTCCGGAACTCCTCCTTCAGCTGCATCAGGGACGAGTCCTCGTCTCGCTTGGTCACCTGAAGACACAGGGTGACAGACAGGACATCAGGGTTGTGTTCATTAGGCACCAATATGAAGAAAATGCACCGGTTTTTTTTTTACGGTTTCAGTTGTGTGCCCTAATGCAGTAGGCCCTGTAGAGGAGCTGCACCACGTGGCCTATGCTGGTCTTAGAACCATGTTTAGGTGTATGTTTGTAGGTAGTCAGACCTACCTTAAAGCAGGAGGCCCTGTAGAGGAGCTGCACCACGTGGCCTATGCTGGTCTTAGAGGCCTGGGGGAAGCGTGGCTCTAACCTTTGGACCACAAACAGCACCAAGACCTTCCTGGACAGAGCGGAGCCGTCCTCTAGAGCCAGCAGGACCAGCTTCAGAGCCTCCTCCTGCATCGCTACAACAACACATGCATAATATTTTCACATGCTTCCGATAGCATTCATTTTCTCAGTCGTTCAGGGCAGATGCAATTGAAACACTGTCATTTGGGCCGTGTGTGTGTATGTGAATGAGTGGCTTGCTCGCTATTTTGCCCGCCTGTGCTTGCGCTTCTGTCTGTTTGTTACCTGGGCCGAGAAACTGGCAGCCCCTTGCCCTGACTGCAGCCCACAGGTTGGAGGAGAGCTGCTGGGGGTTCTGGTGCTGCAGAATGAGCTCAGTGACTGTGCGCTCCCCCAGGGACCTGGCCGCCCGCGTGGCCCTTACCCGGCCCTCCTCCTCCACCAACTGACAGTGCACCAGGGTCACCAGCTTCCTCTGCATTGGCCGACTCAGAGAGCTTTGTGCACCGCTGGTGCTCAACCCTACACCCGGAGAGAGAAGAAGAGGAGTGTGAGAGAGCGAGAGAGAGAGAGAGCCTGAGGTTGTATCCATAGCAACTTACAACCAGTGCAACAGTAAGGGAGGAATTGTGAAACAGTTAAATACACGAGGATCAAAGCAAATGGATAAGGATGAAAGGAAAGTGTGAGGCTGTGAGGAGGGGGAGAGAGAAGAAGCACCATTCAATAGACTTGGGCAATACACTGTTTATACCGTATGCCAAGCTATTCCGAAATACAGTGCTGTGAAAAATAATTCTCTAGTTTTGCGTATTTTTTTATACTGAATGCTATCAGATCTTCAACCAAAACCTAATATTAGATAAAGGGAACAGATAACAACAATTACATACTTATTTTATTTATTTCATAAACAAAAGTAATGCAACACCCAATTCCCCTGTGTGAAAAAGTAACTGCCCCCTTACACTCAAAAACTGGCTGTTCCACCTTTAGCTGCAATGACCCTTCCTGTAGTTGTTAAACGCTTCCTGTAGTTGTTAATCAGGCTCTGACGTCTCTTCCATGCAGAACTGCTTTAACTCAGCGACATTTGTGGGCTTTCAAGCATGAACTGCTCGTTTCAAGTCCTGCCACAACATCTCAATTGGGATTAGGTCTGGACTTTGACTAGGCGGTTCTGCATGCAAGAGTGGGCCTTCATTTCTCCACAGCGCTGTGAGAGACTGATCAACAACTACCGGAAATATTTGGTTGCAGTCATTGTAGATACATGTGGGACAACCAGTTAGAGTGTAACGGGGAAATTACTTTTTCCACACAGGGGGATTGGGTGTTGCATAACTTTGTTAATTAAAAGTATACATTATTTTGTTATTTGTAAACTCAGGTTCCCTTTATCCAAGGTCAGGTTTTGGTTGAAGATCTGATAGTATCCAAAATAGAGAATCAGAAAGGAGGCAAATACTTCTTCACGGCACTGAACACTAGTGCACTAGAATAGAATGTGGATTGTCATGAGTGGATACAAAGGGAGAGTGGGTGAATCTGATGCTATTAAATATGATATGTTGAGAAATTAATGCAGGGTGAATAGAAGCTTTCCCCATAATTAATGAGCCATGGTTGTGACGGTGAGCAGGATGAGGCGGTGTCTGACTGACCTCTGCTGTTGCTCAGTGGTTTCAGGTACAGAGCCAGCTCCTCCACACAATCACTGGCTTCCTCATAGTGGGCTATGTCCTCTGGGCCCGTCAGCAAGGTGGTAGGCTGCCGCTTGGGCACCTGGGGAGAGAAAACAGACACACCATGGTCACAACACACACGTTTAAATATAGTTTCCATGTCCATTGTGTGTGTGTGTGTGTGTGTGTGTGTGTGTGTGAGAGAGAGAGAGAGACACTGCATATAAACGGACCGAATTTAAGGGACAAAAAAAAGATATGCTATAGTAATGTTTTGATTAATAAAATGGTAAAGTGTACAACCATTTCAATGTGTGTATCCTAGTAGGCAGTAGGAACAAATCCTCTGATCAACCACTTGGTAGATGCAAGGTGGAGCATGTCTTGTCACAGGGCAAACCACACCAGTAATGGTGGTGCAGGGTTCAGACGTGATGAAAAAAAATCAAAATGGAGGATAGATGATGTGATGGGGCCAAACATTCCTTCAGACCATTAAACAATCCGGAAGAGAAGCACTATCCTGCACACTTGCCTTCACAAACATCTGACACATGATCGAAAGAACAGTCTCTTGCAACTTGACACACAAGTGCAAATTACCACTGTCAAAAGAGTGGAGAGATGGAGGAATAGGGAGAGTTTCAACTAGAGGTCGGCCGATTAATGGTAGACACGCCTGGTCAAGCATCTATGCAGTATAAAACAGTGCAATGTAACAGCAATATTTAGACTTAGGGTTGCCACCCGTTTGATAAAATATGGAACGGTTCCGTATTTGACTGAAAGAAAAAACGTTTTGTTTTCGAAATGATAGTTTCCGAATTTGACCCTATTAATGACCAAAGGCTCGTATTTCTGTGTTTATTATTTTATAATTAAGTCTATGATTTGATATAGTAGTCTGACTGAGCGGTGGTAGACGGCAGCACGCTCGTAAGCATTCATTCAAACTTTACTGTGTTTGCCAGCACCTCTTAGCAATGCTTGAGTCACAGTGCTGTTTATGACTTCAAGCCTATCAACTCCTGAGATTAGGCTGGCAATACTAAAGTGCCTATTAGAACATCCAATAGTCAAAGGTATATGAAATACAAATGGTATAGAGAGAAATAGTCGACGCGTCATAATTCCTACAACCTAAAACTTCTTAACTGGGAATATTGAAGAACTGGGAACATTGAACCACAAGCTTTCATATGTTCTCAAGTTCTGAGCAAGGAACTTAAACATTAGCTTCTTTACATGGCATATATTGCACTTTTACTTTCTTCTCCAAAACTGTGTTTTTGCATTATTTAAACCAAATTGAGCGTGTTTCATTATTTATTTGAGACTAAATATATAATATCTATGTATTATATTAAGTTCAAATAAAAGTGTTAATTCAGTATTGTTGTAATTGTCATTATTACAAATATATATTAATAATCATCATAATCGGTCGACCTCTAGTGTCAACCTGGTCTCAGAGTATTTTGTATTATTCTGTACGTAAATCCGATACATTCCATTTAGTATGATATATTACGTTTCGTATGGTATGTATTCATTTGTGTATGCCCATCACCAATTTGAAATATGTTAAATTACAAATCGTATTATGTTACAAATTTGCAAAACGTATATACAGTGGGGAGAACAAGTATTTGATACACTGCCGATTTTGAAGGTTTTCCTACTTACAAAGCATGTAGAGGTCTGTAATTTTTATCATAGGTACACTTCAACTGTGAGAGACGGAATCTAAAACAAAAATCCCAAAAATCACATTGTATGATTTTTAAGTAATTAATTTGCATTTTATTGCATGACATAAGTATTTGATCACCTACCAACCAGTAAGAATTCCGGCTCTCACAGACCTGTTAGTTTTTCTTTAAGAAGCCCTCCTGTTCTCCACTCATTACCTGTATTAACTGCACCTGTTTGAACTTGTTACCTGTATAAAAGACACCTGTACACACACTCAATCAAACAGACTCCAATCTCTCTACAATGGCCAAGACCAGAGAGCTGTGTAAGGACATCAGGGATAAAATTGTAGACCTGCACAAGGCTGGGATGGGCTACAGGACAATAGGCAAGCAGCTTGGTGAGAAGGCAACAACTGTTGGCGCAATTATTAGAAAATGGAAGAAGTTGAAGATGACGGTCAACCACCCTCGGTCTGGGGCTCCATGCAAGATCTCACCTCGTGGGGCATCAATGATCATGAGAAAGGTGAGGGATCAGCCCATAACTACACGGCAGGACCTGGTCAATGACCTGAAGAGAGCTGGGACCACAGTCTCAAAGAAAACCATTAGTAACACACTACACCGTCATGGATTGAAATCCTGCAGCGCATGCAAGGTCCCCCTGCTCAAGCCAGCGCATTTCCAGGCCCGTCTGAAGTTTGCCAATGACCATCTGGATGATCCAGAGGAGGAATGGGAGAAGGTCATGTGGTCTGATGAGACAAAAATAGAGCTTTTTGGTCTAAACTCCACTCGCCGTGTTTGGAGGAAGAAGAAGGTTGAGTACAACCCCAAGAACACCCTCCCAACCGTGAAGCATGGAGGTGGAAACATCATTCTTTGGGGATGCTTTTCTGCAAAGGGGACAGGACGACTGCACCATATTGAGGGGAGGATGGATGGGGCCATGTATCGCGAGATCTTGGCCAAAAACCTCCTTCCCTCAGTAAGAGCATTGAAGATGGGTCGTGGCTGGATCTTCCAGCATGACAACGACCCGAAACACACAGCCAGGGCAACTAAGGAGTGGCTCCGTAAGAAGCATCTCAAGGTCCTGGAGTGGCCTAGCCAGTCTCCAGACCTGAACCCAATAGAAAATCTTTGGAGGGAGCTGAAAGTCCGTATTGCCCAACGACAGCCCCGAAACCTGAAGGATCTGGAGAAGGTCTGTATGGAGGAGTGGGCCAAAATCCCTGCTGCAGTGTGTGCAAACCTGGTCAATAACTACAGGAAACGTATGATCTTTGTAATTGCAAACAAAGGTTTCTGTACCAAATATTAAGTTCTGCTTTTCTGATGTATCAAATACTTATGTCATGCAATAAAATGCAAATTAATTACTTAAAAATCATACAATGTGATTTTTGGGATTTTTGTTTTAGATTCCGTCTCTCACAGTTGAAGTGTACCTATGATAAAAATTACAGACCTCTACATGCTTTGTAAGTTGGAAAACCTGCAAAATCGGCAGTGTATCAAATACTTGTTCTCCCCACTGTATGTTACGAATTCTAGCTAGTCGAATAACATTAGCTTGCTTGTTAACGTTAGCTAGGGTAAGGGTTAGGGTTAAGTTTAGGAATTTGGTTAAATGATTAAGGTTAGGGTTTGGTGAAGGGTTAGCTAAAAGGGTTAAGGTTAGGGAAAGGGTTAGCTAAAAGGGTTAAGGTTAGGGGAAGGGTTAGCTAAAATGGTTACGGTCAGAGTTAGGGGAAGGATTAGCTAACATGCTAAGTAGTTGCAAAGTACCTAAAAAGTAGTAGAAAAGTTGATAACTAGGTAATGGATCTCTCGCCAGAGAGTGAAGTTTCCGTGAGTGCGCTCCTCCTTGACCCTAGTGCCGGTGGAGAGATGGGTTCATGCCAGAGTATGTCAGCGGTTGGAAATCCTGCTCATCACTCATGGAGTGGTGCTTGTGTACCGCTCCACATCCTTTCCAACCGCTCCGTTAAGAACCGCTCCATGCTCACAGGAAAATAAATGCCGCTCCGAATTAGCTCCATTCATTAAAATCACAATTTAACCAACACCCATCTATTTCTGTGACTATCTGGACCTTTTGGTTTTTAAGTATTGACACCAATCATATGATTTGAATGAAAAGTATTTGAATAAACATGAAAAGGTAAATGTAAGAACTGCACAATATCAAATAAGCTAAATGTCATTAAAACAGCATATAAACACTAAATAGGTCAGGAGCCAGACAGGGAGCCTAAGAAAATTATTTTGGCTATATTATTTCAAGGCTATAGTCTACAAAGAAATACATTGTGAAGCATTTGTGGGTGAAACACTAGGCTGGTACAACATTTCGTCGTATTAAATCATCAGTCTAAATTGCGCATATAGGCTGTGACTTACTTAAAATTAAGTACAAATTAAACGAAAGACGCCTTATTAGGCTCAGTGCCTTTGAATTCATTTTTAGAAACATGAGCATGGCCAGAGTCTGTGGCTTCAGGCTCATGCGATGGAGCCTGGAGATCAGACCAGCAGCGGAGAATATCCTCTCCACACTTGCATAGCCACTGGGGATGCTAAACACCCTTCGGGCCACTCTTGCCAGGATGAGTTAAATAACATTTTATTTATATTAGGAAGGTTTTCAGGCAAAATAACCCAATCAAAATGGAAAGCTCCTTGAAAGTGGGGAATATTCCAAGCCTATTGGGCCAAAGTCAATTATTATATACGGTTGAAGTCAGAAGTTTACATACAGTAAGGTTGGAGTCATTAAAACTTGTTTTTCAACCACTACACACATTTCTTGTTAACAAACTATAGTTTTGGCAAGTCGGTTAGGACATCGACTTTGTGTATGACACAATACATTTTCACAACAATTGTTTACAGACAGATTATTTCACTGTATCACAATTGCAGTGGGTCAGAAGTTAACATACACTAAATTGACTGAGCTTTTAAACAGCTTGGAAAATTCCAGAAAATGATGTCATGGCTTTAAAAGGTTCAGAGAGACTAATTGACATCATTTGAGTCAATTGGGGGTGTACCTGTGGATGTATTTCAAGGCCTACCTTCAAACTCAGTGCCTCTTTGCTTGACATCATGGGAAAATCAAAAGAAATCAGCCAAGACCTCAGAAAAAAAAATTGCAGACCTCCACAAGTCTGGTTCATCCTTGGGAGCAATTTCCAAACGCTTGAAGGTACCACGTTCATCTGTACAAACAATAGTACGCAAGTATAAACACCATGGGACCACACAGCCGTCATACCGCTCAGGAAGGAGACGCGTTCTGTTCCCTAGAGACGAACGTACTTTGGTGCGAAAAGTGCATATCAATCCCAGAACAACAGCATTGACCTTGTGAAGATGCTGGAGGAAACAGGTACAAAAGTATCTATATCCACAGTAAAACAAGTCCTATATCGTCATAACCTGAAAGGCCACTCAGCAAGGAAGAAGCCACTGCTCCAAAACCGCCATAAAAAAGCCAGACTACGGTTTGCAACCGCACATGGGGACAAAGATCAAACTTTTTGGAGAAATGTCCTCTGGTCTGATGAAACAAAAATATAACTTTTTGTCCATAATGACCATCATTATGTTTGGAGGAAAAAGGGGGATGCTTGCAAGCCGAAGAACACCATCCCAACTGTGAAGCACGGGGGTGGCAGCATCATGTTGTGGAGGTGCTTTGCTGCAGAAGGGACTGGTGCACTTCACAAAATAGATGACATCATGAGGGAGGAAAATTATGTGGATATATTGAAGAAACATCTCAAGACATCAGTCAGGAAGTTAAAGCTTGGTCGCAAATGGGTCTTCCAAATGAACAATGACCCCAAGCATACTTTCAAAGTTGTGGCAAAATGGCTTAAGGCCAACAAAGTCAAGGTATTGGAGCGGCCATCGCAAAGCCCTGACCTCAATCCTATAGAAAATGTGGGCAGAACTTAAAAATCGTGTGCGAGCAAGGAGGCCTAAAAACCTGACTCAGTTACACCAGCTCTGTCAGGAGGAATGAGCCAAAATTCACCCAACGTATTGTGGGAAGCTTGGGGAAGGCTACACGAAACGTTTGACCCAAGTTAAACAATTTAAAGGCTATGCTACCAAATACTAATTGAGTGTATGTAAACTTCTGACCCTCTGGGAATGTGATGAAAGAAATAAAAGCTTAAATAAATCATTCTCTCAACTATTATTCTGACATTTCACATTCTTAAAATAAAGTGGTGATCCTAACTGACCTAAGATAGGGAATTTTTACTAGGATTAAATGTCAGGAATTGTGAAAAACTGTGTTTAAATGTATTTGGCTAAGGTGTATGTAAACTTCCGACTTCAACTGTATGTGTGGAATTATTTTGATTCAGAATGGCCCTCCCAAAAAACAACATCCGTAGCTTGCTCTCGAATAGCAAATAGAGGTTACGTGCCTGGTAGGCTACACCGGTTGTAAAGCGGATTAAATGTGCTTAAATTTAAGAACTGAGCAATCAATAGCTGCACGAGACCTCTTTTAAACTGTGGCCAGTCAAACTGTTTCCTCATGCGACTGGGCTTATAAGAACCCGTTTCACTAGGCTCTGTAGGCATTGGGCTCTCCAACTGTTCCAGGAGCTCTACGCCTATGCGTAGAGTTATTTGGCCACTTTAGTTGTGATACGAACCTTATCAAAACATCTAGGCGTATGGGCTCGGCTACGTGATGCATTCAACTATTTAAACAGCGTGCGCTGTTTCTTACCACACACTGGGCATCATTGATAATATTCTCACCCATCAGACTATTCTCAATTTAATCTTGTCAATAAATATACTAAATATTGTGTGTGAAATTAGTTTTGATTTAGAATGGGCTATTATCATGCACCTGTCAGAACAGGGGCAGGGGGGAAAAAAGACATGTAATCTGTATGCACTTGAATAGGGAATGGAGGTAGTTTTCATGCCAGCCAGGTAGGCTACTCCAGTTGTAAGCAATGTGCTTAGTGTTAGGAAAGTTTGAAAATAAATATAGTAGGCGTAGCCAATAGAAAGCTGATGGAATCTTCTTTTTAATAGAGGCCATCAACTCTGTTTTATCACACAATTGCATCACATAGCCTATAGAAATGTTGTGCAACATGGGCTTATAGGAACACTTATTTCATTCCATGCATCAACCAGCTATGCGGAGTTGGCTCTCGTTTTACAACAGGTGATCCCATCCCGCTCAAACTCAACGCCAGGGCTCTCATGAAGTGTTTGATTTGATTGCATTTGCATTGCTGTCAGAGTGATAAGAGGGACAATAGAGTGCTGAGTACCAGGCCATTAGTGACCGTCCGTTAGCAAGTTTGGTAGGCTACTAATGATGGTCATGACTCGGGACTTGCCAGTGTGGCACACCCTTTCCCTTTCTCCTTCCCCTCAATCCATCAGACCTCTGATGTTTGGCAGCTGTAAGAGGAGTCGTGCCGAGGGAGCAAATGAGTATCAGTGTTTGCTGAGTCATTGGGTTTGCCAAGGAAGAGGAACTCTGACACACACACACGTACGTCATCCCCCCTCCCAACATGACATGCAGGTCTCCACCAAGCACTCCCAGCTGCAGGAAAGTTCTAGATCATAATTTCAGCAAACCCTTAACCAGCCGCAGTTGCTGGCTGCGCCTGTAGCTGCTCTCATTTTGAAATCCAAAAGCCCCCCTTCTATTTATAGATATCTGTTAATGTGTACACATTGTGTAGGCCGACTTCTAGTGAATTCATTCATATCCCATGAGTACAAAGAGCAGGATCTGGACTGAGCACTGTGGAGAGTAGCAAAGGCAAGGAGTTAGCAGTAAGGCAGTGTTTTCTGTGTTACATAACATCTGTCACATACTACCTCTGCCAAAGCTATTTGGGCCATAATAACACGGTATTATACCTTGTCACATGGAGATAGTATGCTGAGTGCCTTCAACACAGGGCAAACCAGCACTTCACTTAAACACCCTATGGGAACTATTATTAACCGATGAGGAAGTGAGGCCAACTAGCATGCTGGTTGATTTATGAAACATGGTGGCACACCCTTTTACCAGAGTTTTTTTTTTGTTTAGCTACATCTCTTTTTGAAAAGTAATTGGACTCCAAACAAACAGCCTTCGAACTGGAGCTCAAAGGTTTGCTTTCAGTTTCTCTGCAAACTAGTGCAGTTTCATCCACACATACACACTCCCATTCTAAAAAGGCAAAATTTGCATTAAAAGGGGAAGGGGGTAAAACTTTTTCCAGTTTACTGCTGAGGGTGTAAGACTGCCTGTGTATTTGTTTTGGTTGAAGGGTAATACTTTTTAGCGTGTGTGTCTGGGTCAGTGTGTGTGTGTGTGTGTGTGTGTGTGTGTGTGTGTGTGTGTGTGTGTGTGTGTGTGTGTGTGTGTGTGTGCGCACGACATGTACAAGTGTCATTTAGTTCTCTTTCAGTCGACATCTCACTATTGGATACGCCCCTTGTGTCCTATTTGCAGAAACCTTATTCAATCACTCCTAATAGGCCAATCAGAACTTTGTAGGCGTGAACCCCGCATATCTATATAGCATCCGCAATGCTCACGCAACCCGACTTCAACTGTATATTAGTAAGCTATGTGTAAAGACAAGATTAAATTAAGAATATATTATCAAGTGCTTGTCAAATTGTGAATGAGAGACTGATGAACTGTGTGCAGCATGCGCAAGAAACAGAGCAGAGTGCATGCCTTTCATGGAACTTTTTTCAAATCATCATTAGACGCATCATGCAGAGCCTTAGAATGTATTAGAAATAGAAACATAGAGCCTAAGGTTTGTATCACTACTAAAGTTGCATGAATAACTCTAAACTAAGCATATATGAGGACCTGTTACTACTTTGGAAATTGTTTGGGGAAAATATACTTTATTCAGCTATGTTCAATTGTATTCTTCTTACTATAAAAAAAGATAAAATAATGCCACTGGAATTATAAGCAAATATTGTCTGTTAAATGAACTAGTGCAGGCCAAAGCCATATGGCATAGCCAGATCAGGGCCTAACATAAGATAAACACGTTTAGCATTTAACGGTCAATTACCATGAGACCGGCAGTTTTTTTGCATGACAATTACCAGATGATCAAATGTCATGACAGCTACAGCCATAAGTACCACAAGTGAAACCTAGAGGAACCTTTGACCACAACATCGGTGGGCTGATATCTAAAAATCAGAATGGCTGCCTCACAGTGTGCTGAGTCCCAGCCACACGCTACGTTATCCTGCTTCAGGATCCATGTCAGCCTTCCACCTTTCATGTGTGCACTCTCTCCTTGCCCTTCCTTCTCGGTTGTGGTCTCTCTGGCCATCACTCCTTCTCGGAGGTTAATCTTTGTGACATTGTGACTAACAGTAGTTCTTCCTGTATCCCTTCGAATGCGTCACAGTAGCTAAATAAAACAACCGCTGGGGACAGTAAACATCTCATGACAGTTATTGTCCCTCATGTGCAACATTGGTTGAGTTATGAAAACACAGCCACATGTTTTTTTTGCCTAACCAGCAGCAAGCTAGTATCATGTTTCTGATAAAATCTCACAAATATGAAACAGTGGTATTGTAATGAGCAGTGGGGATTCACTGACCGTTTGTGCGTGACAGCTATTGATACATCAAACAGATATCATCTTGCAGAAACTGATAGCATGTGATAGATACTTCCTTTTTGTGGCCCTGAAAGGCAAACTGATAAATGGTTTTGACAATGTTCGGCTTCAATTTGTACAGGAAAAAAACTGACACAGTGCATTCAGAAAGTATTCAAACCCCTTGACTTTTTCCACATTTTGTTACATTATAGCCTTATTCTGAAATTGATCTTTTTTTTTATCCTCAAATCTACATAATGGAAAAAGCCAAAACAGGTTTTTAGAAACTTTGGTCAAAAACCCCCAGAAATACCTCATTTACATAACGGTTCAAATCCTTTGCTATGAGACTCGAAATTGAGCTCAGGCGCATCCTGGTACCATTGATCATTCTTGAGCTGTTTCTACAAGTTGATTGGAGTCCACCTGTGGTAAATACAATTGACTGGACATGATTTGGAAAGGCACACACGTCTATACAAAAGGGCCCTAGTTGACAGTGCATGGCAGAGCAAAAACCAAGCCATGAGGTCGAAGGAATTGTCCGTAGAGCTCAGAGACAGGATTGTGACGAGGCACAGATCTGGGGACACAGTGGCCTCCATCTTTCTTAAATGGAAGAAGTTTGGAACCACCAAGACTCTTCCTAGAGCTGGCGGCCCAGCCAAACTGAGCAATCGGGGGAGAAGGGCCTTGGTCAAGGAGGTTACCAAAAACCAGATGGTCACTGACAGAGCTCCAGAGTTCCTCTGTGGGGATGGGAGGACCTTCCAGAAGGACAACCATCTCTGCAGCACTCCATCAATCAGGCCTTTATGGTAGAATGGGCAGACGGAAGCTACTCCTCAGTAAAAGGCACATGACAGCCCGCTAGGAGTTTGCCAAAAGGCACCTAAAGGACTCTCAGACCATGAGAAACAATATTCTCTGGTCTAATGAAACCAAGATTGAACTCTTTGGCCTGAATGCCAAGCGTCACATCTGGAGGAAACCTGGCACCATCCCTACGGGGAAGCATGGTGGTGGCAGCATCATGCTGTGGGGATAATTTTCAGTGGCAGGGACTGGGAGACTAATCAGGATCGATGGAAAGATGAAAGGAGCAAAGTACAGAGAGATCCTTGATGAAAATCTGCTCCAGAGTGCTCAGGACCTGACTGGGGCGAAGGTTCAACTTCCAACAGGACAACAACCCTAAGCACACAGCCAAGACAACGCAGGAGTGGCTTCGGGACAAGTCTCTAAATGTCCTTGAGTGGCCCAGCCAGAGCCCGGACTTGAACCCAATCTAATATCTCTGGAGAGACCTGAAAATAGCTGTGCAGCGACGCTCCCCATCCAACCTGACAGAGCTTTAGAGGATCTGCAGAGAAGAATGGGAGAAACTCCCCAAATACAGGTGTGGCAACCTTGTAGACTCAAGTCTGTAACCGCTGTCAAAGCTGCTTCAAAGTACTGAGTAAAGGGTCTGAATACTTAAGTAAATGTTATATCAGTTCAGTTTTTGCAAAAAAATCTGAAAACCTGTTTTTGCTTTGTCATTATGGGGTATTGTGTGTAGATTGATGAGGGAAAAAAACTATTTCATCAATTTTAGAATAAGGCTGTAATGTAACAAAATGTGGAAAAGGTCAAGAGGTCTGAATACTTTCCGAATGCACTGTAGCTCTCCCATAAGACTCAAAATATGAACCCTTTAAGACTTAGGTACAACAGCCAGAATAAGATAAAGACAAGTGAAAGTTATTTTGTCTCTAAATGTAATGGGAAAATTGCATTGACTGGCAGAATAAATCTGGCCCAGTCCAGAATCGGGTAAATTGCTACTACACAACACCACTATTCCTGACACAAGACAAATGAAAGACACCAAATTCCCAAACCAGATATTTTGTTTGTCAGTCATCACCAGTCCATGTATGAGCATAAACAATTGAGTACCGTTCCCACGCTACATTAACATAATCTACATTCACCTCACCGAGTGATACACAAACTGTCATTAGGAGAATAGGGGAGAGAATAAGGGGAGCAATTGTCCAATGCAAATGTGGGGTACTGTCCCAACAGTAACAATATTCATAATCTTATGAACGTGACATTGAGTGAGTACCTAGCCTACCATCTCATCTGAGTAGTACCTACCTAGCCTCTCACCCGAGTAGCACCTACCTAGCCTGTCTCACCTGATTAGTACCCGAGTAGTACCTACCTAGCCTAGTATCTCATCTAAGTAGCACATACCTAGCCTAGACTATGTCTCACCTGTCCTCCCACCAGCTGCAATAGGGCAGTGTTGACAGGCAGCAGCTCGATGTCGGAAGCGATGGCCGTCTGGTCGAAGGGGCAGGCCTTGCGGTGCAGCTTGTTCAGGCACATCTTGCAGACGGTGTGTCCACAGCCCAGGCTGATGGGCTTGCGGACGCTCTCCTCGAACAGCTGGGTGCAGATGGGACACAGCAGGAATTCTGTCCATTGCGGCGCTTGTACAGGCATTGTAACCCACAGAGGTCACTAGGGGAAGCACGATGGCTTCGACAAACGCCTGCCCTTTCAAATAAAAAGGTAGATCCTTCGGTGTGTTGGTGCGTTGCCACGTAGGGTGCGTTTTCTTTTCGAAAACAAAGTGACGCAAAAGATCTGACAAATTCCACTGGAATCAAAAACTCTTCTAAACATCAATTTTCTTCTAAATGTTCAGACATCATGAACATTCAGTACGTGGTATGACCTGAAAAGACAAAAGAGAGAACAGTCAACTGCATACACCAAACCCAAAGAGCAAACAGATTAATCCTGTGGGAAGAAAAAACATCCAAATTTGCTTAACTACCTAACTATGCTATGACCAGCTAAAAGCAGCAATGGTGCAGCAGATTCACCTGTCTGCCCTTTCAGTAAAGGACAAAACCAGCAGGACGTCAATGAGACTCCCCTGTTGTCTTCACTGAGGTCTGGGAGCGTTGGGGTATCCCCCAGCAGCAGTCATGTTCACTAAATGCCAGCAGGCTGATGAGTTACTTACAATGGCTATTTTAAGACCGTTCCTCTGTCCAATAAAAAGCGCTCATCTGAAAACAGGAAGTTTGGGGCTTCAATGGGCAGAGACTGCTTCTTGTTGCTGTATACGAACAGGTTACCGTAAGTGAATAGCCACATTTCAGCTGCAAAAGTGAAACCCTAGGCTAGATGTTATACCATTATTGATGCGTAACGAGTGGAAAGAAACATAATTTCGACTGTCTCATCGCATACCAAAGGGAGTTTCACATGATTAATATTAGGTAAACCTTATGCAACGTGAGCATGACTATCCGGAAACAACCAAACGATTCACTCCAATAAAACATTGTCTTTATGTAATCACGTGCCGAACTATGATTCACTTCACAAGCATGTCTGAGCCTGTAGACAGAAAAACACTTCTGCTGCTATGTTGCTGTGACCCCATTAGTGCGTATCAACTCCTCTTTTCCACTAGAAATGATTTGAATATCAAGATAGATGCCAATACAAAAGTCTGCTGTGTAAACCTCTCTTATACAAGCAGTGCTCTCAAACGCACCGAAACAAGACAACCCAACCAAAATAAAAGACTCACCACAAGAAGGTATGGATGATATGACGAAAATGCATCTGTTGCAACATGAGTGGACAGACAGAGAGGCTAAATCACTTCTTAGTTTGTTGCGGATTTCCAGAGTATAAGATAGTCTACTCCATGATGCTGGTACTGGTTAGCTAGTCTGCAGAGATAGAAACACTATGCGCCTAGTGTTGCCACTTTCTCACCTGACATGTGACTACAATGAGGAAGAGGTTCTCAGTTGATTTATGCTCCCGGAAGCAAAAACAAACCAAACAAAATAGTCATTAGAATTTGCCTAAAGCCTGCACTTATCCTTGTATCTGATTCAAGATGGACGTGTGTAACATTCAAATGATCTCTTTTGTTCAAATACGTGCCCGTGCCACCGCCGGCCCGTCACTAAGGCATAATTTGGTCTTGTGGCCAGTGTCAAAGTCACAACCGATGTCTTCGACCTGAACAAGGATTTCACAGGATGAAAATAGCCAGAGGGGTGTACTCAGTGGGTGAGTTACCAATCAGAGTAGGGCTGTGGCGAAGGTAGCAACATACGCCACATGAAATAGGAGCAGGAAACACCCTCACGGTGATGCTGAGGTGAGTGGCCCAGGATGTGAGAGTGTGTTAAGCCTGGGAATTGGCTGTAACAGGTGACAACGGAACAACAGGGGCTTTTCCTCAGTCAGTGTTTGGCAGACAGCGGGAGAGTACCCTTTTATAAATTCAACTACATACTAATCTACACCGAGAAGAGAAATATTCCTATGTGTTTCTGGGAAGGCTGATGGACATTGAGGTCACTGCCTGGGACTGCTCTGGTTCCACTCAAAATGCAGTAGCAGAAGGCCATCTGTCATTTCCTGTAATACTTCTGGACAAAACAAAATGGTGTAATAGGTAGGCTATGTCTGCATGTGATCTAACAACACAAGACCTAATAGATAAGTGAATGCAGTGCAGCCTTGTCCATAAACTACAACTACTTGAAATAGAGCAATTGAAGGAAAGGGGATACCTAGTTAGTTGCACAACTGAATCCGTTCAACCAAAATGTGTCGCATTTAACACAACCTGAATCAGATAGGTGTGGGGGGGCTGCCTTAAATCGACATCATCGGCGCACAGGGAGCAGTTGTTGTTGGGGGTTAACTGCCTTGCTCAAGTGCAGAACGGCAGATTTGTCCACCTTTCTGGCTCAGGGATTCGAAACAGCGAACTTTCGGTTACTGGCCTCTTAACACTCTTAACCGCTAGGCTACCTGCCGCCCTTTGAGGTCAACTTCCACACAAATCTTCCGTTGACATCAATAGTTAGGTTTCCATCGTATATGCAACAGATTATCATGCAAATATTATAAAGTCCACTTTATTTTTTAATATGCACATTTTCCCACTAGAGGTTTGTTTCCACCAAGCTGACTTGCTGCGGATACAAGGCTGTGTGATGACGTAAAGTTAGTACACATTAAAAAAATGAATAAAAAACAAAATGCAATGCGTTTCTATAGCATTTTTCACTATATCGATGGTTTTGTCACACAAACTGTTGCAATAAATGGCAAACTTGTCCAATCTGGTTTTCACGTAGGCAACAGTTCGCTGATAAAGTGGACACTGGATAGGTTAGGTTATATGATGAGTTGGATAAGAGCAAGATCATGTGTATTTGTTAATTGGCAGCTAAGCACTGATCATCATGTTACTAGCCTACAAATGAACACCCTTGATATTTATTGGAACGGAGCATCAAGCTCATCACCGTGCACTTTCACCACCCTGTGAAGTTCATTATTATCTGTAGCATCTGTAGCCTAATAAACTGGGCATGCTTTTTCAAGTCGTAGTGGTAGGACCACACAACATAGCACTGCCTGACTGCAAATTTACCTCAACATGGTTATTCTATCAACAATTGTGCAGAAAATAGCTTCCACCACAATTTGTCACATAATTCAGTTTACGGACACAAAAAGATCCCACCACGTCGAACGAACAAATAGTCTGTCAACATTTATACAATTGTATCGACACTTCCTGATTCCATCACCGTGGGCGTGATTTGTTGTTGTTGTTGGTATGACTTTACTCACATAAAAACTGGACACTGGAAACGTGGTTACTGTAAGATCAGGCACAATAGTTTGAATTACGTGGACGTGAATTACGTGGAAAGACGTTTACGTCTTTCACCCTCATCGCAGACTGATGCGACACATCCTGCAGCGACTTCTAGCCTAGACAAAATACAGCCTCTGTCTTCGCTATGACTCCTTCACCAAAGTGAGGTTACAATTACATGACTAAATTTACACCCAACTCACCCTGACCGTCTGGCTGTTATAGCCTGGCCTAGCCTGGTGTGGTTACATTTCACACAGTATTTAGGCCAGACCCTTTTACTCACATCTAACTTACGCAATTGTGCATGTTCAAAATGCCATGTAAATCATGATGTGAAACTGACAGTTTAATGTTGACTAGCTATCCTAATTGCTGGTCCCTTTATAACGTTCCCTTTATAGCCAATTTCAACTAGACAGGCTACCGGTGTAGAACTCTGTGATTTGCTATCCGGCTGACTGTATTCTATCAGTCCCAAACAAAGTCAAGTAAGGCCTAGGCCTAAATCATAGTGGAAACTGTGGCCACTGCAGACATACAGTCATGATGAGGATGCAGATGCAAACACTCACAGCTAGCAAGCCATTTTTTTGCCATGACTCATAATAGCTAACACTAAGGAACTGCATATACACTAAGGAACTGCATATACAGTCTTACGCAACCACTACTCACAGGCCTAATTACCCTACCCTACACTACACTACACTAAATGAATTCAATCCAGACCAGTATCTGTGATGCATTTTACAATTTTATCATCAAAGCCACAATTTTTCCAGGAATATGTAAAAAGCACTAGAAGTAACAAGTAGTTGCATTTTTGTTTTGTTTCACTGTTCACTCTGGTTATGCGGTTGGGATATTTTAATACAACAACCTGGGAACTCAGTTTGAATAACATGGGCACTTACTCTGTTTTCCACTTTCACAGCAGTAAGATCAAATGTTAAGTTGTTAGGCCTCTGAAAAGGTATTAGTTAAAAGCATTTAAACATAGCAAGCAAATATATCACTACGGTGCAATGGAAACAATGCAAGAGTAGCTAGCTAGTTACTGAGTTACTTCAAAGTAGGCTAGTTAACGTTACTAGCTAGCTAAAAAGGTACCCATCGCAACATTTGGCAAAAGCCCATATAACCTATCTATTTGACTAGTTATAACGCTGTGTCTATCTAGCCCGTTCGATCTAGTTAGCTTTAGCAGAAATACTAGCTACAGAGAACTTGCTAAGGGTAGGTAGTAATGCAAATTAAGTGGACACATGTAAACGTTAGCTAGGATAGCTAACTAACGTAGCTAAGTTACGAGCAAGCTAACGTTAACGTATTGACACAGCCAACCAGTTAGGTAGCTAGCTAGTAATCACAAATACAAATAAAATGAGTATTTTATATACTTCATGCACCTAAGGTCCTCAATAAACCATGAAAAATATCTAGCTCAACAGCTAGATTGGACGGCTAGCCCGGTTAATTAGCTAACGTTAGCTTAGCTGCTAGCATAGCTAGACGTAAATTTGCCGCAAAAATAAAACATGTCGAACATAAACCTTAGCTAGCCAACGTTAGCTGTTTATAGCTAACGTAGTCCCAGCGGCAGAATATACTTACAATTTCCAATAAAATGCCATCAATCTTCAGCTGTTTCTATGATAATATTGTTGTATTTCCTCGGTGTAGCTGGAGCCTGGCAGTAACGAGCAAGCTAGTTACTATCTTTTAGGTAGGGTGTGTGTCAGACAGCACACAGAACAGTTAGGAAAGGTGCAAGACCTGAGAAAAAAATAGTAACACATAGGCAGGTTACTATAACACAATTTCTAAAAGGAAAAGGTTGCACATTTGCTTTACTCTAATTTACATAATAAAAACATTTGCACATGCATATCACTTTTGTTGTACAGAATATTTTGCTGGAAGTTGCACTGATTGGTTATTGAACGAGCCATGTATAGTCCATCCCAGCCTCCACAAAGCATATCACTTGTTGAACAGAATATTTTGCTGGAAGGTGCACTGATTGGTTATTGAAAGAGCCATGTACAGTCCATCCCAGCCTCAACAAAGCATAGTCATATGTTGGCATATGACTGTTAGACTGCACTGTTACATGCTCAAAGTTATTAAAATGTATCAAATACAATGATTTTACTGTTTAACCAATTGGAGAGAACTTGCTTTGTGCATAGGCCTACCCTGTTTATGTTGACCATCTGCAGCACACACAACAGCTACTGTTATTTTATTGTTGCTCCTTAATTACTTGTTATTTTTCTTATTTTTTATTTATTTTATTTTAGTAAATACTTTCTTAACACTTTTTTTCTTAAAACTGCATTGTTGGTTAAGGGCTTGTAAGTAAGCGTTTCACTGTAAGGTCTATCTATGCCTGTTGTTTTCGGCACATGTGACAAATACAATTTTATCTGATTTGACAACTGGGAGGAATGTCATTCAAGACATCAAACAACTGCCTCTGGACTATTGCAGATTTGACCATAGAGATAGCTGACTTGCCTAGTTCAAATATTTTTTCCAATATACACAGTGCATTCGGAACGTATTCAGACCCCTTGACTTTTCCCACATTGTTACTTTAACCTTATTCTTCAATGGATGAAAAAAAAATCTCTCAATCTACACACAATACCCCGTAATGACAAAGCAAAAACTGTTTTTTCATTTATTTTCGAAAAAAAAAAACACAAACACATTTACATGAGTATTTAGACGATTTTCGCAGTACTTTTTTGAAGCACCTTTTTGCGAGTCATTACAGCCTCGAGTCTTTCTTGGATATGACGCTACAGTGTTGGCACACCCATATTTTGGGAGTTTCTCACATTCTTCTCTGCAGATCCTGTCAAGCTCTGTCAAGTTGGATGGGGAGCATCGCTGCACAGCTATTTTCTCCAGAGATGTTAGATCGGGTTCAAGTCCGGGCTCTGGCTGGGCCACTCAAGGGACATTCAGAGACTTGTCCCGAAGCCACCTCTGTGTGGTCTTGGCTGTGTGCTTAGGGTTGTTGTCCTGTTTGGAGGTGAACTCTCCCAGCCCCTGCCGCTGAAAAACATTGATTTGACCATGCCTCACTGTAGGGATGGTGCCAGGTTTCGTCCAGACGTGACGCTTGGCAATCAGGCCAAAGAGTTCAATCTTGGTTTCATCAGACCAGAGAATCTTGTTTCTCATGGTATGAGAGTCCTTTAGGTGCCTTTTGGCAAACTCCAAGCTGGCTGTCATCTGCCTTTTACTGAGGGGTGGCTTCCGTCTGTCCAGTCTACCATAAAGGCCTGATTGATGGAATGCTGCAGAGATGGTTGTCCTTCGGGAAGGTTCTCCCATCTCCACAGAGGAACTCTGGAGCTCTGTCAGAGGGACCATCGGGTTCTTGGTCACCTCCCTGACCAAGACCCTTCTCCCACGATTGCTCAGTTTGGACGTCCGCCAGCTCTAGGAAGAGTTTTGGTGGTTCCATACTTCTTCCATTTAAGAAGGGAGGCCACTGTGTTCTTGGGTACCTTCAATGCTGCAGAAATGTTTTGTTACCCTTCCCCAGATCTGTGCCTCGACACAATCCTGTGGGACCTTATATAGACATGTGTGTGCCTTTCCAAATCATGTCCAATCAATCAAATTTACCACAGGTGGACTCCAATCAAGTTGTAGAAACATCTCAAGGATGATCAACGGAACCATGCATCTGAGCTCAATTTCGATTCTCAAGGCAAAGGGTCTGAATACTTCTGTAAATAAGGCAT
This sequence comes from Salvelinus alpinus, assembly GCF_045679555.1. Taxonomy (NCBI): domain Eukaryota; kingdom Metazoa; phylum Chordata; class Actinopteri; order Salmoniformes; family Salmonidae; genus Salvelinus; species Salvelinus alpinus. The sequence goes on along the minus strand of NC_092101.1, from coordinate 11,246,078 downwards.
TTCTGTTGTTTTTTTTGCTTTGTCATTATGGGGTATTGTGTGTTGTTTGATAACTGGTCTGTGGAGCTACTGAAATAACAAGAGCAGATAAGAGAGAATAACTTTACAACTGTTAACTCAAAATAAGAGCTTGTCAAGCTGTTTATAATGATGGATAGATACTGCCTATTGTTGTAAAAAATCGAATCAAATGGCTACCCAGACTATTTGCATTGCCCCCCCCCCCGCCCCCCCACACACTTTTACGCTGCTGCTATCCTCTGTTATTATCTATGCATAGTCACTTTACAGTTTTTCTCAATCGCTTTGTCTCAATTCTCGATTGAGAATACTTTTTTTCAAAACAAATAACTTCAATCTCTGAAAATTTTCTTTTTTTGTTCACACAAGATTTGAATTTCTTATTCATTTAAGCAAATTGCGTGTTTTGGCACATGTGTCTAAAAGAGTAAGTACAATTGTCTACAATTTGCACAATGACTACATGCACATGACTTGCTGATTAAAACTGATGAGTTGATTCTCAGTGAAATGATCATACTCTTCACAACTTCTAAACATTCCTATCATCGTGTGAGCCGTCACATGCAAAATCATCCATTCAATGATCAAAATCAGTCAGACATACATGTATATGCCATACATATCTATGACATGGAATGGTTGTGATGTCTGCTAAATTGGCAAATTACCTGCCAGGTGACATAGTAATGAAATAGGAATCACAATCTTACCAATTAACCAATCAAGTTTGGAAGCATATGTACGGAGCTTGCCCACAGCACAATCACTATCATTTTTGAACATGGAGGAACATCACAACCCTGAACAGCAGCTACATGCACGTGGAGGAGAAAGAAGAAGATGTGTAAGAATGCGTGGTGGTGGTGTTGGTAGTGGTGGTGGTGATGGTGATGGTGGTGGTGTTAGGGGAAGACATAATAGAGGAAGAGGCAGAAGGCAAAGAATAAGAGTCCCTGATGAAATCAGAGCCACAAGTGTGGACCATGTCATAAACCATGGTCTTACAATGGAAGAGGCTGGTCGGCGAGTACAGCCTAATGTAAACAGGTCCACAGCGTCATCAATTGTGCAAACATTCTGTAGGGAAAAGAGGTAAATATGTACTCGTCCTTTCATTTTGTTACAGCATTTAATTCACAACAATACATCCACTATTGTAAAGGTAAATCCAAGTCTGAAAATCACAATGTACCGTAAGGTATATATTCAGAATATACAGTAATACAGTAATACAGTAATACAGCACAATTTGAATAGAATATACTATCTGCAACATGAACTATTTGTGAATTCTACATCAAATCATAATGTAATCAAATGACTATGAAACAACTCCACAAGGTGCCATTTGAAAGGAATAGTGACAGAGTAAAGGAGCTGCTTTACCAGTATGTCCAGGTAAACCATTGGTGTGTTTACTGTACTTCAATGAGGCCTGTATATACTTCTTGAAGTTGTAGATACCCATAAGAACACAAAACATTTCTACTTTACTAAACTGTCTGATTCTAGAATAGGCTATGTAAAACTAACTTTATATTTTGTTTCTGTGTTACTATATAGAGAACAATGGAGCTGGAAGGACATGAAATGGTCCACATTCTTTTTTTGTGTGGAAGAGACTCGGTTCAATCTGGCCAAATTGCAGGAGACGTGGCCACAATCTCATTGGACACCGAGCCACAATTGACACACCAGGCCAACGTGGAGGCAATATTACAATGTGTGCTGCCATTTCTGAGAATGGTGTGAGAACACATATTCCACACATTGGGTCCTATAACACCCAACTTCTCCTGGCCTTCCTAAATACACTTTACAGAGATGTAACTGTGTGGGATAATGTAAGCTTCCACCGAACCAACATTGTTAGGGAATGGTTTGCTGCACTTGAAAGGATAACAATGGACTTCCTTCCACCATCCTCCCCATTCCTGAATCGGAAAGAATTGTTTTTTTCATCATGGAGGTGGAAAGTATATGGCATGGTCCACAAGATCAGATGTCTCTGTTAGATGCCATGAATGCTGCTTGTGAGGACATCACAGGCGATCATTGCAGGGGATGGTTGTGCCACGCAAGGAGATTTTCCCCCCGGTGCATCGCAAGGGAAAACATCAGATGTGATGTTAATTAAAATCTCTAGCCAGACCAACAAGAGCGACAGGATGTCCAGCAAGAAGATGGGAACTTGTAGTGTTACGTACTGTGAGGAGATACAATTTATAGTTGTTTTACAGAAGTACCGCAGGTTTTTTCATTGTTGTTAAATTTTTTGCATGGATGTCATTTTGCGGTAATTTTTCTGTTCACTGTATATGACTTTACATGTAAGAAATATGTAAAAATGGACAGGCAAATGTGAATTTTCTGTTTACATGTAACACATTGCTACAAAACTAAATGTACTGTATACATACAAATGTGCATATCCCTTTTTTGTGTACTACAGTATTGTACAGTATTGACTTTTCCCAGTAAACTTTTCCCTACTGTTGAAATCGGTAACTACAAAGCTCAGTGTGATACACAATAGCATTCAGCTAGACACAACTGACATTCTTGTACAGTGCAGTAAGTGTCAACAAAAAAATAGAACAAAACTGAAATTTGTATATAACAAACATTTCCAGGGTTGACTGCCATGGTGAAAAAACATCTAAACATTTTGAGCAGTACGGCTCACACGATGACAAAAAAACATTTCATTTTGGTGGCATTGGCCAATTTACTGACACAATAACTTGGTTTTGAAGTATGAATTAAATGTTCTGGGTGAGTTACTACATTTTGCAGACATGCAATAGAGTTGTGATGTCCCATAAAACAGTTGTGACAATTGCACTTACAGTTTAGTTAAGACTGTTTTAAAAAATGAGCCAAAGCGATTGAGAAACTGTAACACTACCTACATGTACATATTACCTCAATTACCCTGACACCGGTGCACACGGACTCTTCACCGGTACACCCGGTACTTTCATCTCATACTTTTTTAGGGTATTTTCTTAAAACTGCATTGTTGGTTCAGGGCTTGTAAGTAAGCATTTCACTGTAAGGTCAACACCTGTTGTATTCGTCGCATGTGACATAACATTTGATTTGACTGGTCATGCATGCATTCCTTGAAAGCATTAACACCAACCAGTGGCTAAACGGGATCTTTCTGATTAGGGTCTGCGGAGCTACTGAAATAACAAGAGCAGATAAGAGAGAAACTTTACAACTGTTAACTCAATAAGAGGTTGTCAAGCTGTTTATACTTCAACATGTCATGCATGCATTCCTTGAAAGCGTTAAAACCAACCGGCGGCTAAACGGGATCTTTTGACAAATTCAGGAATCCAATTCCCATTTAGGTCTCGTTAACTCCTTGATGGCTGCTTTTTTTCTTTACTCCCTGAGATATAGATGAACAATACATTTCAATGTTGTAAACAGAATGACACTGTGTGATAATCTGGTAGGCCTAACACTAGACATCGCCATCTGGGTCTCCAATTCCTCAGCAAGTTCTCTTGCTTCTTGACGGCCATCCAGCTCAGATGATGCTCTATTCTCTGAAGCCATTGTCTCCACTTCATGAAAGGTAAAACAAATAAATACACAAAATCTAAACATAATATGCAGCACGTTGTATAAGCATACATTGAGGGAAATAACATAAAAAACATATGTATCAATCCCCAATAAGTGGATTTTGTGTACAATCTTTATAGAAAATAATGTTTTCACTTACATGGCGGCAGTAGGTATGTGGCCAGTTGAAACATACAGACAGACAGAGAGAGACACAGACAGGCAGACAGACAGACATAAAGATAGATAGATAGATAGATAGATAGATAGATAGATAGATAGATAGATAGATATACATGTAGATAGACATGTAGATAGATAGATAGATTTGGCTGGTAAAATATGGGGGGTGATCAATGACAGATCGAAAATGCAATGCTTAAATGTTAAAAAGGAATGTGAAAATGATATTTGCATTTTTCTTTTCACATCAGTTAAAATTCTATTAGAAAATGGATAATTGAAAATTACCAATGGTAAACAGAAATTCTAAGTAAAAATTATAAATGGTAAACCAAAAAAGCCAAATGGTAAACAGAAAATCTGTAAATGCAACGTTCAAAATCAAATTGAAAGTCATGTTTTTTGTTTTCCAACTACCCAATCAAGAATTTTCTTTTTTCAATTTCCATTTCCATTTTCTAAGTGTATGCAAATTGCTTCTTGGATGTGTGAACCATGAGAGCAACACCACACCCCAGTAGTAGGACATTCTAGCAGACTCTCTGTACATTGATTTTAGACTAGTGTAACTAGTGCTTCGGTGACCACGTGCATGTGATGAGTAACATTATTTAGTGTTGAGTAACTTTGCCTGAAAAGAGAAACATGTAATTGCCTAGGTTGCTTAGCAGGCTAAAATGTTATTCTGGTGTGCAGGACACCAGGTACGAACCCCATGTGTAAAAATAGTCTAAAATCAAGGCATAGAGAGTGTGATATGACTATGATGTAACACTGCATGTTGGTGTTTTTTTTCTTCAGGTTCACGCCTACAGGAAACCATTTGCATATACTGCGAAAATAGAAAGTGCTAAATTGGGCAGTTGGAAAATTAAAGTAGTCACTTTCCATATCACTTTACACATTGCATTGACCCTTTTCTGTCAACCATTTGCCATTTTCTGTTTACCATTTATCATTTTCATTTAGAATTTCCATTTACCGTTTCCAATTTTCAATTAGCCATTTTGGATTTTAATTTGAACAATTAAATTTCATTGTGGCATGAATCATGGATTTATTTTATAAAAGTTTTATCTGTTTTTTGTAGAACCATCTGTAACTGGACACAGACGTTTATACACTATATGACCAATAGTATGCGGACAGCTGCTCGTCGAACATCTCATTCCAAAATCATGGGCATTAATATGGACATGGTCCCCCCTTTGCTGCTAAAACAGCCTCCACTATTCTGGGAAGGCTTTGCACTAGATGTTGGAACATTGCTGCGGGGAATTGCTTCCATTCAGCCCCAATATCATTACTGAGGTCAGGCACTGATGTTGGGCGATTGGGCTTTGCTCTCAGTCGGCCTTCAAATTCATCCCAAAGGTGTTAGAGTGGGTTGAGGTCAGGGCTCTGTGCAGGCCAGTCAAGTTCTTCCATTCCGATCTCGACAAACCATTTCTGTATGGACTCCGTTTTGTGCTGGGGGCATTGTCATGCTGAAACAGGGAAGTGCCTTCCCCAAACTGTTACCACAAAGTTGGAAGCACAGAATCATCTAGAATGTCATTGAATGCTGTAGAGTTAAGAATTCCCTTCGCTGGAACTAAGGGGCCTAGCCCAAACCATGAAAAAGAGCACCAGATCATTAGTACTCCTCCACCAAACTTTACAGTTGGCACTATGCTTTGCGGCAGGTAGCTTTCACCTGGCATCTGCCAAACCCAGATTTATCCTTTGGAGTGCCAGATGATAAAGCGTAATTCATCACTCCAGAGAACGCGTTTCCACTGCTCCAGGGTCCAATGGTGTCGAGCTTTACACCACTCCAGCTGACGCTTGGCATTGCGCATGGTGATCTCATGAAGCTCCCAATGAACAGTTCTTGTGCTGACGTTTGGAACTTGGTAGTCAGTGTTGCAACCCGAGAACAGATACGATTCTTACATGCTTCAGCACTCGGCGGTCCCGTTCTATGAGCTGCCTAAATAGTGACACCTACTGGTATATGAGGGGTTGTGCATTACAGTGAGAACACTTCTACCATCCAAATGCCTACTTTGATGTAACCTGCTTACCATTGAAAATACTCATTTGCGTAGACTACCTAAATAACATTGAATAGTTGAAAGTAAGTCTTACACAAGCTGTATGTGAAAGTAAATTCATAGTGAGGTTGGTTTGATGAAGGCTATATAAACATCTGATTTGCCCGACAAAGGACACCATCATTTCAACATGTAGCTAGGTATACTATCGTTCATCCATGGTTGACTGGATCGTTGGAAGTTTAGAAATAGTTACCATTAGCCCTATAAATAGGATGCTAAATCCATGATATTAATAATACACCTTTATGTTTAGATATTGTCTTGTATATGAAGGATGGTTAGTTGATTTCAAATGTAATTTACAAGTTATTAATATGTTGGATTCACGTCTGCATCTCAACCAAAAATCTAAGTTGAAGAATAGGACTAAATCAAATCAAACTTTATTTAAAGTGCATTTAAAGTTTGATTTGATATAGTCCTATTCTTTAACTTAGATTTTTGTTTGAGATGGAGCTGTGAATCCAACATATTAATAACTTGTAGATTACATTTGAAATCAACTAACCATCCTTCATATACAAGACAATATCTAAACATAAAAGTGGATTATTAATATATGGACAGTATATATACTCAATTTTATGAATAACATATATCCAAACGTTAAAGTTTATTATTAACATAATGGCATCCTAATTATACGGCTAGTGGTAACTACTTCTAAACCACCAAAGATCCAATCAACCATGCATCATGTTGAAATGATGGTGTCCTTTGGGCAAGTCAGATGTCAATGTTGCCTACATAAACCCAACCTTACTTTGAATTTACTTTCACATACAGCTTGTACAAGAACAGTTAGAGGAGTTACTTTCAACTAGTCAATGTTTCGGTAGTCTACCCAAATGAGTATGGAAGCTGATTAATGTCTAAATGTTGACATGATAGCTCAGCTGAATGAAGCACAGCTTGTTTCCAGATGTAGGCATCTGGATGGTAGACTTGTTATGGCTGAAGGGCATTACCCCTCATAAACCAGTAGGAGTCAATGTTGGCTTCTAATTTTATTACAATATACGTCTTTATTTAGGTTGATAGCATGACATTGAAACAATGACATTGATTAAAACGTACCATCTTACTATCAACATTGAAACAAGGTCAAATAAAATGTCTAATTAAATATAAAATTCAACATAATATCAACCACCCAATATATATATATATATATATATATGTACAGTGGCTTCGAAAAGTATTCAGACCCCTTGACTTTTCCCACATTTTGTTACGTTACAGCCACACAATACCCCATAATGACAAAGCGAAAACAGGATTTTAGAAATGTTTGCAAATTTATTACAAATAAAAAACAAGAATACCTTATTTACATAACTATTCGGAACCATTGCTATGAGACTCAAAATTGAGTCCAGGTGCAGCCTGTTTCCATTGATAATCCTTGAGATGTTTCTACAACTTGATTGGAGTCCACCTGTGGTAAATTCAATTGATTGGACATGTTTTGGAAAGGCACACACCTTTCTAAATCAATCAAGTTTATTTTCAAGTTTATTTCATCAAGTTTATTTTATATAGCCCTTCGTACATCAGCTAATATCTCGAAGTACTGTACAGAAACCAAGCCTAAAACCCCAAACAGCAAGTAATGCAGGTGTAGAAGCACGGTGGCTAGGAAAAACTCCCTAGAAAGGCCAAAACCTAGGAAGAAACCTAGAGAGGAACCAGGCTATGAGGGGTGGCCAGTCCTCTTCTGGCTGTGCCGGGTGGAGATTATAACAGAACTATGCCAAGATGTTCAAAATGTTCATAAGTGACAAGCATGGTCAAATAATAATCATGAATAATTTTCAGTTGGCTTTTCATAGCCGATCATTAAGAGTTGAAAACAGCAGGTCTGGGACAGGTGGCGGTTCCATAACCGCAGGCAGAACAGTTGAAACTGGAATAGCAGCAAGGCCAGGTGGACTGGGGACAGCAAGGAGTCATCATGCCCGGTAGTCCTGACGTATGGTCCTAGGGCTCAGGTCCTCCGAGAGAGAGAAAGAAAGAGAGAAGGATAAGTTGGTCCCATAAATAAGGTCCCACAGTTGACGGTGCATGTCATAGCAAAAACCAAGCCATAGAGATTCTCTGTTCTGATGAAACCAAGACTGAACTCTTTGGCCTGAATGTCAAGTGTCATGTCTGGAGGAAACCTGGCACCATTCCTACGGTGAAGCACGGTGAATGGCAACATCATGCTGTGTGGATGTTTCCCACAATTCTATGTGGAATTTTCAACATATACAGTGGGGAGAACAAGTATTTGATACACTGCCGATTTTGCAGGTTTTCCTACTTACAAAGCATGTAGAGGTCTGTAATTTTTTATCATAGGTACACTTCAACTGTGAGAGACGGAATCTAAAACAAAAATCCAGAAAATCACATTGTATGATTTTTAAATAATTAATTTGCATTTTATTGCATGACATAAGTATTTGATCACCTACCAACCAGTAAGAATTCCGGCTCTCACAGACCTGTTAGTTTTTCTTTAAGAAGCCCTCCTGTTCTCCACTCATTACCTGTATTAACTGCACCTGTTTGAACTCGTTACCTGTATAAAAGACACCTGTCCACACACTCAATCAAACAGATTCCAACCTCTCCACAATGGCCAAGACCAGAGAGCTGTGTAAGGACATCAGGGATAAAATTGTAGACCTGCACAAGGCTGGGATGGGCTACAGGACAATAGGCAAGCAGCTTGGTGAGAAGGAAACAACTGTTGGCGCAATTATTAGAAAATGGAAGAAGTTCAAGATGACGGTCAATCACCCTCGGTCTGGGGCTCCATGCAAGATTTCACCTCGTGGGGCATCAATGATCATGAGGAAGGTGAGGGATCAGCCCAGAACTACACGGCAGGACCTGGTAAATGACCTGAAGAGAGCTGGGACCACAGTCTCAAAGAAAACCATTAGTAACACACTACGCCGTCATGGATTAAAATCCTGCAGCGCACGCAAGGTCCCCCTGCTTAAGCCAGTGCATGTCCAGGCCTGTCTGAAGTTTGCCAATGACCATCTGGATGATCCAGAGGAGGAATGGGAGAAGGTCATGTGGTCTGATGAGACAAAAAATATAGCTTTTTGGTCTAAACTCCACTCGCCGTGTTTGGAGGAAGAAGAAGTATGAGTACAACCCCAAGAACACCATCCCAACCGTGAAGCATGGAGGTGGAAACATCATTCTTTGGGGATGCTTTTCTGCAAAGGGGACAGGACGACTGCACCGTATTGAGGGGAGGATGGATGGGGCCATGTATCGCGAGATCTTGGCCAAAAACCTCCTTCCCTCAGTAAGAGCATTGAAGATGGGTCGTGGCTGGGTCTTCCAGCATGACAACGACACGAAACACACAGCCATGGCAACTAAGGAGTGGCTCCGTAAGAAGCATCTCAAGGTCCTGGAGTGGCCTAGCCAGTCTCCAGACCTGAACCCAATAGAAAATCTTTGGAGGGAGCTGAAACTCCGTATTGCCCAGCGACAGCCCCGAAACCTGAAGGATCTGGAGAAGATCTGTAGGGAGGAGTGGGCCAAAATCCCTGCTGCAGTGTGTGCAAACCTAGTCAAGAACTACAGGAAACGTATGATCTCTGTAATTGCAAACAAAGGTTTCTGTACCAAATATTAAGTTCTGCTTTTCTGATGTATCAAATACTTATGTCATGCAATAAAATGCAAATTAATTACTTAAAAATCATACAATGTGATTTTCTGGATTTTTGTTTTAGATTCCGTCTCTCATAGTTGAAGTGTACCTATGATAAAAATTACAGACCTCTACACGCTTTGTAAGTAGGAAAACCTGCAAAATCGGCAGTGTATCAAATACTTGTTCTCCCCACTGTACATAGTTCTGATGATTATGTTGAAATTAGATTGATGTAACAACCTGTTAGCAGTGATGGAAAAAGTACCCAATTGTCATACTTTAGTAAAAGTATAGATACCTTAATAGAAAGTTACTCAAGTAAAGTCACCCAGTAAAATACTACTTGAATAAAAGTCTAAAAGTATTTGGTTCAAAATGTACTTAAGTATCAAAAGTAAATGTAATTTCTAAAATATACTTAAGTATCAAAAGTAAAAGTATGAATCATTTAAAATTCCTTCTATTAAGCAAAGCAGGCGGCACCATTTTATTGTTTTTAAAATGTATCAAAAGCCAGGGGCGCAATCCAACATTCAGACATCATTTACAAAAGATGCATTTGTGTTCAGTGAGTCCGCCTGATCAGAGGCAGGAGGGATGACCATGTGTTGTCTCGATAAGTGTGTGAATTGCACCCTTTTCCTGTCCTGCTAAGCATTCAAAATGTAATGAGTACTTTTGGGTGTCAGGTTAAATGTATGGAGTAAAAAGTACATTCTTTTTTTTAGGAATGTAGCAAAGTAAAAGTTGTCAAAAATATAAATAGTAAAGTAAAGTACAGATACCCAAAAAATATATTTAAGTAGTACTTTAAAGTAATTTTTCTTAAGTACTTTTACACCACTGCATGTTAGTCAGGTTAAATCAATGTAATTAAGTTTAAGTTTTACCCTAACTTCAAAGTTTACAAAGCTGGTTGAAATGAGATGAAAACAGTAACGGTTGATGATTTTTTTTCAAATCCAATGTATTTTCTGTATTTCCACAATATGTTGACAAATTACGTTTTTTTAAAGTGTTCCGGAGTTGAGAATATTAGAGGCATATCCAGAGACCAAAAAGCTGAACAGATAACCTCTAAGATTTTCAGGAGGGGGAATTGCATTGAATCAAATTATTAATTTACAATTATTTAACACCAGTAAGCGAGGGGTGCCCTAGTGATGTTGATTATGTCATGATATCAATTATGCCTCAACATCAGATGTGGGGTATCACCTTTGGGGTCTGAATTCAGTGGTACAATATTCAAACAAAACTGCAAGAGGAGAATTCTTTGATTAGAACTTAATGTCAACATATAATTCTAATTCTTATCATATCAATGTCACAAAGGTTAAATGATTTGGAATGTTTACCGTTACCATGCAAACCTGTTTGTTAGTTCCAATTCTAAATTTTTAATGTAAAATTCTCATTATCCTTTTTGAAAATGAAGAAGGCAATTAAAAAATGGTTTCGAGGTTGGTGTTTTTTTTGCTTTGTGTGCTGCTGTAGCACCAACGAGACCAAAACCAGGACAAGAAATGGAAGAAAACAGAAAAACAAAGAGACTGAATTTATTGAATTGACTGACCTTGGGAAAAACACTTCAGTCAATGGATCATGCAAACGATCTGGCACAACAAAGAATGAAGCACCTGAGACATTGAAAAATGACACTCCAACATCAACAAGCAGCAAGATCTCAAATAATACCTTGAACAAAGAGTCACCTGGTCACCTTTCTGTTGAGGACTGTACTGCCCAGCCTTTTAACCCAACCAACCATTCTCCGCAAAAGGAGAGTCCACTTATTCTCCAGTCTAGTCCATTGCTAGATTGCACAGCTGATCATTGGCCATACTTCCCTCCAAACCTCCTGCCCTCACCACCCCTGGAGAAAAAAACAACCATGACCGAGATCTTTGGAGATCTCGCTCTGCTCCAGCCTGGTCAGTCCATGGGAGATGCCTGCAACACTTCAGACATTAGGTAAATATCATTACAGCTAATACTGCATTAAGGCACTTGTATGATCTTTTAATTTAATGACCCAACAGAATTCAATAGTTCTGATTTCCCTTGATGACTAGAAACAAGGTCCCATACTGTACAAGAGTTAGCTACAGCACATACAGTTTGGAACCAGACCAGGAACAAGGTGTTGTCATGCTGTGTGTATCCTATAGAGCGGAAGAACCTCGTTGTCTGGAGGTTATGAAGAACCTGACAGGCCTGTGGGGCAGCAGTGTGCAACGCCAGCCTCATCCGACTTCACCAGCCAATCACCTCAGCCCCGCCCTGAGCCAGTATCTGGACTCCACCATTACACCGATGATCTTTGACCTCCAGAAACTGGGCCTGACCTCTGATTTCATGGAGGTGCCTGAGGAGATGCTGTTTATGGAGGTGTGGGACCTCGGTGAGGGCGCAGGGGACCAGCGCTATAAGGCCAAGTGGGAAATTACCGGGACGCACGGCATTGTGCTAGACGAGGGCACCTGGCTGCAGAACGATGACAACTGGTGAAACCACACATGAAAGACTATCCTGTTGGGTGAACAATTATCTTCACCTCACGATTCATAAGTGTGTGAATACATTAAAATACTATTCTTGCATTCCTTTTCTTAAATCCCTCCAACATGCATTACTAAATGGAAGAGAAAAAACATAGATCTGATGGAGAAAGAAAAATCTGTGACAGGTGCAGGTATAGGATGACTATATCTGAGCTAAACTCTTACTCTGTGCCGACATGCTGTTAGCATGTGATTAACCACATTTTCCATTGAGCCAGCCCAGGATAGTCCATTCCCCCCACAACATTGTCTTTATCCAGGAGCCCAGCTCTAGCACAGATTAGCAACATTTCACAATTGAAGTCACTAGTATTTGTCTGTTTATTCTAGATATGCCTGTTGTGTGACATGGCAGATATTTTGACGAGCGGTGAGGTTAAGTGGGAAGTCTATGTCAGAGGGGTGTGAAATTACTTCAGGGATAGAAGGCTGGGTTGGGACTATAGAGGGCTAACTAAATAGAACACTAAAATGGAAATTCACAAAAGAAAACCATCTGTAGAAAAAGTACAAACTAATATGAATCAGGTACATATTTATTGAGTCAATTTTAAATAGAAAGTTCAAGTTGAGACACTTGAAATAATGCTTGAGGCATTTCATGTACAAACACACAAGAAAAACAATATAGCATGAAGGAAACTTAAGATATTTACAACATAAAAAAAAGTAAAAGTAAAATTTGGCATGAATGTTTCACCATGTAATCAGACAAAAAACAACATTGACTATAAATATGTACACATCAATTACCAGGAGATTGAGTATAGTGGTTATCAATAAACAGCCAAAACGTAAATTGAATAGCTTTTACAATGGTTCAAACAATTGGCATCCATTGCATGTTGAAAATCAAAAGCACTTTAAATTAAAATAGATAAAATGACCTGGCTGCCACCATTGAAGAGCTAAATCATGACACTACACCCAAGTGGTAGTAGAAGAAAGACAAGAATTTTGCTCATAAGACAAAGAGCACTGTCGTGATTTGCTAACAGTCTCTGTACATCAGTGGTCACAAACAAATGTATACATTACAATGAGCACCATGAAGAGGCATTAAAAAAAACTAAACGTGTAAACAAAAATGTATGGAAGCGTTTAAAAACCTCTTACTAAGGAAACAAGCAAACTGACAAATCCCAATGGATTTCGACAATACATTTCATTTGTCATTTTGAGTTCCCTTTGCATTAGTTGCCGTGGTCCTTTAGAAGAGTTTCGGCAGTTGGCGAAGTCTACTTAGGTCCAAGAAATTTCCCATCGACCCCTCTGGTTGAGGACACTCCCTCTGCATTTCTCCTAAAGATGGCCGCCAATTGGCGCCATTCTCCTTCTCCAAACTGTGTTTGGCGCCGCGGGCCAAAAGCTGCATTTTAGGACGCAAGTCTCTGAGTAGCTGGCTTTGAGAGTCTGCATGCAGCGCCTGGGGGTTGACAGGGTCGGAGTGGGGCAACTCGTTGGTGATGTTTTTCAGAACCCTCACTCTTTGCCCTTCTTGTTCCTGTTGAACATGGAACTGTACAGTGTATCCTATCTCCGATAGCTCCTCCTCACTCCCGCTCCCCTCCTCTATCAGCCCGTACCTCTTCATGTACTTGCGGGTAGCAAAGGACATGTTGTTCGGAGACAGAATACTGCTCAGTCCCATGGCGCTCTTCTCCGTTGGGGGCTTCTCTGAGAGCAGTGTGCAGGGGCTGAGCCTGGGAAGGGCCTTGGGGGGCTGCTGCCCTCCCCCTACAGAGAGCCTGGAGAGTTGCTGGTCGCTCAGGTATCGGAGGGCAATGGCGTTGGCCTCCAGGCTGAGATCCACGCTGCCGCCCCACATGCTGGTCCCCGTCGACTCTGGGAGGGTCAGTCTGCTGATGACCGCCTCTGGGTTGATGCCGGCCAGGGTACTGGGGAGAAGGAAACGGGAGCTGCATTTAAAATCAAAGTTACAGGAACACCTTCTGCATAAGGTAATGATGTCGAACTTACATGAGAATCAGCCACTGTAGTAGCCCCTATTGTAATGTTAGAATGGCTGTAACCATAATCAAGGATGGAAAAAGTACCCAATTGTCATACTTGAGTAAAAGTAAAAGATACCTTAATGGAAAATGACAAGTAAAAGTGAAAGTCACCCAGTAAAATACTACTTGAGTAAAAGTTGAAGTATTTAGTTGTAAATATACTTAAGTATCAAAAGTAAAATGGAATTGCTAAAATATCATTATCAAAAGTAAAAGATTTCAAATTCCTTTTATTAGGCAAACCAGATGGCACCATTCTCTTGTTTTTTAAAATTTTATTTACAGAAAGCCAGGAGCACACCAACACTCAGACATAATTTACAAACGAAGCATGTGTTTAGTGAGCCGCCAGATTAGAGGCAGGGATAACCAGGGATTTTCTCTTGATAATTGGACCATTTTCCTGTCCTGCCAAGCATTCAAAATGTAAGGAGTACTTTTGGGTGTCAGGGAAAATGTATGGCGTAAAAATAAATTATTTTCTTTAGGAATGCAAACTGGACAGTTTTATCTCAATCTTCATTCAAAGACTCAATCATGGACACTCTTACTTACAGTTGTGGCTGCTTTGTGTGATGTATTGTTGTCTCCACCGTCTTTCCCTTTGTGCTGTTGTCTGTGCCCAATAATGTTTGTACCATGTTGTGCTGCTGCCATGTGTTGCTACCATGCTGTGTTGTCATATTCTGCTGCCTTGCCATCTTAGGTCTCTCTTTAGGTAGTGTTGTGGAGTCTCTTGTCGTGTCCTATATTCTTTTAAATTTTTAATCCCAGCCCCTGTTCCCGCAGGAGGCCTTTTGGTAGGTCGTCATTGTAAATAAGAATGTTCTGAACTGGCCTAGTTAAATAAAATAAATAGTGAAGTACATATACACCAAAAAACTACTTAAGTCGTACTTTAAAGTATTTTTACACCACTGATAATAACAGGTCCATTTTCGGTGACTGAAACTTCCTTCCAGTCCTACTGCTAGGTGCTACTATTATTATACCATAAGACTGCTACATCTATGACCTATGTGCAAAGATAGTCAAGTAAACCTGAAACGTCAAGGCAAACACACCTGGCACTCTCTACAGAGCTGCGCCTGGTCTTGCCCCCGGGGTCAGCAGAGTCCAGGTCCACGTTGACCCCTAGCTGCTGCAGCTGGCGCAGCGTGGCGTGGAGCACCTGGTCCCTTCCTTTTGGCTGCTCCTCTCCTTTGGGCTCCGGCCTCCGGGAGTTGACGGGAACAGGGCTAGGGGACGACTGCTGGGACTGACAGTGGGACACTTGTCTAGGGGACAAGCTGTGGCTCTCTTGCCGTGGGTACGAGGTCCTTTGGTCTTCTTCCTCATCGACCTCCTCGTTCACTGATCCCTGGAGGCGGCTGTTCACTTGGCCCTGTGGAAGGATGAAGAATGTCAGATCTTGATTGGTAAAAGCGCTTTTCATACGTTTAGTTCCAAGCGACAGATAGTCAAAAAGGGATCTCACAGGACGGAGGCTGGCCACATAACATGTTGGATTAAGCGTTTTACTGCAATACTAGATTCTGTTGAAACATTCCCCCAAAATAAAGCATACCAGAATGAAAGACGGTGCAAATACAAACACATAGACTAATCACTTGGAGCCGTGCTCATAAGTGTTTTTCTGTTGACATACATGGAGAAAGTGCCTATAAAAGATGACTCTTACCAGTAGATCCTGATAAAACCGCTGATCATCCTCCATCGCCCTGGGCTCCTCACTCTTGGTGCCGTCTCTCTGTGGAGACTGGGACTGGTAGTACATGCTGGCACTCTCCCCCAACACTGGACTCTGGAAAGAACAGTCTCCAAATGCTGACTGAGTCCTGCAGGAAATGCACAAAAAACACACGCGGTTCATACTACGGTAAAAA
Source organism: Salvelinus alpinus (assembly GCF_045679555.1). NCBI lineage: Eukaryota > Metazoa > Chordata > Actinopteri > Salmoniformes > Salmonidae > Salvelinus > Salvelinus alpinus. Next base: position 11,230,061 of record NC_092101.1, on the reverse strand, counting down.
TAAATTCACTGAAATGGCCACGAGGTGGCACCAGTGTTCAGGTGGTGAGCCGTCACAGTTGGTGAGATCACACGTCTGATGCCAGTTGTGAGTGCTCACCCTATCGTGGATATTTTCACATCACCCATGTTCTCATGGCTGGGTTTCAGATTGAAACTTTCTCTATTCCTTTCAATCATTAAAGCCTCATTCTTGTGAAATGAAGGGAGTAAAATGGTGTCAACTCCCCTTTCAGAGTTCTTGGTGGTGAACTACGACCATTACTTTCTTGCATTCTTCCAGTCAATTCAAATCGAGGGCTGGGCCAATGTAAAAAAAAATCTTTATTTTTTTTAAGCGCTCAGTTTGAAATGCAGCCAACCGTTCGCTTACCTCTGGTGCGTTGACTGGTTGGCTGGTGAGCCTGGCACCCGTCCCTCCCTGACCCTGCTCTCTTCTTCCGAGCCACCTATGTGCCTGCGGTGGGTAAGGTTGGCATTGCCAGAGCTCCGACTACAGGAGGCCCTGCTGCCATCAGGAGCGCCAGGCCCTCTGTGCCACTCTGGCTGTGGGCGCTCCTCGTCATCGCGAGCGGGGGCATCGACTGGGACGCCCCAGAACAGACTGGCACCTGCAGAGGAGGGAAGAGATGAAGTTAGTTGACTAAGGGTGCGTTCGTAAATTCACTCTGGCTATCTAGTCCAATTTCAGAGCACTCTCGTCTGAGTGTGCCAGAGGGCAGAAAAATGAATTTACGAACGCGCAACACCTGCTGAAAATTACCGGGGTCAGTAATATAAACGTAAAAAAATTGCCGTAATTCAATTGTTGCCAGCAGCACAGTTAGTCACTAACTCTCTAGATAACCAGCTCTGCTAGGGCAAGACAAATGGTCAGAGGGAGTTTCTCTCATTTGTGGCTGGAAGTAGCTAGCCAACTTTAGCCAGTTAGCTTGGGTGCTTGACTGCCGTTGTGAGGAACACTCGGATCAACCCTACTCCTCGGCCAGAGCGTCCAGTGGGTGCTCCGAACAAAACACAATTTTTGAACGGACAATCTGACAACGCTCTGAATTTACGAACGCCCAGAACGCACTCTGGCACACAAGAGTGAATTTACGAACACACCCTATATGGTATAGTAAACAACAACAAAAAAACTCCAAGACAGTTACACAACAAAAGAGTAATCATAGGTGTATTGATACTGGTTAGTCCGAATTCACTTTTTCAATTCAGGAGACTTGGAGAGAAAAGAAAAGGCCATGTTCTCAGTAGATCTCAAATGAACCATAAGTGAGAAATACGATTTTCAGTGTTTCTGGAGACTAGAGCGTCACACTGTCTCGCAAAAACGAGTGACAGGCGTAGTATTGGATCAAAATGCAGTGATAGACAAACTATGACTATCCACCATGTATAAGCAGTGATGAATGACTCCAGTACCTGTGCCTACAGCGATGCTAACACTTCTCTTGGTCTGTTGTCCAGGGGAGGTCTGTGTCTGGATGACTGCCTGCTCAGTGGATGGAGATGAGCTCCCTCTTTTCCCTTGGGCCTCAAGTAGCTTCTGGATCTGAAATCAACAGGGTAAGAAAGGTTGAGAACCCCTGTTCTAAAGCTTTAAGATTGTGTCATTTGATACATTGTCTGATATCCACAATGACACCGTGGAGAACCTGACCTGGGCCTGCAGTAACTTGAGCTGCCGGTCTTGGTCCACCAGGATTCTATAGGCGTCAGAGGCTAGGAGGTTCACAGGCCCGTCCAGGGGAGAGAGAGAGGGGGTTGCCTGGGCCTGGCAACACTGGTTCTGACAGGCGGGGGCTAGCGGCTCCAAGCGGCCCCTGGGAGAGCAGGGCCCCTGAGAGGGGAAGTGGTGTGTGGTGGGGGGGGCCCCGGTGAGGCACGCTGGGCTGTAGTGAAGGTTTGTTTGGTGAGAGGTGGGGGGGTTACTATCAGAGTTAGAGCAGAAGTGCCCACCCGGGGTCCCTGAGGCCCCCTGCCAGTGGTTGGGGTGGTACAAGGGAGTATGGTCATGTTGTTGGCAGGAGCAGCACCCGCAAGGCTGGTTCAAGTTGGGGTTGGGGGTGCTGTGGAAGTGCTTGGGATGGACTGGGGGCTGTTGGTGAGTGGGCATGAGGGCTGGGGTTGGGGGGGGACCAGGGCTGTGCCTGGGGATGGGTTGTGGAGAGTTTCTAACGGGGGAGGCCCCTCTGTAAGAGGGGCGACCTGGGGTTTGGTGGAACTGCCTGGCCTGATGGACTGATCCGTTAGGAGAGGAGCCAGTCTTTGGAGAGGAGGAGGATGAAGTAGAGGCAGATGCCGTCTTCCCGAACTGCGGAGGGGCTGATTTCCTGCTGGAGGAGGGGGGCCAGAGCGGTGGTGGCTGCTGCCCAGGGGTGAGGGAAGCTCTTCTGCTGCCTTTGCCCTGGGAAGCCATGGCAGGGGTCAGGGGCCTTCTAATGGCAGGGGGGCCCCCGAGGATGGTGGGACCCTGGCCTGGGGGTCTGGCAGCCCAGGGGTGGAGCTGGTGGGAGGGAGGGGCACTTCCTCTGTGCTGCAGAGCTGGGAGGGGAAGATGAGGGCGACCAATGGTTTTTCCATCCAGGAAACTGCCGTCCATCACTAGAGAGAGCTCCGGCACAGAGGGGTGGACCTGCTTGGTCTGAAACAAAAAGGAATAAAATTTACAACAAACCCTAAAGTATAAATAGACTACCGTAATTTCCGGACTACAAGCCGCTACTTTTCCCCACGCTTTGAACCTCGCGGCTTATACAGTGACGCGGCTAATTTATGGATTTTTCCCGCTTTCACAAGATTCATGCCGCCAAAAAACTGAGCACCGTCACATAATGTGACGTAAATCGAGCGCGTTCAAACTTCATCATTCTGATTACGGTAGTCATTTTGTCACCCTCATCATGGCAAAGACACGGAGAAATGCATATGATGCAGCTTTCAAGTTGAAGGCGATCGATCTGGCTGTTGGAAAAGGAAATAGAGCTGCTGCACGGGAGCTTGGCCTTAATGAGTCGATGATAAGACGTTGGAAACAGCAGCGTGAGGAACTGACTCAGTGCAAAAAGACAACAAAAGCTTTCAGAGGGAAGAAAAGCAGATGGCCCGAACTAGAAAATGAGCTTGAAGACTGATTCCTGGGGGCACAACAAAGTATTTGCAGCCACTCGACATCAGTGTAAATCGTGCATTTAAGGTGGCGCTCCGTGTTCAGTGGGAGGCTTGGATGACAAGTGGGGAGAAATCCTTCACTAAAACGGGCCGCATGCGAAGAGCAACTTATGGTCAAGTCTGCCAGTGGGTCCTGACAGCGTGGAGCATTGTCAAAAAATCCACTATCATCAACGGGTTTCGAAAGGCTGGACTGCTGCGTGTTGAAGAGGGCAGCATGAGCTCAGCGGGGAATTTGCCTCCGGATGAAAGTGACGAGAGCGACAATGAAAACGATCCAACATCGGATGAAGCAATTCTGAGGCTATTCAACTCCGACACCGAAGGAGATGACTTCAGTGGTTTCAGTGCACAGGAGGAGGAAGATAGTGACCAATGACTTTCTTGGTAGGCTACTGTTTACTGCTATTTTTTTTTAAATTTTTGTTACAAGCCGTGTTTCGTTTAAAGGCTGTGTAAAGTTCATTTGTTTCAATGTACCGGTAGGCACCTGCGGCTTAGACATGTGCGGCTTATGTACAAAATACATATATATATTTTTTAATTCAGTGGGCGCGGCTTATATTCAGGTGCGCTTAATAGTCCAGAAATTACGGTATGTGCTTCAAATGACAAATAGAGCAACCTCCTCTGGTTACAGCATAGATACAGCATTCCAAAGAGAGGGAAAGAAAGAAGAAAAAAAAGGAAGGAGACCGAAAGGAGACCGAAAGGAGACAGAGACACCGAGAGAACTGACCTGCTGGGTGAGAGGGTGTGGGTTTGGGGAGGGCCTGGGGGAGAGGTCCTCATCCTCCACTCCAGAGTCATGGTCGCTGATTGACAGCCTGTCCTGCGGAGAGGCTGCCACTGACGCAGGGCTGAGGGAGAGAAGAGGACAGACACCGTCAAACACTGGTGAGCCCATTGTCTATTGACGTCTAATCTACCACACAGCAATTCCTGTGAAGTCATAAAATCCTGTTAGAGGATCGTTCTCATGAGTTTAGTTAGTATTTAATAACAAATGACTAATGATTGTCACCCAACACAGACAAAAAGCCACCACACAGACAGACAGCATTGAGTCCCAATCCACTGCTCCAGTCGAGGTAATATTGTTACAGCAGATGCTTGAGAGCTTGTATACCTTGTTAAGGAGACACGGGACACCAGTTCCCTGAAGAACTCAGCCTCACGGTTCTGGGTCTCGGCACTGAGCTCAAACTTCAGAGTACGGCCCTCGGACACCTCTACATTCTGCACAGACAAGGAACAAAAGAAAATCAAGTCTCATTTTGACGTGGATTAGCCACCATGTATAAATTATGTAACCGCCATCCTTAACACCTGCCAGCTTAACTCGCAAGCCAGCTGCACCAACGTGTCAGAGGAAACATCGTTCAACTGGCGACAGTCTGCAGGCACCCGGTCCGCCACAAGGAGACGCTAGGGCGCGATGAGCCAAATAAAGCCCCCCTGGCCAAACCCTCCCCTAACACGTACGATGGTGGGCCAATTGTGCGCCTCCTATGGGAGTTCCAGCCACGGCCGGTTGTGGCACAGCCCGGGAATGAACCCGGGTCTGTAGTAACGCTTCTAGCATTGTGATGCAGTGCCTTAGACCGCTGCGCCAATCAGGAAGCCCATAAATTACTATTGTTGTAATAGTGGGTAAAGGCCACAAGAGGGCTGTTCATACTACTAAGCTGAGCCAAAACAAGCTGAACTGCACCAACCTCCTTATGCATCGACAATAGTTGTTGGAACCATGTTGGTAAGCTCAATGTGAAAGGGAAATGTCCGAGCATGGTTCAGGTTGGAACGATAGAGTGAGTCAGGCATAAGTGTGCCTACCTTGTAGAGAGTGAGTGACTCGGTGCTGGTGAGCAGTTGAAAGGTCATGTCCTGCTGCTGCCCACTGCAAGGCTGAACCTGGTAGAACTCTGGCTCCCTGTGGGTCAGTGAGTACAGCACCACAAGAAACGCACCGCCCTCAGACATCACCCTGGAACTCAACAATAAATCAGTGGTGTGTTCATTAAAACATTTTGAAGAGAGAAGGTAGCCCAACTGAACCAATAAGAAAACTGATTGATGTATTCCATTGAAGTGCAACGTGTGAAAATGTAACATTGCAGATAGCTCTATTCATGAGATTTCTGTCTGACAAATCCCTATTCTACACATGTACAGTGCATTCGGGAAGTATTCAAACCTCGACTTTTTCCACATTTTGTTACGTTAAAGCCTTATTCTAAAATGGATTACATTGACGAGGGGGGGACAATATTCACACACAATACCCCATAACGACAAAGCAAAAGCAAGTTTAGAGATTTTTGCAAATGTATTGAAGCACAGATATATCACATTTACATAAGTATTCAGACCCTTTACATAGTACTTTATTGAAGCCCCTTTGGCAGAGATTACAGCCTTGAGTATGACACTATAAGCTTGGCACCCTTGTATTTGGGGAGTTTCTCCCATTCTTCTTTGCAGATCCTCTCAAGCTGTTCGGTTGGATGGGGAGCATTGCTGCACAGCTGTTTTCAGGTCTCTCCAGAGATGTTTGATTGGGTTCAAGTCCGAGCTCTGGCTGGCCCATTCACGGACATTCAGAGACTTGTCCCAAAGCCACTCCTGTGTGGTCTTGGCTGTGTACTTAGGGTCGTTGTCCTGTTGGAAAGTTTACCTTCACCCCAGTCAGGACCTGAGCGCTCTGGAGCAGGTTTTCATCAAGGATCTTTCTGTACTTTGCTCCGTTCATCTTTCCCCTCAATCCTGACTAGTCACCCAGTAGTCCCTGCCGCTGAAAAACATCTTCACAGCATGATGCCGCCGCCAACACCATGCTTCACCATAGGGATGGTGTCAGGTTTCCTCCAGCTGTGACGCTTGGCAATCAGGCCAAAGAGATCAATCTTGGTTTCATCAGACCAGAGAATCTGGTTTCTCTCAGTCAGAGTAATTTAGGTGCCTTTTGGCAAACTCCAAACGGGCTGTCATGTGCCTTTCACTGAGGAGTGGCTTCCGTCTGGACACTACCATAAAGGCCTGATTAGTAGAGTGCTGCAGAGATGGGTGTCCTTCTGGAAGGTTCTCCCATCTCAACAGAGGAACTCTGGAGCTCTTTCAGAGTGACCATAAGGTTCTTGTTCAACTCCCTGACCAAGGCCCTTCTCTCCCGATTGCTCAATTTTGCTGGGCAGCCAGCTCTAGGAAGTCTTGTGCCTCGACATAATCCTGTCTCGGAGCTCTACGGACAATTCCTTCGATAAGGTATCCATTAGTTATTTGTAATAAATTTGCAAAAAACTCTAAAAACCTGTTTTCGCTTTGTCATTATGGGGTATTGTGTGTAGATTGATGAGTGAAGAAAATGATATAATCCATTTTAGAATAAGGCTGTAATGTAACAAAATGTGGAAAATGTCAAGGGGTCTGAATACCTTCATGAATAAGCACCGATGAAAAAAATATATATATATTTCATGATTTGGAAAAATAACATCTTAAGAAGGATTTTTAAGCCTTGAGACAATTGAGACATGGATTGTGTATGTATGCCATTCAGAGGGTGAATGGGCAAGACAAATTAAGCATAGAAACCATAACAACTCAAACATTTGTAATAATTTAAACATTTGAAATAAGTTAAGGTTTATTCATGAACGTTATAACAAAGTGCCTAGCCTGCAGGCCCACATCAGTTGTGCTTCAACAAACTTCTGTGTTCGTTGCTGTATGTATGGGATAACAACCATAAAACAGTTGGCTACAGCACAGAGTATGGAGCCAGGCTACCTTCAGGTAAGTGAGAAATGACAGTCAAAGTGCTATTTGCAATATGTGAACAGATGGGCATCACACTCACTTGTCATGGAGGGAGGAGCTGAACAGGTACCTCAGACACCACGCCCACACCTGGGGGTTGTAGATGTGGGTGACCCCACTCAACCATCTGCCACAGACAACACCACAAGCACGTCAACCAAACTGTACACTACTGCTAATGAGGTGGCACACACACACACACACACCCCCAACAGCTTGACTACTATAAGGAAGGATAAATCCTTTTGTGGATCAGATTATCTCCAACGAATGGAGTCGTCCCCCCCGCCCGCACATCCAAAATAATAACATATGTTGGCCGAAAAATATAATGTCAATGGAGGGCACTCACACTCCGACCAGTGGAAGAGTGTAGGCCTTCGGGTCAGACTCCAGTAGTAGCAGCAGTTTCCGGGTTTGATCCATGGTCAGAAAGCTGAAAAAAATGTAGACCAGAGGCATTAATTAATTAATAACACAGCGATAAAATAAATGATTGGCATGACTTGTTTATAATGTTATTCCATGTTATGGCCTTAATCCTTACCCTTGTTTGCGGCTGGCGCTGCTGTGTAGCGGCTGGGTGAGGCTGGCCGGGCTGCTCAGGTTCCTGGCCAAGGCGGTGGGGATGATGGGCACGGGCCGGACAGGCACAGCGTCCAGCGTGTTGCCGGGGGCTGCGGCGGCCCAGCGCAGGCAGAAGCCCAGGCTGTCACCTTGCTGGAAGCAGCTGAGGTGGGCTCGTAGGGCCAGCAGCTTAGACAGGTCCAGGGACTCTCGGCTGCTGCAGCAGTGGTGGAGCATCTGAACAGGTAGGGTGGGAGGGAGGATGGCGACATGGTTTAGGGCTGTTTAAGTTGGGCACATTCCATGGTCGCAGTTCCAGGGCACTGGATTAATGGTTTCCCCTGGTGGCACTGGTGCCACTAACTTTTTCAGTTCTATTGGTGGCACCAGCCCATGATTTGGTCGCGTAAAAAAATATATATATTTGGCAGCACCATGGAATAGGAAAATGAGTAGTGATCTTATAAAGTCATACACAATGCTTTATTAAAAGTGTAATAGATTACTGAGATGTTAGAAGTCATAACTTATTTATTGAATACCATGTCCAAACAGGAACGCACGATTCAAGATATTGATATGCAACCTAATCCAGTGATTGTCAACCAAATTCATGTCAATTACGCTAATATTGTTGTAATTTACTGTCAAAAATAGGGCTACAGAATATTATTTTTTGTTCATTAGAGGTGAATTTGCCTTCATCTTTATGTGCACTAATATTATATACAGGCCTAATTAAATTGGTGCCAATTCACCAGCTGCGGAAGTGGGACGTCAAAACACATTAGCTAGATCGCTAATTTTAAAGTGGGTCGTTCGAGCCCTGAATACTGATTGGCTGATATGAGCCATATATCACGGGTATGACGCAAAACTACTTGTTCTAATTACTAGGGCTGACCCCATTTAGTCAACTGCTCGATTGTTTGGTTGATAGGCTGTTGTTCGACAAAGAATTCTTTAGCCGAGCATATAGCTAAAAAAAAAAATTATAATGGCGTACAAGACACCGGTCTGATTCGCGCATGGGGATGGCACAGTCCATCACTAAAACATGTGCTACTGAAATTGTACATGGTTATACTACATAACACTAATCAAAATTAGATTATTTTATAACAGATGCACTTTCTCCCGCGTTGGATAGTGGTCGCTGTCCACATTTGTGAAACATCAGCGCATTGTTGAATTGCCGCTGTTTCCTAGACCATGTTTCTATGTGCATAATAGCAAAGTTACCCAGCATATTGGTGTTGAGAACGATGTGGCAGAGGCAGCAGTGGAGTTAGGAGATGAGAAAACAGCTCCTGCCTTAATTGTCTAAGAATAGCAAGGAGAGGAAACCAACTTAAATACACTGAACAAAAATATAAAAACGCAACATGTAAAGTGGTGGTCCCATGTTTCATGAGCTAAAATAAAAGATCCCAGAAATTGTCCATCTATTCCTCGTAGGGTAAGTTGAATACCCCTGCACTGGAGTATCTTTTCATTAGAATGGATCATCTGTAGAATAATGCACTTTAAGGTTTAACCAAAGCATGGCTTTATCTGCCCCCCAAAAATGGTTGTTTTGATTGAGGTGACCAGGTAGAAAGTGCAGCTTGCACCAATTTGACCAATTAAAAGTTTAACTCACAGGCAAATCAAGCTAAACGTGACTAAATGGTCACAGTCTGGAGCCCTGGGTTCAGTAATTAGCAACACCTGTTGCTGACAGGTTGCAATAACTGCCAACTTAGGAGTAGAGGGAGTATGCTCCTTCTGTTATCCTGGCAACAGAAAAGGTGGGCCATCTCGTTAGGCAGTTAAGAGGGTGGGTTGAACTTAACGTACAGTTGGGACCAATGTAAATTCCAGTTAGAATAAACAGCATTAGGTAAGAAAATACGGAAAGTATTTTCGGCAGTGGTTAGAGCGTTGGGCCAGTAACCGAAAGGTTGCTAGATCGAATCCCCGAGCTGACAAGGTAAAAATCTGTCGTTCTGCCCCTGAACAAGGCAGATAACCCACTGTTCCTAGGCTGTCATTGTAAATAAGAATTTGTTTTGAACTGACTTGCCTAGTTAAATAAGTGTTAAAAAAAACAAGTGTATGGTTATTGCTCGTATTCTGGTAAGCATAACCTTCATTTCATATCATCCTCATAAAACCTCCAACTTCATCATATTATTCATACAATACAGTGTTCTATGAGTGATTAGGACATTTACTTTCAGTGCAGACATGAGCATATTCATGTTACCTTAAAAGAGATGTGGAAGCCTTCTGCCGAGTGAACCATGGTGTCTGTAGCAGAGACCCCCTGGGTTTCCAGCACACAGGGCACCAGGACGTCCCCGGGCATCAGGGCAGTGGGCACCTTTCCAGAGGAGCCAGGCTGCCCCCGGCCCGGGTCGAACCGGTCAAGTGTTAAAGTCACACCTTCTTCATCTTGGAGAAAGAGTGGAGAGAACGGAGGTACAAGGGGCAGTTTAAATATAAAATAGTCAAACTTAAGAGTACTTACTTAGCAAGCATATCCAATCAATCATTATCATGAGTATAAAATAATTATTTTCCATCTAAAAACCTGTTTGCTCTTTAACTACAATTATTTTTCAATATTTGTCATGAAAAAATGAATACTTCTCACCAGAATCCACAGCAATAGTCCCCAGCAAGTAACAGCTGAACTCAGGCTTGTTACTCTGTCGAGCATGGCGGTGGGCCAAGCGAAGAGTTTTCTCCACAAGAAGTAGCCGGGGATTTCTGTTCAATAGAAAACAGGTTTTCAAGCAGTGAAGGCAGAACATGACCAAATAACAATCACAGGTTGTGTTTCAATAGTCTCCCTTGTTTCCTTTCAACTGAACTGATTGGAGAGAATTAAGCAGATGAAAGCAAGCCCGACATATTGCTTACACCGGCCAAGATTTCTCAAATCAGTACAGACGATGGGCTGGAGATGAGAAAGCCACTGTGTACTACTGTGCTGCATTTTAAGTAGTCACTGTCAAAAAGAACCCAGTAGACTACCTGTAATAGGAGAGGTGGAGGCTAACCACATCCCCATTAGGTCTGGGGTCCCATAGGGCCACTTTGGATTTGGGGAAGGTGAGGGCAGCAAGCGCATTCTCTGGTGACCTGTGGCATGGTTAACAATGTCAAATACTGTCAGACAAACTTCCAAGTGCGAATTGTTATTGTATTGGAATTATTAGGAAATAAATGAGAAATGTACCAGGTTTGATATATGCAAAGGAAACATGTACATACCTTGTTGCCATCTTCAGATTATCTGGTTTGTAAACATTGTCCAAGACGTGAGAAGGCAAGCCTTTCAAATTCACCTGAACACTCTTCTGTGGACAGGAAAGGCGTTGTTCTGTCAACAAGAACTGGCTATGACTTTGAGGCAAACACTTTGACATCGTTATGTCAAGGCCAAACACCGGATAAAATCTAAATGTGTGTGCATGACACCATGCACCTTTTCAAGCAATTAACTGACACAAAGACTAGCGTTACTAGCTGGCAACGTAACATTAGCTAGCTACTGCAGCTAGCTAGTTAAAGGACTTTAGCCACCTGGCAAGTTTAGAAAATGGCATAGCTAACGTTACTGTAACTACCTAGCTAACGTTAGCGTTCGCTCAAACACCCCGTTACCTATGTCAGTCCAATTTGTGACCATAGCACATACAGTAATATTGTCCACCAAACGTAGCCAGTTAACTAACTAGCTATCTTATGGGTTCGCGTGCCACCGAGTCGTGATGGCTGGCTGAAATGTTCGGAGAACTGTCTTCAAACCGCTGTCCTCAACTAAGACTTCCTCGGCAACAACATCAAAGCAGTCATATCCGCGGTATATCCACACTTTCTCGGTCTTGTTTCGTTAATAGTTTTACTTCACCTGGCAGCAACGTAGCGTCGCATCGAATTAATCACTTTCCGCATTGCTAGCTAAACGTTCCTTGCGATAAGTCAAATGTAATTGATTATGGCGCTGTTTCCAGGTTCCAATGGCGGGGCATAAAATCCAGCCAATAGAATGCTCCGTTTCATGGCTGCCATGGCTCCTATCAGAGGAGCTGACAATATCACCCGCTCAGCCCATCCAGTCCTTTTATCGTAATGGCGATGCAGTACACGAGCCTTGTTGAGGTTGCAAAGAATATGAAATAGCGATAATGCTATGCTACACTGTACATCAAGTTTTGCAACGATGAGCTACGTTTTGATACTGATAACCATTTGAATTAAACAAAAACAAAAACACAAGGGGGCGCAATTTTACCAGATTATACAGTAATAAATACAGGCATTTTCCTATGCCACAGACATCCCATCTTTATTGACAGAAGCACAGCAGGCAAACAAAATTACTATGCCACATCAAAACAACCACAAACATCAGTATCATTTTCAAACCTAATCTTTCATGATACTTTTAATTTGTAGATATTACAAGTCACAGAAGGGCTTTTCCAACATGACCACCATTCACAGATGCACAGTGATGCTCCATTCCGCTTGAAGGCTTGTCATGATGATATTCAGAAAAGAGTAATGTAATATTGACTTTGCACTAGAGCTTGGTCTGACAGAACTTAGGCTGTTACAGAACTGGTCGTAAGTAAAATCCTCCTCCCCTGTACACCCAAACATCAGCTGAGATCAGCAAGGGGTTGGACATGACATCACCACACATTTGACTCAGTAGAACTCATTTTGACCCTGATAGAAATAATCTCTAGTCCGTCCATGCCTCATTCACTCATGCTGGCTGAGACCAATGGGTTCCAGGTTGAAGTGATTGCAACAGCGTCTAGCCAATGGCTGGCCGTCATGGATTCATTTTGCCCCAATCCATTTCAGTTCAGAGGAGATTAACAATCCAAACCAATTGTTGATATGCAGAGAGAGACTGTGTGACAGAGAGCGGGGGACAGAAAGGAGTACTGTGAGGAATGTCACATATGAAGATGATTGAGGTACCCCATTCTGTTTAGTGAGATATTGGGGAATTTAGACAGTCATGGAGCCTGAGGATTTGAACCTGCATCTCATCAGGGAAATCAGCGCACTGAAGAAATGCATAAAGAGGTAACTTCTCACTTTTTCACATTATTAACTGGGATGTATTTTATGTTTCACTTTGATATTTTACTCTAGCATTTGGCCTAAATTGCTCAGTGAGTATAAAGAGTATAGTTGATGATTGTTGGGATCCAGAACACCTGTTGTCATCAATGTGTAATGAAAAAGTAAGGATTTGAGAGGTCAGGTTTGGAACAATGTGAGGGGATCCTAGATCTGTGCTCAGGGTCAATGACTTCTTCAGTCTTGATGAAAAGCTCAGATATCAGAGGCATCCTCGACTGTCTACTCCCATAGTCATTTTAAGGCTGTCAGATGCATACAGTTATGTCTGGCTAGCAAGGCTTTTAATATAATCTCTGCAAGGCACTGCAATTCTGCTTTTCCTTGAAACCCCCACAATCTGAAAAGCAGTGTTTCAACATTAAAGCTTCAGACACTGTCGACTACTTTTTCTCTGGCTAAACTAGACTATTGCTCCAGCCCACTGGCAGAAATGAGCTCATAGTCTTGCGTTACTCAGAGAACCCTGTCAACTGAGGAAATACAGGCATAAACTGTTGCTTTAAAAAAATACTTAGATAGTTGCCATTACACTATCAGTCCGGTACTCAGACTGACAGTGTGTAAACAAACACCAGACACATATGTTGGCTTTATCCCAAGGTGGAGATTCGTCTTTGGGCCATACTTACAGTACTTATGAGGCATAGACATAGTCCTGGGCCAATTCATGGTGGTCCTAGATGTGTATGTTACAAATGGGAGTTACAGCACAATGGAGGTCTTGTTCAAAAGGAGGAAGGGGTGGATTGAGCAAATCACATTTCAGGTCTGAAAATAGGGTAATTTTTTGGGGGGGAAGGAGAGACATTTTTCATAAGGTTGTGAGTTTGTGATACATTCCTCAGTTTCCGAGCTTGACTTTCTCAGGTCTGGGTACTTGGATCTAGCTTGGCTGACGCGACCCACTTGACCACTCAGCGAGGGCAGAGCTGTGACTCACTGATCTGGATAGGAGGTTGTTTGTTAATGCGATATTCGATTAGAAATTGAGCAGACTCATTGATTGGTTCTCTCAAATGTTTTTTTCCCCCTGGGGGGGTTGACATTTCTTGTTGTTTTGATTTGAAAATCCAACAGTTGTAATGGATGTGTGTGGATGTGTGTGGATGTGCCTGTGAGTGTTTGAGCAGTGGAGGCTGCTGAGGGGAGGACAGCTCATAATAATGGCTGAAATGGAGTGTAATGGCTGGAATGGAGTGAATGGAATGGTATCAACCAACGCATCGTAAAGACAACATCAAAACAGTCTCTCCAGACTCTGAAGTCAGGAGGACTTCCAGTTAGACTAACTTGGATCTAGCAGTGTATGAAGTTAAATATCTTCCCCAATGTTTCCGATTATTATGGCCCTGTTTTAAAACAGGCCTGGGAGACCTTGGGGATTCAAAAATTCCCCCTGAAAGAAAAATAAACATGAGAACGCAATTATTATCTAGTGAACCTTTTTGCACATTAAAAGATATCTTTAAATGTCAAAGTATTCCTTTATTATTTTTATCTGACAATCAGTAACATATGAGGTGGAGGGCAGAGAGTGACGAATCAACCGAGTCCAAATCAAGAATCAACAAAGAAAATTCCTGAGCCAGCTGGAATATGAGCCTGGAGACTAGTGCATTTCCTCTGCTCTCTGCATTTAAGATTCCTTTGCTACCTTTCTTTTTCTTTTTCTCTCTCTCTCTCTCTCTCTCTCTTGCTCTCTCTCTCTCGCTCTCTCTCTCTCTCTCTCTCAAATTCAAGGGTAAAGTTACTAGACTCCACCCACAGCGGGCGGAGTTTCAGACCCTCCACCAATAGAGCTACCCTTGTGTTGCATTTAAGAATTTCTGTGTCCAATCCTCTACCATCTGCTCAAGACTGTCTCCCGAAGCAACCCTGAGGTTTCCACACATGTGGATCACCTTTTACAGTCAGTTGCTGCCCACTGCCTGCTGTAGATGTTTTACCAGAGGAAGGAGGGGAGAGGAACTGGATACTAGGCAGTAGGGACTGTTGAGGGGAGGAGAAGGTTGGTGAAACTCCCAGATTTGTGTACTTAAAGGGAGAGTGAGTGCTCAGTGGAGACGAGACCCACACGTGAACTGCCCCAACACAGCTGGAGAAGGACAGAAAGGGAGGGAGGGAGGGAGGGAAGGGGAAGGTTGTTTCAAAATAGAAGGCGTCGCTGAAATAACAGTGAGAAGATTTTGGGCTGAGCTTTCACAGATTTTAGGATGGCATTTGGGAGAGGAGGCCAGAGCAGGCAGAGCTACCTCAGTCTCTTAACACCAATGGAGGGAGAGAGGTAAGAACTTTTTCCTCTTCACACTCTCAGGGACTATTCTCTCTCTTACCTAAACAAAGGAAGAAACCAGCTATAATTATTTCAATGACAATTGGAACTTAGGCATTCAATGTATTTTAAAGAATCATTGCATCTGGAGTGTCATCTATTGTCCGAATTCAAATACAGGCAGGAGAGGCCAAAATCTATTACATCCTTTGTGGCCACCATATTTGCATGTGAATTCGAAACCTAGTAGCATTTCAGTAGAGGTGAGGTCAGCAGAGGAAATTCCGATACATTTCCGTATTCTAAAACAGCCCCTTATAGAACAAACCCAGTCTCGCAGAAGCAATTGGTTTCCTTCTCCCCTTAGTCTCACATGTTGACCTTGTTGCATTGCGGTTCAGTGACTGCAGGCATTTCAACACAAGCTCAGTGGTTGTGAAGTGCAATGTTGGTGTGGAAGTGTAGCCTATAACCTCTAGCATGCTCTCTGCGTCCCCTAGTCACTCCCTGGAATTTGGAGACAGCAGCTGCATTCCTGACTGAATCTGTGATGATTAAAACCCTACGGCGTAGTATCCATTTCACGAAGTCTCTCTGAGTGCTGATCTAGGATCAAGTCCCCCCCCCCCCCCCCCCCCATCCGTGTAATATTATTAATTATGATCAAAAGGGGAAAACTGAAACTAGATCAGCACTCGTACTCTGAGGCAATTTGTGAATATGGGCTCTGGTCTTTCTTGAGAGGCAGTAGAGAGTTGCTGGCCTGCTGGAGGTCATTTTGCAGGGCTCTGGCAGTGCTCCTCCTTGCACAAAGGCGGAGGTAGCGGTCCTGCTGCTGGGTTGTTGCCCTCCTACGGCCTCCTCCACGTCTCCTGATGTACTGGCCTGTCTCCTGGTAGCGCCTCCATGCTCTGGACACTACGCTGACAGACACAGCAAACCTTCTTGCCACAGCTCGCATTGATGTGCCATCCTGGATGAGCTGCACTACCTGAGCCACTTGTGTGGGTTGTAGACTCCGTCTCATGCTACCACTAGAGTGAAAGCACCGCCAGCATTCAAAAGTGACCAAAACATCAGCCAGGAAGCATAGGAACTGAGAAGTGGTCTGTGGTCACAACCTGCAGAACCACTCCTTTATTGGGGGTGTCTTGCTAATTGCCTATAATTTCCACCTTTTGTCTATTCCATTTGCACAACAGCATGTGCAATTTATTGTCAATCAGTGTTGCTTCCTAAGTGGACAGTTTGATTTCACAGAAGTGTGATTGACTTGGAGGTACATTGTGTTGTTTAAGTGTTCCCTTTATTTTTTTGAGCAGTGTATTTCCCAACCATTTTCCATCCCAAAAAATTGGAATAAACAGAGGCCTTGATTTCTGGTCAAACAGATGGAAAGGGGGTCTTAATCATCTAGCATAAAAAGTCTTAAAAGGTATTATAAATACAGAAAAACACAATAATGTTGAAGCAAAGACCCCTGCCAACTAATATCAACACTTATATTTAGTTTTGCAGAAATTATTGGCCTTCTGTATAGTTTTAAAGGGGCAATCAGCAGTTGCTACGTCTTTTTGTGTACCCATTGATTCTTGTAGAATATAACTTATAAATGCCTCATGAGCTTAGTTCAACATTCGTACCCCATCAGAACCCCAAATATAAGCTTGTTTTACTCCAATACATGTGAACAAACACTATACCCTCTAAACATGGTTAAAACTATAATTTTGATATCATGGATGGTCAGTCCTTGCATTAATGGCTCTGTCTTTGAATTTGAGAGTGGTTACATTTCTCCAGTCCCATCCCTCAGCTTTGTTCAGAAACAGAGGCTGGTACAACGCTTTGTTATTGGTTCTACTGCTGATTGCCGCTTTAAGAAATATTACTGCAGATATATACAGAAATTCAAAAAATCCTATGTGTAGCACCTTTAAGATATATACGTGTATCACCTTTTACAGTCAATTGCAGGTTTAATAAATATTGCCTAGTGTCTTGTCATTCTGTTACCAAAAACCGACATATCTTTAAAGGCGCTACACCTAGAATTTCTCCCCTATGTGGAAGCTAGATGAATTGCAACAGCACTAGGCTGCATTCAAAACAAATTTCCCGTTCCCCTGCATCCTATTTCCTCGAAACATGACTACTCGCGCTTGATCCTTTTACTTTCGGTTTAGGTTCACCAGCTTCAAACCGCTTGAAAAAACTATATTTTTTGTTATTGAAAATATATTTCACATCGATTTAGATGGTACAATGATATCCTACACTTTTCAGTGCTTGTTTTCTCACATAAACTGAAATTGAGCGAACAGTGTAGAATTTTAGCAGCCATGAAATGACAGAGCAATTTCTACATTGGCTGCTTGACCCAATTTCCAGTAGATAACATAGCCACAAAGTCAAAACAGCTTTCCCATTTTGAACACAGATGCCGCTCTGGCGGGAGAAATCAAGAGGTTAATATCACAGCCAAACACAACACTGGCGGGTAAGTAATATTGTGAAACACTATCATTCCAATATTACTGGAGATATATTATGGACATTTTCTCAAATTACAATACAAAAATTCAATGTGTAGCACCTTTAACATATTTTTGAATTTCTCTCCATCATGAGGAGGGAGGGTAATCAAAGTTCACAGAAGTAACAAGTAAAGGTAGACCAACCAAGTTGTTATATTGTTATTAATAACAATTTGGTTTATGATTTATTAAGTGATTAAAACATGTCATTCTGTTAAATCGGTAACAGAATGACTGCAACTCAATTTGCTACAATGGGAATTTATAGTATTCACAAACCACAGTTGGGTCTCCCGCTACTGTCCTCCCTTCCACTGGCATAATGTTACGTTCAACTCATAACAGTTTTTTTTTCTCTTTCTGTCGTCTGGTGGTTAAAGCAAGAGTGTTTAAACAGTCTGGACAACCCCTCCCTCTCTCTCCCTGTCTCTCTTCTCTCGCTCTCCAGTTAATTTCACCTCTCCCGGTTCTTACTGACACCTACCCATGAGCCCCCTCTCTTTCCATTTCCTGTAACCAGCCCTCTCACCCACTGAGCACCAACCGACACCGGATGTCCATGTATGTTTGGTCAGTCCAAATCTGAACCAATCATAGATATCTGTTTCACAAGTTTGGACAGCACCGTACAGTAGAGCATGGTACATTAGATTTAAGTACAGTAGAGCACACTAGAGTACAGTATAAGGTATTGTATTGTACTGTACTGAACTCTACTCCATTGTACTGTACTAAACTATACTCTACTGTGCTGTACTGTACAGAGTTGTATGGTTTGTATAACTTTGCAATCAATGGTTTTTGTTTGGCATACTTTTCTGAAAAATCAGAGTCAGCATCGATCTGTTTCCGTGGAATTACCTATAACACATTTTTTCCTGGTGTTGTTGTACTGTGCAGTACAGTAGCTATCCTACAGTATAGCCTTGTGGCTTTGTGTAGGGTCCTTCTGTCAAGCTTCCCTAATTCTTCCCTTTCCCTTGATGACTCTCGCTCTCTCTCTCTACACTATATTAAATTAAATGGGTAAATAATAGTGAGTGTGGTTAAGTATGGGGATGTTTGTGGGTACCTAACAGTTGAGGCTGATGGGTGTTGTTAACTTGGCAGGGAGCCTTCCTTATTAAGCACACACTAATTTAAATCAAATTAGTTTCTCTACATAGCCCCTCACGGGGAAACCTTTTACATCTGTGTAAACCTCCTTCACCTGGTTTCTCAGTCATAGGGGTAATACAGTGGACTCCAAAAGTTGTTTTGGCTCCGTTCTCCAGTACTTTGGATTTGAAATGATAGAAAAGTATTGGGACAAATTCACTTATGTGTATTAAAGTAGTTTTAAAGCCTGTGACTGCAAACTTGTTGGATGCATTTGCTGTTTGCTTTGGTTGTTTCAGATTATTTTGTGCCCAATAGTAATTAATGGTAAATAATCTATTGTGTCGTTTTGGAGTCACTTTTATTGTAAATAAGAATAGAATATGTTTCTAAACGCTTCTACATTAATGTGGATGCTACCATGATTGTGGATAGTCCTGAAAAAAACAGGAATAATGATGAGTGAGACGCACAAACTAACAGAAAATGCAAGTTTGTAGTCAAAAGCTTGATGTAATCATTGTGTGCTAGGAATATAAACTTTTGACAACTTTAATCCACATACTGTATAAGTGAATTTGTCCCAGTACTTATGGTCCCCTAAAATGGGGGGAACTATGTACAAAAAGTGCTGTAATCTCTAAATTGTTGGATGAAAATACCCTCAAATTAAAGCTGACAGTCTGCACGTTAACCTCGTAGTAATTCAATCAAATCAATCAAATGTATTTATAAAGCCCTTCTTACATCAGCTGATGTCACAAAGTGCTGTACAGAAACCCAGCCTGAAAACCCAAACAGCAAGCAATGCAGGTGTAGAAGCACGGTGGCTAGGAAAAACTCTCTAGGAAGGAACCTAGAGAGGAACCAGGCTATGAGGGGTGGCCAGTCCTCTTCTGGCTGTGCCGGGTGGCGATTATAACAGAACATGGCCAAGATGTTCAAATGTTTATAGATGACCAGCAGGGTCAAATAATAATAATCACAGTGGTTGTAGAGGGTGCAACAGGTCAGCACCTCAGGAGTAAATGTCAGTTGGCTTTTCATAGCCGATCATTCAGAGTATCTCTACCGCTCCTGCTGTCTCTAGAGAGTTGAAAACAGCAGGTCTGGGACAGGTAGCACGTCCGGTGAACAGGTCAGGGTTCCATAGCCGCAGGCAGAACAGTTGAAACTGGAGCAGCAGCATGACCTGGTGGACTGGGGATAGCAAGGAGTCATCAGGCCAGGTAGTCCTGAGGCATGGTCCTAGGGCTCAGGTCCTCCGAAAGAAAGAGAGAAAAGAGAGAGAGAATTAGAGATGGCATATGTAAATTCACACAGGACACCAGATAAGACAGGATAAATACTCCAGATATAACAGACTGACCCTAGCCCCCCGACACATAAACTATTACAGCATAAATACTGGAGGCTGAGACAGGGGGAGTAATTGTATCATTTCACAACCAAAGTGCTGGAGTACAGGGCAAAAACAACAAAAAAAATTGTCACTGTCCCAATACTTTTGGAGCTCACTGTATATATTGTCAGGTAACAGGACTGTGTTTTTCTCTAATGTGAGCACACTGTCTCGTGAGCTGTCAGTGTTTGCAGGCTACCTGCGCCTTGAGAAGCACAGTACTGATAGGGATTGTTTGGTGAACCTGGATTGAATTTCATGAAGTCACCTTGCTAACATTAATAAACACTCCTGTGGACTGAATACCTATATACTGTACACTGAGTGCACAAAACATTATGAACACCTGCTCTTTCCATGACATAGACCACGTGTCCAACTCATACCAAGAAGGGCCGAGTGTCTGCGGGTTTTCGTTCCTACCTTGTTCTTGATTGATTAATTAAGGACACTAATTAGCAAGGAACTCCCCTGACCTCCTTGTCTGAGGCTGAATTGAAAGGAAAAAACAAAAACCAGCAGACACTAGACCCATCCACGGAATGTGTTTGACACCCCTGACATAGACTGACCAGGTGAACCCACGTGAACGCTATGATCCTTTATTGATGTCACTTGTTAAATCAGTGTAGACGAAGGGGAGGAAACAGGTCAAAGAAGGATTTTTAAGCCCTGAGACAATTGAGATGTGGATTGTGTATGTGTGCGATTCAGAGGGTAAATGGGCAAGACAAAAGATTTAAGTGCCTTTGAACGGGGTATGGTAGCAGCTGCCAGGCACACCGGTTTGTGTCAAGAATTGCAACGCTGCTGTGTTTTTCACACTCAACAGTTTCCCCTGTGTATCAAGAATGATCCACCACTCAATAACTCAATATTTGGAAGGTGTTCTTAATGTTTTGTACACTCGGTGTATGGTTACAGAGAAAGGTAGCTGAATATGGGTATGGTGAGTAGCAAGTCATTTATGGGCCCAGAAAATTTGACATGCCTCTCAGTCCCTTTTCTCATTGGATAAACTAACCCGAGTTGTTATTAAAAGCTAACACAGCAACGGACACTGTATTTATCAGAACCCAGGAGGATATCAGAACATAAGGATGAAATGTTCTGTACAAGTGGCCCCAGCCATTGAGGCCCTCATACTGTTGAGAAATCCTGCCTAGTGTTTTATCAAATATTACTGCAGAAAATTATTTAAAAATGTAGTGGTTGCAACACCGTTGACCTCTACCCAGTAATAATAGGATTGAGATGTTTGTTGATGTGTATCTAATTCTGTTTGGCTTTGAGTTAGAGTTAGAGGTCTCCTGTGGATTTGAGGCTGCATAGTAAGTGAGAAAAACAAGCTGTGAATGCCAATAGAGAACACTCCTCGAGTTAAGAGAACATTTGTCAATCTCTTTTGGAAAGGGGTACTGTAAAATGTGTTTTCTATAGCTTTGAGTGCTACATAATTTATCTCAATACGACACATTACTCTATTTGATTTCTCTTTTCCCAAAACCTTTCCACAGTTTCTGGGATGGCAGTCACAATTCACACTGTTCATGTAGTCTACGTGGTAGTTATCCATTGCTCTGGTCTGTTTGTGACATCCTTTATTGGTTGCTGGAGGACCTCTTTAAAGATGCTAGCTAGCCTTTGTGCCGCCATTGTTTTACCCCTTTGCGACAAAGTGGTGTCCTCAACGTGAATATCAGAGAGGGTTGCCAAAGTAATTAGCTGCCAGGCAATGTTGTACGTCTGCCCACCTTGTTACTTAACAGAAAGTCTTTCTTAACCTCTAACAAACCTTGTACAAATACAGGAAAAAGAGAAGTCCTTTGTAATGAGGGACAAGTAGGTTTCTCTTAGGTTGTATGCCTTTTTGGATTCTAACTTGATTTAACATTTATTTGTCATGTGAAAGTACATATGATTTTGAAAGGCATTTAGAGAAACTGCCATTTCATGCGTCCTTAAAATGACAATTATTGTTTCTAAAATATTTATTTGCTCGCTTAAGCAACCGCAATATTCTTAGTCCCTCTTTTAAGTGCGCAAAAAAGGAAAATAACACCAAAATCCCTTCTATCTCTTCTCTTGTCTCCTTCACAGCTCTGGCGCTCCCCTGACTGTGTGATGTAGCCATAGCAGACTCCTTTCTCCCCATGCCCTGCGTGCCACAGAGGGCCAAGCCCTAGACCCTGCAACCTGGCATGGAAGACCAACCCTCCTCCAGCCCCAGCCCGGAGCCTGCCACCTCAACTCCTACCCCCACCTCGCCCCCCCCTTTCCCCCTTAGCCAGCTCCTGTTCCAGCAGCAACCCGGGCCCCCGGGCTCAGCTGTGTCGGCCCTGCAGTCCAAGGTCAAGGCCCTGTCTGAACGCAACAAGGCTACAGGGAGGGAGGCTTTCAAGGCAGGCATGGATAAGAAGGCCTTTCCTGTGTCTTCTTCCCTATTCGGTCCTGTCCTGGTGAGCTGGGGCTCAAGTAGTAGCGACGACGATGCAGAATCCCAGGGTTCCACGCTCCACCCAGTGGTGCCAGACAGCCTGATGGAGGGGGTGGGGACGGGTGGGTTGGACTTCAGCCTGCTTGCGCTCCCACATGGGCTGGGTGAGGGCTCCAGCCTGGAGAACCTGTCTGATGGTAGCGCCAACTCTAGTCCCCTTGCGGATAATGTTAGCGCCGCTAATGTGGCTAAACCCTGTGTCCCTCTCAAGGGGTTCTGGAAGGCCACCAGGCCCGAAACACTACTGCTGAACGGAGACGCTCCTCAGGCCCCAGACAGGCCTTTGGCCGGGTTCCCTGGGGGCCAGCAGAGGAAAGCCAGGGCCCACGGCGGGGTGGGCAGGGAGCTGCTACGCCGTGACAGCCTGGAGGGTCTGAGGCGGTGTATGGGCGAACTGGGGCCCCAGGGGCCAATGGGGGGCCTGTGGAGGGCTGACAGCCTGGAGAGTCTGTGCAGCAGTGGGAGTGCCATATCTCTAGCAGAGAGAGTGGAGATGAATCGGGGCGTCCTCAAGCAGATGCTGAACAAGAGCCAGGGACCAGAGCCAGGGAGCCTCAGGCCTCTGCTCTCTGGAGCCTCAGCCCTCTGCTCTCTGGAGAGGGAGCAGAGTGCCGAGGAGGTGACCCAGTGCAATGGAAGAGGTACAGTAAAGAACTAAAAGTGTGAGAAAAAATTGTCAATAATCCACTGACTGGCTTTCTTGATGTCTATAGTATTCTCTCTGGTATGCAATCTGGTTTCCACTCAGGTTATGGATGTGTCACTGCAACCTTAAAGGTCCTAAATGATGTCACCATTGCCCTTGATTCTAAGTAATGTTGTTCTGCTATTTTTATTGACTTGCCCAAAGCTTTAGATACGGTAGACCATTCCATTCTCGTGGGCCGGCTAAGGAGTATTGGTGTCTCTGAGGGGTCTTTGGCCTGGTTTGCTAACTACCTCTCTCAAAGAGTTTATAAAGTGTATAAAGTCCGAACATCTGCTGTCTCAGCCACTGCCTGTCACCAAGTGAGTATCCCCAAGGCTCAATCCTAGGCCCCTACGCTCTTATCAATTTACATCAACAACATAGCTCAGGCAGTAGGAAGCTCTCCCCGCAGGAGGCCTTTTTGCCTTTTGGTAGGCTTCATTGTAAGTAAGAATTTGTTCTTAAACTGACTTGCCTACGCCACCCACTAGACATAAAACCATGGATTATTTTAACGAAATGTGTGAGCGGTGGTGCAGCTCGGGGTTAGGGTGATAACCGTAGTAAAATCACAGCGTGTAGACCCCTTAATCCTCAATGATGTAAAGGGGTTTACCCGAGAAGGATCTGCTCTATTAGAGTAGAGTACATTTCCCCACCACTCAGTTCATATTCAACACATAGCTCATGGTCAAAGTGTGTGACGAGTTGAAAAAGCGTCAACATAAAGTAAAAAAAAAATACAATGGAAAGTAGAGAGAAACCCTTGAGAGGAGAAGGAGGGCGGGGAGGTAACAGGCTATTTCTGACTGTTGACCAGATGTTTATTGAATGTAATGCCTGTCTAATTGCGACTGTCTCACAAACAGAAGTTGTCTTCCGCCTGTGGGTTGCTCTGTCCCTCACTCTCATGGGCTCAAATATCCACAGTGCTAAATGAATCATGCTTTGTATAATACAAAGGGAAAAGTAAACAAATAGTTAAACTTAATACGGTTCTTTCCTATTTTTTGCTCATTATTTTTTATTGTAGTTTCCAGAGAAATAAGGAAATCAACGCCATTTCAATACTGGAGGGAAATTATACTTAAGTCTGCCTGGTTACAGTGTTTATTTATGTCCCTATAGGTTTCATTGCACTGAATGACAGTGACTGGGATTCAGGAATCTCCCTCCAAGACAGCGAGCACAGCCAAAGGTACAGTAGAACCTCCTGGAGAGCTACTGGGTATGCAGCCTTTTGCTCCAGCCCTGCTTTAAAACACCTGATCATTGTGTTAGAGTAAAGCTGGAACAAAACCCGCGCACCCAGTGGCTATACACTATAGCTTAAATATGAATGTATCACAAACAAATGTCATTTGGGTACCCAAACCCCCAACCTAAATACTGTCGCTCTAATACATCTAGAAGATACATCAGATGCTTTCACGACACGAGCAAACACCAATGACCCTACTGCTTTGCTCTTGTATCTCTCCGTGTTAGAGCCCCAAGCTGCAATTAGTGACAGGGACACAGTGTTTATAACAGCTGTTACTAAAAGCTCCACCCTCATCACCAAAGAGGATTATGATCATATCTCTCTTCTCTGTACCCAGTCACAGACTCAACACAAGAGAAAGGCTTTCTGGTGAAGCACCTAGTATTTGAAACGCACTCATTTGTTTCCCCATTGAGTGCCTGTTAAGCAGGTGTCGTGTTGAAATTGAATGGGCAGCTGTGTAGTTAAAGCTCTGAGCACTGTGGGTAATTGTGTTTTTGGTGTTGGGAAAATGTTCACATGTCTGTAACCACGCTAACAGATAGGTCTACAGGCAAAGGGACTGCTTCACAGTCCCTCGTTCCCACATTCACAAATACACACACATAAACACAAGCAAAGGCAAACAAGATAAAAGCTTATGAAAAGATACACTCTCTCACACACACACACACACACACAAAAGCTCATTGATTCACACACACCCCTTGTCAGCCTAATTAGTAGTGACTGCCTGCTCGGCCTAATCCCCTTCTCTATGAGTGTCTCTCCCGCACAGGCGCTGACGTGTGCCTCTCTACCATCTCTCCTCCTCCTCCCCCTAACCCCCCTGCCTGTGTGTGTGTGTGTGCGGCCCGATAGGGCCTTTGTGTCCAGCGAGGACCTGCCGCTGAGTCCGCGCCATGAGCAGGCCAAGCGGCTCCTGGAGAGAGCCCGCATGAAGGCCCGGTCCTTCCCACTCAAGGCTGACCACACCATCCTACCCGTCCAGAGGGACAACCCGTAAGTCTGCTGCTCTGCAAGTGGGTGTGTTTATGTGTGTGGGTTTGAGGGTCGTCTGTGTGTGTGTGTGTCTGTTTACCAGCAGAGCTTAGCTGAAGCAGACACCTGTAGCATCATAGCCAACCAAACGAGACCAAAGAAGAAAGCGTTTTTAGTTATTTTCTCTCTCCTTTTCTTCCCTTCTGTTTGGTGGGGCCCAGCAGGGCCTGTGAATCTCTGTAGGCTTTTGTGCCGGAGCAACCGGACGGCTGTCTTGTGTTTGGCCGGTTAAAGTGTGCTGCGCCTCACTCTCATCTGTTTACTGACAGTGTTCAGCGTAGCAAGCTGCGACAGGTGTTAGTGATATGACATATATTGGATTTACTGCTTTAAATGTAGCATTGCTCACGCATGTTCTATTTACAGTGCTCTCTATTCATTTTTAAATGCCGATATGTCACATATGGGTCACACTTTAGTTACACAGATGCTACATTATGTAGTACTATGTATGTAATATTTACATTTATCTAACTAGTAACTACACAATAACTATACAATATGTAGTTGCAGTTTCCATGTACAGCCGGGTAAATAGTTCTAGCAAAAGTACCTATAGAGCATGTGTATGTCATTAGCCAACTTAACGTAAAGCATTGGCCTATATCTCAAATAGTAGTTTTCGGGAAACTATAGTAGTAATTATGGTGGCGATACAGTTATAATAGTAGTAGCAATGGTTGTGGTAAACGTCAATATGTAAATACACACTTTTCTATTGCTCTAATTTCAAGGCTTTTTAATTAAGTGTATTATAATAATAATAATAATATTGGTTTAGGGCAGGCACGGGCGGATTCAGCTGTGAGCTGATTTTTGTTGTTGTTGTTAAGCAGATGGTCGGGGAGCTGGAACATACAGTACCAGTCAAAAGTTTGGATACCTTTTTCTTTATTTTGACTATTTTCTACATTTTAGAATAATACATGATTCCATATGTGTTATTTCATAGTTTTGATGTCCTCACTATTATTCTACAATGTAGAAAATAGTAAAAATAAAGAAATCCCTTGAATGAGTAGGTGTGTCCAAACTTTTGCCTGGTACTGTATATATAAATAATTTGTACACTGCAAATTGACTGCAAGAAGCCCAAACATATATATATATATATATATATATATATATATATATATATATATACAGTGGGGAGAACAAGTATTTGATACACTGACAATTTTGCAGGTTTTCCTACTTACAAAGCATGTAGAGGTCTGTAATTTTTATCATAGGTACACTTCAACTGTGAGAGAAGGAATCTAAAACAAAAATCCAGAAAATCACATTGTATGATTTTTAAGTAATTAATTTGCATTTTATTGCATGACATAAGTATTTGATACATCAGAAAAGCAGAACTGAATATTTGGTACAGAAACCTTAGTTTGCAATTACAGAGATCATACGTTTCCTGTAGTTCTTGACCAGGTTTGCACACACTGCAGCAGGGATTTTGGCCCACTCCTCCATACAGACCTTCTCCAGATCCTTCAGGTTTCGGGGCTGTCGCTGGGCAATACGGACTTTCGGCTCCCTCCAAAGATTTTCTATTGGGTTCAGGTCTGGAGACTGGCTAGGCCACTCCAGGACCTTGAGATGCTTCTTACGGAGCCACTCCTTAGTTGCCCTGGCTGTGTGTTTCGGGTCGTTGTCATGCTGGAAGACCCAGCCACGACCCATCTTCAATGCTCTTACTGAGGGAAGGAGGTTGTTGGTCAAGATCTCGCGATACATGGCCCCATCCATCCTCCCCTCAATACGGTGCAGTCGTCCTGTCCCCTTTGCAGAAAAGCATCCCCAAAGAATGATGTTTCCACCTCCATGCTTCACGGTTGGGATGGTGTTCTTGGGGTTGTACTCATCCTTCTATTCCTCCAAACACGGCGAGTGGAGTTTAGAGCAAAAAGCTCTATTTTTGTCTCATCAGACCACATGACCTTCTCCCATTCCTCCTCTGGATCATCCAGATGGTCATTGGCAAACTTCAGACGGGCCTGGACATGCGCTGGCTTGAGCAGGGGGACCTTGCGTGCGCTGCAGGATTTTAATCCATGACGGCGTAGTGTGTTACTAATGGTTTTCTTTGAGACTGTGGTCCCAGCTCTCTTCAGGTCATTGACCAGGTCCTGCCGTGTAGTTCTGGGCTGATCCCTCACCTTCCTCATGATCATTGATGCCCCAGGAGGTGAGATCTTGCATGGAGCCCCAGACCGAGGGTGATTGACCGTCATCTTGAACTTCTTCCATTTTCTAATAATTGCGCCAACAGTTGTTGCCTTCTCACCAAGCTGCTTGGCTATTGTCCTGTAGCCCATCCCAGCCTTGTACAGGTCTACAATTTATCCCTGATGTCCTTACACAGCTCTCTGGTCTTGGCCATTGTGGAGAGGTTGGAGTCTGTTTGATTGAGTGTGTGGACAGGTGTCTTTTATACAGGTAACGAGTTCAAACAGGTGCAGTTAATACAGGTAATGAGTGGAGAACAGGAGGGCTTCTTAAAGAAAAACGAACAGGTCTGTGAGAGCCGGAATTCTTACTGGTTGGTAGGTGATCAAATACTTATGTCATGCAATAAAATGCAAATTAATTACTTAAAAATCATACAATGTGATTTTCTGGATTTTTGTTTTAGATTCCGTCTCTCACAGTTGAAGTGTACCTATGATAAAAATGACAGACCTCTACATGCTTTGTAAGTAGGAAAACCTGCAAAATCGGCAGTGTATCAAATACTTGTTCTCCCCACTGTATATATATATAGTATTTGACAAAAACAGAATCATTTCAAGCCTTGAGTACATCTGTTTATGCGTGGGAACAGATTGGTAACAGATTTCCTAAATTAAAATCACTTTCAGCTGATTTGTTGGGGATTTTACAGTCTTATGTCCAACAACGCAAATGATATAAAAGCAATTCTAAAAGGAAAATGAGGGGGGGCACATAAATTTAACCACGAGCAGAATATGGCCCACGGGCCACCTATTGGGGAATTGGTTTAGGGCATTGGGTTAGGGCATTGGGTTATCTTGGTTGCTATGTCAGGTTCTCTCTCTCTCCTCTCTCCTCTCTCTCTCTTACACACAAGTCTATTTCCACAATACGCATTACGCAATCCAGCTGGAATTATACACTTCCCCAATCTCAATCCTAATATCATGGTCCGGGAGCAGTGATTACTGATTACCTCAGCACATTCACTCTGAGCAAGGCAGGATGTTCCCTCATACAGCTGTCAATCAACAGACAGCATCAACATTCGCTCCAGATTATAATGATTGGATGGGACTTTTTGGATACCGACCAACCACTATGTAATAATGCCCCCCCCCCCCCAATGACAACCAACTATTATCTCAAAATCCTTCCAATTGGAAGCGATTTGAATTGATGTGATTGCGGCGACATAAGTTGTCTTGTTTATTCTTTGGATAAGAACAATTAATTTGGTGTTTTCTTTGTTGGGTCTGATTTTAATTTGAAAATATCTCTGGTTTGGAGGGAGCTTCCTGGTTGTGATTTGATGCTTGATAAGACTGATTCCCTCTAATGCTTCGCTACACATCTTCCAGCTGTTACCCTCAGACCCCCCCCCACACACACACCAACCACACAATCCCAGGGGTAGAAACCCAGTGTGTGAGGAGTACATACAAGGAAAGCACAGTACAATACTCCCCTCAGCTCCCCAGAGAAATCTTAGCCAGTCATGCAGTATCGTGTTCCCCACCATCCAACAGTGTGGGCTCACAACTGTCAATCACTTTGTTTCCATGGACATTTTTCCAAATGCATTTCTCATTTACATTTATAGATGAAGTTGTATATGAACAATAGCGTAAATAAATACACTCTCTCTTGGATATGACTCAAGATAGCTGTCCATTATTGTGGTAACAGAGGCTATGTGATTGGATACAGACAGAGAGGACGGCCATACTGGGGATGACCTTTCCCTTAGCGAGAGTTGGGAATGTAGCGGCTGGGACAGACAGGGGCCAGAACATAGATAAGAATCCCACAGGCATCCAACCAATCCTCTGTGTTAGGAGGAAAAATGCTGAATGCTTCTTTATGGGGTTTCAGTCTTTTTTTCGGGTTAGGGTTTGTGTGTGGGTTACCTTACCACAGTGGTGCCAGTGTGTTTGTGTGTCCTTTTGGATGTGTGTGTGTGTGTGTGCATCCATCCACAGGGAGCAGCTGTTGACGTCTGGAGCTGCCTTGCACCGGGCTCCGCTGGCGGGGAAGGACGGCCAGTCGGTGTCGTCAGCGACGGTTCCTGCAGTTACCTCGTTCTCGGGAAACCTCAGTGACTCCTCCAGCAGCGACTCGGCCTGTGGCCCCCGCCGACGTCCCGGCCAATCACCGACGCGGGTCCGCTTCGAGGACGAATCGGAGAAAGACGCGGAGGTGCGTTACTTGGAGAGGCTCCGTCAGAGAAGGAGGGCGGGTGAGAGGGCCCAGGGTCTTCTTATATCCAAGCCCAATCTCTCTTCCTATGTCAACGGGCGGAGGGAAACTGATCCAGGAACTGGAACAGTGATCGAGCGAGGGCACAAGAAGGCCCACAGGGCACAGGAAGGTCACTTAACCTTTGACAGCCATTTCAAATCCGTGGTGGCACAAGAGGAGGCGCTTAACAGGCAGTGCAACTCATGCGGAACGTTCCTTGAAGGAGGGGTCCTGAACCCAAACCTCCATCCGAACCTTTCATCCCTGAACCTGAACCTCCATCAGAACCCTTCACCCCCAATAGGGCAGAACTACCCGGTGAACAGAGAGGGGGAGGAGAAGGTGCTGATGCCTTGCTGGGTGGCTCCCAGCGAGCCCAGCCGGACGGTTCGTACCGAGCTGATCAAGGAGACATACATTGGGAAGGTAACCCCTGGCGATGTGGCAGATAGCGAAGGGACGGGCCACGGCTCGGTGGGAGAGACGGATAGCAGCAGTGGTGGTGGTGGAGGTGGTGGGAGTGTTCGAGTGTCAACAATGAAGGTGAAGAGGAGGAGTAGGAGAGGTGAGCTTTTGGGCACCAATGGGCAAGGAGCACCCAACACAATGCCACCAACGCCACCAGCACCCAGGCCCAATCACAGCTTGGCGCCGATGAGCTCAACCAATGGTATTGTGGCGGTGCCACCCAACCCGTACCCCATTGAGCAACCAGAGTCAAAGGTGGTGGGTTTTCCCACTCACTCCCCTGCACCCCCAGATGAACTCATAAACAGTCCCCCGTGCCTCAAGGGCGCCCCCTTTCCCCCTTCCCCAACGCCCATCAAATCAGCTCTGAAATCAGGACCCAAGAGCCGGCCCAATAGCCAGCGAGTGGTCAAACTCATGCCTTCACCACAGTACCGCCTTTTGCCCCAGAACTCCTTGGAGGACCAAGGGAGAGGGGCCGCGCCTAGCCCCCAGAACAAGCACTCTGTCGGAGGGAACTTCGTGGAGTATGGTTCCTCTTTGGGGCTGACTTCCAGCACCGACACAATGATGCCCTGTATCAGGCCTGCCTCCCTGCTGAAGACCTCTCCATCGCCAGCTAGGACAGCAGCAGAGAAGATGGGGGACCCTGCGGCACCAGGTCAGCTTCAAATACACACACACACAGACACACCTAACACTAATTCTACCCTTAACCCTAAATCCCCTAGAAATAACATTTATCCTTGTGGAGACTAACAAAATGTCCCCAGTTGGTCAACATTTTTGGTTTACTAGAAGTCCCCACAAGTATAGTTAAACACGTCCATTGCAATGTACAAGCACAGACACACACACACACACTATAAAGTAGAGAGCCCTACACTCCCACACACACACGCACACACACAAACACACACCCTAACTTCTGTACTGTGGGATCAGGGCCCCAGGTTTCCACTCTAGAAACACACTTTCCACTGTGCTCAGAAGAACCAAAGTGCGGCCCGGAAAGACAAGACGGCCCCATAGAGAAGTTAAATAAATAAAAAATCCTCATTAGACACTAGTCACCTTTAGTCACCTTTGAATTATTACATGTTTTATTTGATTTCCTATCACTCACGTCCCAAGATATTAACATTTTATCTTCATCCTCTGACGTTACGAGTCCAGCTGGCCAGGGGAAGTGCCGGTTGGTATATTTACCTGTCCACATGCATGGCACGCTCTGGCAGAGTTCCCGGAGCATGTTCGCGCGATACTGCTGTCTGTCCAGTGTGCACTGAGTGTGCAGGCGTAGTAAAACTGGAAATAGAAAAATGGCAGCAACCACGAAACAGCGTACGCCAACTCGAGAAGATTATGTTGAAAACAATGGGCGTCCATCTTGGACGCTGTCTCGAGTTAAATTATAAATTATAATATCTATTGCATTTAGCATATGCTTTTGTCTCAAGCGATTTACAGTCATGTGTGAATATATTTTACGTATGGGTGGTCCCGGGAATCGAACCAACAACTCTGGCGGGGAAAGCGCCAACTGAGTCATACAGGCATAGTTCATATCTTTTTTTTTACCGTAATTTAACTAGGCAAGTCAGTTAAAGAACAAATTCTTATTTACGATGACGGCCTACCCCGGACGACGCTGGGCCAATTGTCCGCCGCCCTATGGGACTCCAAATCACAGCAGGTTGTGATGCAGCCTGGAATCGAACTAGGGTCTGTAGTGACGGCTCTAGCACTGAGATGCAGTGCCTTAGACCACTGTGCCACTCGGGAGCCCTAATATACTGTACCTATACTATATACTGCACCTCAGTGTGTGGGACAGCGGATCGGTGAGAATGACATCATGTGTTGCTAATATTCACAGCTCATCTGAATGGCAGAAGTCAAAGGTGACGCCATGATCTACATATCAATGGGCGGTGATGGTAAATGCCTTGTTGAGAGCAAAGGAGGTGAATTCCAATGCAGTCGATTTATTCACTACCATCAGACAACCTTTAAGAATAGTTGTTAAAGGGATAAAAATGGGATAAAAAAATTGTATCCACGAGTTCATCTGACTCTGGGGAGGTATATAAAGGGCCTCACTGCCAAAATCTCAAAGTATTCCTTTAAAAATAAAGATTAGACCTGAACTGTACCTGAATACTGACACAGACTCTGATCACAGTCACCATTGACTAAAATAGTCTAAACAGTATAAGGTACGGGCATCTCAGAGGAAAATTACTTTATTTTTTAATTTTTTAAAATATGTTTTCAGTCGTACTCTAGTTCCCTAGTGGCCATTGGTAAATGCACAGCCTCATGGGTAATTAAGTCCATGCTGCTTGTGTCAGTGATGTGTCAGCTTGCATCCATACGTGTGTGTGCGTGTGTGTGTGTGTGTGTGCGTGTGTGTGTGCCCAGGTCCCAGCAGGGATTTTGCAGTCAGCACATACACACATCCCCCAGCCCTGTAATCCCACCGAGGCCTGTTCGCCCCGTTTCCACCGGCTGGATGATTGGATATGTGAAGCATCTGATTGTTCCCACTGTGGCCTCTGTCTCTCTCACTCTCCCTGTCTCTGTCTATTTCTCTGTTTATGTCTCTCTCTTTTGTCTCTCTGTCTTTCTCTGTATCTCTCTGACGCTTTCTCCCCTCCTGTCTCTAATTCTCGCTCTGTCTCTATGCATTATGAGAAATACTCAACATTCCCCCCCAAAAAATATATGTAGCTAGAAATTCATGTTTCACAAACAACATTCTACAAAAAATGTATCATATCACATGCAAATGTCTCAGTGCTAATAAGGCTCTAACTCCGGAGTGTCAAACTCATTTTGACCCTCAGGCCACATTCTGTCTTCCTTGAGGTCTGGAGGGCTGCACTTAAAATTCATTATATTTTCTGGACGTTAATTATATAGTGCTCTATCCATCGCTTTTGGAATTTCCGATGCTCCCTGACTGTCAGCTTTCGTTTCGCTGACTGTAAGCAAATGACAGAGTGTAAGAACTAGAAATGTACACTGACTATACCAAGCATTAGGAACACCTTCCTAATATTGAAGTCTCTTCACTCTCTCCTCTAGAAGTGGAGCAGCATCATCCAGGGATGGGAGAGCTCTGTCTTGAAGGAACCAGCCTCATTACCCCGCCCCCGTACCGCTCTGGGGGTGATGTACAGGTCAGGGGACCAATGAGAGCAGAGCATCAAAGGGAGGACACCCCTAGTCCAACTCAGTGAGTATTGGTACCTCTCTCCACCACACTCTTATGCTTAGTTCCAAACTGACCCGAAGCCTGTATGATTAGGTTCTTCATGTAGATCGTAAAGGATTACCTTGCCCTCTGGTAGGCTTGGTGGAATTCTTTGAGCATTATTTCTCCCATCTTTAGTTCTTTCAGATCAAGGTTAAATCGAGAGTTCGGAGCTGGGCTAGAACTCATAGCTGAGTCACTAATATCACTGTTTGTATATGGCTGAATTTGGCATGAAAGCACTTCAGGCCTGCTCATCACAGTACCTTGATTAGTTGAATTACTGTAGAAGTGTTAGGCTGGAACAAAGCACACTCTTAAGAGTTGCCCACACCTGCCCTAGGTGGAGGTTTGACCCAAAATGAACATCTGTCCCTCTCCCTAATACCTTTCCGAGATAAATGTTAAAGAAAGCTAGTTTTAGATTCCCAGATTATGTTCCATTTTACCAAGCTATCATCTAATTTGGAACTCTGCCTGCCTGCCTGCCAGCCTGCCAGTCTTAGCCCATAGCCATTATTAGTCTTCCACAGACTGTTTTTATAGAAACTAGGTCAAACAAGGTGGTTTTAGAGTGGTGGTGCAGACATAGATAGAGCACTTCCTCAGTTGAAACCTTTTTAACTCAACACTGACCTCTTCTGACCAAATAGTAGTAAGTGAATGGATACACATTGCTCATATATGGCTCCTGTGTCAGAGTTGTTAACATTTACATTTACATTTAAGTCATTTAGCAGATGCTCTTATCCAGAGCGACTTACAAGAGTTAGTTCTTTCCATTTTCCTGAATGATTTGATTCGGACATAATTTCTAAAAGGTTTTTCCAATCAAATTAAATTAAGTATTTATAATGGAAAAGTATAATGGAAATGAACCAAGCTTTGACCTAACCAGAGTGCTTTCATGATGTCCAGGCTGCACCTTTCTTTTGTTTACGGACTGACTGCGGGTGTGAATTTTCTGGAACCCTCTTGCCAATAGCTAAAGGGCTGAAGGTTCTGCGCATGTCTGAGATTCTCTACTTTACGCACAGTCTCTGCTCTACTCGTTCGGCTGCCCAGAGAACAGGCTACATACAGTATTTAGGTGATGAATGGAGAATGGTGCTCATTCAATGTCTGCAAGATCACATAATGATAGTATTCTACATAACAGAACCGAATATAATAGCATAGTATAAGGTTAATGTAAGGCAAACACCAACTCATTTCTTATGGGATTTTAGGATGATTGGGCGAATGGTCAACTTTTTCAACAAAACACTGGTATGCTACAGTTTGTTAACACCCTCTGCTCTAAGATTCACTCACTGTACATAATTCAAAACAACACTACATAACTAAGAAGATCTACAGTGGGTATAGAAAGTCACCACCCCCTTTCAAAATGTTCACCTTTTGTTTCCTTACAGCCTGAAATGAAAACACATGGAATTAGACCATTCTGGCTTTATTTACACAGAGTAACCCACAATATCCAAGTGAGATTTTTTTTTTAAAGCTCTGAAATGAATTACAAGTAAAACAGTAAAATACCGTATTTTAGGTATAACCAACCACCTTCCAGATCACAAATCAAGCTAATTTGCTTCCATCTGTGATCAATTGTAGTGACTTTGATTAGTTCAGAATAAAAGCAGTTGTTCATTAAGAACTCCACTATTTAGTAGTGAAATTCAAAGCAAATAATCCACAATGGAAAGTTGTGGAAAGGCACCAAGTCAGGGGATGAATATAAAAAGATTTCAAAGGCTTTGTCTATCCCTCGGCGCACAGTTAAGACCATTATTAAGAAGTGGTTAAGTCGTATGGCACCACCCAGACCCTGCATAAATCAGGCCGTCCCTCCAAACTGGATGATTGGGAAAGGAGGAGGCTGATCAGAGAGGCTACCAAGAAGCCAATGACGACTTTGAAGGAGCTTCAAGCCTTTATGGCAAAGACTGGTCAATGTGTGTGATCACAATATCACAAGCGGTCCACAAATCTGGCCTCTATGGGAGGGTGGCAAGGAATAAAAACACTTTACATCTTCCCACCCAAAGAACACCATGCCTACAGTAAAGCACGGCGGTGGCAGCATCCTGTTGTGGGGGTGTTTCTTTTCAGCAGGGACTGGAGCACTTGTCAGGATAGAATGGAAAATGGACAGTGCAAAATACCGACTGATTCTTGAGGAGAACCTGCAGCCCTCTGTCAGGAAGTTGAAAACGGGAAGATGGTTCACGTTTCAACATGACAACGGCCCAAAGCAAACCGCCAAAGCAACTGTACAGTGGCTGAAAGACAAGAAGGTTAATGTCTTTGAGTGGCCTAGTCAGAGCCCCGACCTAAATCCCATCGAGAATCTGTGGAATGACTTGAAGAGTGCAGTCCATGAGCGGTCACCAAGCAATTTGACTGAGCTTGAACAATTCTGCAAGGAAGAATGGGCAAATATTGCACAGTCTAGGTGTGAAAAGTTAGTAGAGACGTATTCAAAGAGACTCGTGGCTGTAATTCAAGCAAAAGGTGGTTCCACCGAGTAATAACTCAGGGTGTTCACTTATCCAAATAGGGTATTTTACTGTTTTAATTGTAATTAATTTTCAGACATTTTTTTTCTTCTCACTTTGATATTGTGGGTTACTCTGTGTAAATAAATAAAGCTGTGGAAAAAGTCTGATTTTATGTGTTTTCATTTCAGGCTGTAAAGCAACTAAAGGTGAACATTTTAAAAAGGGGTGGTGACTTTCTATACCCACTGTAAATGCATATTCCCATGAAACTGATTGAGATTAAACGGTTAACATGCAGATGCTGCATGGATGTTTCACCAGTAAAACTTGAACTGACTGTAAGAACTAAATTTACTTTCACGATTGACAGTGAGGGTGACCACAAATGTGTCCGTAAAATGTGTCCGTAGAGGGAAAGAAACATGCGCAGAATGTGATATGGATCTTTAGCTCTGTGGAAGAGGGTTCCAGGGGAAGGGACGGGGCCGGAACAGGGTGGTAACATTCAGATCTACAGCCTCTGCCTTTTTGTTTTTTTTGTGGCGTTGCTCATGTCTCTTTCTTTCTTTTCACAGGAGGGTACGCGCAGAGACAGAGCAGCGGGAGGGCAGGTCCAAGCTCTCTCTGCGTCGTTTCTTCTCCGCCATCGGCCTAAACGGAGTGGGGAAGCTGGGTAAAGGGCGCTCCAGTAGCATGGAGCAGCTTAGCTTCCAGCCCCGTGGCCTCCCCGCGGCCTCTCCTGGCCCCACCCCCGGTCCCAGCCTCGGCACCCCCAAGTGCCCAGACCCCAGCCAGCTGAGGAAAGCACCTTCGCTCCAATCCCTACGCATGGTGAGAGAATACCTTCCTTTGTCATGTCAAACGTATCTTTTGAATTATAGGGAATTCTATGGATTTGAACCGTGCTTGTAGTCTGAGAGAGTGCCACTTTGTCTGTCAAACTCTGCTTAATCTATAAGAATATTGAGAGTTTAGTTGATTGCAACATGATGAATAGAAAAGTGTGTAATAGAAGTATAAATATACATGATTTCACACACAACTATGCTATAAAGAGTATATTTGGTAACATTATGCTTTATGAAGAAATCTAAACGCACCAATATTGTGGAAGCTGACAGGGTTACTGTCATGTTCATTTCTCACCACCAGGGGTCCCCCTTTATGCAGCTGAGGAAATCGTCATCAGTCCAGAATTTACAGTCGTCAAAGAAGAAAGATCGCTCCAGTGCATACACACCTGGAGACCAACCCAGCAGCCCTGCTCTCAGGTACAACAGAAACAGACATGCACCCACACAACATTAGAGCTATAGCATCAGCAACATACACATTGGCAACTGTTACAGTAATGTAAGGTCATCTAACATCCAACTATCTGTCACGGTTTAAAGCTTGCACACTGATCTAATATTATGAATGAAGTCAACGTCGATCCTTCCTGATAGGAGATTACAATGCTGGCATGTGCTCAAGTCTCCGTTGATATCATATCTCTGGTATGCATGGACGGCTGCCGTGTGTGTTGTGTAACCGAATAGTTTCCATTTACTGGGTCTGAGGGGGTGTACGGAGTGGAGAGATAAAAATAGAGTGAAAGTGGTGGTGCTGCCCAAAAAAAAGACATGGAACCCAGTAGATTATCGCAACATCACATCATGATGGACTTGGAAAGGTGGCTGGGAGCAGTGGGGAAATTGAACACGGACTGTTCGGGTGATGTTGTTGACACTGCCTGTGCGTGCGTGTGTGTATGTCTACATGAGTGCACCGGCAGCTGATCCAGGAGAGACCAGAAACGAGGACATTCTAGCCTCAGCCTTGCGCTTAGATAGCCTTCCTCGAGAGGCAGTCAGAAACCTGATAGGCTAGGGACATGACAGCCGTGCTATATATGGACCGAGCTACGTGGCTCTCTGGGAAGTGGGCTGGGGAGGGGCTTCTGCCATAAAGACCTTAATGTAGGGAGCAGACCACCCCCCCCCCCCCCCCCCCCCCTCTGCATGCAATGACTTCATTATGTACATTATAAAACGGGAAATGGCACAAGGCAGCACACTTTCCTTTGTCTCTCCATTGACCTTCATTGCTTATTACTGAAATAAAATTGCATGTTTGCCGTAGGATGACATAATGTGGAAATGTGTCAGTATACCTTGATTGAAACCCTAATGGCCATACTGAGCGTGATTAATCTATACAACTAGATTACATGCGTACATCCAGTGGTATTGCAGAGGTGGTCTTAGGTCAAAGAAATCTTAATGAAGATCTAAGGGTCGACCTATTATTCAGGAAACCACCTGGGAGCGTAGATTGCAATGTCCGTTCTCCAAACTCTGCATGGCGACATCTGAGCCTGTGTCAAAGACTGCAATGTTTGGATTTTGTGGTCAGGAATGAATATTTATTCCATGCTACAAATGGTGCCCCATATGTGTCACCGCAACGCTGCTGTCCTGTCTTTCCAGTAGGGGATTTCAGAGGGCTCTGAGTGTGGAGGATGTGGGCTGCCCTAGCGGGGTGCGCTCTGTGGGGAGGGTGGCCCAAGCCTTCCCTGATGGGACCCTCCTGCTGGAGCTTAGCAGACCCCCCAACGGACCATTTGGCTTCCTCATCTCCCGGGGCAAAGGACGACCAGACTCGGGTACATAAGGACAGGAGAGCTTGGCTCTGCCTGGCCTGGCCTCATATCTGTTTGTGCTGTTACCAACTTCTATGGTCATTGTCTCGCCATTGGTCTGGACCAGGCTAGGCCATGAACAGAAACAGTTTGGTACCAGGCTAGGATTTGCCCTGTTGTTTTGGTTGTCTTTTCTAATGTAGTCTTCTGTAATCATGTGCTGTTTATTAGAATGTCCCCCTTCTGTGTGCTGGAGGTGTGTTTTTCAGCATCTTCTTACTTCTCTCCTGTCCTGCAGTTGAATGTCTAGTGTTGTATTCCTTTCCTGTTTGTGTGTTAGTAATGTATGTGCCCTGTGTGTGTGTGTTAGGCCATGTTTTCCTCTCCTGTGTCCTAAGGTTGTGTTTTATATTAGTTTGTGTGTGTGTGTGTGTGTGCTCCCCTATGATCCTACCGGTGTAAATGTGTGTAACCAGTAAGGCGTATGTGTCGGTAGTGATACTCCTCTCCTGTGGTATCACTACTATTGCCTGTCCGTGTGTTATAAATAAGGTGTGAAAATGTGTGTGTGGTCTTACCAGCAACACGCTCCTGTACTTTATCCTGTCTGTCTTGTAGGTGTGTACGTGGAGGAGATGGGCGACAGCAGCACAGAGAAGCTGTACGCGGGGCTGTTGGGAGTGGGAGACGAGCTGCTGGAGGTGAACGGTGAGAAGGTGGCTGGTCTCAGTCTGGACCTGGTGACATGCCTAATGACCCAGGACAACATAGCCTCTATCCGCGTGCTCCGACACAGGAGACTCCCCCCTCCTCGTTAGGCAACCTGAGGACCGCCGGTTACAGTGGAGACACCATGGCAACCGGCAATGCCATGGAAACCGGCAATGTCATGGCAACCACAGACGCCATGGCAACCATTGACGCCACAGCAACCACAAACCCCATTGGAACCTGGGGTGTTGGGGGTATGACAGAGGGACAGTGTGTGTGATCGGCTTTATGACTGTGGCTGTTTCTATGCCTGCTTGCTTTGACAGTAGCAATAATGTCCTCTCTCTAAATAGAGCATTATTCTTCTGAAGACACATCAAGATGTTTGACACGATTGGCTCTCCTATATGGGTCACATGGAGTTGCTATAAGAGCAGGAGCTGTCTCATGTTTCCTCATGTCCTGTTATGTTTCCTCATGTTGTGTTGTGTTTTTTCCTTGAGTTCTTTGGCGTCAGGTGCTCCTTACCTTACCTCTTTTTAAAACACAGCAGTACAAAACATTTTCTTTTATCATTACAGGTAATGCACAAAGGTTTCAACAGCTCACACATCAATAATACAGTCTAGTAGGAGATCCTCTGTTAAATACCTCATAACAATCTCCTACAGTATTATTCCATGCATCTTTATGCAATTAAATCATGTTTTTATTGTGGTTATTGGTTTAGTCAGAAACCAGATCTGGATTTGTGTGGATTAGCAACAGAGATGCCATGAAGCATCTCAAAAGTGATACCATTTAAACAAACCTAGCAGTTTGCAGTCTCTTCGAGTCCAAGATGCTAATTTTGCCTAGCCAGCCTTGTGGAGTGAATGGAACTATGGGACATAATCCTCACTGAAAAAAAAGACAAGAGTTTTTCAGTCTTGGACTAGTAACAAACGGACGTCTTGGATATGAACTGAAGCACTATGGAGATGAAGTACTCTGGATAGCACAGAGTAGATGAAGTCTTACAAGAAATGAAGGAGTCGATGTCTTGAGTTCGGAAGTCTAGTCAAGAATAAGTCACATTTCTCTATAGTCTCTTCCAATGGTGTGTCCTGTTTACTGCAATAGCTACAAGGAACTAGCCCGGGTGCCAGTCTAGCTGTGCTTTAACTAGCTTGTCTTTGACCATGTTTGTGTTGTTGAATGCAGAAAAAGTCAGGCACGCAGGCTAAAAAGGTACGACTTACTCCAAAGAATGGGATGAGAATAAGGTGTCACAACTATCTACATTTTGTCAATTGTCACAGTAATAACGAACTTGAAAATGACAGCGTTTCAAAACCCAACACGCATGGCCTCAAACGTACATTTTGTTTGTCTTCCTCGGTCCTAGTGGATCAACAACACTATCCATGCCGTCTTGATTGTACCGAAGGATCATCCACTTTCCTCTCTGCTTGTGTCCGTTTGCCAAACAAAGTAGAATCAATATTTGTTTACATTTTACAATATAAATGCGCAGTACCCAAATAGGATTAAGTTCCCCTATCAATCAGAAGGTCACGGTTGTGACTGAAAAGCATCCACTTTTATCAGTAGCCTGGTCCCAGATCTGTTAATACCGTCTTGACAACTCATACGGTCATTGTCACGCCTGATCTGGGACCAGGCTATCTTATCATCAGTCCGTTTATTAGGTCATTCCTGGTTGGTTTTCAGTCACCCTGATGTTGTCAGTCAGGGTTTTGAATTTAGGATTTGTCAGGCAGTGGAAAAAGTCCTTTCCAATGCTGCTGATAGTTTTTTTGTTAATGTCATTACAAGACTGCATTGTACACAAAGCAATAACTGCCAAAGTGTTTGGTTGATTGTCTAAAGAAAGACATTGTAAAACCATAAGGTCAAACCATTGGGTTGTAAACGATGAGAAAGTAGATCCGAGAAGTTGATGATGAGAATTCAGACAGACCCATTCGGAAAATGTGTAGTAAATTATTTGGACCTTTCAACAGTAAACACGTGGTACTAGAGGTCATTACATGCGTGTGACCGTGACGATAGGAAAGTATCGACATTTGAGGAGTCATTCCACATCCTTCATCAGTATTAAAGTGTGCACAGAACAGAGACTTTTCACTGTCATTCAATATATGTATTTTCTTATTTATTTATATCTGGTTCAAATAAAAGAATGTGAACTACCCGCGTTCTTTCATGCCTTGAATCGGAACATACAATCACTTCTCATTTAATATTGCCCTATTCAAATTACACACAATCTGATATATCAGCATGGTCTGACATGAAGTGTCCTCCTCAATGCCTACACCATCCAAACCCGGACGACGCTGGCCCAATTGTGCGCCGCCGTATGGGCCTCCCAATCACGGCCGGTTGTGCTACAGCCTGGATTTGAACCAGGGTGTCTGTAGTGACACCTCTTGCGCTGAGATGCAGTGCCTTAGACCGCTGCGCCACTCGGGAGCATCTTCACAGCGTCTACAAATCTCATGGCCGTATAGATTTCTCAATGGAGTCATCTTTCACCGCTTGAGTCAGTGGCCTCTTTGCCTTTTAGAAAGAGAGATGAAAGAGGGATGAATGGAGGAAGAGGAGACAGGTGTGTAAAGTAGCCAGGGCTTCATGTGGTTTGAAGAAAGGTGTTAGAGTGGTCAATACCTTGCCCCCAAAATCCCTCTGATAACATGGAGTTAGTATATCACCACCACCACTCACACCCTGTCAGACCTCAAACCATCAAGTAGATAGAATATATATATATATACACTATATGACCTACAGTATGTGGACACCTGCTCGTCAAACATCTCATTCCAAAATAATTTGCTTCTCTAACAGCCTCCAATATTCTGGGAAGGCTTTCCACTAGATGTTGGAACATTGCTGCAGGGACTTGATTCCATTCAGCCACGAGCATTCGTGAGGTAAAGCACTGATTTTGGATGATTAGGCGCGGCTCGCAGTCAGCGTTCGAATTCATCCCAAAGGTGTTCGATGGGGTTGAGGTCAGAGCTCTATGCAGGCCAGTCAAGTTCTTCCACGCCGATCTCGACCAACCATTTCTGTATGGACCTCGCTTTGTGCACACGGGCATTGTCATGCTAAAACAGGAAAGGGTCATCCCTAAACTGTTGCCACAAAGTTGGAAGCACAGAATTGTCTAGAATGTTGTATGCTATTGCGTTAAGATATCCCTTCACTGGAACTAAGGGGCCTAGACCAAACCATGAAAAACAGCCCCAGATCATTATTCCTCCTCCACCAAACTGTACAGTTGGCACTATGCATTTGGGCAGGTAGCGTTCTTCTGGCATCCGTTGGACTGCCAGATAGTGAAGTGTGATTCATTACTCCAGAGATTGCAGGGCAGAAATTTGATTAACTAACTTGTTGGAAAGGTGGTATCCTATGACGGTGCCACGTTGAAAGTCGCTGAGCTCTTCAGTAAAGCCACTCTACTGCCAATGTTTGTCTATGGAGATTGCATGGCTGTGTGCTCTAAATTATACACCTGTCAGCAACAGTGTAAATAGAATGCTGACTTATTGTGACTCATTGGATTTGTCCATTTAGAATTCAGCAAAGGAAACAACTCGACCGACTCTCTCTTGTATGTCAATATTCACAATGTCAGAGCCCCCAGCCTGCCTTGCAAAGCCACTGACACCAGCTGTCTAGAGGGGCTGGGTGAAACCCCTCCTCCTTCTCCTCTCTATGGGAGCGTGTGCTCAGCTGGCCCCTATCTCCATCTTTTGGGGAACAAGACAGAGGAGCAGGGAACCTGCACCATGCACCTGCGCTCCACCAAGTACACCAACCCCCTCCAGTCTTTTGGACACCCCCTACCTGTGTGCTCCTACCAGAAGTGGGACCAAGTAACTATTATTCGAGTCACAAGCAAGTCTCAAGTCACAAGTTCCAAGTCTCAAGTAACATGGTTCAAATCTCAAGTTACAAGGTCCAAGTCGAACCCAAAGTAGAACGGGTCTAGTCTTGAGTCAAGTCCAGGTCGTGCATTCTTAGAGCAAGTCAAGTCAATAAAAAAAATAACCTATACATACAATGACTTGTTCAACTACAAATTGAGACCTTGGGACTAGAAGCTTCTATCTGACATTTTAGTAAAAAATGAGTTAGTCACATGTATCTTTAGATGGTTCTTCATATGTCTGTAAAGTTCTATTTTTGAAAAAGTAAATTTTAAGTAAAAAAATTGAAC
Source organism: Salvelinus alpinus (assembly GCF_045679555.1). Taxonomy (NCBI): domain Eukaryota; kingdom Metazoa; phylum Chordata; class Actinopteri; order Salmoniformes; family Salmonidae; genus Salvelinus; species Salvelinus alpinus. The sequence continues at coordinate 11,186,301 of NC_092101.1, read as the reverse complement.
AACTATAAAGTTATATCTACATAAACCCATTTGAACTTGGCACTATAAGGTTATATCTGTAATCCAATCACAAGCCTGAACAAATACAGACGGACCAATCAGAACACGTCTTTGCCATCTCCCTCTAAGTATGGTCTAGGCTAGTCTAGCCAGCAATAATGGCAGGCAAGCAACAACAAAAAACACTGTCAGAAATCTTAAAGTAAATGATGTCAAATCGTTGTTCAGTGATGACATGACCATAATGACCATAATCAATTTCTTAATGTATTTGATAATGTGTTCTGACTCTATTTTGGTAAAATAGTGTTATTCTATCATGTATGTATTCAAATAGCTACAGTCTTCTTAAAAACTGAACATGTCTAATTGAGAAGAGCCAAATAAAACCCTATGACTGAACCTAGATTGACATTTCAGAGCCATACGGCTCTATCTGCAATTGCACCCCCTTAAAAAACGAATTTACAAATGTCTCAAGATTGGAAACACAGGTACCTTTAAGCTGAGGAACTTAATGGGTTATGAACAAACAATTCACTACAAAACAGTTCTGAGATCTGGGATGTGAAAACTGATGTTCAATATCTCAGAACTATGCTTAGTGCAGATAGAGCCTCATAGTCTCAAGGTCCCAACATCTGAAATGTGTCTATTTATTGAGACTACCAGACAGACCCTTTCATTATTTTGTCTACAACACATGTTGATGATGTAATAATTTATTTTGACAACAAATTCCAAATGCAAGCTTCATAACTCCATTATCAACTTCCAAAAGACCAGTAGGCCTATGCTAGAAATTGGTGCGTGATGCCCCATTGCTGGTGAGCATGCAAAATAAACAGTTCATATTCTTGATCACCAAACTATTTTTGGAGCTGCATACAGTGCATTCGGGAAGTATTCCCCTTTGACTTTTCTCCCCTTTTTGTCACGTTAGTCTTATTTTAAAATTGATGACATTTTTTTTTCTTAATCAATCTACCCCCCCCCCCCTGCGCTACTGTAAGTAAACTAACCTGTTTTGATTGACAGTTTGCTGGTCCAATCAAAGGCCGAGGGTGCGTTTTACTAGCCAATTTGTTGTCCAGTGGCAAAATGTTACAAAATCTGGCCAGATAATTTGAAGTCATCAGTCTCAAGTCTAAATCGAGTCTTGAGGCTCCAAGGCAAGTCTCAAGTTTTATTTTCTATGAAGTCATCAAATTTGTGACTCTTGTCTACACCTCTGGCTCCTACTGTACACACACAAACACAACACATGTTCACATAGCCAGGCACATATGAATGCACACACACACATTCAGCAATTTCCCTCTTCTTTTTATATGGATATTTGCACATCATATTAGTGACTTCTAAACATCCCCTCATAGCAGTCTCCATCCCTTCCTGGATCCTATGAAGCTCCTTGCCCTTAGTGGTACATGGGGGTGTAAACATCACAATGGCAGGAGGAAAACATATGGCGTCAGCGTTATATTATACTTGTCTGGCTTCATGAAAACCATTGTCTTTCCAAAAGATACTGAGTGTTGTATTCAGGGTTGAGGGCTGTTTGTGTAGGGTACCCAGGTGTAGATGACTAATCATTTCCTCTCCAGACAAAGGAAAAACAAGGAGGGGAAACATGAGAGGAAAGGGCCATCTGTCATTTGACCTGAGTTCAACCACTGCTCAGTGGTGTTCAACGAGAAGCTCTCTGCTGGCTGTCTGAATCAATAGACAACGTCTCAAACTTAAACTGCCACTGCTGGCCGACAGCTGGCCCCACTGACATTAACCCCAGCTCCCATTTTCCTCTTACAACCATAACTTACCTCCTATTCAACCAAGATATCCCAGGAAAATATGGAGCCACTTGGAGTAGAAGGGTTGTGATCGGGACACCATCGTATATCTAGAAATCAGGATTTGATTCATCAGGAAGAATCACATTCCTGAGTAGGAACACGGTCAGATAATGTATTATCCCTCTAAATGGTTAAGATCAGGTAAGGTTATTCTGATTCTAGATCTGTGACTAGTACCAATTTCCATCTTGGGCTAGGCCTATATACCCTTTAAAAAAATAGTAAAATCAAGCAAATTGAGCACATCATTTTATTGGAATGAGCTGAAACAGAGTGAATCTTTGCAGCATCCTGCTTGTCAGTTTTATTTTCAGGACTCTTCAGCTACAGACGCTCAGCCATGATGACATGGAGGTCAAGGGGAACAGTTCAAGGGTAAAAAGTATTTTCATACACTCCAGGAGCATGAACACACAGTTGTTTCACACAAACAAAAACACACCATGACTTACAATGCCATGGACTGTACACAATCTCCACAAACATCTCGTCCACCTGTCACCCATCACTGTCACCAGTGACTTGGTTGCGCAATAAGTACAGTATTTAATGCTAAAGGTACTTTGTATCGTAATACAGCATTGCAAAAGGATTCGCAAAGTTTACACACACTTTGCTTTTGTGATGGTACATAATTGTCTAGGTCACCGTCATGCTTCAAAGTGTCCATAACCTGAAATAAATGCAAATATTGTAAACTCCAAGTCAAACTCTTCCTACCAGACATAACACTTCTGATAAGTGAAAACATAAGTAAACTGAGAAACAAATTGTTAAAATGTTTTCTACCTCAAATGACACTGTAAATACAGTATTTCATTTCTAGTACAGTGAACGTGTAGTGTTAACTCATAAAAGACAAACCATACACATACAATATATTTTGCTAACTTTATAAGACCTTTGAAAGGAGTGTTTTCAGAACTTTTGAGAGTCACAGGTTGTGTTTACACAGGCAGTCCAATTAAGATTTTTTTGCTCTACCAATTGGTCTTTGACCACTCACATTAGATCCTTTTCCAAAAATCATCTGATCAGTCAAAACCAATTAGTGAAAAACGATCAGAATTGGGCTTGCTATGTAGACTGCCATAGAGAAAACCTTGATCACTAGTGTGCATTATATTTCATACAGTAGTACAATCACTGTGCATCACAATACCCTTATTCCTCTTATGTATGGTTTTACTGTCTTGATTTCCCATAAAGACTTCAGGGTCTGTGGATTGATATGTCATTCAACCTAAAATACAGTGAATTAATGTATTACGTTCACATGAAGTCCTCAAACGAGTGGAGACCTATTGAATCAATCTCTGTAACCAGGTTTCTACGATAATTAACATAACACCAGTCTGTTTGGCCATTTTTCCTCTCCTGTCATGCTAAACATACATCTTTGGCATATGACACAGAGTACAAGGAGTGGAACGTTAGCTAAACAGACTGGTAACCAGGCTAACACAACAGTATCATTCTCCTTGAACTGTATAGGAACACACTGAAAACAGAAGAAAAAAAACATGCCTGCATATTCAGTCAACCCTTGACTTTCGACTCATCCTGGAACTCTGGTTACCGTTTTGAAATGTAATTTCCAGGTAGGGGGTAGGAACTGGGAAGCGAGACCAAAATGAACCGTTCTAGACCCAGCATAACATACATACAGTATCAGCCTAAGGCACTGGCTATGCAGAGCACAGCAACTACCAGGGCCATATTCTTTAGGCAACAAACAGAACAAACAGAAATCTTACTTAAACAGGGACTACCTTGAACATCTCCAATAAGAAACACTATTTTTTGCAAAATGTTTTGCTACGGTGTGCCCTAATGAATACAGCCCAGGTGTGACTCAGTCAGTCCCTTCCCCTTATTAAAACATCATGTTCCTCTAACACTGATAAACCTTAACACTAATTCCTGGCAGGAGAAAACAGGTCAGGCTTCTCAATTAGCATTTCATTTGAACACTTAACACTTTGGTATAAGGGCCTTGTAAAAACTGCATAACACGTTCAAAAACAAATGCATGATGCTTAGTAGCTTAGATAAACAACTTAAGGTCTGTTGACATACTAGCTTGCCAATTGAATTGTACCTACAAGTATTTATGAAGTGCCTGGGGGCGTATCATATACTGATTATAAGCATGTTATGAAGTCTTTAGAAGGGCCCTCATGGTGAAGTGTTGTCGTTTTGACAACACTGACTGAAAGACACCAGACATATGAAGACATGCACGCAAAGGACATCTTGATGAAAACACTTTGCGCACAAAATTAGAGTGCTCACATTGAGACACAAAAATCAAGCTTGAGCCCGGTTCGAGATACAAAAGTATATGGTTTTGCTCCTTTCCATTCAGTATTGCAGGAAGTGACTTGATTTCACAGGCGGGTGTTAAACACCTGTTGATAGTGTATAAGCAAATACCAAAAATACATTAAGTACAAAATGAAAAAACATAAACTAATTAATAACAATAACATTAAGTTCATCCATTTTAGTGTGGTTAGTGATACGTCTACCCGCTTAGCAATATATATAATTTTCCTTGTTACGTCAGTGTTTTGTTTTAACTATGACCAACTATGATTATATATAAACGGTTTAATATACTTGTATAAACCTGTTACACAGTCAGTGCACGACAAAACAAAATATATTTAAAAAAACTATGACCATGGTAGCCGTAGGGGTTTTCAGTGAGAAACGACAGACAAGGCCCTCTAAATGATTAGTCTTCTTCATACATAATTTTCGGAATATTAACACTAAAATGCCACAAGGAGTTTGAACTACCCTGGTTTACCTCAAACAGGTTTCTGTAAAACATTTTCAGGATTAGTATTCACATCCTACCTAAAATTGCGCATGCACAGAAACTAAATCTTTCACGCCAAGGGAGGTTTAAGTTGAATGCAGGTATCTGAAACGACGATTGAGAACGTTGCTTAGGAGGGAACTGCAGCAGCCACAGAAGCATCACTGTATATACAGCGTAGTAAGTAAAAAGGGGGTCGGGGTTAGATAGCCATCTCCCTATGTCAGTGGAAACCTTGGATGTTTCCCCAACACCATGTAAAGTCCATCCCTATGGTCAAACGGAGACAGGGGTGAGGGGGTCAGTGGGAGTGTGTCGTGGTGGACGGTCTGGTCATCACAGGATGAAGAAGAGAATGATGACCACAAACAGAATGGCCAGTAGAATACCAATAGCACACCACTGTCGCCTGTCTGCAAGAGGAAGAGAGAAAAACAGAGCGAGAGGAAAAGAATGCGGGTGAACTGTATCAAACAATGAGAGAAGCAATTGACATTTTTCTTGCTATCAGACATGTTCAGGCATGAGAGGTCCAACTACTAGGAATTCATGTTCTATGGAGAATACCATGTCTTTCGACCTGAAATATTCAACTTCAAAGTTGCAACTTGAACGTTGCAAAGAAAACTAGCGAAAAGCACCAGGAAAAAATAATACAATAAAGTACAAATATAAAACCCTAAGCGCAGGTAGCGCTAGTGGGGAGGCAGGTAGCCTAGTGGTTAGAGCGTTGGGCCAGTAACCGAAAGGTTGCTAGATCGAATCCCTGAGCTGACAAGGGAAAAATCTGTCGTTCCGCCCCTGAACAAGGCAGTTAACCCACTCTTCCTAGGCTGTCATTGTAAATAAGAATTTGTTCTTAACTGACTTGCCTAGTTAAATAAAGGTTAAATAAAAAAATGTATTACATTGTCTAGGGCAGTGTTTCCCAACTCCATGCCCTCGAGTACCCCCAACAGTATATATTTTTGTTGTGGCCCGGAGAAGCACGCCTAATTCTACTTGTCAACTAATCATCAAGCCCTTGACAAGTTGAATCGGGTGTTTTTGTCCGGGGCCACAACATAAATGTGTGCTGTTGGGGGTACTTGAGGACCGGAGTTATGAAACACTGGTTGGTCTAGGGGCCAGGGAAAAGTACCGACTGGATATCCTGACATAACAAAATGACCCGATTTCATTTGACTCCTTGTCTCCTGAGTTCTTCCTGTTGGAAGCTTCCTGAGAGGGTTTCCTTATAAGTAGGTGCCACCATTTTTTTATACGTGGGTGGGTGGGTGGGGGGTCCTTTCCTTCCTCTTCAGCTGCTGATCCTGGCTGACTCCAAGTTGTCTTGCACAGACATTTCCTTAAACAGGAAGTTAATGACTGGGCCTTCTCTCTCAAGTCAAGCATATATCATCTTTAATGACCACCCATACATAAGTGGCCTGATATTAGGGAACATCAAAAGACATCCACAACAATACTACACCGCCACTTAAGTAACCTCTGTAACTCACATCTCCAAAAGTTGCAGACTTTGATAACTTGCAGTAGTGGAGATGGTTCCTGAATTTTGAAGTGTATTTTTAACCAAGGTAGAATGGTGGTGAATAAAGAGACTATGCTGCATTACTTACCAGTGGTCATGTTGGAGACCTTGGCCAGCTTCTTCATGACGTTGTCCAGTCTGGAGTGGGTACTTTCCATCTCATGGGAGAAGTCATCCAGCATACTACAAGAGAGAAGACATGCTGCTTTGTAGATACCAGGAAAGATATGAACCCGTATTGACAAAGTGTCTCAGAGTAGGAATGCTGATCTAGGATCAGGTACCCCTGTCCATATAATCTTATTCATTATCATCCACAAGTCTAAACTGATCCTAAATCAGCACTCCTAGTCAGACGCTTGATACATATGGCATCTGATGATCTGTGCAGACCTGAAACTCTAATACTCATGTCATTGATTAATGTTGCTGTGGTTGTGTATCAGTGGATGTTTACGTACACTGTCTGTTCGTCCAACTCCATGCCAATCCTTTCAGACATGTTCTTCAGCACCCCGATGGTCCCAGACACCAGCTCTAGCTGGTCATCCTGCTGCTCTGCCATGAGCTGACACACACGCACGTCAACGTCGCTGAATTATGTCACGTTATTCATTTCACACAAAGTATGTTGCAACTGATACAACTGTAAAAATATAAATAAAATGATTCCTTTTCAAAATAATGTAAAATACAGCACCTAGTAAGTACAGCAATCAACATAGGTGTGTACATAAGCATGAAACATTTTTATTAGCTATACCTGCTGCTGGGTTTGCTGCTCCTCGATGAACTGGGAGTTGGCCGTCCGTAGCTCTTGGTCCAGGCGGGTGTATTTGTCGGGTCCCGGTTGCCAGATTGGGCCTTGAGACCCACTGTCCCCTAACAGAGCCTGAGGGAGAAGTGGAGCAGCAATGATTACATAGGAGATCTGCTGAAGTATGTGGACATGGTCACTCAACTGAAATGGTGAGGAGGATCCTGCCAATACGAATTGCACTTACTCTCTGACAAACGCTAACGGAGGCTGTTTGCAGTGTCAACGATCAGATAAAGCAGTACGCAACCTGCTGATCTAAAACGTGCTACACGTTTGAGAAGTGCATTCCGTCATACTGCATCATTACATGCACAGTGACAAACAGTAAAAAAATTGCTTCAGTAAGATCTTAGCCCAACAGTTACATAGAGCTACACACCTGTCTGTTTTTCTTGTCGGACATGGCTAAGGCTGTCGGACTGGACATGTGGTCTTTCATTTCCTGAAATAGAACACAGCATTGAGATAAAACACAGTATGTTCAATAACAGGATGTAATAATAAAGGCATGCACCAGCCATCATATCCAGATTGGCTGATAATGGCTATAAAGAAAATACAACATCTCTAACTATTAGGGGTCCTAGCACTGAAGGTTCAGGAACCCTATTCTTTTTGATAGGGTTACTGCTGCTTCCAACTATATGTGTGCGATGGCTACTGCAAGTTAAACTAGAATCCTTCCCGGGCCTGTGTGCCTTAGGCCTGACTCACCTTAACAGTTTGTCTGGTGCTTGTGATGAAGCCTTTCCGTTTGGTCAGCTCCACTGCGTCCAGATTGAACTTCTTAGGGTTCGATTCAACAATACTTGCATTTACTGTTAAGGAATAGCCTATTCAACAAAGACATGATAAATAATCAAATCATTTTACTCTCTATGAAGATTAAACTACTACACTTGCAGCATGCTGTACTCTTTAAAGTACTGTATTCTATTCACAGATGAAGCACGGTTCACAATGTTTTGATAAACCAGTATATAAGCAAGTTAAACTAAGAGTAATTTTATGTTGAAAGGATATTGATGGTCTCATCGAGATCTTCCAGGTCCCAGTCGATGGACCGCAGACTGTTCCTCAACTCATTGGTGGTCCAATCCACCTCCTCCTTGGAAGCACCACTGGGCTCCAGCAGCAGCTCGCTCCATCTATGGTACAGCCCTTGAGCAGTGTTCACCGCCTTCTGGACCTCACTGGAGATTTGTTGAATAGAAAAAGACTATAATAAAAAGTACATCTACAGTATCGAGCTACCTAAAGCACATAGAAATGCAATACTAAGAGGTAGCCTAATATTGGACTAAAGGAGCCTAACATTATACCTTATAGTCCAAGGACCTGACATGGTCTGTTTAGAAGCAAATTTGCTTGGGCAGACAAAATAGCCAAATACACTCATCTTTATTTTTTCTTTTATTTAACTAGGCAAGTCAGTTAAGAACAAATTCGTATTTACAATAACGGCCTATTCAAAATTGCGGTAAGGTTCTAGAAATAGAACTCCGACCACTACCTTGTATCCTTTTCCCTCTCGCTCTCATCCAACACTTCCCACACTGCCCCTACTCGGATGGTATCGCGCCGTCCCAACCTTCGCTCTCTCTCCCCCGCTACTCTCTCCTCTTCCATCCTATCATCTCTTCCCTCTGCTCAAACCTTCTCCAACCTATCTCCTGATTCTGCCTCCTCAACCCTCCTCTCCTCCCTTTCTGCATCCTTTGACTCTCTATGTCCCCTATCCTCCAGGCCGGCTTGGTCCTCCCCTCCTGCTCCGTGGCTCGACGACTCATTGCGAGCTCACAGAACAGGGCTCCGGGCAGCCGAGCGGAAATGGAGGAAAACTCGCCTCCCTGCAGACCTGGCATCCTTTCACTCCCTCCTCTCTACATTCTCCTCTTCTGTCTCTGCTGCTAAAGCCACTTTCTACCACTCTAAATTCCAAGCATCTGCCTCTAACCCTAGGAAGCTCTTTGCCACCTTCTCCTCCCTCCTGAATCCTCCTCCCCCCCCCCCCCCCTCCTCCCTCTCTGCGGATGACTTCGTCAACCATTTTGAAAAGAAGGTCGACGACATCCGATCCTCGTTTGCTAAGTCAAACGACACCGCTGGTTCTGCTCACACTGCCCTACCCTGTGCTTTGACCTCTTTCTCCCCTCTCTCTCCAGATGAAATCTCGCGTCTTGTGACGGCCGGCCGCCCAACAACCTGCCCGCTTGACCCTATCCCCTCCTCTCTTCTCCAGACCATTTCCGGAGACCTTCTCCCTTACCTCACCTCGCTCATCAATTCATCCTTGACCGCTGGCTACGTCCCTTCCGTCTTCAAGAGAGCGAGAGTTGCACCCCTTCTGAAAAACCTACACTCGATCCCGCCGATGTCAACAACTACAGACCAGTATCCCTTCTTTCTTTTCTCTCCAAAACTCTTGAACGTGCCGTCCTTGGCCAGCTCTCCTGCTATCTCTCTCAGAATGACCTTCTTGATCCAAATCAGTCAGGTTTCAAGACTAGTCATTCAACTGAGACTGCTCTTCTCTGTTTCACGGAGGCGCTCCGCACTGCTAAAGCTAACTCTCTCTCCTCTGCTCTCATCCTTCTAGACCTATCGGCTGCCTTTGATACTGTGAACCATCAGATCCTCCTCTCCACCCTCTCCGAGTTGGGCATCTCCGGCGCGGCCCACGCTTGGATTGCGTCCTACCTGACAGGTCGCTCCTACCAGGTGGCGTGGCGAGAATCTGTCTCCGCACAACGTGCTCTCACCACTGGTGTCCCCCAGGGCTCTGTTCTAGGCCCTCTCCTATTCTCGCTATACACCAAGTCACTTGGCTCTGTCATATCCTCACATGGTCTCTCCTATCATTGCTATGCAGACGACACACAATTAATCTTCTCCTTTCCCCCTTCTGATAACCAGGTGGCGAATCGCATCTCTGCATGTCTGGCAGACATATCAGTGTGGATGACGGATCACCACCTCAAGCTGAACCTCGGCAAGACGGAGCTGCTCTTCCTCCCCGGGAAGGACTGCCCGTTCCATGATCTCGCCATCACGGTTGACAACTCCATTGTGTCCTCCTCCCAGAGTGCTAAGAACCTTGGCGTGATCCTGGACAACACCCTGTCGTTCTCAACTAACATCAAGGCGGTGACCCGTTCCTGTAGGTTCATGCTCTACAACATTCGCAGAGTACGACCCTGCCTCACACAGGAAGCGGCGCAGGTCCTAATCCAGGCACTTGTCATCTCCCGTCTGGATTACTGCAACTCGCTGTTGGCTGGGCTCCCTGCCTGTGCCATTAAACCCCTACAACTCATCCAGAACGCCGCAGCCCGTCTGGTGTTCAACCTTCCCAAGTTCTCTCACGTCACCCCGCTCCTCCGCTCTCTCCACTGGCTTCCAGTTGAAGCTCGCATCCGCTACAAGACCATGGTGCTTGCCTACGGAGCTGTGAGGGGAACGGCACCTCCGTACCTTCAGGCTCTGATCAGGCCCTACACCCAAACAAGGGCACTGCGTTCATCCACCTCTGGCCTGCTCGCCTCCCTACCTCTGAGGAAGTACAGTTCCCGCTCAGCCCAGTCAAAACTGTTCGCTGCTCTGGCACCCCAATGGTGGAACAAACTCCATCACGACGCCAGGTCAGCGGAGTCAATCACCACCTTCCGGAGACACCTGAAACCCCACCTCTTTAAGGAATACCTAGGATAGGATAAAGTAATCCTTCTAATCCCCCCCCTTAAAAGAGTTAGATGCACTATTGTAAAGTGGTTGTTCCACTGGATATCATAAGGTGAATGCACCAATTTGTAAGTCGCTCTGGATAAGAGCGTCTGCTAAATGACTTAAATGTAAATGTAAATAAAGGCCTTTACTTTCATATTACAAATGCAAAATATACAGTTACTATACACTGTTTTAACACAGTTGCAGCCGACAGTATTTTTCAGTGACAACGTTAGTGGCGTCCATCTTCCGTTTACACACAGGTGTTAGGAGACGCAGATAGCTAATTAGCATAGGTAGTAATATGTCTTCCGTCTGTTTTCCGTAAACACGCGGAGATATGGCCATGTGGGAACAATAACCCTAGGAAGGTGTGTATCAATTTCACCGTTTTATTTTATTATCACCGATATGAAAGATACGGTCCTTATGCTTCCAAACCCGTAGCGCTATCGATCTATTTTAATGTTAAGACCAAGCGTCATGGCTCTTAACAAATTACAATAACTACATAACTAAACGTTTTCGTCCAATGACTTAAGTTAGCTAATTTGGCTACTGTATGTGTGATGTATTGGAACTAAGATTCATGATCAAGGCGGGATAGCTAAGCAGTAGCTGGCAAGACATTAAAGTTGACATAACGTTAGTCACAAAGGCATATTAATATAACCACACATGCACTATTACATCAACCCATATATATATATTTTTTTAAAGTCAATTAGAATATTTGCCATAGCTGTCGATCTTATATTAATCATCCAACAGTGTAACGTTAACTAGCTAACGTTAACGTTACCTCAGTGTGGCGGGCAAGTTAAACGTTAGTTAAACGTGACAATAAACAACAAGCGCCACAAAAATGCAAATTGCTATCCATGCCTCTCACCATTGTGACAGCTGGGCTGTGAAACACGAACGTAATTTGCTAACTGACTAAACAGATAGCTAAGCTTGCTAACTACAACAATTCCCCTTTGTTCCAAGCTAACGTTAGCCATCCTTGCTAAAGCCAGACTTGATGGCAAACTTGATACTAGTAACAAGCTAATGTTATCTGATGAAGCCTTGGCTACTTACCCTTTGACGACGAAGAACGGATCTTCCATAGACATATTGCTAAATAATTTACTGCACTACTAATGTTTAAAACTCCTATACACCTTCGAGAGACATGCCTGACTTGTTGACTGTCCAAAACGAGGAGCCCTGCGTTCTGTTTACATAGACGTTAAAGCCATGTTTACATGCGGGCAATCCGACTGCAAGTGAGGGAGTTTTATTAACCTGAGCCGTGGTGCACCGGTCTATGGCCCGTGACTTGAACGGGCAAAAGCGGCGAGGGAGGAGCGCCATTCTCAAATCGAACAGTCCTACCTATGGTTTGAGTGGTAAGGCTAAAGCAAAGCAACCAACTGCAGACGAAAGTGGAGGAGTGAAGTCGGGGGAGTTTCATCAGCTACAGCCGAAAGTCAGACACTGATGTGGTTTTCCAACAGCAAGACTCAGTGCAACATGGCAGTGTTGCCATAGTTTGTAATGTCAAAATATTTTGTTTACCCAAACCCCATATCACACACCCACAAACTGTAAATATACAGTGTGTGTACATTGTACTATCAATCGGCGAGAGAGACTCATATTACATTAATTTGTACATTTGAGTTGTGGCAATATTGCTTAATTTTTCCACAATGCAGGCGATGGTTGCAGCTGGTGAGGAACAACTGCAGAAAATTGCAGTTGAAATTGCATGACCTTTAATCACATGGTTGTTGTAAAATTCATGCAGTCGTCATGTAGGCGCAAATCGGACAACTTTTATCCCCATAATGCAACACACTTTTGAAAGGCGATTTGACGAAAGTGATGAAATCGAATGCGCCCCTAATCTGCTCCACTTGGTCATGTTGTCAACAGTGCAGTATAGTGCATCATACAGAAACATACATTGCTTTTCCATAAAATACGTTTTCGAATTTTCTTTTGGAAGGCAGATAAAGCGTTTTTATCAAACGCAATCACTTTTACATGTGAAAACACTGAATCATGCTACTTCTATTTAGTTTTTATTTAATAGTGTTTTATTTATTTTTATTTATTTTTCCATTGCCAAATACTTCATTAATTGATTCGTCTCCCTCGCCTCAGTCACGTGTCATTTTTTAAATTGTTTTATGTCAAAAAAATATATATATATTTTTTTGCCTCACTCAGGTCTCTCCTTTAAATTATTCCTACTCATTACTCCACATTTTAAAGGTAGACTCAGTATTATGACTTAGATCCAGAAAGTCAACAACATGGGTAAATGTCCTCAACAACTAAAGGTGTTCACATGCTTACCATCCAAAAACAGTTTGGAACAGTTTGTGCATATATTATGAGAGCATTTTGTGAAGTTTTTGTTAGTTTTGATCTTAGGCAATGTATTCTTTTTGTCTGTTAGTGCATACAAAACATTTTCTAGAGGCAAGCCGAAGTCGGTAGTTGAAGTCTATGCCCCTTTGTCGGGGATTGGTCAACAGTAGGGATCCTTCAATGAAGTGTTTGTTGTCATTCAAGGAGAGATGAATAGTTTTCATCCACATTTTTTCACTTGAGAAATACTGCACCAAACATCTTAGTTAGATGTACAATTGCGTGACTAAGTTCTCCTTAGCAAAAACGTCAAAATGAATGACCAATTTTTTTTGTTGTTCTAATTTTCAAGTGAAGGTCTTTTAAGAAAGTATACAAGCACACTCTTTCGGTTCAGCAAGGCGCCAGCCAAACCGAAGCATGCTGATGCCTTAAGAGCGTTGAAGCATAAGGCTCAACTTCTCCACTGTTTTGGTGTCCTGGCTACCACGCTATAACAGTGTGAAGCGAACCCATGCATATATGCAGATACTGTGTGTGACTGTGTGAGAGTGTTGCATCTTGCTCATCTCAATGGGCACGTTCGACATTGCAGCCGGCTTTATAGGCGAGTCGAGACTGACTGATCTAGAAATCACCTTGCATCATAAATCACTTCTCAATATTATTTGTAGATCAGCCAGTCAGTCAAAATTTACCCATACAATACGGTGCTGCTCGTAGGAATGTAATTTAACTGAGTCTACCTTTAATCTAGCCTGGGCTGTGTTACTTTTGTTGTGAGCTGACTTCACAGTGTGTTATGAAGGTCAGTTTGCAAGGGATTGGCACCTGAACTATGTAGATATGTAATGTTAATGTTAGCTAGAAGTATTTATCTTTAAAGCCTAGCTATCAAATCACTCATTACACTGGACATTGTAGATGAGAAATCACCTTCAGCAGGTAGCAAGCTATCAACCAGACGGTCACTAAGTTCGTATCCCAGGTAATGGGATAATCTGGTGGGGCACTGACAACTGAAAGGTTCTATCTCCAGACATTGTGCACTTGAGCAAGACACTTAACCCCTATAACTGCTCCAGCTACTGATAGCTGGATATGCAATTAAAGAGGCTTAGTTTGTTTATCTCAAATTTTGGCTTGGGTTTTGCCTGAATGGTTCACAATCTGTAGTTTTAGGCTAACCATACAGTATAGGCTTTTTCTCATGGTCGTGGGGAGGTGTGCCTCATTTTTGCTTTAAGGCCCAGTTCACTCAAAAACATGGATTTCCTGTGTTTTATATATATTTCCACACTGAGGTTGGAATTATATTGTGAAAATTATGATAATGTCCTTTTAGTGTAAGCGCTGTTAGAAAAGACCACCTGAAATTTCAGCCTGTTTTGGTGGGATGGACTTTTGGCCTTCCATGGTGACGTCACCATGTGTTAATAGACCAACGAGAAAGAGTATTCCAAACCTCTCTGCCAATAACAGCTAGTCTTCAGTTTCCCCCTCCCCACTCAGACTAAGGCAAAATTCTTGCTTGAGAAATTGCCCTTTGCTAAGAATATATTTTAGACATTTTTTACTATTTTAATTGAAAACAACCACAATAAGGTACTTCATTGTTACCCAGAAATGATTTGATATAGAGAGAAAACGGATGCATTGGACCTTTAAGTAATTGCTGGCCAATATTTTGTTCATTTAGGGCACCCTTTTTGTCTCAAGAGCCCCACCAGCAAAAGTTGTGTATTAACAACACATAAATAGAATGTGTGACAGGTTTTGACTGACCAAAGACACAGGCTGGGCTATAGTCGACATCTTGGAAATGGGTGCATCTAAATTATTTCCTCAATTCCTCCTGTCCTCTCTTCTCATCTCCTTCTCAAAATGCATTGGAGCCTGAGGTTCCCCTCGGAACTTCTACAAGAAAACAAACTGAGAAGGCGGTGACAACAGATGTTGCGAGGAATAAAATCGAGATTCACCCTACATTTACTAACAACATTTGTTTTCTGATTGAAAGCCATCAGTGTAGCAGAGTAAGTAGACAAATATTAAAAATCAAATCAATTTTTGTTTGTCACACGTGTTTAGCAGATATTAAAGCGGGTGTAGCGAAATGCTTGTGTTTCTAGCTCTAACAGTGCAGTAATATCTAACAGTAATATCTAACAATTTCACAACAATACACAAATCTAAAGTAAAGGAATGTAATTAAGAATATATAAATATTTGTGCTAGCAATGTCAGAGCGGCATAGACTAAGATACAGTAGAATAGGATATACAGGTTGAATCGGGAAAGATGGCCACTACAACCCGGTAGGTGATCCCTGAACACACCATAGGGACTGCAGGTGATGGTTGGCCACTGACAGTTTTTGGACCTTTATCCCCTACAACTGCTCCAGCCACAGCTGTGGTTACGGATGGGATTCATCATGCTAAGGAGGGACGTGTTTGAGAGCAACAATTTTGCTCATTCGGTGTGTTTGAGATAAACTTTTGCGGTTGTCAACTCCAGACTGACTGATCTACTTCAAATCAAATTGCATTTGTCACATGCCCTGAATACAACAGGTGTAGACATTACCATGAAATGCTTACTTACAAGCCCTTAACCAACAATGCAGTTATAAGAAAAATAGGAGTAAAAAAATTAAATAATACTCAAGTAAGAAATATAAGAGCAACAATAACATTTTAATAATGAGGCTAAATACAGGGGGTACCGGTAGCAAGTCAATGTGCGGGGGTACAGGTTAGTCGAGATTATTGAGGTAATATGTACATGTAGGTAGGGGTAAAGTGACTATGCATAGATAATAGAAAATAAACAGCGAGTAGCAGCGTAAAAATCTATGCAAATAGTCCAGGTAGCCATTTGATTAGCTGTTCAGCAGTCTTATGGCAATGGGGGTAGAAGCTATTCAGAAACCTTTTGGACCTAGACTAGGCACTCCGGTACTGCTTGCCGTGCGTTAGCAGAGAGAACAGTCTATGACTAGTGTGGCTGGAGTCTTTGGCAATTTCTAGAGCCTTCCTCTGACACTGCCTGGTATAGATGTCCTGGATAACAGGAAGCTCTGTAGCGCCTTGCCACGCAATGATGCAACCAGTCAGGATGCTCTTGATGGTGCAGCTGTAGAACTTTTTGAGGGTCTGAGGACACATGACAAATCTTTCCAGTCTCCTGAGGGGAAATAGTTTGTTGGTGATGTGGACACCAAGGAACTTGAATTTCTAAACCTGCTCCACCACATGCAAGGCCCTCCATTTCCTGTAGTCCACGATCATCTCCTTTGTCTTGATCACATTGAGGGAGAGTTGTTGTCCTGGCCCCACACGGCCCCTCCCTATAGGCTGTCTCGTCATTGTCGGTGATCAGGCCTACCATTGTTGTGTCATCAGCAAACTTAATGATGGTGTTGGAGTCGTGCCTGGCCGTGCAGTCATGAATGAACAGGGAGTACAGGAGGGGACTGAGCATGCACCCCTGAGGGGCCCCTGTGTTGAGGATCAGCGTGGCGGATGTGTTGTTACCTACCCTTACCACCTGGGGGCGGCCCGTCAGGAAGTCCAGGATCCAGTTGCAGAGGGAGGTGTTTAGTCCTAGGGTCTTTAGCTTATTGATGAGCTTTGAGGGCACTATGGTATTGAATGCTGAGCTGTAGTCAATGAATAGCATTCTCACATAGGTGTTTATTTTGTCCAGGTGGGAAAGGGCAGTGTGGAGTGCAATAGAGATTGCATCATCTGTGGATCTGTTGGGGAGGTATGCAAATTGGAGTGGGTCTAGGGCTTTTGGGATAATGGTGTTGATGTGAGCCATGACCAGCCTTTCAAAGCACTTCATGAAAACAGACGTGAGTGCTACGGGTCAGTAGTCATTTAGGCAGGTTACCTTAGTCTTCTTGGGCACAGGGACTATGGTGGTCTGCTTAAAACATGTTGGTATTACAGACTCAGACAGGGAGAGGTTGAAAATGTCAGTGAAGACACTTGCCAGTTGGTCAGCGCATGCTCGCAGTATACGTCCTGGTAATCCATCTGGCCCTGCGGCTTTGTGAATGTTAACCTGTTTGTAGGTCTTACTCACATCTGCTGCGGAGAGAGTGATCACACAGTCTTCCGGAACAGCTGGTACTCTCATGCACGTTTCAGTGTTATTTGCCTCGAAGCGAGCATTGAAGTATTTTAGCTCGTCTGGTAGGCTCGTGTCATTGGGCAGCTCTCGTCTGTGCTTCCCTTTGTAGTCTGTAATGGTTTGCAAGCCCTGCCACATCCGACGAGTGTCAGAGCCGGTGTAGTACAATTCGATCTTAGTCCTGTATTGATGCTTTGCCTTTTTGATGGTTCGTCGGAGGGCATAGCGGGATTTATAAGCTTATAAGCTTCCGGGTTAGAGTCCCGCTCCTTGAAAGCGGCAGCTCTAGCCTTTAGCTCAGTGTGGATGTTGTCTGTAATCCATGGCTTCTGGTTGGGGTATGTGCGCATCATCGATGCACTTATTGCTAAAGCCAATGACTGATGTGGTGTAATCCTCAATGCCATCGGAGGAATCAAGGAACATATTCCAGTCTGTGCTAGCGAAACAGTCCTGTAGCTTAGCATCTGCTTCATCTGACCACTTTTTTATTGATCGAGTCACTGGTGCTCCCTGCTTTAATTTTTGCTTGAAAGCAGGATTCAGGAGAACATAATTATGGCCAGATTTGCCAAATGGAGGGCGAGGGAGAGCTTTCTGTGTGTGGAGTAAAGGTGGTCCAGAGTTTTTTTCCCCTCTGGTTGCACATTTAACATGCTGATAGAAATTTGGTAGGTCTGATTTAAGTTTCCCTGCATTAAAGTCCCCGGCTAATAGGAGTGCCGCCTCCTTGTGGTATGTAGACATTTACGAAAAATACAGATAAACTCTCTAGATAGATAGTGTGATCGACAGCTTATCATGAGATACTCTACCTCAGGCGAGAAATACCTTGAGACCTCCTTAGATATCGTGCACCAGCTGTTATTTATAAAAATACATAGTCTGCCGCCCCTTGTCTTACCAGACGCCGCTGTTCTCTTTTGCCGATACAGCGTATAACCGGCCAGCTGTATGTTGATAATGTCGTTGTTCAGCCACGACTCCATGAAGCATAAGATATTACGTTGGTAGTTTAATCTTCTGTGTAGGTCATCGATTTTATTTTCCAAAGATTGCACGTCTGCTAGCAGAATGGAAGGAAGTGGGGGTTTATTCGATCGCCTACGAATTCTCAGAAGACAACCTGCCCTCTGGCCCTTTTTCTCTGCCTTCTCTTCACGCAAATGACGGGGATCTGGGGCTGTTCCCGGGGAAGCAGTATATCATTCACGTCGGGCTCGTTGGACTAGTTGAAGGAAAAAAAGGATTCTACAAGTCCGTGGTGAGTAATCGCAGTCCTGATGTCCAGCAGTAATTTTCGGTCATAAGATACGGTAGCAGCAACATTATGTACAAAATAAGTAAAAAAATAAGTTACAAGCAACGCAAAGAAACGAACAAAAGAACACAATTGGTTAGGAATACGTAAAACGTCAGCCTTGTTCTCCGGCACCATCTTCACGCAGTCTCCTCTGAACAGTTGATGTTGAGATGTATCTGTTACTTGAACTCTCTGAGGTGCAACCTGAGGTGCAGTTAATTGCCATTTTCCGAGGCTGGTAACTCTAATGAACTTATCCTTTACAGCAGAGGTAACTCTGGCTCTTCCTTTCCTGTGGTGGTCCTCATGAGAGCCAGGTTCATCATAGCGCTGATGGTTTTTGCGATTGCACTTGAAGAAACTTTCAAATTTCTTGACATTTTCCATATTGACTGAGCTTCATGTCTTAAAGTAACGATGGGCTGTCGTTTCTCTTTGCTTATTTGAGCTGTTCTTGCCATAAATAGACTTGGTCTTTTACCAAATAGGGCTATCTTCTTTATACCACCCCTACCATGTCACAACACAACTGATTGGCTCAAACGCTTTAAGAAGGAAAGAAATTCCACAAATGAACTTTTAACAAGGCACACCTGTTAATTGAAATGCATTCCAGGTGACTACCTCATGAAGCTGGTTGAGAGAATGCCATGAGTGTGCAAAGCTTCCATCAAGGCTACATTTGAAGAATCTCAAATACAACATATATTTTGATATGTTGAACACTTTTTTGGTTGCTACATGATTCCATATGTGTTATTTCATAGTTTTGATGTCTTCACTATTATTCTACAATGTAGAAAATAGTAAAAATAAAGAAAAAGGTGTGTCCAAACGTTTGATTGGAACTGTACATAGGTCACTGTGGGGCCAACGTCATCGATGCACTTATTGATGAAGCCGGTGACTGATGTGGTATACTCCTCAATGCCATCGGATGAGTCCCGGAACATATTCCAGTCTGTGCTAGAAAAACAAGCCTGTAGCTTAGCATCTGCATTATCTGACCACTTCCATATTGAGAGAGCCACTGGTACTTCCTGATTTAGTGTTTAGTTGTAAGCAGGAATAAGGAGGATAGAATTATGGTCAGATTTGCCAAATGGAGGGTGTGGGAGAGCTTTGTATGTCTCTGTGTGTGGGGTAAAGGTGGTCTATAGTTTTTCTTCCTCTTGTTGCACATGTAACATGCTGGTAGAAATGAGGTAAAACAGTTTCCCTGCATTAAAGTCCCCGGCCAATAGGAGCACCGGCTCTGGATGAGCATTTTCTTGTTTGCTTATGGCTTTATACAGCTCGTTGAGTGAGAGTTTCGTCTTAGTGCCAGCATCAGTTTGTGGTGGTAAATAGACAGCTACGAAAAATATAGATGAAAACTCTCATGATAAATAGTGTGGTCTACAGCTTATCATGAGATACTCTACCTCAGGCTAGAAAAATATTGAGACTTCCTACATTTTTGATTTTGCAAACCAGCTGTTATTGACAAATAGACATAGACCACCACCCCTTGTCTTACCGGAGGCAGCTGTTCTGTCTTGCCAATGCACGGAAAAACCAGCCAACTGTATATTATCCATGTCGTCGTTCAGCCACGACTCTGTGAAACATAAGATGTTACAGTTTTTAATGTCCCGTTGGTAGGATAGTCTTGAACGGAACTCATCCAGTTTATTCTCCAATGATTGCACATTGGCCAATAGGACGGATGGTAGAGGCGGGTTATTCTCACCTTGCCAACGAATTCTCACAGGGAACCCGGACCTGTGTCCCCTGTATCTGCGTCTTCTCTTCGCGCGAATGATGGCGATTTGTGCCTTGTCGGGTATCTGGAATAAATCCTTTGCGACTAACTCGTTAAAGAAAATGTTTTCGTCCAGTTCGAGGTGAGTAATCGCTGTTCTGATATCCAGAAGCTCTTTTCGGTCATAAGAGACGGTGGCAGAAACATTATGTACAAAATAAGTCACAAATAATGCGGAAAAACACACAAAATAACACTATTGGTTAGGAGCCTGTAAAATGGCAGCCATCTCCTCCAGTGCCATTATTGACCTTGCATCCTAATCACTACTCATTATAATTTATGGATCAATCAATTTGCCCACTGCAGTAGCCGATCTACATGGTCTTAACAGGGTCCTTTATGTTCAATATTTGTGATAAATTGAAAAGCATTAATGCAAATAAACAATCCTCAATCAATTAGATAGTTATTTAACCTGCGAGCATTTGCTGGTCAGCCAGGTCACATCCCTTTTTTAGCGCATGCATGGATTGGATTTTAGTGTAATCCAAGGACTACCTTCAGGTTAGGAATTGGATTGTGCTTGTACAATATTATAAATATATTTTTGGATTGAATTGAACCCGATGAGCATAATACCATATGCCTATAATAGGGTATTTAAATATGTGATATATGGACCCAAAAACTGTTTATCTTGTCACCAACAATTGGGGTAAGTGTTACAGGCATGTTTTTTAAAACACAAAAATCATGCAAATTATGACCCACACATGTCCAGACAATGACTTGACAAATCACCACATTTTATACTGAGCTACAGGCTCAAGAGACACTAATTTTCCTTTAAGATTAGAGTACATTTCAACAAACCCTCCCCACACATAACTAATGCATACCTAATGCTGCATTCATAGCCAAGTGGGAAGAAGGTAGTTACCAGTTCTGAAGTCGTAAATAGCAGTTGGATGCATTTATGTGCTTTATCTTGTTGAGAAACGCTGATTGGTGAACTAAAAGTATGCTGAACTAAAAGTACACCTATCATGCTTGTAAAGAAATGAGTCTTCAAAAAATATGTATATATTTATTGTTATAAATATTGTTTTGATGTTGCCGAAAAAGCTGTTATCGACGTAATTTCCAGAGGTCAGCATGTGGGAGAAATTGGAGCTCAGAGATGATAGACGGGTTTCCCACCAGTTGTAGGGGCGTTCAAGTGGATTATTCTCAGTCGTATGTGGTAATAGCACCTTCCCACTTGGTTATGAATGCAGCATAACAGTCTCCTGAAACAAAACACCACTACCCCTCCCCCTCCTAACTGTTCCATTCACTAGAATTTGCCTTTGCCAGGACACGGCACAAAAGCATCATGTGACCTGGCTGAAAACAGTCAAAGCATTACATCAGCTCAGGAAGTCAGCAATCAAAAGAAAATATACCGTACTCTAAAAGGGGACACAGCATGGCAGCAGAAAAGAGCTGTATTTATGTATTAGTGTTGTTGTTCTAGCGAAAAGACTAACATTTTGGTTCGGGAGATAACAGTAAGGGGAAATCTAAACACATTTCTGATATTACAAGTATGATTATCAGAAACATTTTGGACTAATGTAAAATAGCCTAAATGAATGGATAAAATATATATTTTTTTAAATCTAAAATGATCAAATAAGCTCATTCATAATGTGAAATCACATTAGTAACCTACAATATAATAAACTATAGCCTATGTCTTGGGTATTATATTTTATGTGCACTTTTATATATATTTTTTGAAGGCTAATTCCGACAGTTTAAAATTGCGTTTATTCCTTTAAAACACTCTCTCAGGTTTGTATTTAAATCTGATTTATCTTTTTAGCGCACGCCCATTGGTCCATATGGATTTGGCGGGGCTGTATTCGTAGTGATTGTAAAGACGACACGTATTTTCATTGGCTGGCCTGGTTGTTACGTTAGGGTATAAAGCTGTGTTAAAAATAGATACAGCCCCATTCCTCTTAATGCTCAGCTGTTGATTGAAGGGAAAGGTGTAAGAATTTAATGAAAGCCTTTAATTTCTTCACCCATGCACCAATTTGATTCTGCTCAGGAGAACGATGAAACACATCTTGCATTCATCAAATGCCAGTTTCTAAAAAAAAATATATATATAGATTTACGTCACTGTTGAATTCAGTGCGATTTGTAAGCGAATCGCGTGCAGTCGTTAGCTGGACAAACAAACTCGAATAGCCTACATTTACACCCGGGATTTTAGGATTACCTTTCTAACCAGTTGTTTCGACGTGGACTGAAGCACAATTAAGACAGTGGGTGCTTTTGTTTACCAAACGAATAGTTTTTAATCATGGAGTTTAAAGTTGAGGCGCATCGGATTATGAGTATTTCACTCGGGAAGATTTATAATTCCCGAGTGCAACGTGGTGGTATCAAACTACACAAAAATCTACTGGTCTCCCTCGTTCTACGGAGTGCCCGGCAAGTATACCTGAGTGACTACTACGGCGGCATATGCCTGAGCGCCCAGCAAGCAAGAGAGTGGTGTGAGGGGGAGTACATGGCTTCAGAACAAGACAAATTGGTCCCCGGTTCGACAGAGAGCCTGTCTGAATCGGACGAGCAAAGCAAAGTGGCGGTGGACAAGCAGGAGCCCAGAGATGTGGTCGAATCCCCGGCGGCACTCCACGTAGAAACTCAAGCGAGTGGCGAGCAAGACAGCGCCGAAAATGGAGTTTCGGATTCAGGATGTAGCGACATCAAATACCCGGAAGGGAGTCCGGAGGCTACTCAGACATGTGAGGTCGCCAGTGTTGTTACTGCTATCTCATCCAACTGTATCAGTGCTCCCTCTCCGAGTGATCCAAAAGGGGAAACGGAGACGCCGACAGACTGCCAGACGGACAACAGTGAATCAGCGGAGAAACATTCGTACGAGCCCAAAGCGCCCCAGGCTTACACTAACAGGAAACGGACTGCCGATGACTCTGTACTCACAGACTCACCAACGAAAATAACGAAACTAACTTCCACATCTCTACCTTCTACAAACGACAAGAATAAAGGGGAAACTGAAGAAATGGACACTAGCAATGTATCGAGTTTGATAACAATATTCGGTTCCAGTTTTTCTGGACTCCTGAGTAACAAAGAGGGAGAGCAGCCTGACTCCGAGGCAGAGGACAGTGACTCTGGGCAAATCTGTTGTGATCAAATGCTCAAAAACCTCAACCCTTGGAGTACTGCAATTGTTGCTTTTTAAACTTTTAAACTGTGATTTTGATATCCTACTTGGGGGATTTTAATAGGGATAGAACGAGAGGTTTCATCAACTGTTGCAGTTCTAACCCCACGTGGTGGAACGTGGAAGACAGTAGTAAATTGGAATTCCCCAAAAGATCACAATGAAAGTAGGCCTACTGTTGTAGCTATTTACATGGAATTTCGGTTGAAAGGATGCGAGCAAGGTGGCATTTAGAGGAGCGATACTAATGTAATCAGTGGCTTATGATAGTTAACTCTTATCTGCTGCTACACAGGTCAGCTACAGTATTCCAAAAGCTCCGAGTATCATTTATTAAAATGTATCCTTAACAAGGGTAATATTACAGGACTGAATGTGACCACTCAATGCTGACGTCATCTGACGTTTATCTGTCAGTCACTGTTTTCTAATGTCTTTGTTTTATAAAGACTTGTACATGTGTAATATTGTGCCTGTAAATACTGTTTTCCCATGTCCTATTCTGAATGTATGTATTTTGGTATCTGCCATGGATTATGATAATTGCGTGATGCTCACGTATTAAAACATTTTGTTTAACAATTAACTTTTCTTTGCTCCTTTTTTCATTGGGTTGGTTTGTACATAATGCACTAAGTGCTGCGACGGTGTCACCTGGTAGGGGTGGTTGGCAGATGTGGTAGGTCGGATACCATTTGCACAGTAGCTAACTCATGCTAAATCATCATATGTATGGTATGACACTTAGTAATTCTTGTCATCACATCTTATGTTGTCCATTTAAAGGGATACTCTTTCTTCAAGCAAATACAATATGTTGCAACTTGTAGCCCCTACTAACCCTCAGTCAATTCAGGCTTGCTCCATTGTGCCTATTCTTACATCAATTATAGTGTTATCGCTAAATACTAATCTTGGCCTAATGTTACTAAAGACCAGTACATTTTTTTTGACCTTGATAGAGCAGCTGTTGCTTTGCGTCATGTGGCTATGTACAGAAGACTCCATGCCAGTGACAACCAGCATGTTTCTCTAGTCTGGTCCAATCATTTTACAACTTTTTATAGCTCAACGAGGAAAGCCAACCTATTTATCAAGATGAGGAAATGTTTTCAGGAATTATTTCTAGGTCATTCACCATTCCAGATAGTCGGGAAACTTGTCAGGCCGAACCAGTTTCTTATTCCTGCTCTCTGAACCATTTTCATTGTGCCAACAGGCATGTCTACTATGCAGCCTCAGGTATCTACTCTAGCCTCTGCTATGTTGAAGCTAATGCTGGTTTGTACTGTTCAACATGTAGGCTAATAGGTAAACTACGAGCTGTGCTCCAGTAACCTGGTGCTTTTAACCTAATGGACTTACGGCTAATTATACATTTGGCCATTCTAGTGTCACCTGAACCATTCTCTTACCAACATGAACTATCTAAACCATACCATTGCTTGTTCAACCTTAACACATATTTACACTTCTATGTCAGTGAGGTAACAACCTCATTCTTTTCATAGGGAAGCCCAAGTCAAGAAACCAATCTACAGGAAAACGGTTTCCATAGACCCACTATAGTACTGTACACTTGGGGAAGTAAACATAGACTCAGTCTAGAAATGTGCAACATGGTGGGTATTAAAGGAGAAAACCCTTACATCCATGTGACATCTCAATGAGTACTATTACTAAATGGTACTAAATTTAAAAAACGGTGTAGGCGTGCAATTGATACTACATACATATGCTATGTATACAAAACATTAAGGACACCTGCTCTTTCCATGACATAGACTGAACAGGTGAAAGCTATGATCCCTTATTGATGTCACTTGTTGAATCCACTTCTGTCAGTGTCGATGAAGGGGAGCAGACAGGTTAAAAGAATGATGTTTAAGCCTTGAGACAATTGAGATATGGATTGTGTATGTGTCATTCAGAGGGCGAATAGGCAAGACAAAAGATTTAAGTGCCTTTGAACGGGGTATGGTAGTAAGTGCCAGACGCACCGGTTTATGCCAAAAACTGCAACGCTGCTGAGTTTTTAACTCTCAACAGTATTCTGTGTGTATAAAGAATGGCCCACCACCCAAAGGACATCCAGCCAACTTGACAGAACGCTTTCGACTCGTAGAGTCCATGACCTACAAATTGAGGCTGTTGGTGCAACTCAATATTAGGAAGGCGTTCCTAATGTTTAGTATACTCAGTGTATACAACCCTAATGTAATTCCTTGGATGTCTTTGCACCATCCGAACATATTTCCAATACCAAATTGGTCCAATGCGGCTATGCAGGCAATGCAGCGTGGGCTTAAATGGGATTTAGCCTGCTGTGTCCTGCATGGCCACATGTCTTCACACGGTCACAGCTGGGTATTAATAGCCGGCGCTCCCTGGAGATGCAGCAGAAGGCACGGCTAAAGCCGGCTGGATCCCGGCTAGGCAGGCTAACACATAGAATGTGGGTCACGAGGGTCCCAGGACAAGCACTCTCACCAGCAGAACACAAACAGAGGGAGAAAAAAGGGAGGAGAGCAGTGTACTTGAATCCTGGTTCCTGGGGATGCACAGGATGTGCAGGATTTGATTAAAGCCAGTTGCTACTGTACCACACCGGACTCAACTTATCATCAAGCCCTTGATCAGTTGAATCGGATCTTATTGCAGGGTTGGAACGAAACCTTGCACACCCTGTAGATCCCAATGGCTAGGTTTGAAGAACACTGGAGGGGAGCTTGCTTTATGATGTGTGGTCCTTTTTCCAAAGGCATATATTGGCTTGGTTATATTTGCTTTATAAGATGGTAGGAATTTATGGACAGGGTTAGGTATTATACGTATCACCTTATTCTCATGAAAAGTAGTGCAAGTGTATGCATGCTTGCATGCGTGAGAGAGACGGGGAGAGTGACTGGGAGAGTGACTGGGTTTAAAGGAACTCTACAGGTGTGGGAATGGTTTTATTGTCTGATCATGTTTTATGTTGTATGACTAATCTGCATGTGATGCAATTACTAAGCGCCCATCCTCTCTCCGCTCCCAGTATTGAGACAGACAGAAGGCTGCACACATATGAGTACAGTGCCTTCAGAAAGTATTCATACCCCTTAACTTATTCCACATTTTGTTGTGTTAGAGCCTTATTTCAAAATTGATCAAATATGTTTTTTGGTGAAAACATGTTTTTAGAAATGTATGTACATTTATTGAAAATGAAATACAGAAATATCTAATTTACATAAGTATTCATACCCCTGAGTCAATACTTTGTAGAAGCACCTTTGGCAGCAATTTCAGGTGTTCGTCTTTCTGGGTAAGTCTCTAAGAGCTTTCCACACCTGGATTGTGCAACATGTGCCCATTATTCTTTTCTAAATTCTTCAAGCTCGAGTTGGTTGTTGATCATTGCTTAACAACCATTTTCAGGTCTTTCCATAGATTTTCAAGTAGATTTAAGTCAAAACTGTGACTCGGTCACTCAGGACTGACTTCTTGGGAAGCAAGTCCAGTGTATTATTTGGCCTTGTGTTTACGTTATTGTCCTGCTGAAAGGTGAATTAATCTCCCACACTTTATATGCAGGACAAAAAATGTATTGCTTTGCCACATTTTTTGCAGTATTACTTTAGTGCCTTGTTGCCAACAGGATGCATGTTTTGGAATATGTTTTATTCTGTACAGGCTTCCTTCTTTTCACTCTGTCATTTAGATTAGTATTGTGGAGTAACTACAATGTTGTTGATCCCTCCTCAGTTTTCTCCTATCACAGCCATTAAACTCTGTAACTGTTTTAAAGTCTCCATTGGCCTCATGGTGAAATCCCTGACCAGTTTCCTTCCTTTCTAGCAACTGAGTAAGGGAGGACACGTGTATCTTTGTAGTGACTGGGTGTATTGATACACCATCCAAAGGTTAATTAATAACTTCACCATGCTCAAAGGGATATTCAATGGCTGTTTTTTTTTTGTTGCTTCTATCTACAAATAGGTACCTTTCTTTGCGCTGCATTGGAAAACCTCCCTGGTCTTTGTGGTCGAATCTATGTTTGAAATTCAGTGCTTGACTGAGGGACCTTACATATAATTGTATGTGTGGGGTACAGAAATGAGGTAGTCATTCAAAAATCATGTTATCACTATTATTGCACACAGAGGGAATCCATGCAACTTATTATGTGACTTGTTAAGCACATATTTACTCCTGAACTTATTTAGGCTCGCCATAACAAAAGTGTTGAATACTCATTGACTCAAGACGTTTCAGCTTTTCATTTGTAATTCATTTGTAAAAATGGTGAAAAACATAATTCCACATTGACATTATGGGCTATTGTGTGTAGGTCAGTGACAAAAAAAATCGACATTTAATAAATGTTCAATTCAGGCTGTAACACAACAAAATGCAGAAATAAACTTTCTGAAGGCATTGTAAATGCCTGGCTCCTTCCAAGCTAAACGCATGCAGCTGTCCATCCCATCACCCTCTGAAACTGTTGGCCCCTCTTCCAGAATCCCAGATTCCTGGAAAAAGACAGAGCGAGAGAAGGGGAGAGAGAGGAGAGAAGTGAGTTGCGAAACCATTTCCTGCTGAGCCACTGTGTGTGGGTGTGAGAAAGAATTTAAGGGAAATATTGGTTTGATTAAATGTACTCATTGAGATACTAAGCTGAAGCCACAGTTGGCCCAATGTCAACACGCAGGCTCTGTGGCCAAGCTTTTAGTGTGTGAGGGCCAGTGAAAAAGGACTGCACAAAGTTTACCCTCCACATTCTTACAATGAGAATAGCCAACATATTATTTATGAAAATATTTGGTACTGTAATTACCTCCTTTTACAAAGGCTTTGTACTAGAAATATACACATACTGTAACTGAACGAATTAACTATTTTAACTTCACTTTCAATATTGATTGCAAAGTAACCAAATATTTACAGGCTACAACATACAGGTAACTGCCAACATAAAGGAAACACCAACATAGTGTCTTAATAGGGTGTTGGGGCACCACAAGCCGGCAGAACAGCTTCAATGCGCCTTGGCATATCTTCTTCAAGTGTTTGGAACTCTATTGGAGTGATGTGACACCATTCTTCCATGAAAAATTCCATAATTTGGTGTTTTGTTCATGGTGGTGGAAAACACTGTCTCAGGCACTGCTCCTGAATCTCCCGTAAGTGTTCATTAGGGTTGAGATCTAGTGGCTGAGACAAACACACACACTTCAAACCACCTATGCTCCTTTGAGACCCCTCTTTCAAAGTCACAGAGATCTCTTATTCTAGCCAGGGTAATCAAAATAATGGGCAACTAGGCTTTTTCATACATAACCCTAAGAATGATGGGATGTTAATTGCTTAATTAACTCAGGAACCACACCTGTGTGTAAGCACCTGCTTCTATGTATTTTGTATCCCTCATTTACTCATTCCTTGATGTCCGCAGTTACCTGTAGATAAGCAATGCCATAAGAAGATAGATGGGTTTTGACCAAGGTGTTTTGACCCCTGACATGTAAGGTTAGAGGTCACAGTCCCTCTGTGGCCTACTTCTCTCTAGTTCATCTGAAAGCTCTCCAGAGCAGCAGCCAAACAGCCCAATCACCACTCCTGAAACATGTCCAGACAAGTTATGCCACAATAACCTCTTTGTCACCAGGAAGTGAGGAAAGCCAACAAACTCTAGTCTAGATTCTCTCAACAAGATGAATATATCTTCTTAATGAAGCCAAAACACAATAGGCCAATAATCTATTTATCAAGCTATCCATCGGTCTATTTCAGCTTTGATGAATATTTGCAAATCCCTTTACTTGTTCACTATGTTTTCTGCTTTAACTTTGTTTGACAGACAAAAAGTTCAGCTGACACTTGTGCAGCTTGTTCTAACAAACACCCTTGAGATTGAAAGCATGTGACTGCTTAGCCTGAGGGGTTGACTACTAGAGCGCGTACACACACACACACACACACACACACACACACACACACACACACACACACACACACACACACACACACACACACACACACACACACACACACACACACACACACACACACACACACACACACACACACACACACACACACAAGGAGAAATCCCTCTCCTTTTCAAAGCTCCTTGTTCAATTGAATCAACACTGTGCACTGGAATTGTCAAAACCCTATCAAAGCTCTCCAAAACACAACCAACACAGCATTCTGAGAATGCTCTCCCACAAGCTGTCGAGTTATTGAAATACCAGTTACACCACATACAATCAAGCCCTTATCTCCTGGCTTATTCGGATAGATCTGTGACAGCCTACTGAATGTTTCTATCATCTCAAATTTCTTACCGACACAATCTCGGAAGGTAATTGACAATTCATACTTAGCACCACATATCCTTAAAATGCTGAAACAAATAAAATAGAGATTAGATTATTTTTTACATGTTTTACTTGGCATTAAAAGCCAAATTAAACAGACACAACTTAAACCTAAAGTTTGCAGGTATACAATACAACCATGTCCAACCCTCCTTGGGCCATCACAAAAACAACTCTGCCATTCCTCCTTTTCTTATAAAAAGAGAGAAGGAGCCCCCTCAATTTGGCCCCTCCATTCATGGTTATGTGACCCCCGTTGGAGCCCAGACAAACTGAGGTCTTTGTTTATCTTGGGAACTGGTGGAGGACAGGAGAACAGGGTGGGGTGGGGTGGGGGAGGGCAGTGGAAGGGGGGTGTCAGAGTGGGGGTGGGGTAAAAAGGGGATCGGGGGAGGGGTATCCTGGGAAAAATGCCAGTGTGGGATCAATTCCAGGGTTGGGCTTCCTGAGAGGGAGGAAGAGGGAGAGAGGGAAGGAGAGAGGAGTAGGGGGAGGGGGTGTTGGTTGGCTGGCGGCAGGGTGAAAGCTGATAGCTTCTAACAAGATAGAACCATCTCACGAATAGATACAACCAAATATGTGAGTGTTGTTTATATGTAAATACATACACTATTTATGCACACAGAAATGTATGCTGAAAACACCAATGTGGTGCGTAAAAAGCAAAGACAAAGAGTTCCTCATGAACGAACACACACACACACACACACACACACACTCCAAATGTGTCTAAACCCTTATGAAACGCACTCATTCATGGCCAGCCCTAAGTGCAGTGTGTTGGCTGCATGTTCTGTTCTCTGTCTACAGTGGTCTCAAGTTTCCTGTTAAAGAGGAACTCCTCCAGTTTGTGTCTGGCCCCGCTCTCTCCACAAGCTCTGACTTGTTCAGAGAGGGAAAGGAAGAGAGAGGGGAAAGAGAGGGAAATAATAAAATGGAGGACATGACAGATGGGTACAAATGAAAGACAAGGAGATGCACCTGTTTCACATTTTCATTTTTTTTTGGGGGGGGGGGGGGGGGTGTATGGATATGTGTGTTATCAGGTTAAGCATATATGTCCACATAGCAAAAACTGGCAGGCCAGACAGACACGGCTCTCTGCATTCTCAGACTGGGTTCACAGGGTTTGTCCCTCAAATAGAAACGACAACTGTTTGTCTTTGTTCTGACTCATTTACACACAATTTTCTCTCTAATTAACTGGAACGTAACCACTGAAAATAGAACAGAGAACAACCTTGTGTATAAATACATTTAGCTAATGCAAGTGCAGCATCACATGAAGTTTATGAACCACGAGTATAGGTACATACATCAGCAATGTAAACACTCAGACAGACACAGACAGACACACACATATCACAAGCCTACAAGACTTGGGTGGTTAAAAGATGATAATGTTTTCCCTGTGGCTATACTATGTTGGAACTGGCTTTGGATGCTAGTGGAGAAAAGCTCCTTAATTTGTATTTAGTAATTACTTGGTTAAACCTCTTGTGTTTGATGTGGCTGTAGAGGACTGTCTAAGACTGGGGCAATCCCTCTCTGTGAAACTCCAATCCCTGGATTGATTTTTAATCCTAAATATTTTTTTCTTTATATAGGAAATAAATAATATCTAAATATAATTTCCATACATAAAATTAACATGATTAATATAAATCAAAACCTCCATCCCTAAAACTCTGTGAATGTTAGTTTGACATCGGAAGAACATTTGTCGACATAAGAACGTATATAGGTCTTTATGCACCGCTTATAACTCTGTTATTTAAGAGCTGCTTTATTTACTGTTATGAAGCTGTTTCCTAGCCCCTATGACACGCCTCGCAGCATAATTATCCAAACAATCCATTACCGAAACAAGCAGTAGTGCAGTAGCCTTATCCAGTTAGTATCGATTTGTCTTGCACTGGATTGCTTCACACTGTTTGTGTACATTCTCTGTCACTCAACATAGATCCCTTGTCGGATGACACAATTGACCTTTTGAACGAGAGGCAGAGGCCAGAAAGTGAGGGTCATTCTGGTAAAAAGGGCAGACCCCTCACCCTATTCCCACAACTAAAGTACATGTAGTGTTTTTATTTGGGTAGTACTACTACCCAAGACACAAGCTGCCAACAGGGGTCAAATGTGACACAATTTTACTATCTGTCTCGTGTCTTGCTACCATCGTTGCTAACGAGGAACAATAGCGACTGGTTTTCCTGCGAGAGGATCCAGGCCGCTGTGTTAAAACAGAGGGGGAAGGAGTCAAGGTTGGCCCGGCTGTTTCTAACGTGGTCAATGAAGTGTTTAAGAGCCGGAGTGTTGCTAAGGAGACATAACAAGCCGCGAGCGGGAGGGAGGGAGGGAGCACAGCGTGGCCTAGTAACGAACGGCAGCAGCTGCCCTGACAACAAACAGAGGCGGTCACTTTCAAATACCTCTCTATCTCTCACACATTCAGAAGTGTTTTTCTGTCTGCACAAATAAACGGAGTTTGACATCCCTAACATATACAGTAGAATATGCTACGGTTACAGTTATATTCCTTTCATTCATCTTCCAACTGTAAACACACACTTTCCATCTGTGGTTAAAAATATTTTTTTTACCAAATAATGTTGAAACATACATATTAGCTCTATATCTAACATTAAGTGAACGTCCAGTTTGCTAGAGCAGCCCACATTGTTTCTCAGCTTGAGATCCTCGAGCTTTGTCTCTCTTTGCCAAAACACAAAAACAAAACAGTGCGATGGCACTTAGCAACAGTGAGGTAATGCTTGTCCTGCTCTGCCTCTGGTCCTATGCCTCTGGTCCTGTGTGTTTGCTTGCATGCACTTGTGTATGTGCAATAGGCAGCCCTCGCGCCAAAACCACCCCACAAGTGATTTCTTTTGCCCCTTCCAAAGATTTGTTATAAAAAAATTCAAATCATCAGGAATTCAGCTACAACAAAAAATGTGTTTTTTTTTTAAATCTGTTCCTAACTACTCCCACAAATAATAAAAGAGACATATGTAATTAAGGTATGGAATTATTGTTATTTTTTTAAATAGAACCTCTATCTGGGCTTCGTTGTGGTCTATTTGCAGTGTACAAATTATTATCAATATGTTCCGGACCCCGACCATCCGTTCAGAAAAAAATCAGCCCGCGGCTGAATCTAGTTGCCTACCAATGCCATATGGAGATTAGTGAATATGACTGGAATACAGCTGTTCAATCATTTACAACAACACTTCCTAAGATACAGTACTGTCTGTACCTCCAAATCCCTAACTATTTACTCTAGTGAACTACTGCTATTGTTGTCCCTATCTACTGTGGTATTTATCAAAACAGATTAGATGAGAGAGAGAGAGAGAGCGAGAGAGAGAGAGAGAAGTGGGGATAATCATGACATTCATTCAGTATGATGTATGTCGATAATCTATTGTCAAGGTTAAAGAACTATGGAGCAGCATTTCTCGACTGCTGGCTCCTACAGTTAAATATAAACACACGCACGCACGCACGAACGCACACACACACACACACTTAGTCTATCCTCATGGTGACCTAAAATGTATTTCCATTCAAAATCCTATTTTCCCTAACTCCCTAACCTTAATCCTAACATGTAATCCTAACCCTAAACCTAAACCTAATTCTTAAACCTAACCACTAACCCCTAACCCTAATTCTAACCCCAACCAGAATCCTAACCTTAACCCTAAACCTAAACCTAATTCTTAACCCTAACCACTAACCCTAATTCTAACCCTAACCCTAAACCTAACCCCTAAGCTTAAAATAGCATTTTCCTTGTTTTACTATCCTTGTGGGGACTTTGGGGAATTTTAGGACCCCACAAGGATAAACGAACCACACATGCACACGCACTTATCTCAAGGGGCACCTGCTGGAGACGTTGACAACAAGTAACTCTAAACTGCACCACCCTGTTAACCGTCGTGTCCAAACTGTCATGAACACCACATTGTGATACGTGAGCTCCTTACACGGGTGTGAGTGTGTGTATGTGTGTGTATATACAGTATGTGCAAGCTTTTCCACCCTCTCTCTTCCACTCCTTTCCTAGAAGGTATATAACTGCCTTATTTACTTGTTCACGTGTGTGTGTGTGTGTGTGTGTGTGTGTGTGTGTGTGTGTGTGTGTGTGTGTGTGTGTGTGTGTGTGTGTGTGTGTGTGTGTGTGTGTGTGTGTGTGTGTGTGTGTGTGTGTGTGTGTGTGTGTGTGTGTGTGTGAACCACTGTGTCTGGGTCCTTAGTTTCAGAAAGTATTCATACCCATTGAATTATTCCATATTTTGCTGCCTGAATTCAAAATTGATTATTTATTAAATATATATTTTTCTCTCACCCATCTACCCACAATACCCCATATTGACAAATACAGTTTTTGGAAATGTATTGAAAATGAAATACTGAAATATCTAATTTACATAAGTATTCACACACACACATATATGTTAGAATCATATTTGGCAGCAATTACAGCTGTGAGTCTTTCTGGGTAAGTCTCTAAGAGCCTTACATACCTGGATTTTACAATATTTGGCCATTTAATTTTTTTCAAAATTCTTCAAGCTCTGTCAAATTGGTTGTTGATCATTGCTAAAAATTCATTTTCAGGACTTGCCATGGATTTTTAAGCAGATTTAAGTCAAAACTTAAACTCGGCCATTCAGGATCATTCATTGTCTTCTTGGTAAGCAACTCCAGTGTATATTTGGCCTTGTGTTTTAATTTATTGTCCTGCTGAAAGTTTAATTAATGTCAGAGTGTCTGGTGGAAAGCAGACTGAACCAGGGTTTCCTCTAGGATTTTTCCTGTGCTTAGCTCCATTCCATTTTTTTATCCTGAAAAACTCCCTAGTCCTTGCTGACGACAAGCATACCCATAACATGATGCAGCTACCATTATGCTTGAAAATATGGAGAGTGGTTCTCAGTAATGTGTTGTATTGGATATGCCCCGAACAAAACACTTTGTATTCAGAACTAAAAGTGAATTGCTTTGCCAAATGTTTTGCAGTATTACTTTAGTGCTTTGTTGCCAACAGAATACATGTTTTGGAATATGTTTTATTCTCTACAGGCTTCCTTCTTTTCACTCTGTCAATTAGGTTAGTATTGTGGAGTAACTACAATGTTGTTGATCCCTCCTCAGTCTTTTCCTATCACAGCCATTAAACTTTGTAACTGATTTAAAGTCACCATTGGCCTAATGGTGAAATTACTGAGCGGTTTCCTTCCTCTCCGACAACTGAGCCTTTATCTTTGTAGTGACTGGGTATATTGATACACCATCCAAAGTGTAATTAATAACTTCACCATGCTCATAGGGATATTCAATGTCTGCTTTATTTTTACCCATCTACCAATAGGTGCCCTTCTTTGCGAGGCACTTGAAAACCTCCCTGGTCTTTGTGGTTGAATATGTGTTTGAAATCCACTGCTCGACTGAGGTACCTTACAGTCATTCCAAAATAATGTAAAACACTATTATTACAACATATGTGACTTGTTAAGCTAATTTTTACTCCTGAACTTATTTAGGCTTGCCATAACAAAGGGGTTGAATAGTTCTTGACAAAAGACATTTCAGCTTTTCATTTTTAATTCATTAGTAAAAATGTTGAAAAACATAATTCTACTTTGACATTATGTCAGGGTTTTCCAAACTCGGTCCTGGGGACCCCAAGGGGTGCATGTTTTGTTTTTTGCCCTAGCACTACACAGCTGATTCAAATAATCAACTAATCATCCAGCTTTGATTATTTGAATCAGCTGTGTAGTGCTAGGGCAAAAACCAAAACGTGCCCCCCTTGGGGTCCCCAGGACCGAGTTTGGGAAACACTGCATTATCGGCTATTGTGTGTAGGCCAGTGACACAAAAAATCTAGATTTACTCCATTTTAAATTCCGGCTGTAACACAATTTTTTTTGTTGAAAAAAAGTCAAGGGGTGTGAATAGTTTCTGAAGGCACTGTATCTTGTTCTGTTTCCCACAGAGCTTGGCAGGGCCACCGGGTCAGTGCACTGTTCTAGACTCACTTGAGACAGCCTGTCAGTCACAAACACACACATCCTGCCCCAGTGACCTCATAAGGAATGGCACGGTGTGTTTGTGTGGGTGCTCCAATCCCTGCCTCTCTCCCGCTCAAGTCGCCAAGCTAACAGATGCTTAAGGAGACTATAGGATTTTGCAGGGAAGAAAAAGAGAGAGAGAGAGAGAGAGAGAGAGAGAGAGAGAGAGAGAGAGAGAGAGAGAGAGAGAAAAAAAATGGGGGAGGGACAAGGAAGGAGGAGTAATCCAAGCAGGAACTAAATCCGAAAGCTGCTCATAGTGATGGGATCTCAGACCACCAAGTGAGCCCTGATAGGAAGGCTTACATCAGAGATGCAACTCTCTGATCCAAAACAGACCAATCAACTGACTAACCCCTTCCATGACCCAGCATACTACACTATAACGGAAAACTGTCATTTATACGGTCATTTTGGGTATTATCAATATTTAAAATACTCTGTTGTGTGTTGAAGTTGTTGTATTTCAAATGGTACTGTAATCCACCCCACAAAATATGGTACTGTACCTTATCTTTGGAGCGCAAAATCTTTTGATCACTTGTGGGTGCATGCTGTTTCTGGCTCATTAACATATTTTGAGGCGTACCTTGTAATAGGCTATATTTGTTGCACCCATGAGTGAGAATGATGTACCTATTTAACTCGTATGTGGTTATCGTGCCCTATCAATTTAAAATGTATAGGGGACAAATATAAGCGCCCCTATTTCACCTGATTGGAGTGGCAGCAAGTCTTAACCGTAAATGGTTGAGTATTTAGCCAAGTCTGCTCCCGAGTGGCGTAGCAGTCTAAGGCACTGCATCTCAGTTCTAGAGGCATCACTATAGACCCTGGTTCGATTCCAGGCTGTATTATAACAGGCTGTGATTGGGAATCCCATTGGGCGGTGCACAAATGGCCCAGCGTCGTCCGGGTTAGAGTATTGCTGGGGCAGGCTTTGTTCTTAACAAAACACTTTTCTTTACTGACTTGCCTAGTTAAATAAAGGTTAAATGAAAATAAAAAATGTCCCTTTGGTCTGTTTTGCCCTGTAGTCACTACCACTTTGAAAGCCTTTGCTAAGGCCTTTTTTAAACTACTCCACAAATGTCTTGTTAACAAACTATAGTTTTGGCAAGTCGGTTAGGACATCTACTTTGTGCATGACACAAGTAATTTTTCCAACAATTGTTTACAGACAGATTATTTCACTTATAATTCACTGTATCACAATTCCAGTGGGTCAGAAGTTTACATACGCTAAGTTGACTGTGCAATTAAACAGCTTGGAAAATTCCAGAAAATGATGTCATGGCTTTAGAAGCTTCTGATAGGCTAACTGACATCATTTGAGTCAATTGGAGGTGTACCTGTGGATGTATTTAAAGGCCTATCTTCGAACTCAGTGCCTCTTTGCTTGACATCATGGGAAATCAAAAGAAATCAGCCAAGGCCTCAGAAAAAGGATTGTAGACCTCCACAAGTCTGGTTCATCCTTGGGAGCAATTTCCAAACACCTGAACGTACCACGTTCATCTGTACAAACAATAGTACGCAAGTATAAACCCCATGGGACCACGCAGCCGTCATACCGCTCAGGAAGGAGACGCGTTCTGTCTCCTAGAGATTAACGTACTTTGTTGTGAAAAGTGCAAATCAATCCCAGAACAACAGCAAAGGACCTTGTGAAGATGCTGAAGGAAACAGGTACAAAAGTATCTATATTCACAGTTAAACAAGTCCTATATCAATATAACCTGAAAGGCCGCTCAGCAAGGAAGAAGAAGCCACTGCTCCAAAACCGCCACAAAAAAGCCAGACTACGGTTTGCAACTGCACATGGGGACAAAGACTGTACATTTTGGAGAAATAACCTCTGGTCTGATGAAACAAAAATAGAACTGTTTGGCCATAATGACCATCGTTATGTTTGGAGGAAAAAGGGAGAGGCTTGCAAGCCGAAGAACACCATCCCAACCGTGAAGCACAGGGGTGGCAGCATCATGTTGTGGGGGTGCTGACCTAAGACAGGGAATTTTTACTAGGATTTAATGTCAGGAATTGTGAAAAACTGAGTTTAAATGTATTTGGCTAAGGTGTATGTAAACTTCCGACTTCAACTGTATTTTACAGTAGAACTACAGCATTTTACTTGCCACGAGTTGCCTGTAAGCTACTGTCAAATTCACGGCAACCCCTTTACAATGTAGTGTTGCCCTCGGATATTAGCTAGTCGTGGTTCGTATAGCATTGCACTGTGACATTGCTTTCCTGAGACCTCACTTCCCACATACAAATGCCTGGGTTTTCTGGGTTCATGGCTATCTTGGAGAGTGTAATATTGTGCTACACTACCATTAAGACCAGGGAATACAATAGAACTGATTCAGTACGTAACATAACAAATGTTTTCACATTGACGTTATACAGGAATAAATCATCAAGATTTTTGATTAGATAACACCAATCATCAAATATGAGCTGTGAAAAATTCTGTGTACTGTAGATGACATACTAACTCTGGATAGACAGGCAGACATAAGAAAATTGGATATCTTGTGAGAAGAGGACACACTGTGAATAATAAAAGGTGGATCTTAGCATGAGGGAGAACAAAGGGGGATGGGGTGTGTTTGTGCGTGCGTGCGTAGGGTGACAGATGCCATCTCAGCATGACTTCAGTGAATCTGGGCAGACTGCTGGGGGGGGGGGGGTGGACCGTGGCCCGATTTGACATCAACAGCCGAGTGTTGCCTGGATGCATGTGTGCATTCTGTTGTTTATGCATCAGGCCAGTGGGTTGGAGCATCCGTGTAAGTCAATGCAGAAGTGACCGAGCTGGAGGAGTGTTTATCTGTGTTGTTTTAGTGTGTGTGTGCGTGATTATAGCACCTCCAGCAGTGTACATGCATGGCCACTCCTCCTTCGGTGTAGATGTCATCTTGAATTTGTCCAGGTCATTTAGTCTATGTTTGTGTGCGCATGTAAGCATCAGAAGCTGAGAGACAAGCAATTCTCTGGAGAATTGTCGAAGAGTGTTCGTCTGTGTTATTTTGGGGTTTGTCTGTGTGTGTTTGCATAGAGGGAGTCTCAGTTCATTAATAAAACAAATCCAGACTGTACACTCCAGGATCCATAAGCATAACTGATCGCAGTATACTGTACTATACCATTTCTTAGGAATTGTACTTGAAGTGCTTTCATAATAGTGTCACTTCTATCTTAGTCCAGGCAGAAATTATTCGCTTTGTGAATGAATGTGGTTTATGTTGTTGCTAGCAAAGCCAAGGTACGTTGACTTCACCAGCAATCCTTGGCAGGTGCATTTGCCAAACATCGCCTCATCGATTTAGAAGTGACATCAAACCATTGTGTTATAGAGTATGTTTATTATGTTGAACTGTTACAAGAGGTGCAAAACAAGGCAATTCATTTCTCCCATTCCCATGCTGTGATAGCCTGGTGTGTGTGTGTGTGTGTGTGTAGTCCCCTGTTTCCTGAGGACACTGCTCCCCATTCATCATCCACAACATATCGGCCCCCTTCTCCCTGGCAGGCCTCTCCCTCTCTCCTCCTCCGTCACTCTCTTGTCCTCTCTCCCCCTCCTTCACTCAGTTGTAGGTCAGACATGAAGATCTAGGACATGCTGTCCTATATTGGCCAACGTTGAAGTTATATAACAATGACGAGAATGAGAGAATGTTATGGGACTCCTCCCTGACTGTTACTCATGTAGATGTGGGTTGTTAACTTGACGATGGCGGTAACAGGGGGAAATGTTATTTATAAAGCACTTTTAATCCCTGAATGTTTCGGAGCTGGCTCAGATTGCTCGGTCATGTAATGGCTAACTTATCGGCGCAAACACAATACGGATCTGACCATAAAACTCAAACAATGGTTCTGTAGCAGATAGTTTTATCCAAAATAGCTTACAATTTAAACATGCATCTAATGTATGGCGTATGGCCTATATAGTAATTAAAGCCCCTATGGTTTTTTAACCAGCACCATGCTCAAGCCAACTGAAACATAACCTAATGCTAATACAGGGGTACTATGTAGTGCCGTGTCTTTGGCTATGCCGGATTAAGTGATATGACATGCTATTCTATAAAATAATTTCTCTGTAATTCATATTACCCGATTAAGCTAATCAGGTGAATGTAATTAACTAGAAAGTCGGGGCTCCACCAAAGAATGTTTATAGAGCTGTTATCTTCCGAATAAACTCTTAAAGACCTAGTAATATTTTACATCAATAGCAGTCAATATTTAATCGCCACCTTGTTTAGTC
Organism: Salvelinus alpinus; assembly: GCF_045679555.1. NCBI lineage: Eukaryota > Metazoa > Chordata > Actinopteri > Salmoniformes > Salmonidae > Salvelinus > Salvelinus alpinus. The sequence goes on along the minus strand of NC_092101.1, from coordinate 11,146,001 downwards.
TCATCTGAAAGTTGTAAATTCTTGGTTATCTTCACGAACCCTGGCTAACAAGTTGAATCAGCAATACAAAATTTGGTTTAATTATTTATTTACTAAATACCTAAATAATCACACAGAATTACATATACACAGAATGTATCATACATTGATTACAAATTATGTCATAAAGGAAAACGTCCTTAGCGGACGGAACAGATATGACAGCTGGTTACACAAAGAAAGGGGGTGGGGTTTTGAATGAAAGAGCGGGAAGACTGAGGAACAAAGGGAGAAGCTATGTCTCTATCGGGCTGTAGGCAGCTACTCTATCGTAAATACAGTATCTTATGCATTCTAAATTACCGCCCATTTGAAAAAGGAAAATGCAATAAATATTTACTCTGAGCTCCGCTTCGATCGGTTGGTCATAGATGGGAGGCTGAGTTATCCGTTGAAGAATGTCTGGTGGTAGAATGGATACTTGGTAGTACCGTGGTCGTGTGGTAGACAGGTAGCCCACGCCTACAGTTGCTGCGCTAACGCGACGGCTAGGAGGTATCACTTCTTTAGTGAACAAGAGTTCAAAGTTCATACCAAGTTGCCATACTTTAAGCTCATGCTATATTCTGGCTGGTATAGTCGAAATTCATCCTTTCGGCGTGTAAGTTGTCACCTTCACATTGAAATTCGATGCCAATTCCGTTAGGTTCTTGCTGAGGTTGGCTTAGTTCTGTAGGTGGTCTTTGTCCTTTCAAAGTGGGGATGGTAAGTCCTCACGCCCTTGGAACAGAAAGTTACATTTTCGTGACAGGGTTTATATAGGGTTGGGAGAGAGGGCCGTGTTTCATAGTTTACAACCACTGTCTGCTCACATGGGCGTGGCAACCGTTCTCTCATTAAGAAGCTAAATTACATTTCATCTTTTCACAAATAGTTTCATATTTAAACATTTAAATTGCACAACAATTCCATGTGAATCTGATAACTATAATGTGTAAACTTTCCAGGATACAGTTTATTTTTTGAAATATTTTTATTTATTTCACCTTTATTTAACCAGGTAGGCTAGTTGAGAACAAGTTCTCATTTACAAATGCGACCTGGCCAAGATAAAGCATAGCAGTGTGAACAGACAACAACACAGAGTTACACATGGAGTAAACAATAAACAAGTCAATAACACAGTAGGGGGAAAAAAATTTGTCTATATACATTGTGTGCAAAAGGCATGAGGAGGTAGGCAATAAATAGGCCATAGGAGCGAATAATTACAATTTAGCAGATTAACACTGGAGTGATAAATCATCAGATGACCATGTGCAAGTAGAGATACTGGTGTGCAAAAAAGCAGAAAAGTAAATAAATAAAAACAGTAAGGGGCTGAGGTAGGTAAATTGGGTGGGCTGTTTACAGATGGACTATGTACAGCTGCAGCGATCGGTTAGCTGCTCAGATAGCAGATGTTTAAAGTTGGTGAGGGAAATAAAAGTCTCCAACTTCAGCGATTTTTGCAATTCGTTCCAGTCACAGGCAGCAGAGAACTGGAAGGAAAGGCGGCCAAATGAGGTGTTGGCTTTTGGGATGATCAGTGAGATATACCTGCTGGAGCGCGTGCTACGGGTGGGTGTTGTTATCGTGACCAGTGAACTGAGATAAGGCGGAGCTTTACCTAGCATGGACTTATAGATGACCTGGAGCCAGTGGGTCTGGCGACGAATATGTAGCGAGGGCCAGCCGACTAGACCATACAGGTCCCAGTGGTGGGTGGTATAAGGTGTTTTAGTAACAAAACGGATGGCACTATGATAAACTGCATCTAGTTTGCTGAGTAGAGTATTGGAAGCTATTTTGTAGATGACATTGCCGAAGTCGAGGATCGGTAGGATAGTCAGTTTTACTAGGGTAAGTTTGGCGGCGTGAGTGAAGGAGGCTTTGTTGCGAAATAGAAAGCCGATTCTTGATTTGATTTTGGATTGGAGATGTTTAATATGAGTCTGGAAGGAGAGTTTACAGTCTAGCCAGACACCTAGGTATTTATAGATGTCCACATATTCTAGGTCGAAACCATCCAGGGTGGTGATGCTAGTCGGGCGGGCGGGCGGGTGCAGGCAGCGAACGGTTGAAAAGCATGCATTTGGTTTTACTAGCGTTTAAGAGCAGTTGGAGGCCACGGAAGGAGTGTTGTATGGCATTGAAGCTCGTTTGGAGGTTAGATAGCACAGTGTCCAAGGAAGGGCCAGAAGTATACAGAATGGTGTCGTCTGCGTAGAGGTGGATCAGGGAATCGCCCGCAGCAAGTGCAACATCATTGATATATACAGAGAAAAGAGTCGGCCCGTGAATTGAACCCTGTGGTACCCCCATATAGAGTGCCAGAGGACCGGACAACATGCCCTCCGATTTGACACACTGAACTCTGTCTGCAAAGTAGTTGGTGAACCAGGCAAGGCAGTCATCAGAAAAACCGAGGCTACTGAGTCTGCCGATAAGAATATGGTGATTGACAGAGTCGAAAGCCTTGGCCAAGTCGATGAAGACGGCTATCATTAGTAATAATGTCTCAGATGACAACTGATCTGGCATCATATTCTTTAAGTACCAACGCATATTTTCAGCTGGTTGGATTACCGAAATATGGTTCCTTTCCCCACCCTTTTGATGTTATAAGACTCTCTCTATGTTAACAAAGGACTTTCCAAGAGTCACTCTGTAGAGTAAGGAGAGAGAAAAGGGGAAAGGTATTTATGGGGATCATAAACCTCCCCACATCAGGCCAACGTCATGACAGTAGTAATACTATTTATTGCCACGTACTGTACGTTGACCCTTATTCTGAAGAGATACTCCTGTCTGGACCATTGAATGCACAAACAGAGAGAACTGCACATGCAGCACTGTCTCTGATCCCATATCAGCATTGTTGTTATGATAAACACAGTGAGGGAGCTTTTGACACAGCATGGCAGGGTCAAGGAGACAGTTGCAGCATTAGCAAGGGGATTCTAATGCGACTGTGTCTGACCCAGGAGACTCGCAGCTGTGTCGGCTCACTTCCTGCTGGGAGAGGATCTGAGACATGGTGGATGGTTATTTCTAGTATACTGGCAAAACATTGTCATAACACTGTCATAAGAATGACATCATCACTGTCCTAGCATGAATTGACAATTTACAACAAAACAGTAGCGCATGAAATAATGATATAATAAAAAATTGTCAAAAAGTCTTTAATATCGTCATAAATAATCAATACCTTGTAAGTGGCCAATGCAGGAATCAAACCCTTAACTATAATGCATCATGCTACAATTAACTATTTCATTGGGACCATATTTAAACTTTCAATGTTAAAAGCATTCAACTGTTTTCCTTTAATATATCATGACACTGTCACGGCTTGTCATTACTTTTTATGATTGGTATGAATGAAGATATTTAAACTGCTTACTTTGTTGAACAATACCAAAGGTGACAATGATTATCACATAGCTGGAGGGGGAAAACCTGTCACAGAGTTGTTTAACGAGGAAATGCCAAGGATGTTGACACAATCCATTGTGTTTATGTGTTTTGTCTAAGTGTATGTGTGTGTGTGTGTTTCGGTATCAAACAGGCTTAGCTGGCTGGTCTGGTATGACGCATAAGGAACACTAATGATTAAACTGTCTTGTCACACAAACTAAGGTGACATGACTCAGGCCATGAGGACAGACCGCCGGCATAAAGGAATCCTTATACTAGGTTCAGTTTGCTCCGAGCAGAACTTGGCTAGGAGAAGCAAACGTCTGTGCCTCGCATACTCCCTTAAAAAGACATAAGCTTGAAAAACAATTTAAAAAATGGCAATATTATTGTTTGTCCATCTTGAGACCCCGTAGCAACAACATATGGTAACACTTCCTCCAAATAGTCAGAATCAATCTGATAAATCAAGATATCTGTCATTCATTTTGACATTTTTGCAGAGCTCTTAGTCGCAGACTTTTACATCGAACTAAGATGTTTTGTGCAGAATTTCTCAAGTGAAAAAATGTGCATGAAAACTAGCCGTCTGTTGTTGAATGACAACAAACACTTCGTTGAAGAATCCCTACTGTCGACCAAACACTGATAAAGGTGCGTAGACTTCAGTCACCCAACTTCGACAAGTCTCAATAAAAGATGCTGTGTGCTCGAACAGCCGAAAAAATCCTGCCGAACACCAAAACGAACAAAACCTTTTTTTTGTCATAATATATGCGAAAACTGTTTTGACTGGGAAGCATACAGCTTTAGTGTGTCCCCACCCTGCTTCAGAACCAGCTATCTCCTGTGTCATCTATGGGACACTTTGTGTTATGGGTTTGTTTACGCAGAACTGGCTAAATCAAATCAAATCAAATGCTATTCGTCACATGATTCTTAAACAACAGGTGTAGACTAATGTGCGGTCCAAACACTTAAAAGACACACCCTATCCCCTCAGTCCTCAAATTAAGTATGTATCATGTATCATGACGTCTGACAAGTATACACTTGTAGAGCTGGGGGCGAGGGAGGAAGGAATGATTTTTAAATGGACCACCCTTGGCCGGAAATTAGTCACTCGTTCATCCTACGATGATTGTGTTTTCAGGCACTGGTAGCTTGTGGGTGCTTTAAATGTGCTACAGTCAATTAAGAGTGCATGTCTACTTATATTAACTATATAATTATTAATTCCTGCCTCATGATGCCATCTATTTTGTGAAGAGCACCAGTCCCTCCTGCAGCAAAGCACCCAAACAACATGATGCTGCCACCCCCGTGCTTCACGATTGGAATTGTGTTCTTCAGCTTACAAGCCTCCCTCTTTTTCCTCCAAACATAATGATGGTCATTATGGCCAAACAGTTCTATTTTTGTTTCATCAGACCAGAGGACATTTCTCCAAAATGTACAGTCTTTGTCCCCATGTGCAGTTGCAAACCGTAGTCTGGCTGTTTTATGGCGGTTTTGCAGCAGTGGCTTCTTCCTTGCTGAGCGGCCTTTCAGGTTATGTCGATATAGGACTCGTTTTACTGTGGACATAGATACTTTAGTACCTGTTTCCTCCAGCATCTTCACAAGGTCCTTTGCTGTTGTTCTGGGATTGATTTGCACTTTTCTCACCAAAGTACGTTCATCTCTAGGAGACAGAAGGCGTCTCCTTCCTGAGCGGTATGACGGCTGCGTGGTCCCATGGTGTTTATACTTACAAACTATTGTCTGTACAGAGGAACGTGGTACCTTCAGGCGTTTGGGAATTGCTCCCAAGGATGAACCAGACTTGTGGAGGTCTACAATCCTTTTTTCTGAGGTCTTGGCTGATTTCTTTTGATTTTCCCATGATGTCAAGCAAAGAGGCACTGAGTTCGATGGTAGGCCTTGAAATACATCCACAGGTACACCTCCAATTGACTCAAATGATGTCAGTTAGTCTATCAGAAGCTTCTAAAGCCATGACATAATCTTCTGGAATTTTCCAAGCTGTTTAAAGGCACAGTCAACTTAGCGTATGTAAACTTCTCACCCACTGGAATTGTGATACAGTGAATTATAAGTGAAATAATCTGTCTGTAAACAATTGTTGGAAAAATTACTTGTGTCATGCACAAATAGATGTCCTAACTGACTTGCCAAAACTATAGTTTGTTGACAAGAATTTTGTGGTGGTTGAAAAACGAGTTTTAATGACTCCAACCTAAGTGTATGTAAACGTCCGACTTCAACTGTAAATCACTTAAACAGCGTGATGTGAAATTCTGTGTTTAGTAGTACAGAAATACCATTGGGAGTGTTTAGCCTCAGTTGTTCGACGCAACGGTGCAGCAAGGAGCTCATATGTTTCCTAAACAAACATGGCTAAATGGGGTCAGTGTCATGTGTTCAGGGCGCACACCCTCTTTATTGGCTTAGTGGTGTAGGTGAGCGGAGGTGTGGGGTTTGCATGCTGACTGATGCTAATAGCAAGGGTTTCTCTCAGCAGTCAATGGGGTTTAGCAGGAAATCCAATTCTATTCATCCCCTGGGCAATACGGTTGTAATACGGTTGCATAAGGGTTTAATATGTCAGACCTAGTAATGTTGAATTTAGGGTTGCTTAAGGTGTCGCAATATTGTTCTCGAGACTTCACATGGGTTTTGTGCTTTTGTTAACATAACTGTGGTGAGTGTGTCTCTCTCTGCAGAAGAACATCTGCTAAATGATTCAATTATAATGTTACATCAGCACCTTTTTATAGACATGACGCACAGGCTTTAGTCAACCCTTGTTTTTTACTCTCCTCCTCTGAAGAGGTGATGCGTGGACGCAGAGGAGTGGGTGGATGAGAGGAGAGAGGGATGAAAAGAGAGGGGAGGCGTCTGTAGACGTGCGCTCTCTCCTTCCCTCTCCTGTTCTAGGAGGATGATTCATCATCGCCTACTCTCTCTCTCTCCCCATCTCTGTCTCTCTCTCAGTTTCTCACCCCCCCCCCCCTCCCTCCTCCTCCCTGTCTCTCTCTCTCTATCGCTGTCTCTCCATCTCTGTCTCTCTCTGTTTCTCTCCCGCTCCCTGTCTCTCTCTCTATCTCTGTCTCTCTCCCCCTCCCTCCCCCCTGTCTCTCTGTCTCTCTCTCATAACACTCTCTGTTGCTCTCTTCTCTCTCAATTTCTCTCTCTCTCTCTGTGTTTTATCTCTCTCTGCCTTTCTCTCTCTCTGTGTTTCTCTCTCAGGGCACTGTCTGCTCCTCTCCTTTGCTGTGCTATAAATATCCTACAGCCCACACTGGATCTGGTGTGGGGATGCAGCCGTCCTCTCCACTGAGCCGCTGTTAGCTCCTGTGTGTGTGTGTGTGTGTGTGTGAGATCAGCGGTATTATAACATAGAGATTGACAGATATTCACAGACACGAGGCCATTTGAAATTCCCAGAGTTTATCCATTGTGTTTACATCTACAGTGGCTTGAGGCAGGGGGAAGGGGGTGTTTGTGTATCTGTGTGTTTGTGAGTGTACCTCAGGTGTGGAACTATGACCCTCCTGGCTCCCAGTCCCGTCGCCCTCAGGGGAGTATGTCTGAGCGGGGGGAGGGGTGGTGTGTGTGTCTGACTGAGGGTTCTGTGGGGAGATGGATGTGTAAGGAGTGTATTTTGACAGGCATGCAGTTAGTTAGTCTTTCGGGGGGGACGTGCCATCCTCTGTGTTCCACACTGTGACAAACATGGAGACACAGGCAACGGCGCCATGCTCACAACACACACACACACATACACACACGTGCGCCCCAGAAGTTGTGTAAACAAACACAAACTCAGACCCACAGACACGGAAACACAGAAAAACATGTACTCACCCACACTAAAACACACACTAATGACACACACTGACAAACATACTCATGCATATCTGACACACACCCCCCTCCCACATACACTCACAGGGGATGTGTAATGACAGGCTGCGCTGTGTTGGTACCTGGCAGTCAGACATGCTAATGTGAACCATGTCACAGATCATTCCCTCCATTAGTATGTAGAGGAACAGCTGTGCGGTGGAATATTCGCTCACACACACCGGGATGACATGCTGTTTATGGCGTTATGAAAATCCAGACCGAACCATGCTGCTATGCAGTGGACACAAACAAACACACTTTGTGCATAGACACACTGCGTGACTTCATGTTCGTTCATTTCAAACCCATAGCACTTACTGGGATATTTGTGGCTTTTAACGTCATTAGCCAAGTGATTTTGTGTAAATCCTTTTAGCTTAATATTCATTAAAGATGAAAACGTGTTTAGGAAGGATTCTATCATGGAGAGACTAATATTAGCTGTTATGGAAATGCAAGACCCTTTTATGCTGTGTTTGTGTATGTTAACATTCCCTGCTAATGTGGCTGCGTTTGAACAATAGAGACAGCCTGCTGGCAGGAGGTTGGCCCCTGTGCCCTGGGGGGCTGGTGTGTGTGTGGTTGTGTGTACTTTTGCATGTGTTTGTGTGTAACAGAGTAGTGTGTGGGGGTTGGGGTCCATTCAAGGTCTTGAAAGGACAAGGGGGAGGAGTGTCCATACATTTGGGGAGGTGATGTGTGACAGTGTGTGTGCGTGTCTGTGTGTCTGTGCATGCATTCATGTTTGTGTGCGTGCATGCTTGTGTGTGTGTGTGTACACTTGCATGTCTGTGCTTGCATGAGTGTTTGTCACACACAGGGCTTCAGGGGGTTGCCAAAGCTATTCCCTAAGGAATGTGTTGATCTCACCCATCCTCCACTCCTTCTACCTTCACACCCCCTCCACCCGACCCCCACCAGAGTTCCCAGGGTAGGGGTCCTCATCTGGGGGAGGGTCCTTTCAGATGGCCCCCTTTGTCTCCCAGTTTGTCACACCACCGGTCACCACTTGACTCCTTGATGAGTTTGACACTAGGAATAGTTAGGTTTGTGTGTTAAGACAAGATTCACTTGACAAACACTGATAGTCCATAATCTTCCATTTATCACTGAGTACTTACTCACCTGAGTGGAGGCTTTGGGTTTTTAGGGTGATGTGTGACATTGTCTACCAATTTGTTGTTTAAAGGGGCATTTTTACAATCTGTGTAATGAGTCGGATAAACAGTTGTAGAAAATGTATTGGTCACAAATGTTTCTCTTTGGACTTGACATAACACATCAAACCCCTCCCACAATCGCAAAATACATGTTCAAAAACTGAACTGAGCTTGACAGTAATACTGTATCATTGTTTACCAGTGATTGTTTCTTCAGCTTCATGTTGGGGAGTTGTGTATTGGTTGTATTTTAGGAGTAAACAGTGCCGGGTTTTACTTCATATCATTGACACAACATTCCCCTGTGAACCTCGGGGCTCTGCTGACAACATTTAAACACAATTGAGGTAATTAGGATGATAACACGCTTCTTGAAGAACACACAGAGACACTGATGGATGCAGCGTTTAGGACATCTGTGGCGACACCTCCCCCACACTCACAGACATGTACAGTAAATAGACACAACCCCCCACCATCACACACACACACACACACACACACCACACCACACCACACCACACCACACCACACCACACCACACCACACACACACACACACACACACACACACACACACACACACACACACACACACACACACACACACACACACACACACACCTTTTATTTGCAGTGAACCTTGTGTGACCATCTACCCTTAGGCTCATGTGGTGTGTCCCCTCTCTATCCAGTGTTTGTCACCTTTGGCCCATTCCAGACTGTATCAAATGGCTCATGCCACATGTGCTAGTCGGAACTAGGAAACAGCAATTTCAGATTTGCCAACTGGTTGTCGTGCCGCATTCAACTGAAGGAGCGAGATGCTACTTATAAACATGGCAAGGTGACCGGGGACAATAGTATGGTTAAACAGTACAAATACGACCTACACAGATCGATCAAGATGGCAAAATACATTATAGGAACTAAGTGGAGGTGCAATTTAGCGGGTCGAACATGAGGCGTATGTTGCAGGGGATCCTAACGATCACGGATTACAAAAATAAAGCCAGCCATATCACGGACACCATCGCCGCCCTACTGGACGAGCTAAACACCTTTTTGTCCCGAGTCGAGCACATCGACGACTCTGAGCGGCCGAGGTGACCCAAGACAACAACATAGCAAGGCAGCAACACATGACAACAACATGGTAGCAACACAATAAATCAACATGGTAGCAGCACAAAACATGGTACAAACATTATTGGGCACAGACAATAGCACAAAGGGCAACAATACATCACGCAAAGCAGCCACAACTGTCAGTAAGAGTGTCCATGATTGAGTCTTTGAATGAAGAGATTGAGATCAAACTGTCCAGTTTGAGTGATTGTTGCAGCTCATTCCAGTCGCTAGCTGCAGCGAACTGAAAAGACGAGCGACCCAGGGATGTGTGTGCTTGGGGACCTTTAACAGAATTACTGGTAGGCCCACTATGATACTCGCAAAACTTGATTTAAAGCCACAATATAAGTATTTTCCCTATAAACAATGCCGTGACTTACTTTTGATATATTACCCTAATAAAGTTAAGCAACTTTAGTGAAGGTTTGGTGTGGCTTGGCTATTATTAGTCTTAGCTACTCCAAGCCTATGAAGGCAGTACGCACCGGCACTTTGACTCCGACAGTTGAACTTGAGGTGAGGAAGAATATTTTGGGGCTACCAGTTAATTCTTTAATCTAACAATATAATGCTTATCTTTACGGAAAAAATCGGATATAAAATTGACAAATTAGCCTCCTTCTGTATGTCTATACAGTGGGGCAAAAAAGTATTTAGTCAGCCACCAATTGTGCAAGTTCTCCCACTTAAAAAGATGAGAGAGGCCTGTAATTTTCATCATAGGTACACTTCAACAATGACAGACAAAATGAGAAAAGAAATCCAGAAAATCACATTGTAGGATTTTTAATGAATTTATTTGCAAATTATGGTGGAAAATAAGTATTTGGTCAATAACAAAAGTTTATCTCAATACTTTGTTATATACCCTTTGTTTGGGTATGCATATGACATGCATATTATTAATGTTTGCTCTCTATGTACAATCAAGGGCCAGCCGTGCTGCCCTGTTCTGAGCCAATTGCAATTTTTGAACGCTCAACACCCATTGAATATGTCTGGTGTCAGTAAACGTTGGCAACAAAGCGTAATTCAATTGAATATGTCTGGTTTCAGTAAACGTTGGCAACAAAGCGTAATTCAATTGTTGCCAGCAGAAAAGTTACAGTCACCAACGCTCTGGATAACATGAAAAAAGCCTAACCAGCTCTGCTAGGGCGAGTAAAATGGTCAGAGTGGGGTGTTCTCTCATTATTTGTCTGGAAGTAGCTGGCCAATGTTAGCCAGTTAGCTTGGGTGCTTGACTGTAGTTGTGAGGTCAGAGCTTTCGGAACAACCCTACTTATTGGCCAGAGCATCCAGTGTGCGTTCAGAACGTGAAACCACAGATAGAGCGAGTAATGTTCAGTCAGCTGTTCTCTCTCTCTTAGATGTAGCTGGCAAGTTAGTACAGAATGGTTGGATCAACATTTAAAGAAATGGGTGGGTGAGGTGGGGTGGTCACATATGCATAACGTATTGGATGGAAAATTGACAGATAAAGGCGGTATCCTTTCCAAGTTACAGTATTTCATCCATACAGTTTTAATGACATCACAAAATGAAAACAATGACATTTGTTTTCTACATCTCCACACTGATAGTTCTCCACATTCTTTATGTTAGAATTATTGTTCCATTATCCACTTTTTGGACTTTAGACGGGCAAAGGTCTCTGAAAACAAAGGGGCATTCCTTTAGCCAATACTGGAGGGTGGAGAGAGTCCTCTCCCGCTTAATTTACGACTGGGTGTGGAGGTGTCAAAACCCCCAAACCAGTTCCCTCCTCCCCTTTGCGGGTGAGAGAAGGTCCATTATTGTCAGCTATTGCCATGCTGATCTGACCCATTGCGATCCTCACAGGACAGGAATGACACTGGATTATGTTGGAAAGGCTTCCATTAAAGAACAACCACTGTGATCTGTTAGACAGGTCACTCTTTATCCACAATATAGCAAGGGTGTAAATCCATAACACATACAGTACCAGTCAAAAGTTTGGACACACCTACTCATTCAAGGGTTTTTCTTTATTTTTACAATTCTCTACACTGTAGAATAATAGTGAAGGCATCAAAACTATGAAATTACACATATGGAATCATGTAGTAAATAAAAAAGTGTTAAACAAATTTAAATATATTTTAGATTTTAGATTCCTCAAAGTAGCCACACTTTGCCTTGATGACAGCTTTGCACAGTCTTGGCATTCTTTCAACCAGCTTCACCTGGAATGCTTTTCCAACAGTCTTGAAGAAGTTCCCACATATGCTGAGCACTTGTTGGCTGCTTTTCCTTCACTCTGCGGTCTGACTCATCCCAAACCATCTCAATTGGGTTGAGTTCGGGTGATTGTGGAAGCCAGGTCATCTGATGCAGCGCTCCATGACTCTCCTTCTTGGTCAAATAGCCCTTACAGACTGGAGGGGGGTTTTGGGTCATTGTCCTGTTGAAAAACAAATGATAGTCCCACTAAGCGCAAACCAGATGGGATGGGGTATCGCTGCAGAATGCTGTGGTAGCCATGTTGATAAAGTGTGCCTTGAATTCTAAATAAATCAGTGACAGTGTCACCAGAAAATCACCCCCACACCATCACAACTCTTCCTTCATTCTTCACAGTGGGAACCACACTACCGGAGATCATCCGTTCAACTACTCTGCATGTCACAAAGACACAGATGTTGGAATCAAACATTTCAAATTTGGACTCATCAGAACAAAGGACAGATTTCCACCGGTCTAATGTCCATTGCTCTTGTTTCTTGGCCCAAGCAAGTCTCTTCTTCTTATTGGTGTAGTGGTTTAGTAGTGGTTTCTTTGCAGCAATTTGACCATGAAGGCCTGATTCACACAGTCTCCTCTGAACAGTTGATTTTGAGATGTGTCTGTTACTTGAACTCCGTGAAACATTTATTTGGGTGCAGTTTCTGAGGCTGGTAACTAATGAACTTATCCTCTGCAACAGAGGTAACTCTGGGTCTTCCTTTCCTGTGGCAGTCCTCATGAGAGCCAGTTTCATCATAGCGCTTGATGATTTTTGCGACTGCACTTGAAGAAACTTTCAAAGTTCTTAATGTTCCGTATTGACTGACCTTCATGTCTTAAAGTAATGATGGACGGTCGTATGTCTTTGCTTATTTGAGCTGTTCTTGCCATAATATGGACTTGGTCTTTTACCAAAAAAGGCTATCTTCTGTTTACCACCCCTACCTTGTCACAACATAACTGATTGGCTCAAACACATTAAGAAGGAAAGAAATTCCACAAATGAACTTTTAACAAGGCACACCTGTTAATTGAAATGCATTCCAGGTGACTACCTCATGAGGCTGGTTGAGAGAATGCCAAGAGTGTGCAAAGCTGTCATCAAGGCAAAGGGTGGCTACTTTGAAGAGTCTAAACAACAACAACAACAAATATATATATAAATATATATATTTTTCCCGAACACTTTTTTGGTTACTACATGATTCCATATGTGTTATTTCATAGTTTTGATGTATTCATTATTATAATACAATGTAGAAAATAGTAAAAATACAGAAAAACCCTGCAATGAGTAGGTGTGTCCAAACTTTTGACTGGTACTGTACGTTTTTCCAGCAGCAGACTATGATCGATAACGTCAAAAGCCGTACTGAAGTCTAACAAAACAGCCCCCACAATCTTTTTTATCATCAATTTCTCTCAGCCAATCATCAGTCATTTGTGTAAGTGATGTGCTTGTTGAATATCCTTCCCTATAAGCGTGCTGAAAATCTGTTGTCAATTTATTTACTGTAAAATAGCATTGTATCTGGTCACACACAATTGAATATCCCTTTGAGCATGGTGAAGTTATTAAATACACTACGGATGGTATATCAATACACCCAGTCATTACAAAGACACAGGTGTCCTTCCTAACTCAGATGCTGGAGAGGAAGGAAACCGAGCAGAAATTTCACCATGAGGCCAATGGTGACATTTAAACAGTTACAGAGTTTAATGGCTGTGATAGGAGAAAACGGATGATCGATCAACAACATTGTAGTTACTCTACAATACTAACCGAATTGACAGAGTGAAAAGAAGGAAGGCTGTACAGAAAACATGCATCCTGTTTGCAACAAACCACTAAAGTAATACTTAAAAAAATGTGGCAAAGCAATTCACTTTTTGTCCTGAATACAAAGTGTGTTGTTTGGGGCAAATCCAACACAACACATTACTGAATACCACTCTCCATATTTTCAAGCATAGTGGTGGCTGCATCATGTTATGGGTATGCTTGTAATCGTTAAGGACTGGGGAGTTTTTCAGGATAAAAAAAGAAACGGAACGGAGCTAAGCACAGGCAAAATCCTGGAGGAAAACCGGGTTTAGTCTGCTTTCTACCAGACGCTGGGAGAGGAATCACCTTTCAGCAGACAACCTTTAACACAAGGCCACATCTACACTGGAGTTGCTTACCAAGAAGACAGTGTCCGAGTTACATTTTGACTTAAATCTACTTGAAAATCTATGGCAAGACCTGAAAATGGTTGTCTAGCAATGATCAACAACCAATTTGACAGAGCTTGAAGAATTTTTTAAAGAATAATGGGCATATATTGCCCAATCCAGGTGTGGAAAGCTCTTAGGCAGCTGTGATCACTGCCAAATGTGATTATAACATGTATTGACTAATAATTTATATATACACTAGGTGCATAATAGGGGGCGCTGTATTGAAGCCACCATGCCTCCATCTTGGCCCTCCCTCACGATTGTAGAAATAGAAATGCATACATTCATGTCTACATTCGTGTTTGAAAGATTTATTCTATTAGACACCTTAATGCATACTTTTAACATATATTATATGAGCAAAAAAAAAAAAAGATGAACAAATATAGAAAAACATTTTCCTTTTAGAGATTGCAACGTTTAAAAAAAATGCATGTCATTTTGTCTTTGAAACATGTAATTGAATTACTGTAGAATTCCATTCATTCCAATGGAGGACTGCTCCTACTGGGGTGTGCCATTATGGCCGACCGGTGGCTTCAAAGCCTCTCACTGGCTAATACATAGCATCAACAATCCAGGTTTTATATACCGTTTAAGTCTGAAGTTTACATACACCTTAGCCAAATACATTTAAACTCGGTTTTTCACAATTCCTGACATTTAATCCTAGTAAAAATTCCCTGTCTTAGGTCAGTTAGGATCCCCACTTTATTTTAATAATGTGAAATGTCAGAATTTCCAATGGGTCAGAAGTTTACATTTACTCAATTAGTATTTGGTAGCATAGTCTTTAAATTGTTGAACTTGGGTCAAATGTTTCGGGTAGCCTTCCAAAACCTTCCCACAATAAGGGAAGGTTTCGGTGAATTTTGGCCCATTCCCCTATACAGAGCTGGTGTAACTGAGTAGGCCTCCTTGTTCGCACATACTTTTTCAGTTCTGCCCACATTTTCTATAGGATTGAGGTCAGGGCTTTGTGATGGCCACTCCAATACCTTGACTTTGTTGTCCTTAAGCCATTTTGCCACAACTTTGGAAGTATGCTTGGGGTCATTGTCCATTGGAAAACCCATTTGCGACCAAGTTTTAACTAATAACTGATTGATGTCTTGAGATGTTGCTTCAATATATCCACATCATTTTACCACCTCATGATGCCATCTATTTTATGAAGTGCACCAGTCCCTCCTGCAGCAAAGCACCCCCAGAACATGATGCTGCCACCCCCGTGCTTCACGTTTGGGATGGTGTTCTTCGGCTTGCAAGCCTCCCCCTTTTTCCTCCAAACATAACGATGGTCATTATGGCCAAACAGTTCTATTTTTGTTTCATCAGAGCAGAGGAAATTTCTCCAAAAAGTACAATCTTTGTCCCCATGTGCAGTTGCAAACCGTAGTCTGGCTGTTTTATGATGGTTTTTGAGCAGTTGCTTCTTCCTTGCTGAGCGGCCTTTCAGGTTATGTTGATATAGGACTCGTATAACTGTGGATATAGATACTTTTGTACCTGTTTCCTCCTGCATCTTCACAAGGTCCTTTGCTGTTGTTCTGAGATTGATTTGCACTTTTTGCACCAAAGTACGTTCATCTCTAGGAGATAGAACGCGTCTCCTTCCTGAGCGGTATGACGGCTGCATGGTCCCATGATGTTTATACTTGCGTGCTATTGAATTTATATGTTCAAATGAATGATTAGAATATTCCACCCCGAAACTATATAATTGTATGTAATTGATTAGAATCATCAATGAAATACATTAGAATCATCAAATTATTATTAATGATGTGTGTAGTCTTAGTCAGTAAAATTATAATAAATTATGTGTGTAGTTTTAGTCAGAATTAGGGTAAAACAATATATATGTACAGTATGTTTCTAAAGTGTCTTAAACACAGACTGTCTGAGCAAGATTCGGTGCCGACCTTGGCTGGGGGCCACTGAGAGTACTTCCCAGGGTCTCCCTATCTTGAGGGAGGACGGGGAGTGATTCTCACGTACTCCCCTAATCTTTGTCAGCTGGGTAGTGGGACAGTGTGTGCGTAGGATACCTAATGTTTGTGTGTGTAAGTATGTGCGTAAGGAGTCTGTTTGTGTGTGAAAGTATGTGCGTAAGAAGCCAGTATAAAATGGTTTTGTACAACTAACTAGCGCTCTCGTATATAAACTTTCTGACTATCGTAGCTGGACCTCTGTCTGTTTTCATTTCAACCAGTTTCTTACAAATTCTGGGGTGCAGACTGAGTAGTTAATTGAAGTTCAGTTTATGATCCTTGAGAACATAATTCTCGTAACAGTGGTACCTTCAGGCGTTTTGAAATTGCTCCCAAGGACGAACCAGACTTGTGGAGGTCTATAATTTTTTCTTCTTCTGAGGTCTTGGTTGATTTCTTTTGATTTTCCCATGATGTCAAGCAAAGAGGCACCGAGTTTGAAGGTAGGCCTTGAAAAACAACCACAGGTACACCTCCAATTGACTCAAATGATGTCAATTAGCCATCAGAAGCTTCTAAAGCCATGACATCATTTTTATGAATTTTACAAGTTGTTTAAAGGCACAGTCAACTTAGTGTATGTAAACTTCTGACCCACTGGAATTGTGATACAGTGAATTATAAGTGAAATAATCTGTCTGTAAACAATTGTTTGAAAAATTACTTGTGTCATGCACAAAGTAGATGTCCTAACCAACTTGCCAAAACTATAGTTTGTTAACAAGAAATTTGTGGAGTGGTTGAAAAACTAGTTTTAATGACTCCAACCTAAGTGTATGTAAACTTCCGACTTCAACTGTACATGATTGGTATTGACTCAGGGGGTTATACTAATCTAGTCAAGATATATCTATATATATATATATATATCTTTTTTTACAAATGTTGGAATTTTTCTTCCACATTTCAGAGTATTTTATATAGATCGTTGACAAAAATGACAATTAAATCAATTTTAATCCCACTTTGTAACACAACAAAATGTGGAAAAAGTCAAAAGGTGTGAATACTTTCTGAAGGTACTGTAGATGTATTCTCATAACTCGCGACCTACACAAAAGCTTCAAGTTCCTCTGCGTGCACATCACTGAAGACCTGAAATGGTCCCTCCGCATCGACACTGTGGTGAAGATGCAAAAACGCCTCTTCAACCTCAGGAGGCTGAAGGAAGTCTCACAAACTTCTACAGATGCACCTTCGTCAACAGAGAGTGGTGCGGTCAGCCCAATGCATCACCAGGGGCGCATCTCCAGGACATCTACAGCACTAGGTGTCACAGGTAGGCGAAGAAGACCATCAAGGACGTCAGCCAACCGAGCCACGGCCATTTCACCCCTGCTACCATCTAGCAGACTAAGACAGTACAGGTGCATCAAAGCCGGGAAAGACGAACTGAAAAACAGCTTCTATCTCCAGGCCATGAGACTGTTGAAATCATTTCCAGCCAGCCTCTGCCCGGTATCCTGCCCTGCATCTTAGACACTGTCACTAGCCGGCTATCAAACATCACTCTACTCTTAGAAACTGCTGCCCTATGTATATAGAGGCATTGACCACTGGTCACTTTAACAATTTGTTCTGAAATCGTTTCTGTAGTTAGACAGATAAGATAAGCATTCCTGCAACATTATTTTGTTGAAATTGAATTTGATCTCCGAAATTAAGCTAATCGATTACTCACTTTATATGTATTTACTGTATTCTCGACATAGCTCATCCTATATAACTACTGCTGTACATACCTTTTCCTACTAAAATATTGTCCATACTGTCTATACAACCATATTTATATATTCCGGACTCTGACATTGCTCGTTCTGATGGGGGGGGGGTATTTGTGCATTCGTATTGTACTGTTAGACACTTACTGCACTGCTGCAGCTAGAATTATTTGCATTTTACTACACCGACTTTAACATCTTCTACTCTTGTGTATGCGACAAATACACTTCAATTTGATTTGTCCTCTCAAATGCCCAGGGCCCACTTTGGGTCCCGACCCATTCATAGTTGAAGAAACCCTGCCTCTCCAGTCCAACCACATAAAGAGATGAGAGCTTGTCCTTTAAGGGAGAGTAACGTTTCTCTAAAACAACAAAACAGCGGCAGAAAAAGGAAACAGGATTAGCGGCAACATCTGATATCTTGCAAAATAAACAAGAGCGCCATGCTTCATTGTGGAGGGAAAGTGGCAATTTGGAGCATGGACAGGCATAACAACAACTGGTCCCATTCCTGTTTAGAAAGAAGAAACCATAAATGCATTGTCACGAGAGATTGAGTATGATAGAAAACCACTGGTGTGACAAGTGTGTTCAGTAGGGGCCTTCTATGTTATATTTTTTATAAAATGTCATACAGTTTCTAATTTGTGTATTTAAACAACGGGTCAAAATTGACAAAAAAAACACTTCAATTTATGATCATCAAATCCAATGTATATTTCAGACTACTTGCATACACAGAGTAGTAGGCCACTGCTAGATGCCCCTGGCTGCCTGTTGGCTCTGTTGAAGGTGATAGAGAGCGAAGAAGAGAGGGGTGGGAATAACTGACCTGGTTTGAGTGGAAAGAATGTCCTCTGAGTGAAAACAACTTCCAGGGAGCTCAGCTTACTATCCAGCTAGTAGGTCAAAACTAGGAGTCTGCATGCAGTGGCATACCACAGTTTTGCTGGGTCTGAGCAAGCCCCCCCCCCCAAACAACAATTATTTTTTTTTGGGGGGGGGGGGACAGCTAACTTCCTACAATTCTACACATTTTGCCATGGTGCAGAGAAAAGTGCAGTTTTATAACGAATCTCATGCCATCACACACATTTTGCAATGAGGCTGAGAGAAAATGCTGCTGTTTTAAAGCTAATTTCTTGCAATTTTACACATATTGCCAAGGGGCAGAAAAAAATTCTGCATTTCCATATATGGTACACAGCAAAAATAAGGCTGGCAGGAGGAGAAACAAAACCCAGAAATATGGTGCATACTGCCATCTAGTGGACTACAAATATTGAAAACTCCAAGTGTAAATAGTCTAAAATAGACTCAAACAGTGCATTAAAATAGTCTAAAATAGACTTTTCTTTAAATTGGATCAGTATAATCACCAAATTTTGGTCTGGTCAGGGTTAAAAAGAGCAGGAGAGGTGCATGCCACTGCCTGGTAGCTAAATTAGGTCACACTGGATGACAAATTTTCAGGTCATGTGTACAGCCGTTTATAGGCGGGAGGGAGGAAGGCAATTTAACGGCAGCCCTCAATTCAAGCCCTCTGTTCCTCCAACAACACACACTGAGATGTTGAATACACAAGCCATTTGTAAGTCTAGCAGGCTGGCACTTTGTGACCTACTACGCAAAAGGCATCCTGTGCTATAATCACATACAAGCCTTACTGTAGATAAAGCTGTAAAATGGACTTTGATGCTCCCAGCCTCTATCTGGGTCAAATTGACAAAATCTCCTGGAATCTATTTTTATGCCCATTTTCTTTTAAAACAGACTTGTAATAAGGAATTTAACAATTCCACGCCAGGCAGTTTATTACAGTTGGCAAACAATGTCGAGATGTAGAAAATAAACATTTGCACTTTATCATCTTAAAAATGTAGACTAATTTGGCAGAGGCACTATGCAGCCAATTTTGTTGGATCTGATGGGAATTTGGTCAATAGAATAAGTAAAAATATGGATTATCAATGTTTTAATAGACGTGTGTGAGCCCTTGATATAGGATTGCTTAGTGTCAAAGGTTTTTCCACAACTCAACCGTCTTGGGTTTTCGGCAGGTTCTGGTTCTCACTGTAATTACACCACCTTATGGCCAAACAGCACTGTGTGAACTAATCTTGGGTATTGAGCTTTTCAGATCTACTATAGAAATGAAAGCTAGCTAGACCCTTTGATGTATCAAAATTCATCAGGGTACAGTATGGATTTTTAATCAGCTACATCATATTACTTATTACTCATTGGAGCATTCAACACAGGAGTGTTTTGTTTTGTGGCCATCGATACCGGATAAGGTTTCCATAAAAAATAAAAAACTGCCCAACCCTTATCAGAAGATGCCACCAAAAATAGCTGTGTTTGCTGTGTCATTTAGAGGTTTTGTCCATCTGGTCAGTGCAGTACATCTCAGATCCTTCCAGAAGCTGAACACCCACACAAAGCCTGGGCTGTCTTAGTCTGTCGCAGCCAGTCAAGCCCATGAGGGTTGGTTTCAGGGTAAAATGCAGGCAACTAGAACCAGAATAAAACAAATAGCTTTAACTTCTCACATGGAGAAGTGTTTTATTATTTGAGAATGGGGATGTTATCAGCTGTTACCAAAAAGGTTTCATTCCTCGGCGAAAGACCAAAACATACATTTTTTCTGGACAGAGTCAAATAAAGAAAAAAAATATATATATAAAAAAAATAAAAAGGGGGATTTTTTTGTTGTTGCTGACTGTGTACACACAAATCGCAGAAGTGGCCATAACGCACATCTAACTGGGAAACTGTGAACTCCCCTTCCAGGACCCCATCATTTGGCCTCGTGAGGAAATAATAGCATACAAGAAACCCCATAAACAACCTCCTGCGGTACCTTGATTAGGTTCAAATTAACTGAACCAAGCAGGGTATGCCCAGACAGGTCTTTCCAATTCAAATTAAGAGGTAAATTATGGACACATACTGAAGCCAAGTTGGAATGGTATTTAGTCATGTTTATGTAACTTTCAAATTCAATGAACCAAATTAAAAGCAAAGTGTAACTTTAAAAAAAAACAGGAACAAACAAATATTTCCACTACAAAAATGTTACTGGAAAGACTAAAAAAAGATCACGGGAAACAAGTTGACAATGAAAGGCAGTTTCAATAAAATAAAAACATAGGACTAAGTACAGCTTGCATACTCAATTATATCAGAAAGAAACAAAGCACTGTATCAAAATTACAGTTGACAGAAGAGTATCTTCTAATCAACTGAATCATTTAAACCTTTGAGGTTTCTTTTACATTTCAGATATTAAAAGATGTCACAGGGCATGATGGGGGAAAAAAAGAAATATATACACACTTTTTTTTCCTCCCAGTCGTCCCTCTTTGGTCGCTCATTAAATAGCAATCTTTTCTCAAACCTTTTCGATTTCAAAAAAAATATCAAAATAAAAATAAAATGCACTGCCATCACATGCCCACTTCCACATCGAGAAGGGCAGGCTTGATCTAATACTCTG
Source organism: Salvelinus alpinus (assembly GCF_045679555.1). NCBI lineage: Eukaryota > Metazoa > Chordata > Actinopteri > Salmoniformes > Salmonidae > Salvelinus > Salvelinus alpinus. The sequence goes on along the minus strand of NC_092101.1, from coordinate 11,124,671 downwards.
ATGTGTCGATTTAGCAAAGGACGTTTGTTAAAAATGACAGAATATAAGTGTAGAAAGACTTAGCGTAGAAAGGCCTAGCACGTGTAGAAAGGCCTAGCACGGATCAGAACTACTGATCATGATAAAATGGCTACGTAAAATATGGAGAAATTACAAGCAGGTAGGAATCAAACCATTAGACATGGCAGGATTTTGTATTGTCACCGTCAACCATGTATGTGGCACACAGACACACAAAAGCCACAAGAATTGGACAACAACCTTTCTGCAAACTTCAGAACCCCTCCCCGTGCCCAGCAACAACAAAAAACAATGGCGTAGGTTATTTTTATGTCACAGCAAGAAGACACTACTTTTCTACTAGCTAAGAAAGATTTAAGTGATAGTTAGCCTAGAAATTATATTACAAGAACCAAGGAGATATCCCCTTGCAAGAACAAATGTGTAGCCTTTCCAATCTCATTTAGTTCCCCCCCCCCACTCCTCTATTATTGTAAGTATGGAAAACAAGTACCCCTTCACCCTTTTTGGTTTACTTGTGACCCCCCTTGCTGGTTTTGAAGGAAACCTGCAGTATCTTGTCTCCAAGCCGGTAACCGTTGAGGCTGGCGATGGCCATGGCCGCCTCCTCGTAGTTGGTCATGGTGACGAAGCCGAAGCCTTTGCACTTATTGGTGTTGAAGTCGCGGATGACCTTGACGTTGGTGACGGCTCCGAAGGGCCCGAACATCTGCCACAGGATGCCCTCGTCAGCGTCCTGGCCCAGGTTGTAAATGAAGATACACCAGCCGGCCGTGGAGTTCCCTTCAGCGCTGACCGTAGACATGCTGCTCATGTGGTCTACACTCATCGGAGAGAACCTGCCAGGGGAACAGAACAACGGTTCTTCAAATACTACTCCATAGATGCCGGTTTAAAATAACCCACAAACAAGGTGCAGGCCTGATGACAAAGGAAATACAGAATATAAATCACGAACAATTCAGGGGTCTAGGTTGTCTGGGGTTCTAGTCTCAACTCCCCGAGATCACAAAAATACCCTTGCTAACAACCGGGCACTGATATGCATTGTGTAGCGCAGTCGGCCACTCACCTGAATCTCTGGGCCTGGTGGTGTACTGGGCCCCCAAAGCGCCGACCCTGGTTGTGGTTGAGTTGGTTGATGACCTGGGAGTTCTTGGCCTGGTTGGGGTTGGCAGCAAACTTCACTGTGATGGGCTCTGAGGCCCCAGGGGGTTTCTGCCCATTCAGGTCTTTAATGGCATCCTCCGCCTCAGCCCGTTTGTCAAAGCGGATAAAGGCCACACCCCTGGACAGGCCTGAGAAGCAAGGGGAGGAAATGGAGAAGCCATTAATGGAATAGGCTACAGATGCCCAAAAATTGTTTTGCCCTAATAGTTAGGATTTGGAGAGTGGAAAGTCCACTTGAGTGGCATCACTTGTGCTCATTTAATTGAGTCAGCCTGAATGAGAAATATTTGTGCAGTGCCTGCCTACCTGAGGCCTGATCGACCAAGACACGTGAGTTGATGATCTGGCCATAGCGTGTGAACATATCCTCCACGTCTTTCTGGGTCATGGTCTTGGGCAGCCCACTAATGTAAAGATTGGCATCCTTAATACCGTCAGAGCTCGGCCTGGCGAAGGACACCTGATGAGACGACAGGTCAGTTTCCATTGTGCAATTTAAAGGAAAAATATGTATTAAAAAAAAGAATGCTTTGGAATTAATTTGACAATTACAAACATGTTTTTTTTTATCAGATTCAAAATCAAAAACTCCCAAAATGTCTCGTAAACTTTAAAAGCAAAACAAAAGAACAAAATAAATATTAAAATCCACGAAATTCTGTCAGTGGTGAGCAGCTACTAAATTAAGTAAATATAATTTCTAAAAATAGGTCCATTTTGAAAAGTTAAAAGCTATAAAAGGAAAATTAAAATAAATGTAATTGTGAAATGCAGGGCTTTGAGTCGGCACAACGTCACACTCAAGCAAAACTAACTCTGCAATAACCAGTAGTGTTAAATTAAAAACTAAAGTAGTCTGAACAAAATGAATAAGCTTCATTATAAATATGTGCCGAAAATAAAACCATGTCAGGTTACCCACACAGGCAAACTGCTTCAAATCAAACTTTCCAAAACCGATAAATTATAGAACAAAAACATTTAAATATGACATGATTGTTTAAGTAGACATGTTACCCAAATACCTTTATATGCTTTTGCAAATAGACACTTTGCAGGAGGGCTCCCCCTCAACTGCCCAGGGACTACTTGAGAAACATATCACATCCATCAGTTGAAACATGAAAACACCTGATTGCACGTTACCTTGATAGTTTTAGACTGTAGTCTCAGCCCATTGAGGGTATTGATAGCCCTTTCTGCATCACTAGCGTTAACATAGTTAACAAATCCGTACCCTAAACTGTGGCCTGGAGAAAAAAAAGGGGGGAAAAACAACAAAATAAAATAACAAAAGTTTGTCCATATTTACAGATTGGATACCAGTCTCCCACAGGAGATATCAGCACAATGCATGCATTTTGGCAAAAACATTTGCAAAGGAAAACATTTTCTGCGAAATATGGCCCAAGAAAAAAAGACCCACATTGAAATAGTGTAAATGAAAAAACATTTTTCAAATAGAAGGGAGAACAGCCTTATATAATAACAATAGATTCAAACGTTAGTATTCTATCAAAATTATTTAGGGGTCACGTTAATGCAGGATTCTGAAAAAGGTCAAACAGAAAAAATATCTTGCTGCATTTAGTAAACGCAGATCAAAAATGGTAAATTCTGCTCGGCTTCAGTCAGGGAACGCGCAAAATCATTACAAATGTAAAAGGACTAATTTGGTGCGTCAGTTGCACTTCGCTCAGATTCAAAAGGCACTCGCACATCTGAGACATCTTTGTTGCAAGTGCATTGTAAATTGAATAAGAAAAATGAAGAAACCCGCAGACTGCTCTTGCTAGTATCACTGCTCTTTATTAAGCTTTATGTAACGGCCTCAAGGCCTTCGTCAGAGCTTTTGGGGCCTTGAGGCCGATACGCAAAGCTTAATTTCTCACCTCCACTCAGATAAAGTATCTTTGCTCATCATTGGATCACCAGACTCACTGATGTGTAGCGTACTTTTCTCCAGTACTTTCCTCCGGTGTAGTTTTTCTTCAGTAGTAGGTTCAAATGCAAGACTAACTTCAAGTAAAACACTTGACTTACAATATATAATGCAGGTGAAATGTTTTTTAAATTATTTATTTTAATTTTAAATGGTCTACGCTGTGAAAATGCAGATTTACAAAAAGCTAATGCGACCCTTGATATCGAACACTTAATTTCAAAAAAACTTGAACGCCCTCTTTCCAATAAATATTCACACGTTACAATTTTCAATTTGAAACTAAATAGAAACCCATTATAACTAGTCACCAAAGAAAAGGTATTTAATGCTTGGTTTTACAATATGGAGTTATCACCAAATCTAATAACATAGAGCAGCCATAATGCCCAATGAAACAAGAAAACAACAGCAAAGACCATAAACAAAACTCCCCAAAGACCACCATTAAAAGAGATAGTCAAGTAACGAAAGTTTAAAGAACAGATGTAACAAGGTGTAAATATAGCACAGAAAAACAGGAGTTGAAAAAAAAAAAAAAATACTATCCCTGATCCCAACACCAAATCAGGTAGTCTGCAATTTAAAAAAAACTTAGTATCAAAATACATTTAGTAAAATAATTTTAGGAAACACAGGAGTGGCATACAAAGTAAAATACAATTACAGTAACCAACAAATAATGCATTGAATATACAGACTAGTAATCAAGAAAGAAAATATTGGTAAAGTCAAACAAAAATATTTGATGTCACATTCAACATCAGACTTTTGTAGTGGACTACATGTGCACAGACACAGAAGGCCAGGGCCATTGTACCACCTTCTGGAGAGTGATTAAAGTAAATGAACTGAGGTCAAAAGAAAAGGGTTTGGACTCACTCTGGTTTTTGTGATAGGGATTACCTGCCACTTTATCGCGGATGAGTTTGGCAGACTCCACCTCGCCGATGCTGCTGAAGAGACTCCGCAACTCGTCCTGGCTCATGTTTTGGGGCAGGTAATTGACGATAAGGTTGGTTTTGGCATCTTTAGGCTCATCTGCCATGTGTTCGTCGTAATCGTTATCATAAACTACTTGCTATAATTTCACGAGAATGGGATGAGAATAAGTGAGCCATTCTGAAGACAACTTCATCAAGGGTGATAAACAGTAAACTAGTTCCGATCATAGAGAATTGTGCCCATGTTCCAAAAGAATAAGACATGCAAAACAGAATGCTTTCTCAAAATACAGCCAAAGTTGAATCATCTGGGGACTTACCTTTATGTTAATTGAACCCTTACTTCCATGCCGTTGTGACTCTCTGTTGTCACCCTGACAACTCTGTACCTCACACACCTGCAAGAGAAACACTGGTTAATTTACAATCCTTTGACGCAGACAACTGAGCACTTGACACCATTCCACTCCTTTTCCTAGTTCATTTCACAACAGTCATAATACAATGCAGGCCAAAACTTCTGCGCAACAGCACAATGCATCCCAGTGGGCATACAACATGATAAAGACGTATTTTACTGGTTGAAATCTGGTCGGGACGTCTTATAACCAGATCACAACCAGATTAGTGTTTTTCAAGAAATCTTAATTTAGTTGATATTTGGTTCAAATCTGACCAGTTATCCACACTGAACAAACATATTAAAACCAACAATTTAAAAGATTTTACTGCGTTAGAGTTCATAAGGAAATCAGTCAAATAAATAAATTAGGCCCTAATCTATGGATTTCACATGACTGCCTCATGCAGCATGACATATTTTACATGGTTGATCAGGCTGTTGATTGTGGCTTGTGGAATGTTGTCCCACTACCCTTCAATGGCTGTATGAGGTTGCTGGAACACGCTGTTGTACACGTCGATCCAAAGCATCCCAAACATGCTCAATGGGTAAATGTCTGGTGAGTATGCAGGTCATGGGGGGGGGGACAGTGTCAGCTTCCGGGAATTATGTGCAGATCCTTGCGACATGGGGCTGTGGCATTATGCAAACGGCGGCGGATGAATGGCAAGAAAATGGGCCTCAGGATCTCGTCACGCTATCTGTGCATTCAAATTGCTGTCGATAAAACGCAATCGTGTTCGTTTTCAGTAGCTTATGCCTGCCCATACCATAACCCCACCATCGAGCAAACCGCTCACCCACACGATTCCATACATGTTGTCTGCAATCTGCCCGGTACAGTTGAAACCATCCATAAAGAGCATACTGTTCCAGCTTGCCAGTGGCCATCGAAGGTGAGCATTAACCACTGAAATCAGTTACCACTGCAAACTGCAGTCAGGTCAAGATCCTGGTGAGGACGACGAGCACGCAGATGAGCTTCCCGGAGACGTTTTCTGACAGTTTGTGCAGAAATTCTTTGGTTGTGCAAACGCCCAGTTTCATCAGCTATTCGGGTGGCTGGTCCGAGACAATTTTGTTCAGTATATATGAGCAAGATGCTCTTTTGTGAAGACATTTATTTTTAATTTAACCTTTATTTAAAGTGTGTTAGATTCTGGGTTAAACTTGGAACATTGTTATACTAGAGACATGATACATGTGGTATCATTCCCAGAGACTATGTATATTATTACAGGAGATAGCTCGTAGGAGAGGGAGGACAGCTAACCGTGCACAATATAGGGACTATTATGAAGTTAAATTGAACATTACATAAACCCCGATCATGGTGAAAGTAGAAGAGATAGTGGTGGCATTTCAGACAGCATGGTAAACTTTTAAGAAACCTGTGGCGCAGAGTTTTGTTAGGTTGGATATTCTTCCAACTCATTAATCTTCCCCAATTTCTAACAGCCGGCGAACACTTGACAGATTACATATAGTAGTTATTCTCACGGCAGTCGCTGTAGGGACAGTAATTGAAGGAGGCTATAATCATGGGCCATGTTAGTAGTAGCAGGGGTTACTTTAGTAGCATTGTAGGGTTATCAGTTTATGAGGACTCATGTCACATGGCTGGGTAGCTGGTAAGTGGGAGGCCGATGGGAAACGGGGGCTGTTATTCAAATGTCACAAACTAGTGATCTTGCCATAAGGGGGGAGGCGATGTTGTCAGGAAATGACCCATGCGTCGCAGTGTGTATATCCTCAGGTGAAAGCAGCATGAGGAGCAGGAGATAACCACGGGCAGGGGCTGAATTCCGGAGAGTGAGTGTACATCAAGATACACCAGGCGGGGTGTTGGGACAGTGTTGGTCTGGTCCACACACAGTACTCCTTACAGCACCTGCAGCGGTAAAGATAGTCATGTCTCTCCTCGGTGGGTGCACAGTACTCACGGGAAGTGAGGTCCAGCTGCATAATGGGTGAGCTTGAAGACACCATGACAGAGGAAGCGGAGCGAGAGAGACTAGATTCCACTGTAGACATGCAGATGGGTTGGGTCTGGGAGCTACTTTAACATCATAGTTGGGTTAGCTGCTTTTTTGGTTAATGCATCATATGAAAGGATAGATGTTGGGGGTAATTGTACTCTCAACAACATTTTGAAGCATATACAGTGCTGAGTTACCTCAAGAGGATGTAGCGTAGATTAGGGATACGCACTTGCCTATCAGGTGACGTGCCTATCAGGTGGCAATGGAGGAGATGGGGAACAAAGGGAAAAAAACATGGCTTGCAAACACCTCTCGGAACCTGGGGCCGTAAAGGCGAAGACTGGGTGAAAGCATGAGGAGGCTTTTTAGGGCTTTCATTTTTGTGGAATCCAGCAGAAAAGTATTCTGGAGGCATAGAGTCAGGTGAAGAGAGAGTTGGAATTGTCATGTCTCAGACTTTGGGTTTCATGCATATATAATTACGCATAGCTTACCACATTGTTAATAGTGTTATGTTTTGTGTTTCTCGTTGCTTTGCGAGTTTTGTGCCATCACTCTTAGGAACCAGAGGGAGAAAGTGGAGAAACTAAAAGCAGCTCCAGCTGAAGCGGAGGAAGCCAACAACTTCAGCTGGAAAGGCATTCTGTTGTGTGATGAAGAGTGTGCATATAGACCAGCGGTCATAAGCATAACTGGGAATGTTAATCATGTTTTATTATTATTATTATTATTATTGTTTGTCCATTTAAGTAATTTCCAAGTGTATGTAATGTTGAACAGTACGGAGTTAAATGTTCCAAACGGGGGACTGTTAGATTCTGGGTTAAACTTGGAACATTGTTATACTAGAGACATGATACATCAGAAGTAATACTATAGTATCTGAGGAGTGATAGAGACTGGTTTTTACATCAGAAGTTAATGGTTATCTGTAGGAGCCAGATGGATTTGGAATGTGCTGGGTAGAGGGGAGGCAGTCACAGGATTGCTATAGGTGATACGGGTGGAGAGCTTTGGATTAGGCATCAAGGGGGTTGAGGTCAGGCCAATTTAAGGGAGAAAGAAGGGTTAACACACCATCACTTCGTCTTCCTGTCAAACCATACAAGATGTAAGGGTTGGAGAGAAGGAGTGCATCTTAAATTGGACTGATATATATATATATCACATACATACGATTACTGGCCCAACGCTGTAACCACTAGGCTACCTGCCGCCCCTCTAAGCTATAACTGCCAAACTTTTAGCCAGCTGAGTCCACAAAGTTTCTTCAGGAATGTCCGTTTCAAATCTCAGACTGATAAAGTTGTAATGTGCCAATTCTCTTCACTGCAGATCTGACCCATCACACCACTCTTCAAGAGGGCCACCACGCTCCAGTTCACCTTCTGTGCTCAGAGGTCCTTGATGAGAATCTACCCCATCACGCCACTCTTAATCATTAATAAAATAAAACAATGGGAGCTTATATACTCTGTCCCAGTATTTCTATGCGTGTAATGCCTGTGGGTGAATTATTAAACAATTACTGTATGCAGATGTGCAATTGTTAAACATTTTTAGATTTGTTTTTGCCATTGCGTGATCTATTTTAAATGTAAGAATATATGTTTCAGATTCCAACTTTAATTGGTGACTAGGAAAATAAATAGAAATATAATGAACAACGTTTTCAATATCCAACTTTATCCTCCAAAATACTTTTTACAGTAGGTAATAAGCTGTAGTCAGGTGGTCATTACCAGTTTATGAAGAGGTCTTAACTATGACCAGTAGGCTACATAGTGACCAGAATTCTGACCATTTGGTCAGAATAAATGTCACAATTATGACCAACTGGTTGTTTGGTTGGCCAGAAAAATGCATCATATTCTGGTCAGTAAAAAGACTTGAAAAAAATGTCCCTTTTCAACCAGAATAAGACGTCTTTTCAACCTGGTTTTGCCCACTGGGATAGTTACAAAATAACTTTCAAAAACATTTGACAGAGCCACTCACTTTGAGGTATCTGATGTGTCCCCTTCTGACTGCCATGAAGATGATTCACAAATGCAGATGCTGAAATAAAAAGTAACAGTTTGCTACAAATGAACATAAACAAGTCAGGCGGAGGGGGTCCTAGCTGAACCAGTATCTTGGCAAAGGAGAGGATGAATATGACGAGATCTACTTTCTGCCCCGAAAGCGACCATTCAAGCACCGATGTATAAATGTCTCATTGTTCTATCTATTGAAATATCTGTGAAGAATCCACTTGGCGTTTCCACTCACTACCAAATATGGTAGAGAGGAAGCCGACTAGTCGGTAGCGGGAGAAGATGGAATTTTGGCCGACATTCACCAAATTCTCTCATCGATGAAACATTTACAGTTGAAGTCAGAAGTTTACATACACCTTAGCCAAATACATTTAAACTCAGTTTTTCACAATTCCTGACATTTAATCCTAGCAAAAATTCCGTCTTAGGTCAGCTAGGATCACCACTTTATTTTAACAATGTGAAATGTCAGAATAATAGTAGAATGATTTACTTTAGCATTTATTTATTTCATCACATTCCCAGTGGGTCAGAAGTTACATACACTCAATTAGTATTTGGTAGCATTGCCTTTAAATTGTTTAACTTGGGTCAAACGTTTCTGGTAGCCTTCCCACAATAAGTTGGGTGAATTTTGGCACATCCCTCCTGACAGAGCTGGTGTAACGGAGTCAGGTTTGTAGGCCTCCTTGTTCGCACACGCTTATTCAGTTCTGCCCACAAATTTTCTATGGGATTGAGGTCAGGGCTTTGTGATGGCCACTCCGATACCTTGACTTTGTAGTCCTTAAGCCATTTTGCCACAACTTTGGAAGTATGCTTGGGGTCATTGTCCATTGGAAAGATCAATTTGCGACCAAGCTTTAATTAACTTCCTGACTGATGTCTCCTCCGCTCTCTCCACTGGCTTCCAGTTGAAGCTCGCATCCGCTACAAGACCATGGTGCTTGCCTACGGAGCTGTGAGGGGAACGGCACCTCCGTACCTTCAGGCTCTGATCAGGCCCTACACCCAAACAAGGGCACTGCGTTCATCCACCTCTGGCCTGCTCGCCTCCCTACCTCTGAGGAAGTACAGTTCCCGCTCAGCCCAGTCAAAACTGTTCGCTGCTCTGGCACCCCAATGGTGGAACAAACTCCATCACGACGCCAGGTCAGCGGAGTCAATCACCACCTTCCGGAGACACCTGAAACCCCACCTCTTTAAGGAATACCTAGGATAGGATAAAGTAATCCTTCTAACCCCCCCCCACCCTTAAAAGAGTTGGATGCACTATTGTAAAGTGCTTGTTCCACTGGATATCATAAGGTGAATGCACCAATTTGTAAGTCGCTCTGGATAAGAGCATCTGCTAAATGACTTAAATGTAAATGTCTTGAGATGTTGCTTCAATATATTTCCATAATTTTAAATCCTCATGATGCCATCTATTTTGTGAAGTGCACCAGTCCCTCCTGCAGCAAAGCACCCCCTGAGCGGTATGATGGATGCATGGTCCCATGGTGTTTATACTTGCGTACTATTGTTTGTACAGATGAACGTGGTACCTTCCGACGTTTGGAAATTGCGCCTAAAGATGAACCAGACTTGTGGAGGCCTTAATTTTTTTTCTTCTTCTGAGGTCTTGGCTGATTTCTTTTGATTTTCCCATTATGTCAAGCAAAGAGGCACTGAGTTTGAAGGTAGGCCTTGAAATGCATCCACAGGTACACCTTCAATTGACTCAAATTATGTCAATTAGCATATCTGAAGCCATGATATCATTTTCTGGAATTTTCCAAGCTGTTTAGAGGCACAGTCAACTTAGTGTATGTAAACTTCGGACCCACTGGAATTGTGATACAGTGAATTATAAGTGAAGTAATCTGTCTAAACAATTGTTGGAAAAAATACTAGTCGTACACGAAGTACTTGTCCTAACCGACTTGCCAAAACTATAATTTGTTAACAAGAAATTTGTGGAGTGGTTAAAAAACGAGTTTTAATGACTCCAACCTAAGTGTATGTAAAAAGCCGACTTCAACTGTATCTTAATACAGTTTTATGTTCCCAAAACTATAATCTGTTATTTACAGTGGACTAAGTTTTTTTTTAAATTGCGTTGTTTAGGACGGCAAAGGCGAAATGAGTTATTGCAAATGCACACTTCAGAGTAGGCATTCCTTAACATAAATATGCAATGCATGACTGTGCCAGAGTGCAGAAAAACTGATGGATCTACAAATGTGCAACACCAGCTGAATATGACCAGTGTCAGTAAAAAAATATATATTAAATTGTTGCCAGCAGCAGTTAGTCACCAACGATCTGGATAACCTGAAAACAGCCTAACCAGCTCTACTAGAGCAAGTAAAATGGTATGAGTTAAGTGTTCTCTCATTTTATGTCTGGAAATAGCTAGCAAGCTAGCCAATGTAAGCTTGGATACTTGACTGCCATTGTGAGGTCAGAACGATCAGATCAACACTGCTCCTCAGCCAGAGCCTCCAGTGTGCACTCTGACCGCTCCGTGAGCTTAACGCTCTGAATTTATGAACAATCTGGCAAACTCTGAATAGAGTGTTGCCAGATTGTCCATTCGTAAATTCAGAGCGTTTCACTCTCGGAGCGTTCAGAGCGCACACTGGAGGCTCTGGCTGAAGAGTATGGTTGATTCGAGCATTCTGACCTCACAACGGCAGTCAAGTACCCAAGCTAATGTTGGCTAGCTTGCTAGCTACTTCCAGACACAAATGAGAGAACACTTCACTGACCATTTTACTCACCCTATTAGAGCTGGTTAAACTGTGGACGTTTACTGACACCGACATATTCAACAGGTGTTGAGCGTTTGTTAATTCGTCAGTTATTCTGCGCTCTGGCACACTCAGATGAGTGCTCTACAATCGGAGTAGATATCCAGAGTGACTTTATGAACACACCCCAGATTGGATTTACAACGAAAAAAACGGGCTCATTTGTTCCCATTAGAAACGACAGGCTGTGGTCTATCTTGGTTAAATTACAAAAATCTGTGATTCAAGCTACCCTTCACCAGCTCTACAAGCCTTATGTCAAAATATTTCCGTTACTCACCAAATATGCCTGCAACTATTGTAATTTACTGCCGTTACTCCCGGTATGTACTTCCCCAAAAAATCTGTTATTCATTTTTATTTTTTTGTATGTATTGTTTTTGACTGGAAGAGGTAAAAAAAAAAAACTACATTTTTATGTAGACTTTTTTTTGAAGTACATACCGGGCGTAACGGCAGTAAATGACGATCGTTGCAGGCAGGGCAGGCATATTTGGGAGCCAATGAGCTCGATCAAAGATGGGTTTATTGCTATATTTGGCGCGATATATGCTCAAATTGCATGTGGTAACGTCGTTAATTTTACTAACTAGCTAACGTTAGCCAGTACTGGCAGCACACTTCGTGGGCATGACAGCTTTGGACCACGCGACGACGAAATGGACTCGCCAGCCAGATAACGTTAAGACGTAACGTTAACGTTAGCTGACTATCTTTGGCAATACGCAGTAGCTAACTAACACCAATGATGGTCGATAAATAAATTGTTCACTCAGGCAGTTTACCATTGAAAAGTGTGTCTACGTAATGACCAGGGGTGGCTCTCACAGACACCAACCATGCGGGAACTGCCTAGTCTACTTAAGTCATTGACTTCAAAAAAATATTCGTTTCCCTATTATTCACCTCTGGCTAACACTATTAACCAACTATCAATGCAAGTTTGGCATATGTTTATAACCTATGTGTCTTGCATTGGTAAACACCGCAGACAATACGAGACGGTAGGAAGTAAATAGATAGTTTGCTATTTAGTTAACGTTAGTAAATAAAGGCATAGTAGCATTCGCTAGCCACTACTAGGCCGGTTTGTCTGGACCGCATTGCACATACATAGTTAGTGAACGTTACCTACTTAACTTACTAGCTAGTTACATTGTGCACGGATGAGAAAGATAGCTAGGTCACTAAATACATTGTCATTGGATTAACGTACCTGCTTTACCGCTACTCCTGTGATTAATAATAGGCCGAAAAACTGACCTGTACGCGGAAACCAATTTAGAAACAAATCGGCGGCGACCAAGCTAGCCAGCTATTTTTTTTCTCTTCCGTCCAACAAAAATTAAACACCGGTGGCGCTAACACGCGCAGTCGTGTGGTTGCAACCCAGTCTCTCATTAACTATGTACAAATAAGCACAATGTTTTTTATGTACTAATTAATAGAACACACTCATGACGCATCTCGCTCACAACTATAACACCAAATACCTCTGATGCCACGCCCCTTCTGCATTCCTTTAAACTTGATGCGAGTTTGTGCTATTAGTACAAATAAACATAACTACTTATTTGGATGTAGCTAGCTATTTTACTGTTAGAAAGCAAGGTTCGTCATCGGACAAGAATTGAGCAGTAATATAGCATTTTCTGTATTTCGACCCGTATAACTCTAAACTCTTATTTTATTTCAACCAGTTACGCGTATTGGTTCACCTTGTAGACAAGTGATATTTATTCACTCTGGCCCAACCGTATCTTGTATGCTAACGTTAACTTTCTGGTTCAAAGTGAACATTGGGGCTTTTTAGCTAGCTACTCGCTGTTATTAATTATGTAAAAAGACAATCAATAATATCAATTGTTCAAGCACATGGAAATATTGTTTTTGTGAATTATTGCGTTATTTATTTCATGACTTAAAAGTGGTGGGTTATGAGTGACGGACTGTGAAACTCAATCTCCCATGATTCCGTAGTACCGGAACTGACCGTTTCATCATTTGTACCGGAACTGATAGTGTTGTGTTCGTTCTTATTACACCTCAGTGGTTGTGTTGAATACTTCACCCAACTTAAAATAAGAAATTACTCTGCATATAATACATACCATATAATAAACAGAATTAACTATTTTAATTAGATCTTTGATGGTGTACTGTAGCTAGTTTATTTATGGCCTGTATGTGTCCCATATAACTGATTCCATAGTTACACTGGTGTCTGCACATTTAAAACTGTAAACTAAGTCTCTTTTTGCTGCCTGTATATCAATTGTGCAAATGTGAATATACAAATATAGTTCATAAATAATAATACCAGGATTGCTCACACCTAAAATTTGAGTGAATTAAAGCAGATCAATAACAAAAACATTTTGGTGTTAACTGTGGAGGCTTTGCGTTTTGCTTTTGCACAATATAATGCAATCACACAATAAGAAAATGCACCTATCCCCACAATAATGAAACCTTTTCCTTGTTGACTTATTGAACCAATAAGGGTTAAAACAAACATGTAAAATGTGGTTGGGAAACCCTGCCCTAAAGGAACCCCAAGGGAGATGCCAAGAGCGAGATCTCCCTTGGGGTATTTCTTAACAGACTTATCAAGGCTAGGATCGTTACACTAGTCCCTCAGTTCAGAAAACACAACCTGTGCTTCTCTATAATAAATTCTTCAAGCTTTAACAGGACATGCTTTTGACCCTCATGCACTATCCTACTCTGCGCATCAGATTAGCAAATGGTAGGAGGGGCTATTGACATGAGGTAGGCGTAAAGCCAGGTCGCTTGACCTTGAGGAAATCACACTACACACAACAACCCCAAAAGAGTAAGGGCCGCATCAAGGCTAACGTCGTTCAACTTGTCAGGCAGCAGTTAGGACATTTCTAACTACTAAATGCTGTTGCAAAATAAAAAAAAATTTTTTGCTGGCTCACTGGCTTTTATTTCAATGTGGTATTTAATACAAAGTAGTGATATAAAACGTTCAAATGCTCAGACCGATTGACTGTAACCTAAGCCTCTGTCTTGCAGGCATGAACTCTTAGGTATGTATTAAAAATAGATTAAAAATATTATATTACTCCCAAAATAAGAGGAACCACAGCTAATGTACATTAAAACCACATTGTGATGCACTTGTAATTGAATGACATATGTATCTAATATAATGACCTACAGTTCATATCATAATTTGATGACATATATCTGTCATAGTGGATTCCTATCTCTTCACCCATAAAACACCGTTATACTAATGCCTTTAAGTTACATTATATAAATAACACAATTTTTATTTAATAGTTTTCAGTATCAGTACCCATCCTCCTGCAGTACCCATGCTCTTGCACCTATCCCCACAAGATACAGGTACAGTATGCTAGAATGCCAAACATATGCCATGCCAAACTTTTTAAAAGTTCATACAGCCAAGCTATTCTTTTCATCAATTCTGTCATTACATTTTGGGCAGAGAGGCAGACCCTGTGTGCACAAACGTGAGGGGATAAGAGAGAGACAATGGTCGACAGCATGCTCTCTGCTGAAGGTACTTTATTGGGCCAGTGTCAGTTTGAAGGGTTTTATTGCCCCTTGTCCCCAACCAACATTAATTCATCAGGATGATGAGGGGTCCCTTACCTTCCAGGAGCAAGGTGTGTGTTTATTTTTTAAGTGTTTCAAATGAAATCTGATAGCACCTTCGATACCCACTTTTTAGTCATGCTGCACAATTTTCAAATCATCAGTATCTACAGTCCAAATATAATTAACAATTTATTTGTGATTCTTTTGTGTTACATTTTGGTTTCTAGTTTGTCTTTTGCCCATAGCTATGCCACAGCAGTGTGTTTTCCCCCGCTTCCCAGCGCCCTGACAGTGACGAGTTGCAAGCAGTCATCCTGACTGGAATAAATGGTAGTATGTGGTTTTTAAGGACTTTACTTCTATTCACATGTTTTTAAAGAATGTAATTAATTACTTCCTAATAATTACTCCTGACTCAGGGCGCTACAAACTGTCCCTTCCTGATATGAACTGCTCCGGGTGTCTGAGACATTGGAGAGTGGGGCTGGACGAACTTGTAAAGAGTGGCTACTTGCCAGCCACCGT
Source organism: Salvelinus alpinus (assembly GCF_045679555.1). NCBI lineage: Eukaryota > Metazoa > Chordata > Actinopteri > Salmoniformes > Salmonidae > Salvelinus > Salvelinus alpinus. The sequence goes on along the minus strand of NC_092101.1, from coordinate 11,109,256 downwards.
GACTCACCAGACCATCTTCACAGTGGACCTCTTCAAGTCCTTTGAAGGTGTTGGTCCCACATGCCTTTGTGGGAATGCTTGACGGAAGAACAAAGCACTTTGGCAGGGTAAGTGTGTGTATATACTAATCAAATTATACTTTTAATTAATTTGTGGTTAATATTTGTTCCTAATATAAAAATTGGCCCTTATACCTCTGTATGTTGTGCATGCGATTAGAGTGGAAAGATATGTGGCGGCACATTCCAGAAGGCATTCCTCGAGTGGACGTAGGGCGTTTGGAAATAACCAAGCTTTGTGGAAGCGACCTCCTCCATTGTCCTGCCTGCTCACAGGAGATGGATGCTATATCAGTGGATGGGAATTGTAAGCAATACCGCTTCCAGAACACCTCAGGGTTTGTACTACCTACTTATGTGTTGATGTTTTGTTCAGGGTATAATTATGCCTTCTTAAAGTGCATGCTGGTCGTCTTTTTGGTATGAAGTACACTGCTCAAAAAAATAAAGGGAACACTTAAACAACACAATGTACCTCCAAGTCAATCACACTTCTGTGAAATCAAACTGTCCACTTAGGAAGCAACACTGATTGACAATAAATTTCACATGCTGTTGTGCAAATGGAATAGACAAAAGGTGGAAATTATAGGCAATTAGCAAGACACCCCCAATAAAGGAATGGTTCTGCAGGTGGTGACCACAGACCACTTCTCAGTTCCTATGCTTCATGGCTGATGTTTTGGTCACTTTTGAATGCTGGCGGTGCTTTCACTCTAGTGGTAGCATGAGACGGAGTCTACAACCCACACAAGTGGCTCAGGTAGTGCAGCTCATCCAGGATGGTACATCAATGCGAGCTGTGGCAAGAAGGTTTGCTGTGTCTGTCAGCGTAGTGTCCAGAGCATGGAGGCGCTACCAGGAGACAGGCCAGTACATCAGGAGACGTGGAGGAGGCCGTAGAAGGGCAACAACCCAGCAGCAGGACCGCTACCTCCGCCTTTGTGCAAGGTGGAGCACTGCCAGAGCCCTGCAAAATGACCTCCAGTAGGCCACAAATGTGCATTTCTGCACTACACTGTGATTTCTTATGTTGTAGATGCCAGTCAAAGGAGTGTGTGGCACATCAGAGTGGACAGCGGCCAAAGAGACGTCAGGAAAATCATCTGCCAAAGTAGATGAGGAGGGCCTTGAGATAGTAGTTTGCCGACACAGCGTTTTCCTCAAGGCCCCCAACATGTACAGAGGCGAGGTATATGCCTACTTAGTGTACTTGCAGAAGGAGTTGTGTTCTGTTGGCACGGTGGGCTTCTTCTGCTGCAATGTTACATGCAAATACTGGCCATATTTGCAGAACATTGTGCAGGCATGCCCAGACAATGCACTCTCTCCTCTGCTTTATGCATGCGAAGGCGCATGAATGGTCTTATGAGGTAATTGTTTTCTTTCAGGACTGTTTTTGTGTTATGCAGAAAGGATATTGTAATGCCTTTTTAAATAGAATGAATACATTATTTAAAACATTTATTTGTTCATTAAGGCATTATAGCTCAAATGGGGAGGCCGCAATTAGTCTCTGGCAACACAACCAGAGAGGAAGTCGAGCAGGACATCAACGACGCTGTGCTTCATGAGTGGGTTGCTGAGGTGCAGCAGTGGATGTTTCTCTCTCTCAATTTCAAAATTTGTCACATCTGCTCCTGCAACGCCCTCTACTGCTCATCCTGTGTCTCCTTGACCTGCCGCCACTCCCCCAGTACTCTCTCCCTCTCCCCCTCTCTCTCTCTCTCTCTCTCTCTCTGTGTGTGTGTGATTGTGTGGGCGGAGACAGGTGTGCTGCAGTCAGAGCAGATCCCCACCAGCTGCCACCTGTTCCATAATCAAGACCTCTACAAATACTCAGCCCTGCTACTTCCACGCTGCCAGATCGTAATCTCTGCTCAGTCAGTCTACGGTTCTAGCCGTTTGTTACTATTCAGATCCTTGCCTGACACTGTTTTCTTCTCTGCTACAGTTCTGCTCGCTCTTACTCTGGTCCCTGTCTCCAGTCCCACGTCTCGTTATTCTGTCCTGGATACCCCACTCTACTACTCCTTTGGATTCCCCTCCGGACCTGCTTACCCTGTCTCAACCCCTCTCGCTCCAGCCTCAGCCTCCGCACCTGGTTTCCAGCAACCCGCCCGAGCTTCCCCTGACCTGCACTCCATCTTCCCCCTGTGTTTTAATAAATACATTGGTTACTTCATCCCAGTCTCCTCGTCTGAGTCTGCTCTTGGGTTCCACTCCGCGTAACATAATTACATTGATGTCAGTGAAGTCATGTTTGTTATGTAATGTAAAACATTTCAGTAAACTGAGAAATTACATGACCATAAACAACAGAGTCTGCATGTCTTGTAAAATGTTATAACTTATATGACAACAAATTCTTTCGAAATTTGTTGAATGCTTTGTACTCTGTTTGTGTCTCTATAGTAGCTCTATAACTTATAGTCATGTAATATATCTGATTATAAACTGGTTGGTTCGAGCACTGCATGTTGATTGGCTGACGGCCGTATACCACGGGTATGACAAAACGTTGGTAACCAGTTTATAATAGCAATAAAGCACCTTGGGGGTTTGTGGTATATGGCCAATATACCACGGCTAAAGGGTGTATCCAGGCACTCCGTGTTGGGTCGTACTTTAGAACAGCCCTTAGACGTGGTATATTGGCCATATACCTCACCCACTCGATCTTTATTGGTTAAAGCTACAGTCCGTCTAATCACCCCTTATTATTCAGACGGTAACAAGAGGAGACATCAGATTCTGAGAAATTGTTGAGGACAAGAAGGCCTTGACAGCTGCCATTGTTCAACTTCACGAGCAGCAGGCAGAGTTTAGGCTCCCCACAGTGGATGAGCTGCTCAATACTGACAACTTTGTGTGGTCATGGGAGAGACTTGGCAACAGTAAGTGTATGATTGCAGAAGGTTTCTATCTACCTTTCAGCGTAGGCTGCAATCATTGCTGTTGTACTGTTATATACCTCTGAGTTTACATCTCAAAGGCAACAGCAATCTTGCCATCAAATGTTGGTGAACAGACTGCAGGAGGAAGAGAGGATCCTGTTGCAGGAGATGAAGAGCCACTGGGGAAGCCTACAAAGAGCCACAGGAACTCTGGAGGCACTGTCCCTACAGCTGCAAGGTCAGAGTAAGTTGAGGTTTATACTATTTTTGGACCATTTTTTTTTTCTTGCTATACAAATATCCTCCACACTATTTTGTGTATTGGAATTGTAAATAATTTACGGCTTTACATGTGACTGTTAGGCAATGCAGTGGAGTTGTCAGAGGGATGGAGGAATGGCCGTATCTGCCTCCTGAAGAGAAGATTGAGTAAACTGCCACAAGACCAAGTCAACACCAGGAACACTTACCACAAGCTAATTCTGGGAGAAGGGACTATTATTGATGACTCTGATGAAGATGAAAGCTCAGATGAAGAGAGTTCTATTGCTGAGAGCTCAGATGATGACTTATCTTTCTGAAATCCTAAACCACCCCTGCATCTCTCTCTCTCCCACAGGAGAGGGAGAAGGCCGCCACCACCTCCCTCAGGATCAGCCTGGTCTCCCGACGTTGACCCCTGACATAGTACGAATAAATTATTTCCATGTAATAAAAAATTCGAACCAAATCAAATTGTATTTGTCACATGCGCCGAATACAACATGTGTAGTAGACCTTACAGTGAAATGCTTACTTACAAGCCCTTAACCAACAATGCTTTTAAGAAGTTGAGAAAAAAAGAGTGCTAAGTAATAATAGATAAGTAGAAAATAAAAGTAACAAATAATTAAACAGCAGCAGTAAAATAACAAGCGAGGCTATATACATGGGTACCGATACAGAGTCAATGTGCGGGGGCACCGGTTAGTTGAGGTAATTGAGGTAATATGTACATGTAGGTAGCGTTAAAGTGATTATGCATAGATTATAAACAGAGAGTAGCAGCAGCGTAAAAGAGGGGTCTGGGTAGCCTTTTGATTAACTGTTCAGGAGTCTTATGGCTTGGGGGTTAAGAAGCCATTTGGACCTAGACTTGGATCTCCGGTACCGGTTGCCGTGCAGTAGCAGAGAGAACAGTCTATGACTAGGGGGGATGGAGTCTTTGATAATTTTTAGGGCCTTCCTCTGACACCGCCTGGTATAGAGGTCCTGGATGGCAGGAAGCTTGGCCCCAAAAGTGTTAGTGCTGTTTTTCTGTTTGACTTTAAATCAGTTAACGGTGTGTCAATTAAAATCTTATATTGAGTCAAATGTAATGTAGGCCAATGTAGCAGAATTAGGTCGGGCTCCTGTTATTTTCCCCAGATGAAATAGCATGCTTATGTCAGACAGTCAAGATACGGTATATAGCCTACAAGCAAGGTGAAAAAACGATGAAGACCAATTGTCTGCCTTACGTGCGTTCTTTCTGTAGACTACCACTGCATCATATTGACATGCGTCATGATTTGCGACAGGTTTGTTTATCTGCTTGGGTTCTGTGGGATACTTAACAGAGGGATGTATTTTCTGAAAGCCAAATCATGGCAAAGCTGCTCTGTTTGAATAGGCGGTGAGAATTCAGTGCATAATTGTCTTGCTTATCAGAAATATGCCATGAAGAAGACCATGGGAATAGAGGGGCGGTTCTTACCATATAAAGGGTGTAGAATGTTTAAATAGTATATTTTCAAGGTTCTCAAGGCTCCAATATCGATATAACACCGTTTTTTATAAGCATTTACATACATACACTTGTTTTCTGCCATGAAGCTCTATACACCACTAGGAAACGTTATATTTTAACAAGCCATGTCTGGTCATGGAATCCCCCCCAAAATGTTGTTTTGTTTTTTGTAGCTCAGACTTGTGGCTTGGCACAAAATATATTTGGGATGAATCAAACATATTTGTGCAATCTCATACCCCTGCTGGCTATGGGGTGCTTTGTAGCGCCCCCCAAAGGTGCAATTTATCCAAACTTTAATGATTTGTAAGTCAAGAACAGATGAACATATCTGAACATTATTTGACATGAAGGTTTACTAAGGGACCCTAATTAAATTATGAGGTTCCAACATTTCAAGCTTAAATATTAATGACTGAAAAACACATTTTAAAAAGTGCCCCACTTCAAACATTGAGTTGGTATGTGCTGATACAGCATTATGTAGGTTTTAATAGAGGTACATATGAATTTGCACGCATATTAGAATGATATTGACAAAGATATTAATAAGCATCCTGTCACGTTCCTGACCTGTTTTCTGTTGTTTTGTATGTGTGTGATGGTCAGGGCGTGAGTTTTGGGTGGGCAGTCTATGTTTGCTGTTTCTATGTTGGTTTTGGGTTGCCTGGTATGGCTCTTAATTAGAGGCAGGTGTTTTGCGTTTTCCCCTAATTGAGAGTCATATTAAGGTAGGTTGTTCTCACTGTTTGTTTGTGGGTGATTGTCGCTGTGTCTGTGTATTTTGCACCACACGGTACTGTCTCGTCTCGGTCGTTTATGTGTTCCTCGTTTCATGTAAGTTCATAGTTTAGGTCTGTCTAGTTCGTTTTGTTATTTTGTTAATCATTCAAGTGTATTTCGTTTCGTGTTTTTCCGTCTTGTCAAATAAACATTATGTATTCATCACCCGCTGCGCCTTGGTCTACTCACTCACCGAGGGACGGCCGTTACACATCCGGTTAGGGTTAGAAAAAAAACCTACAAAATGGCGGCATATTTCTAGTTCAGAAGTTATCTGGTTTAGGGAAGAAAATGTGTCATTATTTTTCCATAAATTATTTAATAAAAAACAGATATCGCATAAGAAAAAGTCAACGTGATTCAAATTAAAGACAGACGCAGCTATAATAATTTATGAATACTATCAAAAAATAATAACACAAATGTGACAGGATCACGATACCCTTCGTACAAAGGAAGTATAAACGTCACCTGACGTCACCGAGCCGGAAGAACAAAGCAGTGACCCAAACCATAAATACAACCCAGGCTGCGGTCCAAACACTTAAAAGACACACCCTATCCCCTCAGCCCTCAAATTAAGTGGACACTTCTGATGACGTATCATAACGTCTGACGAGTATACACTTGTAGGGCTGGGGGCGAGGGAGGAAGGAATGATTTTTAAATGGACCACCCTTGGCCGGAAATTCGTCACTCGTTCATCCCGTGATGATTGTGGCTGCGGTCTAAACACTTAAAAGACACACCCTCGTCCACTTACCTTATGCCCTTGGGGGAATCCCTGCCTCCATCTTGGAGGGTGGTCCAAATGATTGGCCAAGCAAGGGAAGTTTGCAACATAAGCCCCTCAGCCCTCGTTTTCAGTCGGCTTTGCTAGTGCACAATTATGTTCACTGAAACTCCCCATAATTCAATTTGCGACGATTGTACATCCGCCAAGAAAAGTCTGCAAAAAATTTAAAACAACATCAATGGAGAAGTCAACATACAGGTGTAAGTAAAAATGAATGGGGGACACACCCCCAAAATATTTTGAAGTGTCTGTCCAATATCTAGGAGATATAAGAAAGCTCAAGAAATATATATTTTTTGGACACATTTAATCCCTTATTTTTGTTGGCACAAAATTGCCTCCATACTTCCATTTTATATGTAAAAAATTTTTTTTTACCCCTTTTTCTCCTCAATTGGTAGTTACTGTCCTGTCCCATCACTGCAACTCCCATATGGACTCAGGAGAGACGAAGGTCGAGAGCTGTGCATCTTCTGAAACACAACCGAGCCAAGCCGCACTGTTTCTTGACACAACGGCCACTTAAAATCAAATCAAATTTATTTATATATCCCTTCTTACATCAGCTGATATCTCAAAGTGCTGTACAGATACCCAGCCTAAAACCCCAAACAGCAAGCAATGCAGGTGTAGAAGCACGGTGGCTAGGAAAAACTCCCTAGAAAGGCCAGAACCTAGGAAGAAACCTAGAGAGGAACCAGGCTATGAGGGGTGGCCAGTCCTCTTCTGGCTGTGCCAGGGTGGAGATTATAACAGAACATGGCCAAGATGTTCAACTGTTCATAAATTACCAGCATGGTCAAATAATAATAATCACAGTAGTTGCCAAGGGTGCAGCAAGTCAGCACCTCAGGAGTAAATGTCATTTGGCTTTTCATAGCCCATCATTAAGAGTATCTCTACCGCTCCTGCCGTCTCTAGAGAGTTGAAAACAGCAGGTCTGAGACAGGTAGCACGTCCGGTGAACAGGTCGGGTTTCCATAGCCGCAGGCAGAACAGTTGAAACTGGAGCAGCAGCACGGCCAGGTGGACTGGGGACAACAAGGAGTCATCATGCCAGGTAGTCCTGACGCATGGTCCTAGGGCTCAGGTCCTCCGAGAGAGAGAAAGAAAGAGAGGAAGGGAGAATTAGAGAGAGCATACTTCAATTCACACAGTACACCGGATAAGACAGGAGAAGTACTCCAGATATAACAAACTGACCCTAGCCCCCCGACACATAAACTACTGCAGCATAAATACTGGAGGCTGAGACAGGAGGGGTCAGGAGACACTGTGGCCCCATCCGATGATACCCCCGGACAGGGCCAAACAGGAAGGATATAACCCCACCCACTTTGCCAAAGCACAGCCCCCACACCACTAGAGGGATACCTTCAACCACCAACTTACCATTGTGACGACCCTCCCACTCTGTCTGCCGTATTCTCTCTTTGTTCTTGTTTCCTTATTAGGATGCCGGTGGGCGGAGTTGGGAGGGTCGTCAGCTACATGGGAAACACCTGGGCCCGGTGTCTCCCAGGATAAATACACCACTTCCCCATTCATGGAAGAGACTCTCTCCATGCAGACACCGTCATAGATTTTGTTGTGGCGTTTTGTGGCTTTTTGGTTGTTTGCTTTAGCACCTTTCAACACACCGCATTATCACATTTATGCAAGCAAAACACTCACTTACATTACTGATTACTGATTACACACACCATTGTTAATTGCATTTAGGTTACCTTAGTTAATAAATATATTTTGTTATTCCTTATCTCCACGTTGTCTCCCTTTTGTTACGGGCTTTGAGCCGGTTCGTGACACCATCCTGAGACAAGGCCGAGTATAGCCCACAAAGATCTCCGCCATGGCACAACCCAAGGGGGTGCGCCAACCCAGACAGGAAGATCACGTCAGTGACTCAACCCACTCAAGTGACGCACCCCTCCTAGGGACGGCATGAAAGAGCACCAGTAAGCCAGTGACTCAGCCCCTGTAATAGGGTTAGAGGCAGAGAATCCCAGTGGAGAGAGGGGAACCGGCCAGGCAGAGACAGCAAAGGCGGTTCGTTGCTCCAGAGCCTTTCCGTTCACCTTCACACTCCTGGGCCAGACTACACTCAATCATATGACCCACTGACGAGATGAGTCTTCAGTAAAGACTTAAAGGTTGAGACCGAGTCTGCGTCTCTCACATGGGTAGGCAGACCATTCCATAAAAATGGAGCTCTATAGGAGAAAGCCCTGCCTCCAGCTGTTTGCTTAGAAATTCTAGGGACAATTAGGAGGCCTAGCGTACGTGTAGGTATGTACGGCAGGACCAAATCGGAAAGATAGGTAGGAGCAAGCCCGTGTAATGCTTTGTAGGTTAGCAGTAAAACCTTGAAATCAGCCCTTGCCTTAACAGGAAGCCAGTGTAGGGAGGCTAGCACTGGAGTAATATGATCAAATTTTGGGGTTCTAGTCAGGATTCTAGCAGCCGTATTTAGCACTAACTGAAGTTTATTTAGTGCTTTATCCAGGTAGCCGGAAAGTAGAGCATTGCAGTAGTCTAACCTAGAAGTAACAAAAGCATGGATACATTTTTCTGCATCATTTTTGGACAGAAAGTTTCTGATTTTTGCAATGTTACGTAGATGGAAAATAGCTGTCCTTGAAACAGTCTTGATATGTTCGTCAAAAGAGAGATCAGGGTCCAGAGTAACTGTCACGTTCCTGACCTATTTATGTTAGTTTGTTGTATGTGTTAGTTGGTCAGGACGTGAGTTTGGGTGGGCATTCTATGTTGTCTGTTTCTATGTTGGTTTAAGGGTTGCCTGGTATGGCTCTCAATTAGAGGCAGGTGTTTGGCGTTCCTCTAATTGAGAGTCATATTTAGGTAGGTTGTTTCACAGTGTTCGTTGTGGGTGGTTGTCTCCTGTGTCAGTGTCTGTATGTTACGCCACACGGGACTGTTCCGGTTTTTGTTAGTTCGTTCGTTTTATGTAGTCTGTTTTCCTGGTTCATGCGTTCTTCACGTTGTATGTAAGTTCGTGTCCAGGTCTGTCTACATTCGTTTATTTGTTTTGTAATTATTCAAGTGTTTGTCGTGTTTTTCCGTTTTGTCTATTAAATCAATATGTATTCACAACCCGCTGCATTTTGGTCAAATCCCTGCTACTCCTCTTCGGATGAGGAGAAGGAGGAAGCCCGTTACAGTAACGCCGAGGTCCTTATTTTGAAGTGTCTGTCCAATATCTAGGAGATATAAGAAAGCTCAAGAAATATATATTTTTTGGACACATTTAATCCCTTATTTTTGTTGGCACAAAATTGCCTCCATACTTCCATTTTATATATATTTTTGTTAAAAAAATATTTTTTACCCCTTTTTCTCCTCAATTGGTAGTTACTGTCCTGTCCCATCACTGCAACTCCCATATGGACTCAGGAGAGATGAAGGTCGAGAGCTGTGCATCTTCTGAAACACAACCGAGCCAAGCCGCACTGTTTCTTGACACAACGGCCACTTAAAATCAAATCAAATCAAATGTATTTATATATCCCTTCTTACATCAGCTGATATCTCAAAGTGCTGTACAGATACCCAGCCTAAAACCCCAAACAGCAAGCAATGCAGGTGTAGAAGCACGGTAGCTAGGAAAAACTCCCTAGAAAGGCCAGAACCTAGGAAGAAACCTAGAGAGGAACCAGGCTATGAGGGGTGGCCAGTCCTCTTCTGGCTGTGCCGGGTGGAGATTATAACAGAACATGGCCAAGATGTTCAACTGTTCATAAATTACCAGCATGGTCAAATAATAATAATCACAGTAGTTGCCAAGGGTGCAGCAAGTCAGCACCTCAGGAGTAAATGTCATTTGGCTTTTCATAGCCCATCATTAAGAGTATCTCTACAGTTTTATTTGAGACGACTTTACAACCATCAAGATTAATTGTCAGATTCAACAGAAGATCTCTTTGTTTCTTGGGACCTAGAACAAGCATCTCTGTTTTGTCCGAGTTTAAAAGTAGAAAGTTTGCAGCCATCCACTTCCTTATGTCTGAAACACAGGCTTCTAGCGAGGTCAATTTTGGGGCTTCACCATGTTTCATTGAAATGTACAGCTGTGTGTCATCCGCATAGCAGTGAAAGTTAACATTGTGTTTTCGAATGACATCCCCAAGAGGTAAAATATATAGTGAAAACAATAGTGGTCGCAAAACGGAACCTTGAGGAACACCGAAATGTACAGTTGATTTGTCAGAGGACAAACCATTCACAGAGACAAACTGATATCTTTCCGACAGATAAGCTCTAAACCAGGCCAGAACTTGTCCGTGTAGACCAATTAGGGTTTCCAATCTCTCCAAAAGAATGTGGTGATCGATGGTATCAAAGGCAGCACTAAGGTCTAGGAGCACGAGGACAGATGCAGAGCCTCGGTCTGACGCCATTATAAGGTAATTTACCACCTTCACAAGTGCAGTCTCAGTGCTATGATGGGGTCTAAAACCAGACTGAAGCATTTCGTATACATTGTTTTTCTTCAGGAAGGCAGTGAGTTGCTGTGCAACAGCTTTTTCAAAAGAAATTGAGAGGAATGGAAGATTCGATATCGGCCGATAGTTTTTTTATATTTTCTGGGTCAAGGTTTGGCTTTTTCAAGAGAGGCTTTATTACTGCCACTTTTAGTGAGTTTGGTACACATCCGGTGGATAGAGAGCCGTTTATTATGTTCAACATAGGAGGGCCAAGCACAGGAAGCAGCTCTCTCAGTAGTTTAGTTGGAATAGGGTCCAGTATGCAGCTTGAAGGTTTAGAGGCCATGGTTATTTTCATCATTGTGTCAAGAGATATAGTACTAAAACACTTAAGTGTCTCTCTTGATCCTAGGTCCTGGCAGAGTTGTGCAGACTCAGGACAGCTGAGCTTTGGAGGAATACGCAGATTAAAGAGGAGGCTCCCGGGTGGCGCAGTGGTCTAGGGCACTGCATCGCAGTGCTAGCTGCGCCACCAGAGTCTCTGGGTTTGCGCCCAGGCTGGGCTGGGTTCGCGCCCAGGCTCTGTCGCAGCCGGCCGCAACCGGGAGATCCGTGGGGCGACGCACAATTGGCATAGCGTCGTCCGGGTTAGGGAGGGTTTGGCCGGTAGGGATATCCTTGTCTCAGTATGTAAAAAAATAAATGTTTTTAATAAAAATGTATGCACTCTACTGTAAATCGCTCTGGATAAGAGCGTCTGCTCTTGGCCGGTAGGGATATCCTTGTCTCAGTATGTAAAAATGTACTAAAATGTATGCACTCTACTGTAAGTCGCTCTGGATAAGAGCGTCTGCTAAATGACTAAAATGTAAATGTAAATGTGAGACCGTAATTTGCTTTCTAATGATCATGATCTTTTCCTCATAGAAGTTCATGAATTTATTACTGCTGAAGTGAAAGCCATCCTCACTTGGGGAATGCTGCTTTTTAGTTAGCTTTGCGACAGTATCAAAAATAAATTTAGGATTGTTCTTATTTACCTCAATTAAGTTGGAAAAATATGATGATCGAGCAGCAGTGAGTACTGCACGGTACTGTCTTTCCAAGCTAGTCGGAAGACTTCCAATTTGGTGTGGCGCCATTTCCGTTCCAATTTTCTGGAAGCTTGCTTCAGAGCTCGGGTATTTTCTGTATACCAGGGAGCTAGTTTCTTATGACAAATGTTTTTCGTTTTTAGGGGTGCAACTGCATCTAGGGTATTGTGCAAGGTTAAATTGAGTTCCTCAGTTAGGTGGTTAACTGATTTTTGTCCTCTGACGTCCTTGGGTAGGCAGAGGGAGTCTGGAAGGGCATAGACATAGACAAATAACAATCACACATTACATACCTTGCCCACATACCATTTATATTGAAAGTAATATTCATTACTATAATGTAACTATAACATACACAATTATAAACTCGGCAAAAAAAGGAATGTCCCTTTTTCAGGACCCTGTCTTGCAAAGATAATTCGTAAAAATCCAAATAACTTCACAGATCTTCATTGTAAAGGGTTTAAGCACTGTTTCCCATGCTTGTGCAATGAACCATAAACAATTGATGAACATGCACCTGTGGAACGGTCGTTAAGACACTAACAGCTTACAGACGGTAGGCAATTAAGGTCACAGTTATGAAAACTTAGCACACTAAAGAGGCCTTTCTTCTGACTCTGAAAAACACCAAAAGAAAGATGCCCAGGGTCTCTGCTCATCTGCGTGAACGTGCCTTAGGCATGCTGCAAGGAGGCATGAGGACTGCAGATGTGGCCATGTCAATAAATTGCAATGTCCGTACTGTGAGACGCCTAAGACAGCGCTACAGGGAGACAGGACGGACAGCTGATCGTCCTTGCAGTGGCAGACCACGTGTAACAACACCTGCACAGGATCGGTACTTCCGAACATCACACCTGCGGGACAGGTACAGGATGGAAACAACAACTGTCCGAGTTACACCAGGAACACACAACCCCTCTAACAGTGCTCAGACTGTCCGCAATAGACTGAGAGAGGCTGGACTGAGGGCTTGTAGGCCTGTTGTAGTAAGGCAGGTCCTCACCAGACATCACCGGCAACAACGTCGCCTATGGGCACAAACACACCGTCGCTGGACCAGACAGGACTGGCAAAAAGTGCTCTTCACTGACGAGTCGCGGTTTTGTCTCACCAGGGGTGATGGTCAGATTCGCGTTTATCGTCGAAGGAATGAGCGTTACACCGAGGCCTGTACTCTGGAGCGGGATCGATTTGGAGGTGGAGGGTCCATCATGGTCTGGGGTGGTGTGTCACAACATCATCAGACTGAGCTTGTTATCATTGCAGGCAATCTCAACGCCGTGCGTTACAGGGAAGACATTCTCCTCCCTCATGTGGTACCCTTTCCTCAGGCTCATCCTGACATGACCCTCCAGCATGACAATGCCACCAGCCATACTACTCGTTCTGTGTGTGATTTCCTGCAAGACAGGAATGTCAGTGTTCTGCCATGGTCAGTGAAGAGCCCGGATCTCAATCCCACTGAGCACGTCTGGGACCTTTTGGATCGAAGGGTGAGGGCTAGGGCCATTCCTCCCAGAAATATCCGGGAACTTGCAGGTGCCTTGGTGGAAGAGTGGGGTAACATCTCACAGCAAGAACTGGCAAATCTGGTGCAGTCCATGAGGAGGAGATGCACTGCAGTACTTAATGCAGCTGGTGGCCACACCAGATACTGACTGTTACTTTTGATTTTGACCCCCCCCCCCCTTTGTCTGTGGAACTTGTTCAGTTTATTTCTCAGTTGTTGAATCTTGTTATGTTCATACAAATATTTACACATGTTAAGTTTGCTGAAAATAAACGCAGTTGACAGTGAGAGGATGTTTCTTTTTTGCGGAGTTTACTATTACCATGTTATTTATAACCAATTTATTCTGTGCTGCACTGTGAAGTGCTACACACATACAAATATGATTGCTGTAACCTCCGGACAAAACAGGTGCAAAAGTAATTCTGGCCAATAATAATGTAGAAATAATTTCTGCAGCAGATATAGTATGCTCACTTTTCTCTAGTTTCTTGGTTATTGCCTTCACTTTGCATTTATCCGAAGCAGAGTGCACTGTGGCCGCACCAGACCTCTGGGATGTAGGAGGGAAGAGGACAGCACTACAGGAGCCCTGCCTGTAGGGTTCACCCTGGCCCTGGAAAAGGGGCTTGGGTTTAGAAGGGGATGGGGCACCCTATCCACCTTTAGAGGTCGACCACTTCTTATCTTCTGGGGCTCGCTCAATGTCTGAAAGGCAGTTCAGGAGATGGGTGATGTAAAGAATAGTTTGTTAGGACTGCCCTCTTCTCAATGGTTTGACTCCTTGTTCTTATGCTCCTGCTCCACCCAAACTTCCATGTGGATATTGCCTTTGGGGTCCTCTTGAACAATCCTCCTAGAAAACAAAGGTTGTTTCACTGCCCTCTGCTGCTTGGGCTTCCTGCCTTTGTTTCCAGTCAAGGCCTCTTCTGGCTTTCTCACTGGGGCATCTCCTCCTTCTCTTGACACATGGGTCACAAGGCTGCAGTGGCTAACGTCGGATTCATCCCCAGTTTCATTCATGATATTCCCCATGAATGGTGCATAATCAATCTCCCCTTCCTCCTCCTCATCTGAGGATAGGCGTTGTATAATTTTCCTCTGGCTCCTATGACCCACATCCTCTCTTCCTCCTCAACTTTCACCTCTGTGGCAAGTGTGAATTCCCAATCTTAGCCATGGCCATCCTCATATCTCCAATTAATTTTGCACTGATGCCCAACTCCTGGGTTAGGTTTCCCCTTGTGCCAGAGTTTGTGGGGACAGTGGGAGCCATGGCAGTGAGCCCGAGTGATTAATTTGCTCAGACGCTCAAGCATTGCACTTGCTTAGACATGGCAGATGGGACCTTTCAAAAATATAGTTAAAAAAAAAAATACAAATGTAAGCTTTGAGTGTCTGGAAACCAGTGACAGTTTTATAAACTATTTGTATTGGCCAAATAGTCCTTTCAGGATCTGTTGTTTTTCAAAGTGTCCTGAGATAACTGGGGAAAATACACAGATTATACAAAACATTAAGAACACCTGTTCTTTCCATGACATAGACTGACCAGGTGAATCCAGGTGAAAGCTATGATCCCTTATTGATGTCACTAATTAAATACACTTCAATCAGTGTAGATGAAGGGGAAACAACTGTGGGAAGCATTGGAGACAACAAGGGCCAGCATCCCTGTAGAACCCTTTCGACACCTTATAGAGTCCATGCCCCGACCTTTTGAGCCTGTTCTGAAGGCAAAGGGCACAACTCAATATTAGGAAGGTGTTCCTAATGTTTGGTATACTCAGTGTACATTTATAGCCGACCAAAATTAACCTTAGTCTGAAAACTCAAAATAGTCTATAGTGTAGCTGTATAGAAGAGCAAATGTAGCCTAACTGCAAAATAGATCAGTGGAAAACAAATATTCCTTAACTCTTCCATTTCTCCTAATGCCCTTTACAATAGACTGGTAATTAAAATCAATGACCAAATGTATTCTCGCATTAAAACACAATTCTAGCCTATGCAATGTTGAGCATGAGTCGGTGCACTTGCCTTTGAAACATCAACAAGCAATCATAGAACATTGTGACAACACTCTACGTTGAATGTCATTACATACAATCTGTCATTGGAATGGGAATGTTAGAACACTCAAATAAACAGAGAAAAGTATGGAACGTTTTACATTTACATTTACATTTAAGTCATTTAGCAGACGCTCTTATCCAGAGCGACTTACAAATTGGTGCATTCACCTTATGATATCCAGTGGAACAACCACTTTACAATAGTGCATCTAACTCTTTTAAGGGGGGGGGGGGGTTAGAAGGATTACTTTATCCTATCCTAGGTATTCCTTAAAAAGGTGGGGTTTCAGGTGTCTCCGGAAGGTGGTGATTGACTCCGCTGACCTGGCGTCGTGAGGGAGTTTGTTCCACCATTGGGGTGCCAGAGCAGCGAACAGTTTTGACTGGGCTGAGCGGGAACTGTACTTCCTCAGAGGTAGGGAGGCGAGCAGGCCAGAGGTGGATGAACGCAGTGCCCTTGTTTGGGTGTAGGGCCTGATCAGAGCCTGAAGGTATGGAGGTGCCGTTCCCCCCACAGCTCCGTAGGCAAGCACCATGGTCTTGTAGCGGATGCGAGCTTCAACTGGAAGCCAGTGGAGAGAGCGGAGGAGCGGGGTGACGTGAGAGAACTTGGGAAAGTTGAACACCAGACGGGCTGCGGCGTTCTGGATGAGTTGTAGGGGTTTAATGGCACAGGCAGGGAGCCCAGCCAACAGCGAGTTGCAGTAATCCAGACGGGAGATGACAAGTGCCTGGATTAGGACCTGCGCCGCTTCCTGCGTGAGGCAGGGTCGTACTCTGCGAATGTTGTAGAGCATGAACCTACAGGAACGGGTCACCGCCTTGATGTTAGTTGAGAACGACAGGGTGTTGTTCAGGATCACGCCAAGATTCTTAGCACTCTGGGAGGAGGACACAATGGACTTGTCAACCGTGATGGCGAGATCATGGAACGGGCAGTCCTTCCCCGGGAGGCAGAGCAGCTCCGTCTTGCCGAGGTTCAGCTTGAGATGGTGATCCGTCATCCACACTGATATGTCTGCCAGACATGCAGAGATGCGATTCACCACCTGGTTATCAGAGGGGGGAAAGGAGAAGATTAATTGTGTGTCGTCTGCATAGCAATGATAGGAGAGACCATGTGAGGATATGACAGAGCCAAGTGACTTGGTGTATAGCGAGAATAGGAGAGGGCCTAGAACAGAGCCCTGGGGGACACCAGTGGTGAGAGCACGTGGTGCGGAGACAGATTCTCGCCACGCCACCTGGTAGGAGCGACCTGTCAGGTAGGACGCAATCCAAGCGTGGGCTGCGCCGGAGATGCCCAGCTCGGAGAGGGTGGAGAGGAGGATCTGATGGTTCACAGTATCAAAGGCAGCCGATAGGTCTAGAAGGATGAGAGCAGAGGAGAGAGAGTTAGCTTTAGCAGTGCGTAGCGCCTCCGTGACACAGAGAAGAGCAGTCTCAGTTGAATGACTAGTCTTGAAACCTGACTGATTTGGATCAAGAAGGTCATTCTGAGAGAGATAGCAGGAGAGCTGGCCAAGGACGGCACGTTCAAGAGTTTTGGAGAGAAAAGAAAGAAGGGATACTGGTCTGTAGTTGTTGACATCGGAGGGATCGAGTGTAGGTTTTTTCAGAAGGGGTGCAACTCTCGCTCTCTTGAAGACGGAAGGGACGTAGCCAGCGGTCAAGGATGAGTTGATGAGCGAGGTGAGGTAAGGGAGAAGGTCTCCGGAAATGGTCTGGAGAAGAGAGGAGGGGATAGGGTCAAGCAGGCAGGTTGTTGGGCGGCCGGCCGTCACAAGACGCGAGATTTCATCTGGAGAGAGAGGGGAGAAAGAGGTCAAAGCACAGGGTAGGGCAGTGTGAGCAGAACCAGCGGTGTCGTTTGACTTAGCAAACGAGGATCGGATGTCGTCGACCTTCTTTTCAAAATGGTTGACGAAGTCATCCGCAGAGAGGGAGGAGAGGGGAGGAGGGGGAGGAGGATTCAGGAGGAAGGAGAAGGTGGCAAAGAGCTTCCTAGGGTTAGAGGCAGATGCTTGGAATTTAGAGTGGTAGAAATTGGCTTTAGCAGCAGAGACAGAAGAGGAGAATGTAGAGAGGAGGGAGTGAAAGGATGCCAGGTCCGCAGGGAGGCGAGTTTTCCTCCATTTCCGCTCAGCTGCCCGGAGCCCTGTTCTGTGAGCTCGCAATGAGTCGTCGAGCTACGGAGCAGGAGGGGAGGACCGAGCCGGCCTGGAGGATAGGGGACATAGAGAGTCAAAGGATGCAGAAAGGGAGGAGAGGAAGGTTGAGGAGGCAGAATCAGGAGATAGGTTGGAGAAGGTTTGAGCAGAGGGAAGAGATGATAGGATGGAAGAGGAGAGAGTAGCGGGGGAGAGAGAGCGAAGGTTGGGACGGCGCGATACCATCCGAGTAGGGGCAGTGTGGGAAGTGTTGGATGAGAGCGAGAGGGAAAAAATTGTTTTCACCCAACAACAATGCATCAGTTAACCACATGGTGTCGCTCAAGCTTAGTGTATATAAAAAGAGCAGTCCACATGAACCTGAACGATGAACCTGTCTCAAAATTAAGTCAATCGACATGACAAAAATGCGTGCCACTGCCATAATAATACACTACATTACCAAAAGTATGTGGACACCTGCTCATCCAACATATCATTTCAAAATCATGAGCATTATAAGGGAGTTGGTCCCTCTTTGCTGCTATAACAGCCTCAACTCTTCTGAGAAGGCTTTCCACTAGATGTTGGAGCATTGCTGTGTGGACTTGCTTCCATTCAGCCACAAGAGCATTAGTGAGGTCGGGCACTGATGTTGGGCAATTAGGCCTGGCTCGCAGTCGACGTTCCAATTCATCCCAAAGGTGTTTGATAGGGTTGAGGTCAGGGCTCTGTGCAGGCCAGTCAAGTTCTGCAACACGATCTCAACAAAATATTTCTGTATGGACCTTGCTTTGGGCATGGGGGCATTGTCATGCTGAAACAGGAAAGGGCCTTCCCCAAACTGTTGCCACAAAGTTGGAGGCAAAGAATCGTCAAGAATGTAATTTTATGCTGTAGTGTTAAGATTTCCCTTCACTGGAACTAAGGGGCCTAGCCCGAACCATGAAAAACAGCCCCAGACCATTATTCCTCAACCAAACCTTACAGTTGGCACTATCCATTGGGGCAGGTAGCATTCTTCTGGCATCCGCCAAACCCAGATTCATCAGTCGGATATGGTGAAATGTGATTCATCACTCCAGAGAACGGGTTTCCACTGCTCCAGAGTCTAATGGCGGCGAGCTTTACACCACTCCAGCCGACACTTGGCATTGCGCATGGTGATCTTAGGCTTGCTCGGTCATGGAAACCCATTTCATGAAGCTCCTGGGCGAACTGTTCTTGTGCTGATGTTGTTTCCAGAGGCAGTTTAGAACTCGGTAATGAGTGTTGCAACCGAGGACAGAGGATTTTTATGCGCTACGCGCTTCAGCACTCGGGAGTCCCATTCTGTGAGCTTGTGTGGCCTACGTCTTCGTAGCTGAGCAGTTGTTGCTCCTAGATGTTTCCACTTCACAATAACAGCACTTACAGTTAACCGGGGCAGCTCTAGCAGGGCAGAAATTTGACAAACTGACTTGTTGGAAAGGTGGCATCCTATGACGGTGCCACGTTGAAAGTCACTGAGTTCTTCAGTAAGGCCATTCTACTGAAAATGTTTGTGTATGGAGATTGCATGGCTTTGTGCTCGAAATTATACACCTGTCAGCAACGGGTGTGGTTGAAATAGCCGAATCGACTAATTTGAAGGGGTGTCCACATACATTTGTATATATGGTGTATAATAACCTGCACATGCTAAACATTTCGGATGGAATCAGCCATGATTTGGATGCAATGTAATTTCTCAAATTTACTGCAGCATATTTCCATAAAAAAAGATGGAAGCCTAGGCTAGGCATACTGTATGTTATTTGAATGTGGACAGATTAAAATGTTATCAAGAGTAATTTAATATCACTAAACTAATATAAATGTGTTATTGAAATGTCATAAATATCCTTTATTTGTAGTACTCATCAGGTAGCCTAATAACAGCTGTCATGTAAGTCTATAGGCCTATGTTGAACTATGTTTGTATTAGTTGGCTATAAATGGAAGCTACTATGATGTCTTAGTGTATTCTTACTCGTATGTATTATTTCAAACTATTAGGTAAGGGTACATTACCTATATACAAAATATTATTTAGAGCTTTTAAGAATTAATACAGCCTAATTGTTCATATATTCCCCTTCAGAGCATGACGCCCTAGCCCAGAGAGACATACCTGTGGCCTAATGTATTTTGGCTGTGTAATGATGAGTGCTGTAGGCTAAGCCTAGAGAGACAATGGGCTTCAGTCTGGTCGATGTGGGCCCCATCAATTATTCATCTATGGGCAGGTGTGTCACCTGCACCCAAACAGAAAAGTAATTTCCTGAAAGGGAGCATGTGAGGTAATTATTTATGGTGTGTTACCTGATACAGAAAGATCCTTGTGATATACTGAGTCCAGGAGCTTCAACAGCATATTTGCTCCATTCAGATTACGTTTATTTCATTCTCGCAGTTTTTGTTCAATGTGAATATACATAGAGGCAAACCTGCTGTAGTGTAGCCTAGCCATTTTGCATCAAATTGCACTCAACCCATCTCCATATGTTGTCTTATTGTTTTTTTTATGAAGGGTAGAGGAATTTTGCTATTTTTTCAGGATGTTGCCATAGCAGTGAGGAGTCTTGGGACCAGGTGGTACAGGGGGCTCGATCTCCCTCTGTCGCACTCCAGAAGCTTTCCCACATCAAAGGAGTCCCATAACCTTTGATGCCAGACAAGGTTGAAATTCGAACGACAGCAATCCGACTAGATAAGGGTCTGATTAGGCAGCTGTTACAGAAACAGAGGGTATGCCACTGACACGGCAAAGAGAAGTAAGGTTTTAAATGTATACAATCTATTCCATACTGTTTTTGTCTTCCCAGTACATCTCCTACATTTGTCAAGGCCATGCTCACGGATTTAGGCCATCTTGTGAAACAAGAATCTGTCTTACTGTGCCCATAGGCCCAAAGCTGAATCTGTTTCTTGGGAATCGTAGCAACGCATTTGGATAAATTGTCAAAAATGATCTGCATATTTGATAGC
This sequence comes from Salvelinus alpinus, assembly GCF_045679555.1. Taxonomy (NCBI): domain Eukaryota; kingdom Metazoa; phylum Chordata; class Actinopteri; order Salmoniformes; family Salmonidae; genus Salvelinus; species Salvelinus alpinus. The sequence continues at coordinate 11,088,664 of NC_092101.1, read as the reverse complement.
GTCTTTGCCCTTAATTTGTTCTTTAGGCATATGAAGAATAATGTATTGTCTATTTTCCTTACAGTCGTCCACGAACTTACACCAAAAGGTGTTGGAAGCACAGGTTCAGCCATGCAATACCAGGATATGGCATTTTTCAAAACATATGTAGACAGTTGTATCACAAATTAATTCTGCATAAAAATTATGAAAATAACAATCTTTTCATCGTCATGCGGATTTAATTTGTGACTGACAATTGACCATTTACAATCAAAGTCCATGGCCAACTTTTTTAAGACCGCCCTTCTCTAGCAACTCTCGTCTTGTCCTATCAGCACCCACTTCTCGTCTCAGACGCCCACAATTTTTCTGTTCTCCCCAATCGTTGGGCTTTACTAGGCTAATCACATTTCGCTTCTCTGTTCTCCGCCATTTTGTAAGGGTATAAGAAAAGTCAGCCAGGCAACAGACTTGTTGGTCTAACTTGTGTAGTTAGTTCCGTGTTGTGCAATGGACGGGTAAGTTCAAGGAAGAAGTTATGCTCTCGAGAAAAGAGCAACAAACTAACATGCTATATTAAATATGTCCTGTAACGAAAATGAGCTAGTTAACCTAATATTGTGTTATTGTCTTTTGGTTGCGATGGAAACATGGTAAAGCTTATTTGCTGTACATCCGTGATAGATACTCCGAGATGCTTAACGTCGTTAGTTACCAACCAACATTGTTGTTTTGGCGTTGTAGTTAACACTAGCAGGCTATTTTCTTGCTGTTGTCTAGACTAAATTGCTCTTTAGGTAATAAAAAACAAGACTGACGCATATTGAGTGGACTAGCTAGCTTTTCTGTGGTATGGATGCTAGTTTGGCTAAGGCATTAGTTCTAGCCACTGAAAATTGGAACCACCTGTGGCAGTGGGGCGTTGGATTAGTGTGTGTTGCAAGAATGTTTGCCAGGATATTGTAATGTAGATGGGCCTATCTACCTACCGTATTGTCTAACTTCGCTGACGGTTAAACTATAGCTATTTACTTAGTTTTAGCAGTCTTGCCATGACGTTGCTAACGTGGTTACCCTACCATGCTTGTTGTACACAAGTAATATTTCTGCTGCAGACGTGCAGAGATAAACAATACTTGAGAATTTTTAAATGTTGTTAATATTGCTATAGAGATCATTATGCTTGAAATTCAGAGCAAACAGTGAAAATATAATATTATAGGCTTGTTATTAACCCCACATTTCTTCCAGCCGTCTAGAGACTGATTTGTATCCTATGGGATCTACTTACGTCACTGAACTAGAGTAAGTTCTTATTTTCATATACATTTTTAAATGCAAGGTACCAGTTCATTAGTTGTGAATATCGGATAATAAACATGATTTTTAGGCTGATTTTCATATCACTTAGATTTTTTGTTGTATGTTGGAATCAATTTTTACGTCTAATTCATGTAGCACTGTGAGATCCCCGTTGTTGATGCTAAGAAACCTCCATAATGGTGGTGATCAGGTTTCTCAGCATGCAATGACTTGGTGTGAGAATTGAGGGAGTGATTTGAGCTGTTGCATTGTCTTGCTTATCCTCCCCCTTGCAGTCAATGTAGCCTTTATTTGTCTACTTTGAAAGCATATAATCCTAAAAGATGGAACAGTTTTCTTTTTCAGTAGATTCCAACGTGTAAAGAAAGCATTTAGCATTTTTTTTGTAAAATTGTCATGTGTGGGCTTTGAAACCACAAGGAATTTGTCATGGCTGCAGATATTTGGCTTATGGCAGTGTGAGGGGCATATTTGCCACAAGACAATTTTGCATATGTATATTCCTTTTGTCCTAAAGAACGGCACATATTTATGTTACTGTGTTTTTCAGCCACTGGTCAAGTTATTTATATTGATCAGTGGTTGATCAATCTAATTATGATTGAGAAAGGGTGGTAGATGGGAGGAAGGCTTGAGAGAGCTTTTGGGCTGAGTTTCCTGGCTGTCTCGCATGAGAAACAGGATGTGGAGGTTAATCTTCAACTGAGTGTCCGCCAAATACCACTCATTTTTCATGGGCAAAGCTGTGGGAAAGGGAACGGTTTGCTGTTTGCTCTTTCCACCTTTAACATTAGGGGGTATCAAGGGAATGCTTTGCCTTAAATGCAATTTAGACAATTGGCCCACATTGTTTTTCTACTTGATCTTGGTAGAATTATAAAGTCAAACTTTTTACTTTCTAGCAATTCCTATTATGGACATTCAACATACATTTAGAAGTGGAGAGGCATTTGGCAACCTCCCAAGTCTTATTTGTGTCAAAAGAATAAACTATCATCTGTAACATCTAATCTAGCACCCGACCTTACTGGTGGCAGCACCGCTCCAGATGTTCAATGCTATTGCGTATTCGGTTTATGAAACTTGACAATTGTATGTTCTGCATGGTTCCTTTGAGGGGCAGCAGGGTAGCCTAGTGGTTAGAGCATTGGGCCAGTAACCGAAAGGTTGCTAGATCGAATCCCCGAGCTGACAAGGTAAAAGTCTGTCGTTCTGCCCCTGAACAAGGCAGTTAACCCACTGTTCCGAGGCTGTCATTGTAAATAAGAATTTGTTCTTAGCTGATTTTCTAGTTAAATAAAGCTTAAATAAAAATGAAGTCATTAGCTACTTTTCCATTAACTTGTCATGGGATTTTTTTTGTCAACATTTAGAAAGATCGCATAGAAAATAGACATTGCGACGTTGCTTTTGTCGTATAAAACTGGGTCCATGGAAACCTGCCTATTAACTTGAGTTCAGGCCTAAGTGCAGAGCACGTTTATTTTGGTAGTGTTTTTGGAAGTGTTTGGTCTTAACTTAGCTTTTTCTGAGGTGACATCCTGCTCTTATTTTGACATAACTATTTTTTATTGTTGGCTAGGCAGCCTATATGGCAGTTTTGCTTCATATTAAGGTTAGACACTTGGACAATAAAATGCACTTAAAAAAAGTTGAGTAGCCTAATGGTACCAATGTTGACTGACTGTCCGCTTTCCAACTTTTCTGCATCTGATAAATAAATCTAGTTAGCTGTTTTTTTTAAAGCTTTTCTCTACCTTTTGGGGTTTCTGGATCTTAACTATACAATAGTGAACCTCTTAGTCTTTTAACCTTAATTTGGGCATTTTAATCTTTCATCCTTACTGCTTCTAACATTCCTGTCTTCTCTTTTCTTCACAGCAGTGTCCACGATATTACAGTTGGTACAAAGGTAGGCACCCTCTTTTCTCCTTTCGCTTTTCCCCTGCTTCAACATGACAGAACAAGAGGTGTTTGACAAGGGCTTCAGATTAGAATGACCTATGGATGTAGCCGTGTGTGGATTTGACCAATTGTTGCTCGTGCTGCATTTTATCCCTAATTAGATTCTTGTTATTACGGCAGCCATGCCAACTATTTGCGCCATGAGAAATGAAAGCGTTCAAAGAAGCTAGCATGTGAAGGCACACCTACAACCAGTTTGGATCTGGCAGTGGGAATATCCAGTTTGCTTAGGTCGCAAGTTTTTAATTGGCTTCAAGTCACCCAACAGGTTCCTTTTGTTAGCATTTTTTCATGGTAGTTGACTGATTAAACCGTGTTGTGGAACTGTAGAGGAGGCATGCACAAAGTAAAGGATACAATTAAGGGGAAATTCCTCCCTAATGTTGCTTGTTTTCTTTCGTGACACTTTGCTACACTTTATGGGGGCAAGCAAAAGTAAAACTCTGCCTTGTCACTGGTAACCAGTTACCAAGTTTACATTTCTCAAACTGTTTTCATTCTGTGTGGCGAGAACGTTGCTGTGGAAAAAGTCGAGCCTAATTATTGGTTGGCTTTGGCATTGTGCCGGGAATGCTCTTGGTACATTCCAGTGTTCTGGCTCCTCCAAGCGCTTGTCTCTCTTAAGGACGTCTTAAGGACGCTTGTCTCTTCACTGATACACCAGCACATGTCCCAGTAAGTGTTAGCCAATCGTAATGCTGAACCACTCATAGGCTGGTCATTTCTCAAGAAAACGCCTACTTTTACCATCAAATGCCCCCTGCAGTCTATTGGCCAGGGCTAGCTAACTTGAGCAAAAGCAGATGTTTCTAGATGGTGGACATTTTTATGAGGATTTTTATGCTCTACACAGCAGATATGCAGTTGTAAGTGCTGTCTCATTCCCCTGATGGATGTTGATGTTGAGTGACTCCAGGATATGTGGTTTTGGGATGGCGAGCAAACACACGGAGCCGGTGTTCCTGACTCGGTGCATGTTGCACGTCTATGCTCTACAGACTGTTACTGTCGCTTCCCAGCTTGGTCTTCAAAGGCCACCCCACAGCAACTGCATTCCTCGCATCTCTTCTTCGCAGAGATAATCGTCTGTGGTATGTACCTAGCCAAGGGGGGACTCTTAGCACACAGCACAAAGACTGATTCTTACAGGTACCACGTGCATATGAGAAGGCCATTTTGTTACATGCAAGCCAGCGCACATCGGTAACCTTAAGGTGGTGGTAATACGTAGCCAGGTTATCTTCACAGGAAAAGGGAGCAGTTTGCTGGAATGCGGGTGGGTTTTTTTTCACTCCATTTTTCTAATTGCTTCTTGTGTTTCCTGTTCTCCCCCTGGGGTGTGTCATTACAAACTGCTGACATCAAAGAATGGCCTGTTGACTGTTTCAAAATGGTTGGGAGGATCTTGGGTGGAACTGTGTAATTTGGATCAGTACAAATTGTTGCCCCTTAACATTTAGTTAGGAACATTGTAACCAGGCGAGTGCAATATTTTATTACTTTGATGTTATTGTGATATTATAGGCCTATATTTTCGTAAGTGATAGTTATCCTGGAGAAGACTGCAGCTATTTTAGGCCAACATAATAGTTGATGTCAATGTTCTTGAAATGCCACTGGAGGTGTAGTGAACAGGTTCAATCCTCAAATGTAATTTTGGGGTTTTTCATAGTTTTCTAATGCTATGTTATGTTGTGCTCTACCTTTAAACATTTTTTTTATATAAAGATGAGGAATAGGTCATTAAATGTAAAGACTAGGCCTATTTACCTTGGCTGTGGAGATGGCCTCAATCTCATTCCTCAAAGATGGGAGAGGGTGGTGGGGTGAATGGAACCATTTCAGCACATGCAAATATGTTTCCCCCCATTTTCAACATGCATGTTGTTCCTCTGGCCTCTGTTTACCCCACACAAGCTGATTAGGGAAAGGATGGTATGGGAAAGGGCTGGGTGACCTGTGTTTGATCATGTCAGTTGCCATTGGCAAAAGTTTCTAGGTAGCCAGCATATAGGCTACGAACTAGATTAAAACTCACGGCAGCCGCGACTTAGTGGCTTTAAGAGGTTCAGACACACCATTTGTGTTTGCTGGCCGAGAGTACATAACTCGCCGAGTGCGCACCGATTTTTACATGGCATGAAACATTTCGTCAGTCAGATGTATACAGCAGGTGGTCCCTAAAACACAGCGCTGTGAAGGATAGGCAGACGAATGATAGATCCACCTTCGGTGCATTGAGCTTTAAGAGGCAGAGGATTAAATTGCCGTTCAATAATTTACATGTTGATAAGTAACAAGATCTCACTTGGCCACCTCCAAGGATCCCCTATTTTAATCGGAACTGGCCTTTTAAACTAGTTTTGAACATTTGTGTGCGGCAGGGTAATTGCCAGGAGAATTCTAGACCTGGCTGTGGGTCTGAAGAGAATCAGCCTTGTGTATTTAGGCTAAGAGTCACGGGTGTGGTTTAGCAGCGCACCTCACCTGGAGCCACAGTCTATGGTTTCTATGGGGACGGAGTGACATTCAGTGCTGCCCTGGTAACGACCCCATTCTTGCGGTGCATTGTCTCCTGCTTGCCTGCGCAGTCTTTTTCACCCCCCCTGCTTTCCCCTCTCCACACCTTTCTAATCTTGTAATTTAGGCCCTCAAAAGCTCCCTCTGAAAACTCCATTAGAAAACCACTCACTTCATTAACATTGCTAACCAACTGAAAGCCTTAGCACAGCTTTTTAAAGCATTGCAGCTTAACTGAGTTTTATAACAAGTCTTGTTCTATCGCATAGTTATTTTATAGGACATAATACTTAACGGGCTTAACTTTTGACAACTGAATACATATCAAGTGTTATGTCTTTAATCAATAAGTTCTATTTTTTTTACCGAACAGTCTGGCCAATTGAGTAGTAAGTTCTCCTTGCCCTTGTAAAAGCCATTTGAGTGTTTGTGGCAGACAAAGCCTGCTCTGTGACTTGGCCTGCCAGTCCTGCTAAGTGTTAATTTATTTTATTTTTAGTCTGTAGCAGGACCAGGAACATGCTTTTTGCTACCAAACCTCTTTTGCAGACCTTTACACACAATTTACACTCGACCCCTTACATATGGTTTTCATTGAGTCCCGCACCAGTGGAATTTGGAGGGGTTGGTGGTGAGAGGAGAGCACATTCTGTTGCCATCTCAGCACTGCGGAAGGCTGTTTAGTTGTGTACTCCTTGTGTTAACCAGAGCAAGCTTCCCGTCCACATTGTCGATTACATGAAAAGCGCTGGCTAGCTGGTGGTGAATCATTTCCTTGAGCGTTGTCTCTGTTTCCACCTATTGTTGGTGTTATAGACTAGAGGACAGATGGTGTGCAGCCTTGTTTTACACACGCTGTAAAGCATACTACCTCTGTTTTATAGGGCATTGTATGTTTATGGCTCTATTTGTTTAAATCCGGTTTTACTGTGGTTTAGGCTTTTCTTTATCAGCATAGGCTTATAGTTCAAGGAAAATATAGTTGGGCTATGTAGGTGATGTAAGAACAGCTTATACGTTTGTTTCAAGCAAAATTATGTTGAGGCTTTTAGCTAATTTGTTTTTTGGGGGATTGGTCCATCAACTATGGGGAGTGTGTGAGCAGATCACCATCTGAGACATCACCCCCTACCAGTACCCACCTGGGTTGTGCCAGACTGCGGAGTGATGTACCACCAGGCCCATGACTCGGGTTTCTGCTCCCCCGTCCCTCCCCCGCCCTCTCATTCCTGCTGCTTGGCGACCCAGAAACCGAGTTGTTTTTTTCCCTCCCTTCCCACTGAATTCTCTGGTTCCCTCCCTTAAACCTATGCCAATACGGATGACCCCAACATGCATACAAGCGCATGCATGCACATGAAATGCAAGGGCAGTGGGGGTTGGGATGGAGAGATTGGGTTGTGTCCATTTACACCCCCCCTTCCCCTACCGTAGGCCATAGAGGACTTAACGAGGTTAGCAAGTCCGGTCATTGGATCCCTGTCAGTCTGCGTATGGTCTTATCTATGCGCATTCCTCGTCTTTCTTTGTCTGCTTCTTCTACTTGTAGCTCAGGGGCTGTAGACTCAGGTTCACAACTTTTCATGTTAGCTAAGCAGCTGACCTTTTCCTGTTCCCTTTGTCACAAGGGAATGTGTCACCCGGTACCTTCATACAGGTCCACGGGAAAGCCTAGTAGAGGGACAGCCTAGTAGTCCATCTGTTTGTTTTGGCTGTGATGGGGAGAACCTGTGCCAAGATTTGTGATTGTCAATATTGGTCTTCCCATTATTTTGATAGGTCAAAGTGGGTTTACCTGGAGTTTCTTTTTTGGTCCCAATGCATACGAGACAAGACGTTTCTCCCTTTTCCATTGTGAACCATAGGTCTTAACTAAAAATAAAACGGGAGAAATGTGCTATTCAGTCATTAGGCTGGTCATGTCTTTAAAATGACGCTGGTGGTGCAGTTCTGCATTGGTCTCAATTGCATGTCCTTCTCCCTTTGCAGAGAGGATCAGACGAGCTTTTCTCCTGCGTGGCAAACGGACCCTATATAATGACCAGTGCAGCAGGTCAGTGTTTAAACCTCCGTTTGTATTAATATCAACCAAGTAAACTTTTGAATCCACGATGAGCGAAGTTTGAGCACCACCTCTTCCAATTCTGATCTACTTCAGCTGAATTATCAAAAGGGTGTACATCCCAACAGTAGGCTCTCTCTCTTTCTTGCTCCCTCTCCTCCACAGCCAATGGCAATGACAGCAAGAAGTTCAAAGGTGACATAAGGGGCCCGGGCATCCCGTCGCGCGTCATCCACGTGCGCAAGCTCCCCAACGACATCAATGAGGCCGAGGTCATCTCCCTGGGCCTGCCCTTTGGCAAAGTCACCAACCTGCTCATGCTCAAAGGAAAAAACCAGGTAAGTGGTCTCACATGCCAACCCTAGCTCATTTGCTTTAGCAGGGTTCTCTTGCCCTCCGCTCAGAGGGGAGGGGCATATTAGTTACCATTTCATAAGCTAGTAGTAACCAACTGTTAACCAGAGAGGAGCATACTGGTTGTAGTAGTAGAGTGAATGATATGGCCCGCCTGCTATCTGTAGCTGGACTTTTTTTTTTCTCTCCCAGAAATGGTGTTCTTATGACATTCTCCTGTGTCCAGGCCTTCATAGAGATGAACACCGAGGATGCGGCTCAGACCATGGTCAGCTACTACTCCTCGGTGACGCCGGTCATCCGCAACCACCCCATCTTCATGCAGTACTCCAACCACAAGGAGCTCAAGACGGACAACTCCCCCAACCAAGTGGTGAGTCACTCTGCTGCAGCTACTTCCTTCTCAACAGTTGCATAACCCTTTATCTGTGCAGGCTTACTACTTCTGGAAGGCCATAAGAGAAGGCTGAACTCGAGTGCGCTTCATGTTTTCAACGTTGCTTGGACAAAGGAGCTTGTCTACAAAACACATCAGCAAGGGATTTCAGCTGCCACCCTGAACCTTCTTTCATAATTACTCTTCATTCATTTTGACTTTCATTTTCTAGGTTTCTCCGAGCAATTAGTGTGTTTGATGCTTAGAGCCAACATGAAGTGGGTTTCCTCCACAGCGGACTAGTTTGCTGTGGTAGTGTTCCACATTTTTGTTTTTTTTTATTTTGAATTGGCCTCCTGCGCTCTCCGTTTCCTGTATTGCTGGGTCAAAATGACTCATTTGGAAACAATCTGTTCTTGCCAGGGCTTGTGTGGTTGCACAAACAAACCACCAGTCTACTTGTCAGCTGACTTTAGCCAATCAGAATTAAGCTATATTCTGCCGTGTTGCTGAAAATGGAGCTGTCGGCATACGACTGCTAATTTGTTCAACTTCTACTTTATTCCGCAGAGTGTGTCTCAAGTTTACCTTTCCCTGAATATCTTGCAGGGGTTGCACCCAGTTCAGGGAACACAACTGAAAACCAGAAAAAATATATTTTTTCAAGGAACTGAAATGTATCCTGGAACAAAAGTGACCCATAATGTTCCAGAAAAGAAGCGTTATTTTAAAAGCACGGGAACTAATTAATACTTTGCGTTCCAGGCACACCAAAAACAATTGGCCCCCAACAAAGCGCATGTATGCGAAGTCCTCACTCAGACTTATTCCAGTGTCTACCTGCATGCTGAAAATCTTTGCCAGTGTGTGTTTAGGCTACCTGCCCCTCCCCTGTCTGACACATAGGCTAATGTACTGACCTTACAAGCTTGATTCAGAAGATGGGGATATAAACCAGTACTTTTTGGGGGGTTCGAACCGGTTCAGAACTTTTTTGCTGGTCGGAACAGTGGAATGGAAGGGGGGGAACATGGTGGTTCTGTTCAGACCTGACGTGATTGGAAAATAATTTTGGTTCCAACTGATATCTTATGGTCTAGTGTGTACCATGCACCCTCCCAACATGTTCCAACTGATATCTTATGGTCTAGTGTGTACCATGCACCCTCCCAACATGTTCCAACTGATATCTTATGGTCTAGTGTGTGCCATGCACCCTCCCAACAAGGCCCTCCCTTTTTCTAAACACTGTTTCCTGGGAGACCGCATGCCAATGGCGACCAATGGAAGCCATTGCTGTCCACTCTACTCCCCCTTCAAATTACTCTACTCTAGGCTTATCTGCTAATAGGTCAATGAAGGTAACATAAACACTGCTGCAGTGTAGATGAACATTCCCAGATGTTTGGGTTTTGCTGGTAGAAACTAAGTTTCCCTCCATGGTGTTCCTCAGTGTTTTTCTTCCCACCAGGTGTTTTACTCTCAAACAGGCCCCAGAGTTTCCACTGTGTATACAAACATGTCACGGACAGAGTGGTCAGCAGCACCCTGGAATGTAATCTTTTACTTCCCAAAATAGTTATTTTTACAGGAAATGTCTTGTAAATGTCCAGCAACTAACCTGAGGCTGTTCAATGAGAACATTGAAACGTATTGACTGTCTGTGGGAGTCAGGTCAGCTCTACCTGAGCGTTTGTAGATTCTCTTGCTTCTTGCCACTTCCATTGAACCATCTTCCTCTCTTCACAGAGAGCCCAGGCGGCACTGCAGGCAGTGAACGCAGTCCAGGCAGGGGGCATGCCCATGGCAGGGGGCATGCCCATGGCAGGGGGCATGCCCATGGCAGGGGGCATGCCCATGGCAGGGGTGGATGCCTCAGGGGGCATGGGCGGGCACAGCCCTGTGCTGCGGGTTATAGTGGAGAACCTGTTCTACCCAGTCACCCTGGATGTGCTGCATCAGGTAAAACACTTTTCAATACATTTATGACTGTATAGGTCTGAGCTTGTATTCCCCCTGACCATGCCCTCCTTGCATGCAGATCTTCTCTAAGCTTGGCACAGTGCTGAAGATCATCACCTTTACCAAAAACAACCAGTTCCAGGCCCTGCTGCAGTACTCGGACGGTCTGACCGCTCAGCACGCTAAACTGGTAAGTAGTGCCATCTACCTGTCACAATAATATACAGCAGTTCTTATTCCCCTCCCATTTTTCTTCATTGTGTTTTCAGAGCCTAACTTTAATGTGTTCTAAGTGTGGAGTGTGGGGAAAAGAATAGTCTGAAAGATGAATGATCAAATCCTTGGATGCAGTCTAATGCGAAGGTAACCTGCCAAAATGACTAATGCCCCATAGCACTCACGTCAGTAGCCATTTTGTGCTTTGGAAGGCCGTTCATGACTCAAATCAACACCACCATCCCAGAAACCCTAGACCTACTCCAATTTGCATGACGCAATCTCAATCGCAATCCACACTGCCCTTTCCCACCTGGACAAAAGGAACACCTATGTGCGAATGCTGTTCATTGACTACAGCTCAGCATTCAACACCATAGTGCCCACGAAGCTCATCAATAAGCTAAGGACTCTGGGACTAAACACCTCCCTCTGCAACTGCATCCTGGACTTCCTGACACGCCGCCCCCAGGTGGTAAGAGTAGGCAACAACACGTCTTCCACGCTGATCCTTAACACTGGTGCCCCTCAGGGGTGTGTACTTAGTCCCCTCCTGTATTCCCTGTTCGCCCACAACTGCGTGGCCAAGCACGACTCCAACGCTATCATTAAGTTTGCTGATGACACGACAGTGGTAGGCCTGATCACCGACAACGTTGAGACGGCCTATAGGGAGGAGGTCAGAGAACTGGCAGTGTGGTGCCATGACAACAACACCTCAATGGGAGCAAGACAAAGGAGCTGATCGTGGACTACAGGTAAAGGCTGGCCAAACAGGCCCCCATTGACGGGACTGTAGTGGAGTGGGTCGATATTTTCAAGATCCTTGGTGTCCACATCACCTACGAACTATCATGGTCCAAACATACCAAGACCGTTGTGAAGAGGGCACGACAGAACCTTTTCCCCCTCAGGAGACTGAAAAGATTTGGCTTGGGTCCCCAGATCCTCAAAGTTCAACAGCTGTACCATTACCCAGTACATCACTGGGGTCAAGCTTTCTGCCATCCAGGACCTATATACTAGGCGGTGCCCCCCCCTTGGTTTTACACAGCTGCTACTCGCTGATTATTAATGCATAGTCACTTTACCCCTACCTACATGTACAAATTACCTCCACCAACCTGTACCTCTGCACATTGACTTGGTACCAGTACCCACTCTATATAGCCTCATTAATGGAGTGTTATGGAGTTTTATTGTTTATTTAAAAAAATAAATAATAATTGTTAGTTTATTTGGTAAATATTTTCTTAACTTCTTGAACTGCATTGTTGGATAAGGGTTGTAAGTAAGCATTTCACGGTAAGGTCTACACCTGTTGTAGTCGGCGCATGTGATAAATCAAATTTGATTTAATGCTGAAACTGTTGCCCTGTGGTGAAGTCTTTAGATGGGCAGAACATCTACAATGCCTGCTGCACCCTCCGCATCAACCTCTCCAAGCTGACCAGCCTGAACGTGAAGTACAATAACGACAAAAGCCGCGACTACACGCGGCCTGACCTGCCCACGGGAGACAGCCAGCCCTCCATCGACCACCAGGCCATGGCTGCAGCCTTCGGTGAGTACTATGGTGAATACATTTTAAATTTACCTCCCTCCTTCTTCCCTTCTCATTTAGACATGATTGGACAGGTGGAAGCTATGCGGCTGAACCCGTACCCTTCACCTGTCCAATCATTTTCAACATGTAATATTTGTATAATTTACAATAAACTGAAGGCAACTAATCAATTAACACTCCTCTGTATCCATGCGTGTTTCTCCAGGTGCTCCCGGGATCATCTCAGCCAACCCGTACGCAGGAGCTCATGCCTTCCCCCCGGCCTTCGCCATTCAGCAAGCTACAGGTGAGTCTGATCGTCCTTTCTGACACCTTCCTCGCTCCTGACCAACATTGATGGATTGTAGTTACACGGACATTTTCACTAACACTTTACATTTCAAGGGGGAAGCTGGCCTCATCCACTACCATTGAGTGGCAACACTACAACTTTGAAACTTTTGCGGACCTATGAGCAGATTAGCAGTCGTGCTCAGCGGCTTCCAGTCCGGCCTTTTCTCTATCAACCCATTCAGGAGTTTTAAAAAAAGTATCCCTCCCTTTTGCTTCCCTCCGCAGGCCTGACGATGCATGGTGTCCCCGGAGGCCTGGCCCAACTGACCATGCCCGTGGCAGCTGCAGGCAGAATGGGCTTCCACCAACTCTCCGGTGGCCACTGTGTCATGCTGGTCAGCAACCTCAACCCAGAGGTTAGTTCTTCCTTGACTCCCTCTCAACCCATAGTGGCCCAGATGGACTGAGTCCAGCTGTGAAGCCTCTGTGGATGTGGGTTTTTATTCCTGTTCCCTACCCTGCGCCCCAAAGTGTGCACTTGCTCACTCACCCCTCGTGCATTTAGAAGTTGATTGTCATAAGCATGGGCTACTTTGTGAGTTTTCACCAAATTTCTCGCACCAGTACATTTCTTGTAAATTCATGCATGGGAGTGAATGAGAGCACACTTTGGGGAGAGAATTGGACTGCAGCCCATATTCGGAGGTGGCTGTTTGTGGGCCCACATGACACACGCCAAGTAAATTGGGCTGTGTATTATATGCTGGCTCTAGTTCCTGCAAGAATGCAATGCGTACAGTGTAGCAGAGCTCTTTGCTTTTCCCTAGTGTTTTTCCTCACTCCTGTTCTCCTCTGAAAGTGTTGTACCATCCCCGTTACCGAAGTTTCGCTAGCAGTAGATGCAAACACTTAGGATACACAAACTTCATTAATATTTATTTGTTGACTCATTCAATCACTATTATAATTCCAAATATTTGCAAGTTTTCATTCAAATTGAAGATTAGCTTTAGGTTATTTGTGCCCTCATACATAGCTATATTATTTACCATACTGGACCATATTGGACCTATATATTGTACGTTAACTGTGTGGAATTTCTGAACATTATATTCATCAACATAATGGTACCAGTCCCTCTTAATCTACTGAGCATGATAAACTTTAAATTATTGGACAGCTCATTCCATAAACTCCATACAGGCAGTGCAATATTGCTTTTATACATTTAACATGGCCTTTAGCTTAAGCCCAACAAATATTTCTACAATCATTCATTTAAAGAATGTATCTCTTCAAAAGTAATGGTGCACGTCAACACAGACAGAATTATAGAAGTATTGTCTCAGCCTCATGTGTATCATTCCTCCTAGTTTCATTGTTGGTTTGTAATCTTCACTCTGATTTAAAGCACATTCTATACTGGATGGAACACTTCATATTTCTTTGTATACTGACCTTGTTTTTTACCTCCTTTTCTTGTTTCTCTCCCTCCCATTCCCCCTCCCCCTCTTTTTTGGTTTTAATACCTTCACCTGGAAACTTTTTTTTTTGCCAAACTGACTGCACGCCCCATGAATTCCCTCTCCCACTTTCTTCTCTCAACCATTATACCACATCATCCATTGTGTACACATCACATTCATATAAACACACGTTAATATATTAACTTATCTTTGCTCATATCATATTGTTACATATACCACCCCTCCACCACCTCCACATCTCCTCCCACTTTGCTCCTGTCCAATTTATTAACCCTCATGATCCAACCACCGTTTTTTTTTGTTGCCATTCCCCGTGGAACTGCCTCCGCTGTGGATGATATGTTGAACCTCCACTCTCCTGCCTCCGATCTTTTTCCTGTCCCTTCCTCCCTCCGCTGCCTTCCTCTGCTGTCTTATAAAGAGAGTTACGCCCCAATGCCTCTTTATTCTTTTCGGTATGTTATCATTAGCACCTTTTTTATTATTACTACTTGTTTGTTCTGTTCTTTTTCTTAACTAATTTGTTTCAGTTTTTTTTGTTATTTTAGTTGTCAAATATTTTGCGTGTTGATTTGAGACACTTGGCAAAAAGTTGCAGCATTTTCATGGTTTCTGTCCACAGCTGTCTTTAAAGGGATACTGATTTGACAATTTATCAAACTATTTTCTTTCTCTGAAAAAGGTCTATAGTTATGGTTTTGAGTCTGATCATCAACTTAAGCCAAATTGGTCAAGAATACGTGGACCTTAAATGCAATTTTGGGCCGATGTCTCAATGCTGCAATTTTTGGTCCCACGCTATATGGATATTGCAGACTAGTCTTTTTAATACTATGGACCAATTTCATGTCAAGAAAACCTATGAATAATTTCCAGATCAGAGTTGAATATTCCTTTAAACATAGTGCAAATGACAACTGCACGTTGTGCATTTTAATTTATAAGAATATCTTGTGGAAAGTTCGGTGAGATGCTGTAACTTTGCCACTGTACATTTAGATTTTATCATCTGTCTATTGTCATAGTTTGCATGCTTGATTTTTGTCATCTTGCATGCCCTTTATGAACGCTGTATCAATTGCTTTTGGTTAATGGTCAAGACTCCCATTTGTGCAGAGTACATATGGCCAATTTTGCATTCCTTCTGATCCTTATTCTAAATTTCTGACTTGCAGTCTGTTTTTTTAACCATTAAGTGCCTTCATTTTCCTAAATGTTTTTTTACCAATTTAGCAGGGAGGCGTCCTTTTGTAGACGCAAAAGTAATATCCTCCTTGATAAACTACATAAATCCCTTATTTTACCTTTTCTGTCCAAGTATAGTGACATTAAGTTCCACAGCCTGTCTCAGACTATTTCAAGTCTTTGAATGTATTAAAACCAATGTACAAACAGTAGCCTACACTTTATTTTAAATGGGCTTTTATGGTGTAAAGTCACAAGTACCTCCTGAGATGGTAAATGACCAATTCCCACTAGTGGCCATGATGCAATATTGCAATGATCAGTGGCTTTAGTCACTCTTGCTAGAATGTATTTTGCCCCCCTTATCATTTAGATAAATGGAGGAGCATCTTGATTATGAACTGAAGCTATTCATATACCCAGCTTCCCTGTGGTGCTTAGATGGGTGTTAACCAAATCTTAAGTGCCCAAAGACATGGTTTTGATTGGATGGCTTGGTCTGGTTTAGAGTGAAATTGATTTTCAAATGGTTGTCCCCCCCCCCCCTTTAAATCTGTGTGAAGGTGTATATGGCGATGTGATGAGAGTGAAGATCCTGTTCAACAAGAAGGAGAACGCTCTGATCCAGATGTCTGATGGGACTCAGGCGCAGCTAGGTAAGGCCCAGCTAAACTGTCCTGGGAAGGAATACCTCCAACAAATCCAAGAACTAGTTCCAACTGAACCGCAATGTGTAGGGAGTGATGTGCATCTGACAATGATGCTAAAGGGATAAAAATAAATAACCTGAGGTTATTTAGCGATGGAAATATACCCAACCCTTGAATATTAGACTCAGTGTTTAACCTCTGCTTTTAACAGCAATGAGCCACCTGAATGGCCAGAGGCTCCACGGGAAAGCGCTGCGCGTCACCCTGTCCAAACACACCAATGTTCAGCTGCCCCGCGAGGGCCATGAGGACCAGGGCCTGACAAAGGACTACAGCAACTCACCCCTGCACCGCTTTAAGAAGCCCGGCTCCAAGAACTACTCTAACATATTCCCTCCCTCAGCCACCCTGCACCTCTCAAACATCCCGTAAGTAGACTGGAGGAGTTTCTCCTGCAATCAGTCCCCTGACCCTTTCGATAGCTGCTAATCCTGAGGTACCGCTTTCGTGGTTTGAAAAAAACTCTACAAATGTATTGGTAAACTACTGCTAAAAGCTTATCAAGTTTTACAATGTCTTTCTTTTTAGTCCCTCTGTGGTTGAGGATGACCTCAAGATGCTGTTTGCGAGCTCCGGTGCAATGGTCAAGGCCTTCAAGTTCTTCCAGTAAGTTTTCTTTTTTCCCTCTCAAACAGCCATAAATTTTAACTTTATGTTTTATCTGCTCACGTGTATGATGTCTTTAGGAAAGTCTGTATTTGGAAAGTATTTAGACCCCTCGACGTTTTCCACATTTTGTTACGTTACAGCCACATTCTAAAATAGCGTCATCAATCTGCACACAATACCCCATAATGACACAGCATAAACATGTTTTAGAATTTTTTTGCACGTTTGTGTATAAATTAAAAAAATTACGTAAGTATTCAGACCCTTTACTCAGTACTTTGAAGCACATTTGGCAGTGATTACAGCCTCGAGTCATCTTGGGTATGACGCTAAAAGTTTGGCACACCTGTATTTGGGGAGTTTCTCCCATTCTTCTCTGCAGATCCCCTCAAGCTCTGTCAGGTTGGATGGGTAGCGACGCTGCACAGCTATTTTTAGGTATTTCCAGATATGTTCGATCGGGTTCAAGTCCGGGCTCTGGCTGGGCCACGCAAGGACATTCAGGGACTTGTCCAGAAGCCACTCTTGCGTTATCTTAGGCTCGTTGTCCTGTTGGAAGGTGAACCTTTCCCCAGTCTGATGTCCTGAGTGCTCTGGAGCAGGTTTGCATCAAGGATCTCTGTACTTTGCTCTGTTCATCTTTCCCTTGATCCTGACTAGTCTCCCAGTCCCTGCCGCTGTAAAACATCCCCACAGCATGATGCTGCCGCCACCACGCTTCACTGTAGGGATGGTGCCAGGTTTCCTCCAGACATGACGCTTGGCATTCAGGCCAAAGTTAAATCTTGGTTTCATCAGACCAGAGAATCTTGTTTTTCATGGTCAGAGTCCTTTAGGTGCCTTGTGACACACTCCAAGAGGGCTGTCATGTGGTTTTTACTGAAGAGTGGCTTCCGTCCAGCCACTCTACCATAAAGGCCTGATTGGTGCGGTGCTACAGAGATGGTTGTCCTTGTGGAAGGTTCTCTCATCTCCACAGAGGAGCTCTGTCAGTGACCATCAGGTTCTTGGTCACCTCCCTGACCAAGGCCCTTCTCCCCTGACTGCTCAGTTTGGCTGGGTGGCCAGCTCTAGGTAGAGTTTTGGTGGTTCCAAACTTCTTTCATTTAAGAATGATGGAGGCCACTGCGTTCTTGGACCTTCAATGCTGCAGAAATATTTTAGTACCCTTCCCCAGATCTGTGCATCAACACAATTTTGTCTCTGAGCTCTACGGACAATTCCTTCGACCTCCTGGCTTAGTTTCTGCTCTGACATGCACTGTCAACTGTACGACCTTATATAGACAGGTGTGCCTTTCCAAATCATGTCCAATCAATACAAATGACCACAGGTGGACTCCAAGTTGTAGGATCTCAAGGATCAATGGAAACAGGATGCACCTGAGCTCAATTTTGAGTCTCATAGCAAAGGGTGTGAATACTTATGTAAATAAGGCAATTGTTTCTATTTTGTTATAATTGTGGAAAAATGTCTAAACACTTTGTCATTATGGGGTGTGGAGATTGAGGACATAAAAAAAAAAACTAAGACTAACTTAACAATGTGGGAAAGGGAAAGGGTCTGATTCCTTGCTGAATGCACTGTATCTGACCGTGTGAGAAAGGAGTAGTTCACCCAAATAACAAAAAGACATTGGTTTCCTTACCCTGTAAGCAGTCTATGAACAAGGTATGCTAGCAATCCATGCTTTGGTCTAGGTCCCCTGGCACTGTTTCCAAATTCAGAAATGTTAGAATATGTGTCATGAATCCCATTCAAATCATTCGGGCATCATGTCTAAATCATCTGAAAGTATCTAAAATTGATTGTGAAGCTCAACAGTCATTTACAGAGGGTTGGTAATCCAGCCAACTTCCGGAAAGTGGTCAAATCTTTGAAACAAAACTCCACCCCTTCGTTGCCCCAGCAGGTTATGACAGTCTCTGGTCCCATGCTAGACAAAATTGACATTTTGTGGTGCTTTTAATAACCATTTTGCTTCAGCTGGCCACCTATTTGAAAGGATAGCCTTTGAAAATTCCTCATTCCGGAGTCCTTTAGTCGACTCAGTGCATCATTCTGTACAATCTTTTCTAACAATCGCATACTTTATTTTCCTTTCTACCATTTGTCTGTTGTACTAAGTGCTTTTCTAAAGATTGATATTTTAAAATCCATAGGGTCTGATTCACTTAATCCTGTTTAATGCAGCTTTCTGCCCCACTTATTGCAGAACCTTTGCCCCATTTTTAATTTGACGATTGTTTCTTGTGTTATCCTGAAGATCTGGAAAGCGTCACGTCGTCCCCCAACATAAGATGAGATCCTTCTGACTTAGATAACTGCTGTCCAATTTCCAAATAAATAATCCCTGAACTCGCAGCTTCTCACTCTATTCTTAATGTGCACCAGTCTGGTTTTAGACCTGAACATGGCATCGTGTTATTGTTAAAATTGCTTAGATCATTATTTTTTTCTGCCTTATTGATAGACCTTTTCCAAGGTCTTCATGGTTGACCATCACATTATCATTTTAAAAGTTGACTGATATAGGCCTGGATCAGGCTTCTTTCAAGTGGTTTGAAATTTCTGTCAGACGGAACACTTCGATTTCTGATGGTGTTAAGTCTAGTTTTCTGGCTATTACTTAATGTGTACCGCAGGGGTCGATATTGGGACCTGTTCTCTTTACTATTTATATAAATATTTGTCTATCGGTGAAAGTGTTATATTCATCTGTATGCAGACGATGCTGTCATGTATGCAATCGCCCCAACTGTAGACCAGTCGTTAGTTGCAATCTGACTTTTTTGCCTTTATAAAACTTGTACTTAATGTGGGCAAGACTAAATGTTCTTGAATTCTGGCAAAAATGTTTGTGCTACATATTTATTGAATGGTTCTCCCATCGATTGGGTTCTTGACTATATTTTTTATTTAAAGTTTTAAACACTGAGCAAGGAAACTAAGATTTAAAGTGGAATTATTTAGAAATATATTTTGCCTCTCCCTAAAAAGCAGATTGTACAGTCAATTTTCCTGCCAGTTCTTGACTAGGCTGACACCATTTACCAGAATGCAGCAGCCGCTACTCTGAAACCTTTTGAATGCTGTCTACCATAGCGCCCTTCGCTTTATCGCAGGTGACTGTTTTAATACTCGGCACTGCATCCTGTATCAAAAGGTTTGCTAGTCCTCATTAAAGTCCCGTTCACCTCACAATTTTTTATTAAAAAAAACTCTACTACGCTTGCCTGGCTACCCAAACTCCTTGCTCCGGCCAAACGCAATGTCTGGGCCGTAGTACCTCCCTGATGATTTCTTGAATAGAAATCCATTCTAGATCGTCTGACTGTTTCCAAAAACCGATGGGTTGGCCAGAGCCAGAACACACATGGGTAATGCAGCGTTTGAAAATGTGGCTTTGGCACTCTGATTGGTTCGAGGTAATTCAAACGTTTTGTACAACACCCCTCATTTTGACATCACCACAAACATCTTCAATGATGGTAGCCTGACAAAGTGTCTTCAGAAAGTATTCCTACCCTTTAACTTGTTCCACATTTTGTTACAACTTGAATTCAAAATGGACAGTAAAAACATGTTTAAAGAAATACAGAAATATATTGTTTACATAAGTATGCACATGCCTGAGTCGATGCTTTCTAGAAGCACCTTTGGCAGCGATTACAGCTGTGAGTCTTTCTGGATATGTCTCAGAGCTTTCCACACTTGGATTGTGCAGCAACATCCCATTATTCTTGAAAAGATTCTTCAAGCTCTGTCAAATTAGTTTTTGACCATTGCTAGACAACCATTTTCAGGTCTTGTCGTAGATTTCAGTCAACTGTAACTTGACCACTCTTGGTAAGCAACTCCAGTGTAGATTTGGCATTGTTTTAGGTGATTGTCCTGCTGAAAGGTGAAATCTCGGTCTGGTGGAAAGCAAACCGAAGCAGGTTTTCCTCTAGGATTTTGCCTGTGGTTAGTTCTGTTTTCAATTTTTTTTATCCTGAAACACTCCCCAGTCCTTAATGATTACACATAACATGATGCAGCCACCATTATGCTTGAAAATATGGAGAGTGGTACTCGGTAATGTGTTGTATTGGATTTGCCCTGAACATAATTGGTATCCAGGACAAAAAGTTAATTGCTTTGCCACATTTTTTGCAATATTACTTTAGTGCCTTGTAAGCAGGATGCATGTTTTGGAATATATTTTTATTCTGTACAGGCTTCCTTTCACTCAGTCAATTCAGTTAGTATTGTGGAGCAACTACAATGTTGAGCCATCCCTCAGTTTAATGGCTGTCGCTGGAAAAAGCTGTCGCTGTTTTAGTCTCCATTGGCTTAATGATATCCCTTAGCGGTTTCATTCCTCTCCGGCAACTGAGTTAGGAAGGACGCTTGTATCCTTGTGACTGGGTGTATTGATACGCCATCCAAAGTGTAATTAATAACTTAATGCTCAAAGACATATTCAATGTCTGCTTAAACATTTTTTTTTTTTTACCCATCTACCTGTAGGTGCCCTTTGCAAGGCATTGGAAAACAACCCTGGTCTTTGTGGTTGAAATATGTTTGAAATTCACTGTTCAACTGAGGGACCTTTTAGATGATTGTGTGTGGGGTACAGAGATGACGTAGTCATTCAAAATTCATGTTAACTATTATTGCACACAGTCCATGCATCTTATGTGACTTAAGCAAATTTTTACACCTGGACTTATTTAGGCTTGCTGTAAGTGGTTGTATACTTATTGACTAAAGACATTTTAGCTTTCAATTTTTTATTAATTTGTAAAAATAAATCCACTTTGACATTATGGGGTATTGCGTGTAGGCCAGTGACACATCTCATGTTAATCCATTTTAAATGCAGGATTTAACACAACATAATTGTGGAAAAACATCCAAGGGTGTGAATACCTTAAGACACTGTATGTAGCGATCGATAGAGCAGCGTAATAAATAACACCAAACTGGTTAACTGAGGTTCCTCGGGTGTCCACCGAATTGAGTAAATCAGCTTTTAGTCTTAATGCATATAACAGCTGGAACAATTTACAAAGCTCATTACAAGTGAATGTTCTGGTGCTGCTCTGGCAATTTTCGTTTTGAGGACCTAGTAGATGAGGAATGTAACCATTTTTCAAATTGTGTTGTGTGTTGTTTTTTTTTTACATTGTATTGAATGCCCTCTTTAAAATTGAATTGATTTGTTGTATTAGTGATCGGGGCACCCTTGAGAATGAGGCCCTGGTCTCAATGGGTTTCCCCTGAATTAATAAATAAATGCTAATATTGGTCCTATGACTTGAATGAGATTTGTGCCATAAATGCTTAAACATTAGCACTGTGAAACCGTGCCAGTGAAACATAACTTAAACGAAGGCAAGGATTGTTGCCACACCATGTCCATATACCGCAACAGGGTAAGGAAACCAAAATGTCATTTTGGATGAACTAGCCCTTTGAATGTTTAAGGAAAGGCTGCATATCTGACCGTGTGCAATGTTTTTATTTTTTAGGAAAGACCGCAAGATGGCCTTGGTCCAGATGAGCTCAGTTGAGGAGGCCATAGAGTCCCTCATTGAGTTCCACAATCACGACCTGGGTGAGAACCACCACCTGAGGGTCTCCTTCTCCAAATCTACCATCTGAGGGGTGCAGCCCAAAACGCTACTGCTAATGGGCCGCCCCCATCCCTTCACGACCTCTACTATGTCAAGTTGTGGGGAAGCGACTCTTCAGTCGTGAAGTAGCATCCACCACAGCAATCACTTCCATCATTCCTAGTATATTTATATACGCATATCTATGTAAGTCGACCTATAAACCATATGGAAAAGAAACGTGCACACCCGATTTTACTGGGTAAAAAAGAAAAGTTTTATGTTTCTATCATCTTGCCTTTGCGAGGTAAATTAATTCCTTGCTCTCTGCACCGACAGAAGTAGTTTACACTTGCCTGTCTGATTTAAGAGATTGGCGTAGCCTGAACTTCAGTCTTTTGGTAAATTCCATTGCCCTTGGGTTCCAACACCACTAGGTTCTGAGGTACTTCTGTGACGCCTCATGTCCTCTTTGCCTTCAGATGTTTTCTGTGCCTTACTCCAGAAGTCTTGTGTCCTTCAATTTGATACGTTGGCATTTTACAGCCAAAACAAAATTTAGCTTATCTTCCTCTCTCCAATTCTTGCTTGCGAAGACCAGGTTTACAGCTGATATGGGTTTACCGTTTGTATAAAATGTATTACAAGGTGGTTCATCCCCCCCATGTATTATGAAGGTTTTCTTTTTAGTCTTATTTTAAAAGTAAGATGAGCTAGTTAGTTGGGAAGATTAAATCCACAACTCATTATCTAGCTTTTTTATTTTTTAAATATGTAAACCCCTTGTACCAGGGTTTGATTATTAGTCTTGTTTACTGTATGTCTAGATGTAGGTTTGCATTTTTTATGAAATATATGCAATAAGTTTTGTACAAATCCAGTATTGTACACATTGTTATTCCTATATACTGTTGTAGCTTATAGGTATTGGTCAGTGGTTGCCTTAACGACTGTGCCTTAGCAAAAGGTCTTACTAGAACTTTCCTGATAAGTATGGCTTACAATGTCTTATGATTTGTCTTAATGGCTTGCCTCCTGATGCAGTGGCTGTCTATTTAGTATATTTATACAATTTTGTGATACACTACAGCGCAAAACCAAATAAGGCCTTTCTGCAAGTTATTTTAGCGAACCTGTATACACAGCTTTATTCATAATGCACTGCCACAGAGTTGTGGTAGTCTGCCTGCCCATTATAGCACATTTTACAAGGCTCTTACGGGGATCAGACAAAAGCGGACTATTGTGACTCTGCTGCTGTGAATTATAAAATAAACTTAAGAATTGGAAGCGTCTGTCAGTTGAATGCCAAGATGAATGATGGTTATTTCACATATTTACATGTGCTCCTAAAACAAGAGTGAATACTTTCATATGTCTGTTACTCGGCATAGTGTTTTCAAAGGCCTTATCACAAGGGGTTAGTAGCCTTATTGTACAGGGCTGTGACTTTACCTTAATGCAGTCATTGCTAACGGCAATACGGCACCCTCTTTCTTGGTAGTCTATGGACTGGACTTGTGGATCTGGACAACGTTCAACTTAAATTGAAATCCATTTTGAGTTTTTGGAGAAGTGCCTTTCAAACTAAGCCTTTTTTGGTCTGTTTAGAAACGTATGTTCCTGCCTTAAGTCCCCTCAGGCTCATAGGAAATGCACACATCTGGCATAAATGTAAAGGTCTGCAGTGATTCTGCTACAGTGAAGGTGGACACTGTTGTAGATCACATTTTAAAAGGTAATTATCAGTCTTAATACTTGGACATTCCACATGTGCATAATTTTATATTGGGAAATGTTGAGGTTCTTTCCTCACAATTAATTGCATCAAGTTCCTTATTTTAAATTGGTGCAAAGCAATAGAATTTCAGGGTCATGTGAGGAACCACAGTGCTCAGACATTGTTCGATCACTAGTTTTCTTGAACACCAGTTTATTACATGCTAACCTATTCATAATTGGACTCCAGCAATGCAGAGGATTGACAATTGGTTTGTAGATTACTCAAGAATAAGCGACACTTGTCTCCATATCAATATGTAGCATGTACTGCTATTATAGGTATTTTACTTGCTTTGCATATCCCAGGCCAGGAGTGGATTTCCCAATTATGCAAAATTGCACAGCATTTAAAATCATTACAACCTCAATCACTTAACATTAAGATGGCAGGATTTCTTCAAGTGAGGTCATTGTCAGGGGGGTGAAAAGCTGTATATAGTTTATTTTGTACCACAAAGTTGGTATTCAGAAACGATAGGTTTTATATCTATGAAACATGTATATTTTGATTACAGCTTGGGACCTTTCTCTTGAGCCTCTTAGTAAAAAAAACATCACAATTAAATTGTTTTTTTAACATAAAAAATGGGTCCCTTTTGGTCATTAGTGTTGTGTAGCTTAAACTTTTCTTGAAATTGTGCCTTCAATAAATATTTTCACTGCTTTCAATTTGTGATTTACTTTCTTTGGGTTCTGCCATTTTTAGCCTTGCTCATCAGTTGGTTTCCTTCGTTCTCCTGCAAACCATTGGATCTATAGAGGCAACTTATTGTTTCTGAGCCAAATACTTACTCTTGCAAAGCACTGTCGGTCGTGTGTCATACAGTTTTAGGGTTCACCGGTGGTCAAATTTGGTATTTTTGCATGTATTTTGATGAAATGTTGCATTGTATGCTAATGTAACGGATGTGAAATGGCTAGCTAGTTAGCGGGTACGCGCTAATAGCGTTTCAATCGGTTACGTCACTTGCTCTGAGACTTGAAGTAGGGTTTCCCCTTGCTCTGCAAGGGCCGCGGCTTTTGTGGAGCGATGGGTAACGACGCTTCGTGGGTGGCTGTTGTTGATGTGTGCAGAGGGTCCCTGGTTCGCGCCCGTGTCGGGGCGAGGGGACGTACTAAAGTTATACTGTTACACTAAGTACTGGCAAAATTTGGGGAGCAACTTCTAACTGCGTTTTGTAGTTGCTTTCAAGTTGTATTTAATGTAATGGGTGCCAGGCCCTGTGTTTTTCCCTGACCAGGAAAAGGTGTGGCTATAACTACGACCCAGAGTTTTTCCTGGTTAGACAGACCAAACAAAAATAAACTCACCATGCAAAAATGTCATAGCAGTTAAGGGAAATTGGAATAAATTAATTAGGCCCATATCTATGGATTTCACATGACTGGGAATACAGATATGCATCTGTTGCCCACAACAAAAAAAGTAGGGGCATGTATCAGAAAACCAGTCCGTATCTGGTGACCACCATTTACCTCATGCAGCATGACTTCTCCTTCGCATAGTTGATCCGGCTGTTGATTGTGGACTGATGTCCCACTCCTTTTCCCTGCCTGTGCGAAGTTCCTGGATATTGGCAGGAACTGGAACACGCTGTCATACACGTCGATCCAGAGCATCCCAAACATGCTCAATGGGGGACATGTCTGGTGAGTATGCAGGCTATAGAAGAACTGGGAATTTTTTTCAGCTTCCAGGAATTCTGTATGGATCTGTGCATTATCATGCTGAAACATGAGGTGATGGCGGCGGATGAATGTCACAAATGGGCCTCAGGATCTCGTCACGGTATCTCTGTGCATTCAAACTGCCATTGATAAAACACAATTATGTTTGTTGTCCGTAGCTTATACCTGCCCATACCATAACCCCACCGCCACCATGGGGCACTCTGTTCACAATGTTGACATCGGCAAACCGCTCACCCACGACACCATACACGCTTTCTGCCATCTGCCCGGGACAATTGAAATGGATTCATCCACGAAGAGCACACTTCTCCAGCATGCCAGTAGCCATGGAATGTGAGCACTTCGAACTGCAGTCAGGTCGAGACCCTGGTGAGCTTCCCTGAGATGGTTTCCGCCAGTTTGTGCAGATGTTCTTCAGTTGTACAAACCTACAGTTTCATCAGCTGTCCGGTGGCTGGTCTCAGCTGATCCCACATGTGAAGACGCCGGATGTGGAGGTCCTGGGCTGGAGTGGTTAAATGTGGTCTGGGAATTTGAGAACGGTTGGACATACGGCCAAATTTTCTAATGTGACATTGGCTTATGATAGAGAAATTAACATTACATTCTCTGGCAACAGCTTTGTTGGACAATCCTGCAGTCGGCATGCCAATTGCACTCTTCCTCAAAACTTGAGACGTCTGTTGCATTGTGTTGAGACAAAACTGCACATTTTAGTGGCCTTTAATTACCCCCAGCACAAGGTGCACCTGTGTAATGATCATGCTGTTTAATCAGCTTATTGATATGCCACACCTGTCAGGTGGATGGATTATCTTGGCAAAGGAGAAATGCTCACTAACAGGGATGTAAACAAATTTAGCTAACACAATGTGGCATTGGAACACAGGAGTGATGGTTGCTGATAATGGGCCTCTGTACGCCTACTGTATGTAGATATTCCATTAAAAATCGTCTGTTTCCAGCTGCAATAGTCATTAACGTCTACAGTGTATTTCTGATCAATTTGCTTTTCTTTCTAAAACAAGTTAATTTCTAAGTGACCCCAAACTTTTGAATGGTAGGGTATATATATATATATATATATATATGAATATATATATTTTAAACTTTATTAGAAGGGATTTCTCCGTTTTTAAAGTCACTTTTTGGTGAGCCTACAAAACGTATTAGATCATCTTGAAATTCTGTGCTGATTGGATTTTATATTTGAAATTATAAGCTATTTTATTACATTTTTATAATGTCCCCAAACATTGTAAATGAAGGTACCTCACAGTAAAATAGAGGTACAACCATAGAGGTATGTGTTATATATCTATGCAAGAATATTTATGAGTAAGAATATGTATTAAGTATTTGTTCTTTCCGGACACGAACACCCGTGACCATAGAATTAGGAATTCATTTAATCGGATATCTATGCCCGTGACACTGTACACGTCACTAACAGGAACTTGGCATTTCCTGGTTGTACTTATCGAAACCACTTATGCTTACAACAAAATGCTCATGTGAAGTTGCTGTTATCGCCATTGAAACGGTTTAATTATAGTGTGCTAGTCCGTTTTTATAGTGTAAGCCGACAACGAAAATGCAATTTCAAGGAGTCATGAGGATTCTTTTACCGATGTTGTGGGCTATTTCAACCTTCGCAGACGAAAAAACGAAGTCGTCAACAACAACAGGCATTACTGCTACTGGCATCACCAAGCATGTCACGAATTCGAGTGCCAGTAACACGACGTCCAAGAACAATCATAGCAAAATTTTCAACTCTTTCGAGGTAGATAGTTCAATGATACAAAGGGCCTTGTACGTCCTTATTGGAGTCACCACCATTGGCGTGTTCTATTTCCTCGTGAGAGCTGTGCGGTGAGTAGAACAAGCTGATGATGTTGATGAAGACCGACCATTATCTATTGGTAGCAATCGTTGAGTACTTTTTTTTTCTCTCCACTCGAGCTTTCAATGTCCGTGCGTGACTTTTAATTAATTATGTTATGTTTAGGCTGAAGAAAAGAACAACCTCTAAGAAGAAGTATGGGCTGTTGTCAAACTATGATGACAGTGTTGAGATGGCTGTGCTGGAGAGTGATGAGGAGGATGACACTGTATATGAGGCCAGGTCCCTGAGAAGGTGAGTGATCTAATAACAAGTAGATGCATCATCCACTAGTGTTGCTCATCATATACAAATCCCATTCCTTTGCAAGTTTACATTGTAAGTTTGTATGACACGGAGACTAGAGATTGCGAAAGTGCAAACTTGAAATACCTCAAACACAAGAACAGTAAGCCTACCTCAAATAACCTTAAAGGACAGTTGTTATTATGTACCATCCATATTTAACATGTTATTGTGTGAAAATGTGCAGTGAATCAGTTTCACCTTTTAACCTTAGTGTCGTCATTGATCATTGGGCTCCTGAGTGGCGCAGCGGTTTAAGGCACTGCATCTCAGTGCTAGAGGTGTCACTACAGACCCTGGTTTGATTCCAGGCTGTATCACAACCAGCCGTGATTGAGAGTCCCATAGGGCGGCGCACAATTGGCCCAGCGTCGTCCGGGTTTGGCCGGGGGTAGGCCGTCATTGTAAATAAGAATTTGTTCTTAACTGACTTGCTTAGTTAAATAAAATAAATAAAAAATGTATTTATTTAACTTCTTCTGTTTGTCTTTGTCTTGTATTTATCAGATGAGTCTGGATCTTTTCAAATAACACACATTGGACTGGGGAAAGAATGGAGACATTCCTAAGATGCATTTTTCAACTGTTATTAAGGCATATTTTTCTTTTTCTCTTGGACCTGAAAAAAGGAAAACTGGCTTTCAAAATGACTGCTCTATCCTCCGGTGAACACTTATTTTGTCTAGCTGCCTGGGTATGAAAAAGACATGGTGTTTTTGATGACCAAATAAACTTACCTTTTGATTCTAACTATGAAGAGGAGGAAATAGGATTTGTAACATAACAGGGGTCTAATGCCAAAGTTGCTTAATGTGACCAGGATAATTCTTCAAATCCCCCTGTGCCCACCTTGAACTGTGCATAACAAACAACGAAAGATCTCTTCTAATCATCAACACGGATCCTCAATTTCCCGGTCGATGTGGTGTTGCCAAGGTTTTGTTTCTTTGTCTCCTGACAATATTCTGTTGCCATGGCATCCTATATATTTTGATGTCTACCTTGAATCATACCTGGACCATTAGTTAGGCTAGTAGCTAATAGCCTGATTAGTGAGTGCGCTTACAAACTACTGTAAACTAAGCTAGCCTACCAATATCCCCAACCCAGTTTGTACTATGCACCCGCACATGAATGTTGTACTGTAGGATGTACCTGCTCTATTTGGTAAGCTAGACCTAATAAGTTTGTAATACTTTCAAGAAATGAGTTGCTGAAAAAGCAAGACTTAAGCCAAAAATGCTGACAATCTTAGACCGTATGGAATGTGTCTAATTATAGCCCCATATTTATGCAGGCTAATCAATATGCAATTCCACTGGCGATTGAAAAATCCATCCCTTCCCCTCTGTTTAAGCTACCTGTAACTGTAGAAGAAGCACCTATAATAATTTGTTAGGCCTACTCATATCAGTTAAACTAATTTCAGGTTTTGGTTACCAGTAATTTCACAATGCCAACCCATTGTTTTCAAATCCACCTAACAGTAAA
The DNA here is from genome assembly GCF_045679555.1 of Salvelinus alpinus. Taxonomy (NCBI): domain Eukaryota; kingdom Metazoa; phylum Chordata; class Actinopteri; order Salmoniformes; family Salmonidae; genus Salvelinus; species Salvelinus alpinus. The sequence continues at coordinate 11,059,317 of NC_092101.1, read as the reverse complement.
TTATCTCATGTGTTCTGAGAACCTTTGCTTTTTTTTCTTCAAAAACAACACATTTCAGAGCTTGTTCTTTCTCCTAAATACATGGTTGCTGTTGACTGTAAAATCTACTGTAATTTGTCCATAGACAGTTTGCTGTTGCATTAACACAAGCTACTAAATGAACATGAAAGGGTCCACACAATCTTTTTTTTTTATATAGCCTTTTCCAACCTGGTTAGTCAAATTTAAGGTTTTGAATTTATTGTGGTGTCTTAATTTTCCATACCATGCTCAAGTTGCAGAAAGAGGATCCCTGCATAAGTATTTGTCACTACCGTGCTTGCTTCATAGCAATTCCCAGGGGACAATGAATACAATGTCACACATTGATTTATAAATTGAAACATCTTGGTTAATCGTGCCTCCATTTCCGGGAGATTACTGCATTATAGTTTACGTTCCTGATAATCAGAATAAACACACAGGCAAGAGATTTATCTTAAATGAGCATCAACCCCACTGAAAATCCCCCCAGGTGTCCCTCTGGATTTAGCCTATTGGAAATTGATTGTAACCTTCAAACAATGTCAATGTCTGTACTAGAAATAGAGTCATATTTTCTAAGAATTTTAATGCGAGCTGGTCCTGAGCTCAAAACAACTGCCAAATCACTCCTTTCCCTCGTCATATGATTTGTTTCCTGAAGGTGGTTTTCTGTCTGCATTCCTTTGTCTGTGCAAATCTTGTATTTAACGGGGGCAAGGTCAGTCATATGATAAAGACCTCAGCGAACGAAGGCTTCAATAAAACTTCTATGCTTTGACTGGATCTAACAAATATCATGGTTAATTTCTTGCCTTCGTCTATGAACTGTATGTACGTTCTGATCAGCAATATCATTCCTTTGTCAATACTGTGGCCTGTGTGATAGAGAAGTCCCAGTCGTGTTTTGAATGAGGCCAAAGTGTATGTACTGTATCTTTGTGTGTATTGAGTCTTGTATTCTCTGTTGATTTAATGACTAGTAGTGCTGTGTTGATGCTGCAGGTCTGAGGCCTTCTGGTTGGTTGGTGGTGGGATCCTTAGGCTGTTACGGTTGGCTCTTTTCACATAATGTTGAAAATAAAAAATAAATCAACGTGAGAGTAGCTTGTTTTGCTCCACATTGTGAAGGTTCTAACTCTTTCTCCATTATCTTTGTAGTATGCCATTTGAGATAAACTGTATACACGACAGGATAGGAGCTATTGAAACAGCTGCAATTTAGGAGATGTATTGAATGCAGTGTCAATTAGATTCATTCACATAATATGGTGAATTCAAATGGTGTGGTCCCCAATTCTCCTTCACATGACAATTATTTAGTGTGTTCATTACAAAGAATTGCCACCAGGTGGTATCCTAACTCCACTAGTTCCAGTTACAATACCCAAACTGCCAAGCTTCCGCTTAGCACCATCTCTGCTCAGACAGGCCTAGAAGTTAAGAATGTTACCACGTTCGTGTGTTTCATTATATGTTCTCTAATGGGGTATATTTTCTCTACTCCCATTAGTCCTCTCTGACCCATCATCATTATAGCAGTTCATCCTACTGCTCAGTAAATTCTCATCTGAATATCCAAAGCATCATTTGGCTGTTTTTATACAAGGATGTAATGAATATTGCTTTCTTTCCAGGTATATTTTAGGTAGGCACAAAATTGTTTTGGAAGGCAATCACACAAAATGTATTTTTAAACCAATATTTGTTAAGTTTTATCCTTACATCAGAACTTATTGAGGAAATCAGAGTATTTTTTCACTTACTTTCCCTTTAACTGTTTGAAGAAAGTTGTATGGCTGGTTCACAGGACAACAGATAATGGTGTTGTAAAGCGGCCAGGTATTACAAGTAGCCTAAGTGTAGGAGGAAATGGCGCGTGTAACAGCCAATATACCCTATATTCACAAATAGTTAATCTCCCTCTCTCCTCCTTGTCAGTCCCTCTGTATATCAGTTGGAGAGGAGTCTAGCAATGCCAGGTGCACCCAGTGTGTGTCATCCTGGCCTGGGCTGCATATGCTTTTCCAATTACCTCTGTTAAACTCCACTGTGACATCCTCGCTCGATGCAAACATCCGAGACCCGGTCCCAGCCCAGAAGAGGATTTGCATTGGGTAATTCCGGTTGACTCGTGTCAACGGCAATTTGCTGCACTCCAAAAAATGTGGAGAAGCGAGCCAACAAGGGGAACGAATGCCATTGAGTGGCACAGCTGGAGCTGCGAGAAATTGTCTCCAAGAAATTTCACTGGAAATCCAATGACTGAAGCATGAAAATCTGATATTTAAAAGGGAGCGGAAGGGAAGAAAGAAGAGCAAAGACAGAAATGAATTTATTGCAAATCCAACTGTGGGACCGTATGGCCTGGGCTGGATCCTCTCTGCATTTCAATGAAGAAGAGAAACCGCCCAAGTGATGTTGATCATTCTTATTTTCTTTATCCTGCGTCATTCCGCACTCCATCTCCTTTCAGAATCTTCTGTGTCGGCTTTCTTCTTACTTTTCACAAGCCGTTTTCAACACAGCAGAAATAATTTAAAGCAACTTTTTGAGCCTGTAATACATGGGGGGGGGGGGGGGGGGGGGATACATTGTGCTTTTGGATACACACTCCATACTGTGAGTTACTTCTGTAAGGCCCACTTCAGTCCCTCAGCTTTTGGCTGTAGCACACTGGCTAAGAGGGAACACTGTTCCTATCAGATTATGCTGAATCTTATACAATGTCCTACAGTCTACACTCATTGATTGTCCTGTTTTCTGCACAAGAGAGGGGGTTGATAAGATAGAGAAAGCCTTTTCCTAGAGCAGGGGTACGGGCTGATTTTTGTCGGAGCGGATGGTTGCGGGGCTGGAAACGTAATTATAATTGTACACTGCAAATTCACTACAACTAAGCCCAATAAGAGATTGTATTTTAAAATACCAATAATTTCATACCTTGATTACATTGAGACATTACCATAAATGTACATTTTCTTTATTCGAGTGAACACTTGGGAGCAGATTTCCCCCCCCAAAAATTCAAACTTTTTAGGGTGCCCCAAAAAATCACTTGCGTGCCAGTTCTGGCACGCGGGCCACTTGTTGCCGACCCCTGTCCTAGAGTGATGGATGACATCCCTAGAACTAAAATATGTTACTGTATATCTCATTCTTCCTATGATTATAGTATACGTATGATTAGTCATTTCAATAATATTTCATCTGCTGTGAAAGGGAGTTTAGAAAACCTGTTTACAGAGTTAGGGATCGGGCCTACCTCTCGAGTTCTCTCAAACTGAAACCAGAAGCTTACTGTATCTATGGTACGTTTGGGGATTATGTCTGGCTGTATCTATTTATACAATATTGGCCCTGTTGAACTTGTGTGTGATATTCTGTCTTGCTACGGAAACTGTAGCAGAAAAAGCTTCAGTCAATTTCACAAGCAGTGTCGCCCCCAGTATCTTGTGTGGCTCCTACTGTGTGGCCCAAGGCACAGCTCTACCAGCCGGCACTGTGTGTGATGAGACTAGACGTGAGATGATAGTCCTTTCTCCACTCACTCGGAGGTCATTCCCAGCCACAGGAAAGCCCCCTCAGAAGCAAGAGATGCAGAGGCAGAACTCGAGCACTCTCTCTTTCCTCTTCCTTTACTTTCTATTGAACCCTCCCTCTCTCCTTCTCCCCATCTCCCTCCGCTGTCTCCTGCCCACACACTCTCGCTTCCCATCTCGCTCCCCATCTTTCTCCCCTTTCCACCCACTTTTTCAAGTCAGAGGAGACGCTCGCTCCTGACCTTGCTCAATGCTTGAGTGGCTGGGCTGCTCCTGGCTGCTGGAGCGCTACTGGGAGACATAATAAACGGCGCCCTTTTCATCTCCGACACAAAGAACGAAGAGAAGAAGATTCCGGGGGCCTCAAAGGAAGTCTCCCGAACAAAGGAGACCTGAACTGAATAGATCTGCAAAGAGGAGAGTGGCAGGATGGGAGGTAGGGGAGGGGGAGCAAACTTTACTTCCATAAACACACACACAGACACACACACTCACAAAAGGGGGTAATGGTGATGATTGGTTATGTTAATTGTTTTGGTTGATGGTATTTCGGGGTTTGTTCTCGAGGCTTATTCACACTGGGGTTGGCCGATAGAAGCACAGAGGCTAAACTTCAAAGGGTACAGCCTGCATTTCAGGGGCATCATTTATCCACCCAGTACTCCCCCTATAATGTTCCACGTGCAGTAGGCCATATTTGGTTCTTGGTGTGAGGATAGGGAAATCAACCCTTATTAATTGGATTGATTCATTGTAAAGGTGTAATGCTCACTCCCGGACCTGGTGGATATTGTGCCACAGTGGAGTTGAACACACTATCTATCAGTGGTTCTTTATTCATGGCACAGAGCGATTGGTGTGGCACTTTAACTCCTGTTTTTTTTGGACTGACATTTAGGGCCTGCTAGCGACTGCTTGGGAATAACTGGAACCGTGATGTGTGGAGGAGTAGAATTCGTTTGAATATCCACGGAGCCTGTATGCCTACCTGTATTTGCTCGTGTCACTTTCTCTCCACAAAAGGAGAGTGGCAGGAGGGGAGAGGGGGATCCTGAGCAAACTTCACTTCCATAAACACACACAAAATGGGGGGTGATTTATCTTTTTACCATTTTTTACCATTTTGTTTTTCCACAGCACCCCACAAATAACACCACACACACACACACACACATAAAAGCCCACTATACAACACATTTCCCAAGGTGATTGCCTTCGGAAAGTATTCAAACCCCTTGACCTTTTCCACATTTTGTTACATTACAGTCTTACTCTAAAATTGATACCCCATACTGACTAAGCAAAAACAGCTTTTTAGAAATTATTGCAAATGTATAAAAAAAACTATCACATTTTCATACCCTTTACTCAGTACTATGTTGAAGCACCTTTGACAGCGATTACAGCCTTGAGTCTTCTTGGGTATGATGCTTTAAGCTTGTCACACCTGTATTTGGGGAGTTTCTTCCATTCTCTGTAGATGCTCTCAAGCTCTGTCCGGTTGGATGGGGAGCGTCACAGCACAGCTATATTCAGGTCTCTCCAGAGATGTTAGATCGGGTTCAAGTCCGGGCTCTGGCTGGGCCACTCAAGGACATTCAGAGACTTGTCCCGAAGCCAATCCTGCATGGTCTTGGCTGTGTGCTTAGGGTCATTGTCCTGTTGGAAGGTGAATTTTCACCCAAGTCTAAGGTCCTGAGTGCTCTGGAGCAGGTTTTCATCAAGGATCTCTGTACATTGCTCCATTCATCTTTCCCTCGATCCTGACTAGTCTCCCAGTCCCTGCTGCTGAAAAACATCTCCACAGCATGATGCTGCCACCACCATGCTTCACCGTAGGGATGGTGCCAGGTTTCCTCCAGACGTGACACTTGGCATTCAGGCCTAAGAGTTTAATCTTGGTTTCATCAGACCAGAGAATCTTGTTTCTCATGGTCTGAGAGTCCTTTAGGTGCCTTTTGGAAAACTCCAAGCGGCCTGCACTAGGAAGATTATTGGTGGTTTCAAACTTCTTCCATTTAAGGATGATGGAGGCCACTGTGTTCTTGGACCTTCAATGCTGCAGAATTTTTTTGGTACCCTTCCCCAGATCTGTGCCTTCACAAAATCCTGTCTCTGAGCTCTACAGACAATTCCTTCAACCTCATTGTTGGGTTTTGCTCTGACATGCACTATCAACTGTGGGACTTTATACAGACAGGTGTGAGCACTTCAAAATCATGTCCAATTAATTGAATTTACCACAGAATTTACCACTCCAAACAAATTGTAGAAACATCTCAATGATGATCAATGGAAACAGGATGCACCTGAGCTCATTTGAACTCTCATAGCAAAGGGTCTGAATACTTATGTAAATAAGCTATTTCTGTTTTTCATTTGTAATACTATTGTGTGTAGATTGATGAGGATTTTTTTTTTAATTTAATCTGTTTTTGAACAAGGCAGTAATGTAACAAAATGTGGAAATAGTCAAGTGCACTGAATACTTTCCAAATGCACTGTATTGTTTCCAAATTCTGTCAAACACTTCTGGGTTTTTGTTTAACTTTATAATGTAAAAAATCCAACGGTATGTAGCTGGATAGTTCAGTCCTCCAGTTTGTTATAGAGGGTGAATATTTTTTAATCGATGGCTATAAAAAGGTTTTTGCAACAATTAGAACTAGATTACAAAACTTTCTCTATTGATCACCAATATATGAATTTCCCAACAGACACAATCGTGGAGATGGATGGATATAAATTCCTAGACAAAATGAAATGATAGCACATGCATTATCCCAAAATGGTGTCAGTTTATTACAGGACCACAGCATGTGTAATAAGGTTCCTTTGTGTATCTCCAACAGAGATGTGACATTTCTGGGTGTATTACATGCATTCTGGCAGGAGTGTAGTAAGTCCAATGAATTATCTTCAATTGCAGTATTTTGTCTTAGGTTGTAGGAGCAGGTATGAACATTTTCACATCTGTGACCAAATGGTTCTCCTCAATCTCTTCCTTTTAGATCTGTTGTCAATTTTTTCCTTGTAGGTTCTGAACCATCAGGTAAAGTTTCAATCAACCCTTGATCTAACTTGGCAATTCACATCTTCGGCGTAGCAGCTTTTTTCAGTATTCTTTTCTGTTCTAGATGCTTTAGATTCATCCAGATTCTGTTGAAGCGATTGAATAACATTTCTGAGTTGTAAGAACTTAAAGAAATCGGCTTTGGAAAATCCCAATCTTTCTTGGAATTGATTGAATGATAGTTGAGATCCATCGTAGTACACAAGTTAAAAATTCATGATGCCACCAGGACTTAAAGTTGTTGTCATTAAACATTGGAAATAAGGTGGGGTTATTCCAAATAGGGTGTGCCTGGCAATATTGGTTCATTCCACCTCATGAATTTATGTACATTTAGCCAAATACGAATGGAATTGAGAATCATTGGAATGTCTGTCTTTTTTCTTCAACTCCTTGGACCCGGGGTAGTGAATATATTTGAGATCTTAAGGTATTACATTGATTGCTTCGATACTCCTCCGTGCACAAGGATAGTCAGCTGTCCGTTGTTTAAGTGAACGCAGTTGTGCAGCCCAGTAATACATCTTCATATGAGGTAGCCTAGTTCAAGACCTCCAGCTTTATAGCGTAGTGTAAAACAGACAATTATAGTCTTGACGTCTTTCCATTCCAAATAAAGAGAGCAGGCCATTTTATTTTATTTTAAAAAGTTGGATGGAATTTCAACTGTCAGGGCCTGGAATAAATACATCAACCTTGGTAATATACTAATTTTGATTATGTTGACCCTACCTAACATAGAAATAGGGAGAGATCTCCATCTCTGAACATCAGATTCATTCTTATCTATTAAATAAAAATCATTGACTTCATATGCCTCCTCCAGATTGCATGGTATCAGTACACCCAGGTATTTCATATGTGTCTGTCCATTTCCACTTAGATGTACTTTCTAAGCCTGATAAGTGTTGATTAGAAATGAGAATTCTCCCAATTCACTTTGAATCCTGATACAGCACCATATGTGTACAACAGTATTAAAATAAATAACAGAATGTTCTATTTCAGATCAAGTCAAATATAATCTGCATACAATGATATCACATGTTGATCTCCACCAATCTCTATGCTTCGGAATGAGTCATGAGTTCTAATTATTGATGCAAGGGGTCCTGTTGCTAATGAAAATAAATAACTAAACAAAGAGCATCCCTGTCTTGTCCCTCTTGATTCAGAGATCTGTCCATTTGTTCGTATAGATGCTTTTGGGGATTTGTACAATAGCTTAATCCAGGAAATAAATACCGTACCAAAACCAAACTTTTTTAAGACTGCCACCAAATATGAACATTCCATCCTATCGAATGCTTTTTCAGAATCTATTGACACTGTCACTTGTGGAGCGTTTAAGTTCTTGGTATAATGGATAATATTGAAAAAACGGCAGAGATTGTCTGAAGATATCCTGTTCTGAGTGAATCAACTTTTGTATTACTGTTTCTATGCGAAAAGCCAATACCTTAGCAATAATTTTGTATTCCACATACAAGAGTGATACTGGGTGGAAAGATCGCATGACAATGGATCCTTATCTTTCTTTTTAAGTAGGGTGAAAGGCTTTGGTAATTTGGACGAAAGTGTCTATAAAATTACACAGGGAATCCAAGATGTCCACTATCATCCCAGTGCAAAAGAAAGGGAAAGTAACTGAACTGAATAACCACTGACCTGTGGCACTCCAATCATCATGAAGTGCTTCGAGAGGCTAGTCAAAGACCACATCACCTCATCCCTCCCCGACATACTCAATCCTCTCCAATTTGCCTACCGCCCTGACGGATCCATGGACAAGGCAATCGCCATTGCACTGCACACTGCCCTCACCTACCTGGACAAAAGGAATGCATATGTGAGTATGCTGTTCATTGACTACAGCTCAGCCTTCAATACCACATTGCCCTCCAAGCTCACCAAAAAGGTCACGGCCTTGGGACTGAACTCCTCCCTATGTCACTGGGTCCTGGACTTCCTAATAGGCCGTGCCCATGTGGTGAAGGTAGGCAACATTACCTAGTCCACACTGATCCTCAACTCGGGGCCCCACAAGAATGTGTCCCCCTGTATACCAACGACTGCGTGGCCTCACACAATTCGATCTCCATCATCAAGTTAGCTGACGACATTACATTTACATTTACATTACATTTACTGACATGACAGTAGTAGGCCTGATTACCAACAACAACGAGAAAGCCTACAGAGAGGAGGTAGGCACTCTTGACGGCATGGGGCCAGGAAACAACCTCGCCCTCAACGTCGGCAAAACAAAGGAGCTGATTGTGGACTTCAGGAGGAACCAGTCTGGGCACGCCCCCATCCACATCAACAGGGCTGGTGTGAAGACTTCCTCGGCGTATCCCATTTCGAAGAAGCTGAAATGGTCAAACCACACGGACACCGTGGTGAAGAAGGCACGACAGTGATTCTTCAACCTCAGGAGGCTGAAGAAATTCGGCCTGTCCCCTAGGGCCCTCAGTGTTCTACAGGAGCACCACCGAGAGAATATTGTCGGGCTGCATCACAGCCTGATACGGCAACTCCACCGACACTAACAGCAAGGCTATACAGAAGGTGATACGCTCAGCCAAAATTGGTTGCACACTGCCTGCCCTCCAGGACTCCTACAAGAAGATCATCAAGGACCTCAGCCACCCGAGCCACGGCCTGTTCTCCCGCTTCCATCACTCAGACGCAGGCAGTATAGGAGCATTATGGAAAAAAACTGTCAAGACTGGCCAATAGCTTCTAGCCCCAGACCATCAGGCTGCTGAATAGCCACCACCAGGCAGCTACCTACACCCCCCCATAAAAATGTAACAGTGTTACATTCACTTCTCTTTTTGACCTGCACTGTTGGAGCTCAGAGCTTAAGAATTTCACTGTACCTTGCAATTACATCTTCAAGACCCTGTGCATGTGACTAATAAACTAATCTAATCTAATCATTACCAAGAGATGGTTCACTTTAGGGATGGGCATTAGACATTTTTGGACTGTTTGAGTACTCAGTGTTTTTTTGTTGTTGAGTACTTCCCCACCAGCTATTTTTAGAACACAAGGCCCACACTGGAAGACAAAAAGACAAAGAATGTGCTCATTATCTATATGGTAACAGTGTGCATCGATGCATAATTTATCATAACCATTACAGATAACAAATCCTAATTGATAAATTGCCCCATATATATTAAGTCAATAGAAAAACAAGTTCCATTTTAACATTAATTTATTGAAAGCGTAATATCAACTGGATATATTATATCGTGGAGCACACTCTTTAAAAAGGCAGTAACCTCAGCAGTGGCGCTTGGTTGTATAAGCCTATGGCTCTGCAGTGGCGCTTGGTTGTAGAAGCCTATGGCTCTGCAGTGGCGCTTGGTTGTAGAAGCCTATGGCTCTGCAGTGGCGCTTGGTTGTAGAAGCCTATGGCTCTGCAGTGGCGCTTGGTTGTAGAAGCCTATGGCTCTGCAGTGGCGCTTGGTTGTAGAAGCCTATGGCTCTGCAGTGGCGCTTGGTTGTAGAAGCCTATGGCTCTGCAGTGCCGCTTGGTTGTAGAAGCCTATGGCTCTGCAGTGGCGCTTGGTTGTAGAAGCCTATGGCTCTGCAGTGGCGCTTGGTTGTATAAGCCTATGGCTCTGCAGTGGCGCTTGGTTGTAGAAGCCTAAGGCTCTGCAGTGGCGCTTGGTTGTAGAAGCCTATGGCTCTGCAGTGGCGCTTGGTTGTATAAGCCTATGGCTCTGCAGTGGCGCTTGGTTGTAGAAGCCTATGGCTCTGCAGTGGCACATCCTTGTTTTGTTCATTTAGCAGACCAGACACCTTTATTTTCTGAGCCCTTATTACAGTCAAGACACACCTGTTTTATTGTAAAAGAAAAACATGATGTACTATAACAGAATAAAATAGACAATCTGTCTTTTTGATATACAGATGTTTGATTTAGTTTACTCTTCCTGTTCTTTGGAATTTTCTAATTGGATGAAGAATTTCACATTGAACACAGCATGGGGATGAATTACGGCCACGACATCTGTTTGGTGAGGAAGCCTAGGCATGAAAATATGCTCTTTGTCTTTATCAAACTAATGTTTTTGCATATAGTCTAGGCTAACCAATTCTAAATGGCCCTAGCAGTTTGCAAATTACCCTAAGCGGAAAATAGACAGGACACAGTTATTCCAAAACCGCAGTGCTCATTGTTGGAACACAAATGTACTTACTTCAGTCAACCTGTCCATTTTGAATTTGTGATGAAACTGTTGTCATTTGGCAAGGAATGTAGCTTGTGTGTCCCATCGGTTAGATACGTTTTTGTAGGCATTTATTTCTGTAGGCCTTAAGGGAGATTGTGTGTGCAATCAGCGTATAGATGGAGCGATCAGAACGCAACTGAGTGAGTGAGACATGGATGAGAAAGGGAATTTAGGGAGAACTGTGTGATGTTTTGCTTGGTTTATTTTTTGTTGTGCCCCTCAAATGCACATATACAAATGGAATACTAGTCAAAGCAAATTAACGTTGTCTTCAAGACAAAATTACTATCTCTGGTTAAAGATCGAGTTTTGACGTCCATTCGAGTACTTGATTACTCATGTCCATCCCTAGTTCACTATATCCTCCTTTGAACTTTTGTGTTTTCTTTCTGTCGTGGATTGTCTGTTCTAGTATTTCTAATTATTTATGGGTCTTCTTTTATTATGTGATGAGTACGACAATAATACAACCTCTCATATATGCTTTAAGAGCTTCCCAGACAACAGTTGGGCATACTTCCTCTACATTTATTTCCAAAAAGATGTCTATCTGTGTGTTGAGATATGAGGTTAACTCCTGGGCCCAGTTGCATAAAACATCTGAAGTGTTTCCCTTAAGAGTTTACCTTAAGGAATAATTTCCCCTTACCTAAGGGAATTGTTTAAGGGCGTTGCATAGAGCCCCTCAAATATTTCCTCAGGTAATAGCATACATAAGGGGTTTTACAGTAGTTTGAAGGCATATATGTTAGAAAGAGTATCTGGTTACCATGGAGACAGGCTGATTCACTGACTAAAGGTCTCCTCAAAGAGATCGCTTTCATTTTGTGAGAAAATAGGACAGGATAACCAAATTGCTTCAGAAGATAATACATCACGTTTCTTGTAGTTAATTTTTTCCTCAACTTGTTTATATCAATTTCTAGTAAGTCAAGCTAGCTAACAGAGTACCTATAGCTACTAGCCAGCTAGCTTTGTAGCTATGAATTGTGCACCTTCCATTTTTTAGCTAAGTAACGTAAACTCACTCACTTTGTACATCGCCTTGGTCCGTACAATTGACCTTATTTTAGCGCCCCAAAAACATAATACTTCCAGATCAACTGTAATGTCAATACCATCGTAAAGCACAATTTCTCCCCTTTCCAACAGAATCAATTACATGACCACCACGCTGCCCGTTTCTGCGTGATTCAAGAAGGCAATGAGCCCCGTCGGGTCTTTAAAAAAAATGTCGGGTGGGGAAGCGAAACTAATGCGTGATAGTTAGAAGGAGAGATGTTGTGTGGAAAAATTGCTTTTTTTCACTCGATCTGTCCAACTTATCACCTTATCTAAAATGTAAATAAAACACTATAAAGAGTTTATATAATGTGTCATTACATACCTATTTGAAAGTTTGTGTCGAATTTGAATCGGGTTTTTAGGGCGGTGCTAAAGTGATTTTCAGAAGTAAACAGCGGCTTTGAGAATGATGATCGCATGCAGTGATGATGCAAAAAATGACTAGGTATCCCCCTTACCCCCGTCACTGTCCATTTCTTGTTTTTAAAGGATGAGAGAAGTGCTACACCTGGTGGAGAGAGATTGTAAGACAGAAATAGCTGCTTTATGCGTGCTGTACGTTACGGCATGACACGTCACGATGTAACGGAGGGTACGTTTTTCAACTTTTCTCCAATACTATAGAGCCATTACCATGTCGATCAACGCTTGAATAGAAACGTTGTTCACACACCAGATTTTGAAGTCAACACAGTCGCTACAGTCCCATTAGTTTTCTTTGTAGCCTCGTTTGAATGTTGCGGTTGCGCACATTTGTACGGAATGGGGTGAGTTTACGTTAGCTAGCTAGCTGGTTGATGTTTTCCTTTTGTAACCCTAGCAGATTAAAGCAACATTTACCTCCACAAATGCTGTTTACATTGATATCCATATTAAATGATGCTGTTAAGGGACCCCACCCTTACCTGTTTCACTTAATTTAAGGGGGAAATTCACCTTAAAATGTTTTGTGCAACTGACTTAAAGTTAAGGAAACGTTAAGGGAAAAGATAAGGGGGAAATTAACTTAAGGTGTTTTATGCAACCGGGCCTTGAGCTTTAACATGAATGACAATAGGCTATGGTCCGTAATTATTATAGGAAGGTATTGACATTCAGAAACACAGTCAATTAATGAAAAGTTTACTATAAAAAAGTCCATTGTTGAATAAGAGTTGTGGAGGTGAGAGTAATAGGAGTATTATCTTTCAGTTCGATGTTGATCTCCACAGTTCACATTGACCCATCTCTTTGATGTTGTAGTTTGTAGGGTCGAGTGGTATCCAGATGTTCATACCGTCATACCATTTCTGTACCATACCTGGGTATACAGTTTTACCACTATTAAAAAAATCATAATAATTTATATATATATATATATATATATATATATATTCTTTTTTGGGGGGGGCGCACAAAACAATTTAGGCAACAGCTATAAGCAGTGGCGTAGCACGCACCCCCCGCTGTATTATGAAAAACCCCGGTATACAGTATAAATGGTATATCACCCAAGCCTAGTGGTTTAATACCTTACACATGTTAGGAAGAGGATATAGTTTAGTTGATGACTTTTCTAGAGTTGCATCCCGCACACAATTAAAATCCCCCCCATATAACATTCTCAAATGGAACACTCAAAATTAACTTATATATAAAATACATATATATATAATATGTATATATTATATATATATATAGTCTTGGCCAGACTTAAATGTGCTCTAGTCAACCATAAATGTCTAATTTGAAGTAAGGTGCATTATGAAGGAGAAAATAAATAAAACATATTTATACTGTGTGATTATATGTATATATATTATATACATGTATTATATATTATATATTAGTTATTTTCCAGTGTTCCATTTGAGAATGTTATATGGGGGGGATTTTAATTGTGTGCAGGATGCATCTCTAGACAAGTCATCAACTAAACTATATCCTCTTCCTAACATGTCTAAGGTTGCAAACCACTAGGCTTGGGTGGTATACCATTTATACTGTATACCGGAGTATGTGGACACCCCTTCAAATGAGTGGATTCGGCTATTTCAGCCACACCTGTTGCTGACAGTTGTATAAAATCGAGTACACAGCCATGCAATCTCCATAGACAAACATTGGCAGTAGAATGGGCCATACTGAAGAGCTCAGTGACTTTCAATGTGGCACCGTCATAGGATGCCACCTTTCCAGCAAATCTCCACGTGTCATTACAAAAAGAAACTGGAAGCGGTTTGATATTCAAGGTTTTTTACATTATGTATCTAGCATTAAATGGAATAGAATGGAATTAATCCCTGATGTTGAACTAGCCTTTTCTTACTTCCACAACATGTTCCAGGATGTATGCTTTTAAACATCTTCGAAATAGGGGTGTGGCTATGATCCGAAAATTCAAAGCAGACCACTACCTGAAATCTACTTCGGATCATTTAAATAATCCCTCCAAATTTTGGCAATTAGTGAAAGGATTGGAGCGCAAAAACGATACACAGCTTCCAAAACAATTGTTGGTCGACACACAGATTGTAACTGAGAGAACCTCCATTCTGAAAGCCTTAAATCAGCATTTTCTAGATGCAGGAAGTTTATTTGAAAAGGTCAAAGGTATAATTGAGCCCCTTATGAATTTACCTGACACCCCACTCCTTCACCAGGTTCTCCTTTTCATCCTTCTCTGTTTCAGAAGTGTGTAAAACCCTGAAAGATATTGATAGAAAAAATCCCCTGGCCCTGCTGATCTAGACCCCCGCTTCCTACACCTAGCCGCAGACATCATTGCTTCCCCTTAACATGTATTTTTAACCTTACGCTTGACGTTAAGGAAATCCCCAAGTTATGGAAATCTGCTTTTGTACTGCCTCTCCTGAAAGGTGGAGATCCTTCGCTACTTGACAACTATCGACCCATATCAAAATTGTCTGTACTGTCAAAGGTACTGGAGTCCTAAGTTAGTAGGCAGCTGAAGGCCTACCTCCAAGAAAACAACATCTTAAATGGAATGCAATCAGGCTTAGGTCTGGCCACAGCACTGTTTCAGCAACATTAAATGTTTTTAATGATATCCACTGTGTTCTTGACAAGAAGTTACATTGCGTGTCTTTATTAATTTGTCGAAGGCATTTGACACCGTGGACCCTGCTGTGTTAGTGCAAAGGTTAAAATGTTTTGGAATTACTGGTCATGGTCTAGACTGGTTTATAAATTACCTATCAAATTGTACACAATGTGTAATGGTGGATGGTTGAAAATCTGAGTCCATGGAGTTCAGGTGTTCCGCAAGGTTCTATTTTTGGCCCAGTGTTGTATATCAACAACATTGGGGATCATATTGAAACAGCGGATGTTACTTTTTATGCAGATGATACTGTTCTTTATTCAAGTGGTAGTATTTTATCTTTATCTTTTGAAAATGCCCAAAGAGCATTTAACATCATACAACAGAATCTGTATGATTTGAAGCTGGTTCTGAATTTGGGTAAAACAAAATACATGTTATTTTCAAATGCCAGGCATGTTACTAATCATGTCATTGCTACATTGGTTGGACATACTATAGAGCAAGTCAAAGTGTACAAATATTTGGGTGTGTGGGTTGATGACAAGCTGAGCTTCACTGTTCATGTGGAGAACTTGATAAGGAAGCTCAAGCTAAGAATAGGTTTTTATTACCGGCAAAAGGGTTGTTTTTCTCTGGAGGCCAGGAAGGAGCTGCTACTATGTACATTACTGGCGGTTTTAGATTTTAGTGATGTTATATATATATATATATATATATATATATATACATATATATATATATATATATATGCAGGCCTCAACCACCACCCTGAGAGCACTTGATTCAGTGTATCATGCGTCCCTCAGGTTCATTACCATTCAAAAACGTCTAATGCATTATTGTGATCTCTACTGCGCTGTTACCTGTCCGAATGCATAGTGCCAATTATAAAGTTTGGTGGAGGAGGAATAATGGTCTGGGGCTGTTTTTCTTGGTTCGGGCTAGGCCCCTTGGTTCCAGTGAAGGGAAATCTTAACACTACAGCATACAATGACATTCTAGATGATTCTGTGTTTCCAACTTTGTGGCTACAGTTTGGGGAAGGCCCTTTCCTGTGCACAAAGCGAGGTCCATACAGAAATGGTTTGTTGAGATTGGTGTGAAAAAAAACTTGACTGGCCTGCACAGAGCCCTGACCCCATCGGACACTTTTCGGATGAATTGGAACGCCGACTACGAGCCAGGCCTAATCGCCCCAACATCAGTACCCGACCTCACTAATGCTCTTGTGGCTGAATGGAAGCAAGTCCTCGCAACAATGTTCCAACATCGAGTGGAAAGCCTTCCCAGAAGAGTGGAAGCTGTTATAGCAGCAAAGGGGGTACCAACTCCATACTAATTCCCATGATTTTGGAATGAGATGTTCGAAGAGCAGGTGTCCACATACTTCTGGTCATGTAGTGTATATTGCCCAAGTAGGACTAAATGAAACACTTATTATTTTTGAATTAGTCTTTTTTAATGATTTTATTATTTATACAAAAAATAATAATAATATATATATATATATATATATATATATATATATATATATATATATATATATATTTGAGTTAGTATGTGTAATCTCCGACAGTGGAGGGGTCTGGGTCGCTGCGTGTTCAGCATCCGTACCCATTCCCAACCACTGTGGAGTGAGTGTCAGTACTATGTGTCCATCCTATGTGTAGTCAACTAGTATAATTTGTGTTTGAAGTTAATATAGTGATTATAATTAAGGAGTCCTGTCTAGGGCTGGTTCTACCTTCTGAGATAGATGAGACCCTTCTGAAGTATACATTCATTATTTGTCCTGGCCAGCGTGATAGGCCTACTTCTTGTTTGGTTTTTTTAAGCCAAAGGAAAGGAATAGTTTAGCTCTCTCGGGGTCATAACAAGCGGGGAAAAAATGAAAAAGTACTTGCCATCCCAGTGTTAATTGAGAATAAAATGAATCAGACTATTTGGCCAATAGGCATCATTATAGTATATTAAGGAGAGCAATTAATTCAACTATCCATATAATTGTCCAATGAAATAAATGCAAACATTTGTAGGCCTATAACTACTGGAGTAGCCTACGATTCTGTTGTACTGCATGCAACCACACGTGGGGCGCACTGGTCTTGACCCACCGGGGAACAGAGCTGGCAGATCACTAAGAGCTGATGGTATTATGACTCTACTCTGGTCTGATTTTTCAGAGTTTCAGAGTGCCCACATTGAACACATTTTTCAATTCATATATAAATGTCCCTGTTGTAATGCCTTAATTTTGGCAAAAGTAAATTACATTTTAAAAAAGGAAGGAAGGGAAAGAGAGCAACGGAAATAAAAGTACTGTGTGCTTACAATTTCAGGGTCTTAGGCAGTATGACATGAAGTGTTTGATCTCGCCCAGTTTTTTTTTGTTTTACATATGGGCCATTTAAATTATTTCCACCCACTCAGGCCTTTGTCAGCTTGGGAGCATCCAAACATAATTATCCAGATTATAGCGATCAACATGTTGTCTTGTCAGTTTATTTCTTAAACAAATAGATCATGCCTATAGCCTACCAATTAATGGGTTGTCATTTAGGCTGCATAGCCAATAGTCATTAAAGCGTTATTAATTTGGACAGATCGCCTGGATGGTGCTGGGATTGTCTTTTCAATAGGTGTGTGAGTGAAGGCGTTAACAACACATACCTTTCTTGTTTGTGTCTTTTGATGTGGTGGGGTGTAATAGTCCAGTGCCTCATCTGTCGTACATCGTCTGTTGAGATGCTGTCCTGGTCTATACAGTTCATTCATTGCCATTTCCATCATGTCCAGGTTATCCAGGAATCGGGTTGCATATTTTGCTGATTTTAGTGTGATGTCTCTTTCCTTCCGTTTGACCGGTAGTTGGGCAGGGTACACCAAAGACAACGGGATTCATTTTTCCCATAGCTTTTTCTTTATTCGGTCAAATTGTCTGCCTTTCATGAAGAGGTCTCTGCTCATGTCGTCGGCCCTCACACATCAAAGGTCCAACTCCTGACTTTTTGGCTTTGATGACCAGTCGTGGGAACTTTACCTTTGTCCCTATATTTGAGGAACTTTGCGGTGATGCCCCTTAGTTTGCTGCTTGTGTCCCCTCTCGGGCCGCCTGTTCGATGTGCTCGTTCAATTGTGGGAGCCCGTGTGATGCTCTCCTGGCCCAGTAGTTGTGGTATTACCCCCTCCAGGAATTCCTCCATTCCAGTTTATCCACAGCTCTCGGGGAAATTCATGAAACAAAGACTTGAATGGCGACTGAAGTCCTCCACCTCGTCTAATCTTTAATTAACCCCCTTAATGATGTCTTTTTGTTCATCCACGGTTTTCTGGAGCTTTTCTCATACGATTTTCTCCAGGGTTAACCCGGTTTCGGCCTCCACACATTTACTCGGTCATATCAGTTTAGACTGTTTTGACAAAATCCGTTTCTCATTGCCACTGAATTTCTATTAGAAGTGTCTCTAAACTCACTTTAGTCGAGTCGTCAGCTACTTGGTCCATGGTCGCGTTGTTTCACTGTGTTTATCGCGGTGTTTGTTTGTCTTTATTTCTAGATCTAGTATTTGCCATAACATGCAGTTGCATACATAATGTTTCAGTTATTTCTTAACTTTAGAGTCGAGTTCTTTCCTTATTAAGAGGCATATTTCTACTAAGGAAACGGAATGCCAAACGGATCACCTTTTACCTGACTACCTCATGGTCGCCATCTTGACTACCTCATGGTCGCCATACCGGAAATCTTGTTGCAAGCTAGAGTTTTATTCCGGATTTCTGTTGATGGTAATAGGCAGTTTGACAGTTTGCACTCGATGGAGATACACTGTCTATGGGTTTGACTGATAAAACCACAGAGGCTAAATGTCAAAAGGTATAGAGTTGGTCGGTATCCAGATTTTCATATCCTCATACCGTCCTTCGTTCATCCTGGAATTTACGGTATTACCGGCTTAGTACACAAGGGGGCACCAAAAACGTGTTTTGTACCAGAATGCTAACAATGTTAGGACAAGTAATAGTGCATTTCCATGGAGGCTGATAGCTAAATATGCAAACGAAAATAAACAAATTGCACAGACAGGCAATCTAGCTCATAAAGTTGTACATATATAGATGGGTAGAAGCTACTGAGTGTCATTTTTTGTGATTTTGACATTGATAAGTGAATGTGAAAGAGAGACATTGTGCAAATGAACAAAGGAAGAACAGTACTGGCTCTCCAGCAGCATGTGTACATGCTGTGTCTGTGTGGAGTCTGGAATGCTAGGGCAATGGGCCTGCCTGCTCTGCTCAGAGAAGATGGGAGAAGAGCAGATGGGCGAGAACAGAGAGGAGAAAAAAATGCAAGGAAATTAAAAGATAGCAGTTGCAGCTGTACAGATAAATAATCCAAAGGGCTTTGACTTCTCAAACACGGCAGAAAGCTAACACAGTATGACGCCCCGTCACCTTATTAATTTCAGCCACTTACTTAGATAACTAGCAAGTTAAACTTAGGGGTCACTTTATCAAAGAATTATTTGTTTTTCACACAGGAAAAATAAATAAAACACAAGCAATATCTTGCTGCATTTTGTAAGTACGGATCTAAAATGCTTATTATTGTAATTTCTGCACTTCTCCAATCGGATGAGAATTCGTGAATGGGCATTCTATCAGCAGACAGCCTATGACTGATGTGTAGTTTTCTCTGGTACTTTTCTCGCTGTTGCCAGCCTACTTTTCTCCATTAAAATGCAAGATTAACTTTTTAGGGGTTCCCAAACTCTTTTGGCCCAAGACATTTTGATATTTGAAAATGTATGCGAGCCCAACCATGTGAAAATAATTATGTAATTAACAGCCAATGTTTATTTTTTTAATTTAGGGCTATGGCAGTCCATTGAAAAACATTCTAACAGTATTTCTGATTGTCTTCTCAACTCGCCATCACATACTATTAATGTGGGGCTATGACAGTCAATTGCAAATTAGTCTAATTTTATCTTGCCACTGCTGATGAGATGGGTGTGCTTGATACATGTCGCGCGTCAGAGCTTCTCAAAGTCAGGGGGCGTGGTCGACAGTGCGCACCTCATCTCTGCTGTCACATCCAACCTGGATCGATATTTGGTTTTGCAGATGAGAGCACCGAATCTAGCTTCACACAGATATGTGCTGGCGAAGGGTACCATGATTTTTTTTATGGTGCTTTCAAGACAACTGGAAAAATACGAGGTCAACTCAGGATGTCAGTGATCTTCAGGTCGGAAAGTCGGAGCTCTAGTAAGAGGTCTGAGTTCCTGAGCTGGAATTCCGAGTTGGATGACCGTTCAAAACGATTTTTCCCAGTCAGAGCTCGTTTTTTCCCCGAGTTCCCAGTTGTCTTGAATACAATGAAGTCGGAGATTTCCAGGTTCCCAGTTCAGAGTTCCCAGTTGTTTTGAATGCGGCATTAATGCTCAGAGGGAGACGGCAGGGCCCTTTTGAGTCAGGAACCATAACTCCTCCGTAGTGACCCGTGAATGTCACAAGACAGCTCGATCAGCTGTTCGATTTCACTTACCGGCATGTAAACTGAGCCAGGATCATAGTCAAACGGTTAGGGAGGTATGTCCTAAAGTGCTCTTCCATGCGCTGGAGCAGTCATCACTCGTGTGGGACACTTACTGATGCTGTTTTCTGTTAGGAACAGGGGGCATGGTTCCCTTTTGAAAGACTCTCTCCAATAAGAATTCTTTCCTCTGAATCCACTGTATTTCCCCTGTATGCTTGCGTTCAGTTCGTTCAGTTTCCCAAATATGTCTGTTATATAGGCAAGGAGACACATTTTCTTTTCATTACACAGTAAGTCAACCAAAACTTAAAAAAAAAAAAAGTTTTACATCCATTGTGAATGACAACAGTTCCTCTCTCAATGTGAAAAATCTTTCCAGCACTCCCCCTCGATAACCGCCAGGCCTCGCTGTGAAAGAGAACATTGTCGTGCTCTGATCCCATATCTCCACATAGTTTTGCGAACAGGCGTGCGCGCAGTGGATGTGGTTGGATGTAGTTTACAATGGAAGTTACCTGCTGCAGTATATCTCCGAGTTCTGTGCTCTCTTTTGCTGCCACTTTCCTTCTTTGTATCATACAATGAGTCCATATGGCAGAGGGAGACACTTTCATAACTAGAGTGCAGTGGCCTGCCCGCTGTCCCGCCATAGATGGAGCCCCATCTGTGCAAAAGCCCACCACGGAATCTGTTTTTCATCAATTTAGCCATGCAGCAAACTGAACATCCCCTGTACCGTTTCATGCTCGGGAATCGTGAGACAGAACCATTTGTTCTCGTGAATAGCAAGCCCCGATATGTATAGCGGACAAAAAGTAATGCAGGGCCATCTCAGGCCTCACAGCTAACGTCCATTTGGAGGGCATAAGGTGGGGAGTTTGAGTCGTTCAGTAGGTTTCCTCTTGATTGCTAGCAATAGCATTAATTATTCGTTTAACAGTGTTATCTGACAAAGGTATTGATGTGAGTTTCTGTCCCTCTGCCTCCACACACATTGTTTTCACCCCATTTTCATATCAGGTGACCCACATTGGGTCGTGAGCCCTATTTTGTGAACCGCTTCATTAGGAAATGTAGCTGGCTATATTCTTTCTATGATAAACATTCGAAATATGATAGCCATGCATCGTTTTTGCACTCCCGCTTTCTCCCGTTGTGCTATTTACAAACAAACACGTGACTGGCTCAACTGTTCTGGGAAACTACGGTAAGTTTCATAATGTAAAATAATCTGTTTGATCTCGGCCCAGCGTCGTCCGGGTTTGACCGGTGTAGGCCGTCATTGTAAATAAGAATGAGTTCTTAACTGACTTGCCTAGTTAAATAAAGGTTACATATTGACGGTATTGAAAAACCATCCCGTGGCTATTTCCAAATACCCCGGTATACGGTATACCACCCTAGCCTACCTTGTTCCCCCACACAATACTGCCCCCTTAACTTACCATGTGCAGGGCGCCAGACTTGATTCTTGGAGGATATGGAAGTCAACCCAAATGAACAGGAGTCGTGTTCCCAAAGCTTCACATGACTGTATGGGAATCCCACTACACTGAGTCCCTGACTATGCTACTGCAACGGTTCAATAACTATTTTAGTCTACGGATGTCACAGTGGAATTGACACAGTCAAATAGTTCTTTATTGACTGACACAGGGCGTTCATGCACAGTTGTTACCCATCTCCACTGCTGTGGCAGTTGTCATTATACAAAATAATTGCAAATATTTTAGGTGGAAAAGTACACATTTCCTGACTCAAAACCTGTAATACTTCTGACAAAAATAACTAATTAGACCGTGCTCTTTCAATAAAACAATGAATTTGTCCAGTTTGCGGATTTGTGAATCATGCATTTACTGACAACGGAGCAGAGCGAGGCCTGCATCCAGCAACGTCACAAGTTACGTGAACCGTTTTTGCAGCTGTTTCAGCTCCGCACTCCTTGGAGAGAGGGGGAGAAGGAAACACTGAACTAGTTTCAATGTATGGGAGTTTCTGGATTTCAGGTAAACTTCTCCTTTAAAACCACTTTCATGGAAGATTCTCCATCAAGCATGCTTTTTAGTCCAGGAGTAGACTTAATCAAGGTCTGGAAAACTGGTCCTCAAGGCGTAAATAATATGCTGGTGATAATGGAACGTTGGCGTGAAAAGTCAGGTTGCGCATGTATATCTCAAGTCCGGATTTGGTCGTCAGCCTCTCCACTGAAACCCCAGAGCCCGAACCCTGAGAAAACCTCAAAGCCCTCTAATCTAAACGAGTGACACTGTGAGGAGGGAAGGCGCTGGTCTTTAGAGAAGAGGACTGTAGAAGTTCATCATAGGCAAGGCCGACTAGATCAAAGACTACCGCCATGTACTCCTGCCCTTCAACTACAATGAGAATAATAAGAATCAAAGAAACAAGAAAGACAGGGCGGATAATAAAAAGAAGTGATGCATCTTGCCTTGAATTCAATCCCATGTAAATGAGATGGAGAGAATGGAGAGCCTTGTTGGATGGAGGAGAAGGGTCCATATCCGCTCCCCTCTATCATCCCCCCTTTCCTCCTCACAGTGATCAGTGGCTCGTCTCTCTCTCCCTCTCTCCCCACGGCGGGCCCGGTGACACGCCAGCGAACAAAGAGGGATTGTGGGAAAAGCGCCGGCATGCCAGCTTGGTCTCACATGGTAGTCAAGCACGGAACGTTCCACTTGAGTCATTTTTGGACATATTTTTTTTGCCTAATCCCCCCCCTCCCCCCAAACACACACACACACATAGATACGCACACACACACACACACCCTTCAAGCGTCCTATTCCTCCACTCCGACCCCCCTCCCCATCTAACAGTCCCGCCTGTCACCCCTCAGTGGCTCCCCCAAATTCCATGGTAAGGCTGACGGACAGTTCAGAGGAGAGGGGAGACACAGCCTCACTCAATAGTCCCTTTCAAGATGGTGATTAAAGATTTCTCCTTTTAGTAGCTCTTAGACGCTGCCATTTTCTTCCCTTGTTGCGAGGGGAACAAAAGCCTGTAGCCAGTATTTTTGGGGGGTTTTGGGCGCAGCCTACCTCCTCAGGACTCGAGATGAGATTGCAGGGGCTTCAGGGTGTGTTCTGCTAATACTCCTGACCTTTTTGTCCTCAGTCTCCGAAAAATGTGGGTCTGAATTCCCCCCCGACCCAAGCCTCATTCTGTAAGTCTGACCCGACTCAAAGGGAGTTAAACTCATTGTTTATTCACCCAGTGGACCTTTCACCTCCCCAACACGCCAGCATTAATCTATTTTAGAGGAATTCATAAGAGCTCCGCCATCTGGTTGACGCATGTGACAGGCTTTTGTCCGACCTTGGCTATTGAGCGTTTCTTTAGAGAGACACTTCTCATGAGAAACCCGCCTTTTGAGAATACAGTTGCAGTTTGACTGAGGGAACTTGGGCAGAGGTGAAATGTCAGCCGTGGTACTACATAGGATGACATGGATGTGAAATGTAGGCCTACCACTCGCCTTCACAACTGTAGAGATACGACTGGAACGAGAGCGCTGCTAAATATGTGTCTCTGAAGTTTAAAAAGAAATCAACGTTTTGAACTCCTAACAACAGAACAACAGAACAACCACATTATCATTTTAAAGTAATGAAGAAAGGAGGGCTAGCGGCGAAATTGAAATAGAAAAGCGGTATGAAAACGTTGACAAAATAATGGCCTTTGAGAGAGAGAAAAAAAACGGACAAATATTGCTAGTTCTGAGCTGTGTAGATTGCTTTGTCAGACGCCAAATGATCTACGAGGTCCTTCATTTTGAGGTGGTGCATTGCACAGCCAGCCATACATCCCCAAAACAGCAAACTAAGCTGCACCATTAGAGGAACTGAGAGAAGTAGTATTAAGTAGTGAGAGTATAGGCCTTTGGTAAGTAATGACTACAAGGGACTCATTTACCCATCCATTTACCAATAAGTCGATTTTTCTCCGGATTAGATTTGATCCTGTTGTGATTGCTACTCATTTGTCTGAGACCGCACAATGCTTGGGAATGGAGGCGAGGGGAGGGAGAAAAGGGGGTTTCTCTAAATACCATTGCATTTCATAGTCTTGGTATGAGGAGGGGGAGGCAAATGTGGGAGAGAATGAGATTTCAGAGGTTACTCAGAGGTTTCGGTCGCTGAGATGAGTGGAAGGAGAGAAAAAAGAACAATTAGATTTTTTCCCCATTTCCGTTTAATGAGGTGTATATTGCTTCTTGGGAGAGTAATGAATTAAAAAATTTAATTCTTTTCAAAATAAATCAGTGTGTTCCCCCACCGGTTCATTTTGTATTTTTTTTCCTCCTCCCCCAGTCTTTGTATTGTATCATTTTATAATCAGTGTGTCAAGTGGCAAGACATAATAACATATAATTTCCTATTAAGCTTCATGAAAAAGCCATTTGTGTAGCGAGAGGGAATGTTAGATCAGCCACGGTTCTTTTTGTGATCCTTTCAGAGTGTCATACCAGGTATAAATAGGCCATTCAGTCTCCCTCGCCAATTTTCCACAGGCCATTGTACCAAGCAGACTTTCAATATCAGAGTGAAAATGTACACTCCCTTTAATAGTTAACAGTTTTGGGGAAAAAGTTTACTTTGAAGTGTCAGGAGTTGTCAGGGGACCCAGGTTTAATCTCTGCAGTGTCTCGAGGACTTTTCTGGTCTTGTGATTTCAGTTCAGTGTAAGTTCCTCAAAGAGTGGGTCAACCAGGCCATGGTATTCATGTTGAAAGGACCACACAATTAGTATTTCAAAATCTGTAAACCTTGAGTTGACCCGCGCTATGGATATCTTGAATCAAATCAAATGTATTTACAAAGCCCTTCTTACATCAGCTGATATCTCAAAGTGCTGTACAGAAACCCAGTCTAAAACCCCAAACAGCAAGCAATGCAGGTGTAGAAGCACGGTGGCTAGGAAAAACTCCCTAGAAAGGCCAGAACCTAGGAAGAAACCTAGAGAGGAACCAGGCTATGAGGGGTGACCAGTCCTCTTCTGGCTGTGCCGGGTGGAGATTATAACAGAACATGGCCAAGATGTTCAAATGTTCGTTAGATGACCAGCAGGGTCAAATAATAATAATCACAGTGGTTGTCGAGGGTGCAACAGGTCAGCACCTCAGGAGTAAATGTCAGTTGGCTTTTCATAGCCGATCATTCAGAGTATCTCTACCGCTCCTGCTGTCTCTAGAGAGTTGAAAACAGCAGGTCTGGGACAGGTAGCACGTCCTGTGAACAGGTCAGGTTTCCATAGCCGCAGGCAGAACATTTGAAACTGGAGCAGCAGCATAGCCAGGTGGACTGGGGACAGCAAGGAGTCATCAGGCCAGGTAGTCCTGAGGCATGGTCCTAGGGCTCAGGTCCTCCGAGAGAAAGAAAGAATGAAAGAAAGATAGAAAGAAAGAGAGAATTAGAGAGAGCATACTTAAAAGCTTGCTTCAGAGCTCGGGTATTTTCTGTATACCAGGGAGCTGGTTTCTTATGACAAATGTTTTTTGTTTTTAGGGGTGCGACTGCATCTAGGGTATTGCGCAAGGTTAAATTGAGTTCCTCAGTTAGGTGGTTAACTGATTTTTGTACTCTGACGTCCTTGGGTAGGCGGAGGGAGTCTGGAAGGGCATCTAGGAATCTTTGGTTTGTCCGAGAATTTATAGCACGACTTTTGATGATCCTTGGTTGGGGTCTGAGCAGATTATTTGTTGCGATTGCAAATGTAATAAAATGGTGGTCCGATAGTCCAGGATTATGAGGAAAAACATTAAGATCCACAACATTTATTCCACTGGACAAAACTAGGTCCAGAGTATGACTGTGGCAGTGAGCAGGTCCGGAGATGATGGCTCCGAAAGCCTTTTGGAGTGTGTCTGTGGACTTTTCCATGTGAATATTAAAGTCAGCAAAAAATTTGAATATTATCCTACAAGGTCCGATAGGAATTCAGGGAACTCGGTGAGGAATGCTGTATATGGCCTAGGAGGCATGTAAACAGTAGCTATAAAAAGTGATTGAGTAGGCTGCATAGATTTCATGACTAGAAGCTGAAAAGACGAAAATGTCGGGGGGGGGTTTTGTAAATTGAAATTTGCTATCATAAATGTTAGCAACACCTCCGCCTTTGCGGGATGCGCGGGGGATATGGTCACTAGTGTAACCAGGAGGTGAGGCCTCATTTAACACAGTAAATTCATCAGGCTTAAGCCATGTTTCAGTCAGGCCAATCACATCAAGATTATGATCAGGGATTAGTTCATTGACTGTAACTGCCTTGGAAGTGAGGGATCTAACATTAAGTAGCCCAATTTTGAGATGTGAGGTATCACAATCTCTTTCAATAATGGCAGGAATGGAGGAGGTCTTTATTCCAGTGAGATTGCTAAGGCGAACACCGCCATGTTTAGTTTTGCCCAACCTAGGTCGAGGCACAGACACGGTCTCAATGGGGATAGCTGAGCTGACTACACTGACTGTGCTAGTGACAGACTCCACTAAGCTGGCAGGCTGGCTAACAGCCTGCTGCCTGGCCTGCACCCTATTTAATTGTGGAGCTAGTGGAGTTATAACCCTATCTATGTTCGTAGATAAGATGAGAGCACCCCTCCAGCTAGGATGGAGTCCGTCACTCCTCAACAGGGCAGGCTTGGTCCTGTTTGTGGGTGAGTCCCAGAAAGAGGGACAATTATCTACAAATTCTATCTTTTGGGAGGGGCAGAAAACAGTTTTCAACCAGCGATTGAGTTGTGAGACTCTGCTGTAGAGCTCATCACTCCCCCTAACTGGGAGGGGGCCAGAGACAATTACTCGATGCCCGACACATCTTTCTAGCTGATTTACACGCTGAAGCTATGTTGCGCTTGGTGACCTCTGACTGTTTCATCCTAACATCGTTGGTGCCAACGTGGATAACAATATCCCTATACTCTCTACACTCGCCAGTTTTAGCTTTAGCCAGCACCATCTTCAGATTAGCTTTAACGTCGGTAGCCCTGCCCCCTGGTAAACAGTGTATGATCGCTGGATGATTCGTTTTAAGTCTAATACTGCAGGTAATGGAGTAGCCAATGACGAGTTTTTTTTTTCAATTTGTCAGAGCTAATGGGAGGAGTAGAGACCAGAGAACGCTCGGCCTCTGACTCCGACTCACTGCTTAATGGGGAGAACCGGTCGAAAGTTTATGTCGGCTGAATGAGCGACACCGGTTGAGCATTCATACAGCATTTCCCTCCAGAAGCCATGAGAAAGTTGTCTGGCTGCGGGGACTGTGCGAGGGGATTTATACTAACGTTACTATCTGTATTTACTGGTGGCACAGACGCTGTTTCATCCAACCTACACTGAAATTACCCTTGCCTAACGATTGCGTCTGAAGCTGGGCTTGCAGCACAGCTATCCTCGCCGTAAGGCGATCGTTCTCCTGTATATTATGAGTACAGCGACTGCAATTAGAAGGCATCATGTTAATGTTACTACTTAGCTTCGGCTGGTGGAGGTCCTGACGAACCACGTCCAGATAAAGCGTCCGGAGGGAAAAAGTTGAATGAAAAAAAGTAGAGCGAGGGAATAACTAAAAATATACACGGTAATTAAAAAGTAAAACCGTAAAGTTGTCAGGTAGCAAAGTAAGGTTAGCAACAAAACGCACAGCAGAACGTAAACAAGTCTGCCTTGAATATGTCTGCGAATGCATTCAGACTTTCCTATAGCAAGCTTGTGCTATCCCTTCACTGGTACTAATCTGTAGACGTCTACAGTTGTAGTGAGATAAACGTCTTCATCCCTTCTTTTCACACTCGTTCCTTCACCCTCCTTTTACTGATAGCACTTAGTTGTTTGGCATGACCTTTCATAACAGCTATTATGTCACTGCTATGACAGTGTTATGCCAGGTACAGTTGAAGTCGGAAGATTACATACACTTAGGTTGGAGTCATTAAAACTCGTTTTTCAACCACTCCACAAATTTCTTGTTAACAAACTATAGTTTTGGCAAGTCGGTGAGGACATCTCCTTTGTGCATGACACAAGTAATTTTTCCAACAATTGTTTACTGACAGATTATTTCACTTATAATTCACTGTTTCACAATTCCAGTGGGTCAGAAGTTTACATACACTAAGTTGACTGTGCCTTTAAACAGCTTGGAAAATTCCAGAAAATTATGTCATGGCTTTAGAAGCTTCTGATAGGCTATTTGACATCATTTGAGTCAATTGGAGGTGTACCTGTGGATGTATTTCAAGGCCTACCTTAAAACTCAGTGCCTCTTTGCTTGACATCATGGGAAAATCAAAAGAAATCAGACAAGTCCTCAGAAAAAATTGGAGACCTGCACAAGTCTGGTTCATCCTTGGGAGCAATTTCCAAACACCCGAAGGTACCACGTTCATCTGTACAAACAATAGTAAGCAAGTATAAACACCATGGGACCACACAGCCGCCATACCGCTCAGGAAGGAGACGCGTTCTGTCTCGTAGAGATGAACGTACTTTGGTGCGAAAAGTGCAAATAAATCCCAGAACAACAGCAAAGGACCTTGTGAAGATGCTGGAGGAAACAGGTGCAAAATGATCTACATCCACAGTAAAACGAGTCCTATATTGACATAACCTGAAAGGACCTCAGCAAGGAAGAAGCCACTGCTCAAAAACCACCATAAAAAAGCCAGACTACGGTTTGCAACTGCACATAGGGACAAAGATCGTACTTTTTGGAGAAATGTCCTCTGGTCTGATGATACAAAAATAGAACTGTTTGGCCATAATGACCATTGTTATGGTTGGAGGAAAAAGGGGGTGGCTTGCAAGCTGAAGAACACCATCCCAACCGTGAAGCACAGGGGTGGCAGCATCATGTTGTGGGGGTGCTTTGCTGCAGGAGGGACTGGTGCACTTCACAAAATTGATGGCATCATGACGGAGGAAAATTATGTGGATATATTGAAGCAACATCTCAAGACATCAGTCAGGAAGTTAAAGCTTGGTCGCAAATTAGTCTTCCAAATGGACAATGACCCCAAGCATACTTCCAAAGTAGTGGCAAAATGGCTTAAGGACAACCAAGTCAAGGTATTGGAGTGGCCATCACAAAGCCCTGAACTCAATCCCATAGAAAATTTGTGGGCAGAACTGAAAAAGCGTGTGCTAGCAAGGAAGCCTACAAACCTGACTCAGGTACACCAGCTCTGTCAGGAGGAATGGGCCAAAATTCACCCAACTTATTGTGGGAAGCTTGTGGAAGGCTACCCGAAATGTTTGACCCAAGTTAAATAATTTAAAGGCTATGCTAACAAATACTAATTGAGTGTATGTAACTTCTGACCCACTGGGAATGTGATGAAAGAAATAAAAGCTGAACTAAATCATTCTCTCTACTATTATGCTGACATTTCACATTCTTAAAATAAAGTGGTGATCCTAACTGACCTAAGACAGGGAATTTTTACTATGATTAAATGTCAGGAATTGTGAAAAACTGAGTTTAAATGTATTTGGCTAAAGTGTATGTAAACTTCCGACTTCAACTGTAGATGACAGCAATCTGTTGTAAGTCGTCGAATCATCTTCTCAAAGCAGAAACACAAATTAAGCCCTTTTAGGCGACAACATCAAGCTCCTCCTGTTACGTTGAGGCCAAGATTGGGGTCAACTCCGAAACGGGGTACTCCTAATCGAAAGAGAAATCTGTATTTTCCCTGCTGAAGGATTGCAGTGCACTGCAGTTCCTCTGATAAGCTGTGAGGAAAATCTCAGGAAAGAAACAGAAACAGCATTGATGTGTTCACTTCTTCAGACAGGCAATTGACACTCACATGGATGCGTGGTGGCAGGCCATTCTAGCTCACTGAATTCAGGTTGTGTGCAGAGCTAGATGCGGCCTCTCTGCAGCCAATCCCACAGCATTATCAGGAGACTATCACACCTCTTTATACTGGTGAAACCAGAAAAAAACCTGGGCTGCGTCACAAATATCACCTTATTCCCTATATGGATAATTTTATAGAAGTGGTGCAAATTGGGGGTTTCTTTTTTTTAAATAAATTGTATTTCCTACTTCTCCCAGTCTTTCAGCACACATATACAGTAGTGATTTAAGCATGTACATCTTGGTGGGGCAAAACAATTGGGGGGATCCATGCCAGCAAAGCCACTACACAACACAACAATAAACAATACGTTAATTTCACGGTGACAAACGGTACCCACAAACTGTTAGGGCCTACGTAAAGCTGTCTCAACAGCAGTCCCAACACCTTACCACTGCAAACTATGGCAGAAGGGGACGACAAGCGGATAAGAGACAATCCGTAATTTCTTTTAAGACATTAATAAGCACGCTAGGACGGACGTAGTCAATATACCTATTTGTTCAGCACTTTTGAAATGTACAGCGACAGAATTCAGAACATTGGCTGCTCTTACAGTGTTCTCCCTGTACACCAAGTCAGAACCGTAGGATAAATAAAGGGGGCAAATAAGCAGACAAAGAAAGCTCTTGCAATATTTGATGATTACATTTCTCTAAAACAGGTTAAAGGCTACATGTGCACCACCAAGTCAGAACAGTAGGTGAAATTAAGTGGAGAAAATAGACCAAATTATTAGGGTGAGCCACATGGGCTACTAACAGCTTACTACACAACATACACTTAGTATTACTTTCATAGCTACAGTATACATATCTCCCTGGCATTTTACATCATTTATGCAGCAACATACAATACATTTTTAGACTCACCTTGTTGTGCTGTGCTCACTTGAACAGGAAGGTGTTGTGGCGGTCCTTCGTCGGCAGATTTTGTCATCAAACTTTATCATCAAAGTCTGGCATTCTCTAGATTTATGGTGCGTTCAAGTCAACTGGGAACTCTGAAAAAAAACAAGGTCGAACGATGACGTCAGTGATCTTCAGGTTGTAGCTCTAGAAAGAAGCCTGAGTTCCCAACCTACAATTTCGAGTTCGATGACCGTTCAAAATGTATTTCCCCAGTCAGAGCTCATTTTTTTCCGAGTTCCCAGTTGTCTTGAACTCACTGAAGTCAGATTTCCCAGTTCTGAGTTAACAGTTGTTTTGAGTGCAGCAGAAATCATGCTGGAATGACAGCATGGGCAATGTTGAATGTTTATAATTTTAAGTTTGTAAAAGAGACCCTTAAACCGAGAATTGGGACCACACACCCACTCCACTGAATAGCAGGCTAGTGATTGCTTTCCAATGCTTGCAGTTAGCCCTTGTTGTGTAATGTTTATGTCCAATGGCCGGTGAGCACCGATACGTTTTATCTATAATTTCTATAATTATAATCTATAATCTATAATTATTTATCTTCATATGACAGGATTAAAAAGCATTTGCCATTAGATTGTTGATTTGATTCATGATGATGACTGCTGTGTAAGATTTTGAAAGTATGATGTTGACATGATCAGTCCAATCAAAGCTACTGTAGATATAACGTGATTTTACATAATTTTATCTCTGGCCAATGACCTTGAGCCTTCTTGGATGGGCACTTCTAATGTAACTATATGGCAGAACCCAAGGGGCTTGAATTTTCTAGCTCTACCCTTAGATTTGGCAGTGACGTAGTGTCCCCATGAGTGACAGAACACTGAGCCAATCCCGGTGCAACTAGAGAACATTACCAACCCCAATGCTCCATATTTTCCGCTTGCTGCCCCACCACCACCACAGAAAGCACTGAGCTAGGCTGAAACACCTGCATTTTGGAGCTGCCTTACTCAAGAAACCAAAAAGAGACCATGTTTGTATGGAAGCTTTATTAACTCAATGATTTAGATTTTATTTTTTTACATTGTTTGCAAAGTGATATGTGACACATATTAATGGCAAGATAACATGCAAAACAGGCCACCTGCCCTGAATGACGGGTCGCCATTGCACATATCTTACAACATATAGTTCCAGTCAAAAGTTTGGACACACCTACTCATTCCAGGGTTTTTCTTTATTTTTACTATTTTCTACATTGTAGAATAATAGTGAAGACATCAAAACTATGAAATAACACATATGGAAGTGTTAAACAAATCAAAATATATTTTATATTTGAGATTCTTCAAAGTAGCCATCCTTTGCCTTGATGACAGCTTTGCACACTCTTGGCATTCTCTCAACCAGATTCATGAGGTAGTCACCTGGAATGCATTTCAATTAACAGGTGTGCCTTGTTAAAAGTTAATTTGTGGAAACGACAGTTCATCATTACTTTAAGACATGAAGGTCAGTCAATCTAGAAAATGTCAATAACTTTTAAAGTTTCTTCAAGTGCAGTCGCAAAAACCATCAAGCGCTATGATGAAACTGGCTCTTATGAGGACCGCCACAGGAAAGGAAGACCCAGAAGTTACCTCTGAGTTAACTGCACCTGAGATTGCAGCCCAAATAAATTCTTTACGGAGTTCAAGTAAAATACACATCTCAACATCAACTGTTCAGAGGAGACTGCGTGAATCAGGCCTTCATGATTTAATTGCTGCAAAGAAACCACTACTAAAGGACACCAATAAGAAGAAGAAACTTGGGCCAAGAAACATGAGCAATGGACATTAACTGACCTTTGGTCTGATGAGTCCAAATTTGAGATTTTTGGTTCCAATCTCCGTGTCTTTGTGAGATGCAGAGTATGTGAACGGATGATCTATTAATGTGTGGTTCCCACCGTGAAGCATGGAGGAGGAGGTGTGACGGTGTGGGGGTGCTTTGCTGGTGACACTGTGATGTATTTAGAATTCAAGGCACATTTAAACAGAATGGCTTCCACAGCCTTCTGCAGTGATACACCATCTTATCTGGTTTGCACTTAGTGGGACTATCATTTGTTCTTCAACAGGACAATGACCCAACACACCTCCAGGCTGTGTAAGGGCTATTTGACCAAGAAGGAGAGTGATGGAGTGCTGCATCAGATGACCTGACCTCCACATAAAAAGCAGTCAACAAGTGCTCAGCATATGTGGGAACTCCTTCAAGACTGTTGGAAAAGCATTCCTCATGAAGCTGGTTTGAGGCAAAGGGTTGCTACTTTGAAGAATCTAAAATCTAAAATATATTTTGATTTGTTTAACACTTTTTTGCTTACTACATGATTCCATATATGTTATTTCATAGTTTAAATGTTTTCACTATTATTCTACAATGTAGAAAATAGTAAAAATAAAGAAAAACCCTTGAATGAGTAGGTGTATCCAAACTTTTGACTGGTAGTGTATGTCAGACAATTTGTTTCTATCGCATATTTGAAATGTTGTTCTGAATTCCATACCACCCCACTAAATTTGTCACAGAACCATGCACAGACAGTATTGATCATTTTGATTAACCTTTTACTACAGATTAATTTTAGAAATGTTATTTGCATACATTTACAAAATAGTAAAAACATGATTTGAACCTAAAACATGATTTGAACCTATTTTCCCATTAACGAACAATTACGAAACTTTAGAATTTATTTTAATAAATGTTCTTTGATTCATGAAATGTTCAGAGTACATTGAGGGGAGTTATTGCTTTCAATAAATGTAAAACAAATTAAAGTGAGCAAAATGGAGTTATGAGGTTTTCATCAGACATTGACGATTTATTTCCCTTTCCTTTTTCTTATATTCCTTGATATTGTACAGGTCTGTTTTTTATCCTCTCTCTGTATTCTCTGTCTGATGTACTTTTCGACATGTTGGCACCTTATGGATGTCCCTGTCCTTCAACAACTCTACAAATAATCCAAAACATGAATAATGTATCTGTGTGTTTAATGTAGATTATTTTTTCAAATTGTTAAAAAAATATTTTTTAAAGAAATATAGTGGACTAACAATCAAGTGTCAATCATAGGGATAGAGGACTCTTGATGGATATAACCGGTTTTAGTATGGACATTGCGATTGAGGGCTTCCACCATTTTAAAGTAGTCAAATTGATGGGGATTCCTTTGAGTTAATGATTATAGTTAAGTACAGACAGTCAAGTTGAGTAGAGAATATTTCATTACATTACAGTAAAGTACAGTAGAGCACAGTAATGTACAGCAGAGTAGGCATTACCTTTGTTGGATGACATGAAAATAGAGCTCTTTGGCCATGCACACCAGTGGTGGGTTTGGCGTCTAAATGAGAATGCATAAGTAGAAAATAACCACATACCTACTGTAAAATATGGAGGTGGCTCTTTGACGTTATGGGGCCATTTAGCTCCCACTGGTCCTGGGGCCCTTGTTAAGGTCAACGGCATCATGTACATTACCCAGCACCAGGACATTTTATTCAAAAACCTGGTTGCCTCTTACAGGAGGCTGAACTACATTTCTGGGACTACATTTCTTAAGAGAAAGATGTTTAAAATTCAATGTAATAGTAGAACAACTCAAAATATTATATTGAAATAGTGTTAAAAAAAAAAATCTAAAATCATGAATTGCTTTATTATTTAGTTTAGGAGTCAGAGTGTGGCCACTTCAATAGAAATAGGTGTGTTAACAATGACTTTGTACTATATAAATGGAACAATATGTTTGTTATTGCCTTGGAATGACTTGGAATACAGTATATCATGATGTAAATACATTTCCTAAATTTGGAGACTTGGTGGGACAGCAATTTACACCACTTCTGTAGAATCACCCATATAGTGAACTTACTTTTGAGCCGAGCCCTATGTCCCCTGTTTAAAAGTAGTGCACCACATAGGGAATAGTGTGCCATTTGGGGCGCAAACCCCGGTGGGGTGAACCTCAAGGACCTCTCAGCCCTGGGAGGTAATTACCTGGCTGTCACTAAGGTGTCACTGAGGCCCCCGTGTCACATCACGATTGTAATTTCACCTCGAGCTCTTCGCCTTCGAAAACTGACGTCATGGCTACTTCACTCTGGTCCCTAGGCTGTGTTCTCTCTCCCTGTCAGTCATGTGTACGAGCACGTACACACTCTCTAAATCTCCTTGTAATTTGGTCTAACCTGCTCTGCTCAAGAGTAACTCATGTATACAGTGATATCTGTATGTCTCTTTTTCTCTCCTCTCTCACTCACTCACTCACTCACTCACTCACTCACTCACTCACTCACTCACTCACTCACTCACTCCACTCACACACACACACACACACACACACACACACACACACACACACACACACACACACACACACACACACACACACACACACACACACACACACACACACACACACACACACACACACACACACACACACACACACACACACACACCCTCTTTCTCTTGGTCTCTCTGGGCTTTTATTCCTAATTCTGGGCACGCAGCCTAAGCCTCTCTAGCAGCCGCTGAGCCCGTCTGGCAGTGGCACCCTGAGAGCAGGCTTTCATGTGTGTGTCTTTCTATCCACTCCTACCCTCATCCATTGACTCCTACTACAGCCCACCTAATGCAGACCTCCCTGTCAACACAGATCATATACAATCGAGAGATGGATTATTTGATTGACTGATTGACATCAATAGGGAGAGTGAGAGGGGGAGATCGTGGGAGAGATCCATGGGGAGAAAGTATACGGGGCATACTTTCATTATTCCCTCTTGTTCTCAATATACCATGCTCATTTAAACCCATTCCATCATCCTCTGATTTCGTATCGCTCAAGTTATTAGATCCTAGTATAGGCAATGTCTTTCTATATCACGAGGCAGGCTTCGAGGTAGACCCTTCTCACCCTCCTAATGAAGACGACATACTGTTTTACTGTGTTTGTACATCTTATTGGCTTGTTCAGGGAAACAGGAGCCCCAGATTAGGCTACCTGCATTACCGGTCGAACTCTGTGATAAGGATAGGGAAGAGTGGGGTAAATTGAGTCAAAGGGGTAAGTTGAGCCACCCTTGTTTTTAGGAAACCATACACAAAATTAATAATTTGACCTAATATTTAGGAAGAGGTCATAATTGCATGGCGTTTGAAAGAAGAAACCACATGGAAAAAGTGGTAAGCAAGTTTGATCCAAAAAACTTATTTTCACCAAGTCAAATTAATTTATTGTGTTTGAGGTTTCATGACATTTGTGTCTTATCTCTTAACCAAAGTAGATAATTTTAAGATTGTTCTATACATTAGTTGGGGTCTCTATAAGATTCAATTCGAGGTCCTAAACCTTGCATGAAAGTGCATCCTTGTAGTTGTGTGGGCTAATATAGTGAAAATGTTTGCCTTGGGGTAAGTTGAGCAAATGTAAGTGTTTTCTTCCCAGGTGTGATCTGGCCTATGTTAAAAGTATTTTTTTTTTAAATCACAAAGTATTTGTTAGGTGTTATGCCTGTGTTAAAAGATGCTTCAAATGATGAAAAGACACAAAACCGATTGTGATTGTGTTGAATTGTGTTTGGGAAATAAAGATAGACATTGGTTTTAAAAAAGTAGTGGTAATATTTCATTCACTACAGAAATGTGTAGGCGGCTTAACTTACCATGTCCCGCGGCTCAACTCACAGTATTCCCAGGCTAGATCACCTTTTTTTTGTTGGACAAGCTATACTTTCAAAACTGTTTACCTGAATTCTGATTATGTCCAGGTACACACAACATCCTGACATATATGTAGATCTTTGTTGGAGAGAATACTGTATTTGTCTTGACGGAGTGATGTTGAATGTAAAAAATGTCTCAACTTACCCCACTCTTCCCTACGTCTGTTCGGCGTGTGTTACCTGACAGCAGTGACATCGGGATATCATGGTTGTAATTAGGAATCAACCCAGGGCACCTCTCTGTGCAGATCCTGATTGAGGATGATGGCCTCCTGAGTGCTGACAGCTAGGTGGCTCGTTTGAATACTTAATTATCCCTTTTGGCGATGGTGGAGCACCGGTGGTGTAAAGAAAGATGGAGCTGCAGTGTCTCTCATTCTCAATCTCACAATCCTTTACTCCTTATTCTATGCACACACTCACGTACACACACACACGTACACACACACACACACACACACACACACACACACACACACACACACACACACACACACACACACACACACACACACACACACACACACACACACACACACACACACACACACACACACACACACATACATACATACATACTCATACAGACAGAGCACACACATACACATTCTATACACACACACACACACACACACACACAATAACCATGAAACAGAAAGTGATGGGCGCTGAGATAAACATGCTGCTTAGGAACACATTTCCATGGTCTTCTGTGTCTCACTGTGGCGCCAAACTGAGCCAATTCTGCCTGTTCCCCAGTACACCCCAGTACACGACAGGCAATGTTTCCCTAATGTCGCCTTTCAAACAGTGGCGTGTGGGCGCATGCAGAGATCCTCTGACTCGGACGCCGGCCCTTAAAAGCCATCGCGATTATGGCAGGAACCCACACGGAGAGGCAAGGAGGCGCGGAAGTCACCTCTACTGACATTCACTCTCTTTCACCACGGGTAGTTTGATTATGTTATCATACTGGATCGCTGTAATCCTGGGAAATTGAAAGCTTGTTTGCTGTGCGTGAGTTCACATATGTATGTGTGCATCCATATAGAGGGGGGGATGTGTGTGTGTGCCAGGTTGTATGTGTGTTCATTTTGGCTTGTGAGCGCTTTCTGTGTATGAATGTGTGTGTGTGTACCTATCTATGCATGTGTGCGTCTGTGTGTGAAGCAACCCTTTCATTTGGCCCCTCTCCCTTCTAATTGATTTGTACACAGGCGTGATGCTTATGAAAGCAGCCTGTCCTGCTGACTTTCCATATGGCGGTGTTTTCCTGCCCACGACTTTGTCAATATCAGACACCTCTGCTCACTGCGGGCGCTCAATCTGGAAGCATCCCCATTGTCTGGGGGAAAGGCTATCCCACTGTCAGCCTGTATCTATCTGAACATACCTTACATTCTTCTCCTAAGACTTCCGACTTCCGGCGCCGAAAAGAGATGGCCGCCTCGCTTCGCGTTCCTTGGAAAATATGCAGTTTTTTGTTTTTTTATGTGTTATTTCTTACATCGGTACCCCAGGTAATCTTAGGTTTCATTACATACAGTCGGGAGGAACTACTGAATATACGATTAACGTCAACTCATCATCGTTCCTACCAGGAATATGACTTTCCCGAAACGGATCCAGTGTTTTGCCTTCCACCCAATACAATGGATCTGATCCCAGCCGGCGACCCTGTGCGACGCCGAAAAAGGGGCAAACGAGGCGGTCTCGTGGTCAGGCTTCGGAGACGGGCACATCGCGCTCCACTCCCTAGCATACTACTCGCCAATGTCCAGTCTCTTGACAATAAGGTTGATGAAATCCGAGCACGGGTAGCATTCCAGAGAGACATCAGGGATTGCAACGTGCTCTGCTTCACGGAAACATGGCTAACTCAAGGGACGCTAACGGAGTCGGTGCAGCCAGCTGGTTTCTTCATGCATCGCGCCGACAGAAACAAACATCTTTCCGGTAAGAAGAGGGGCGGGGGGGTATGCCTTATGATTAACGAGAAGTGGTGTGATCATCATAACAACACACAGGAACTCAAGTCATTCTGTTCACCTGATCTAGAACTCCTCACAATCAAATGTCGACCGCATTATCTACCAAGGGAATTCTCTTCAATCATAATCACAGCCGTATATATTCCCCCCCAAGCAGACACATCGATGGCCCTGAACGAACTTTATCTGACTCTTTGTAAACTGGAAACCACACACCCTGAGGCTGCATTCATCGTAGCTGGGGATTTTAACAAGGCTAATCTAAAAACAAAACTCCCTAAATTCTATCAGCATATCGATTGTGCTACCAGGGCTGGAAAAACCCTAGATCATTGTTATACTAATTTCCGCGACGCATATAAGGCCCTCCCCCGCCCCCCTTTCGGAAAAGCTGACCACGACTCCATTTTGTTGATTCCAGCCTACAAACAGAAACTCAAACAACAAGCTCCCGCGCTCAGGTCTGTTCAACGCTGGTCCGACCAATCTGAATCCACGCTTCAAGACTGCTTCGATCACGCGGATTGGAATATGTTCCGCATCGCGTCCAACAACAATATTGACGAATATGCTGATTCGGTGAGCGAGTTCATTAGGAAGTGCATTGACGATGTCGTACCCACAGCAACGATAAAAACATTCCCAAACCAGAAACCGTGGATTGACGGCAGCATTCGCGTGAAACTGAAAGCGCGAACCACTGCTTTTAACCAGGGCAAGGTGACCGGAAGCATGACCGAATACAAACAGTGTAGCTATTCTCTCCGCAAGGCAATCAAACAGGCTAAGTCCCAGTACAGAGACAAAATCGAGTCGCAATTCAACAGCTCAGACACAAGAGGTATGTGGCAGGGTCTACAGTCAATCACGGATTACAAAAAGAAAACCAGCCCCGTCGCGGACCAGGATGTCTTGCTCCCAGACAGGCTAAACAACTTTTTTGCCCGCTTTGAGGACAATACAGTGCCACTGACACGGCCCCCTACCAAAACCTGCGGGCTCTCCTTCACTGCAGCCGAGGTGAGTAAAACATTTAAACGTGTTAACCCTCGCAAGGCTGCAGGCCCAGACGGCATTCCCAGCCGCGTCCTCAGAGCATGCGCAGACCAGCTGGCTGGTGTGTTTACGGACATATTCAATCAATCCTTATCCCAGTCTGCTGTTCCCACATGCTTCAAGAGGGCCACCATTGTTCCTGTTCCCAAGAAAGCTAAGGTAACTGAGCTAAACGACTACCGCCCCGTAGCACTCACTTCCGTCATCATGAAGTGCTTTGAGAGACTAGTCAAGGACCATATCACCTCCACCCTACCGGACACCCTAGACCCACTCCAATTTGCTTACCGACCCAATAGGTCCACAGACGACGCAATCGCAACCACACTGCACACTGCCCTAACCCATCTGGACAAGAGGAATACCCATGTGAGAATGCTGTTCATCAATTACAGCTCAGCATTTAACACCATAGTACCCTCCAAACTCGTCATCAAGCTCGAGACCCTGGGTCTCGACCCCGCCCTGTGCAACTGGGTCCTGGACTTCCTGACGGGCCGCCCCCAGGTGGTGAGGGTAGGTAACAACATCTCCACCCCGCTGATCCTCAACACTGGGGCCCCACAAGGGTGCGTTCTGAGCCCTCTCCTGTACTCCCTGTTCACCCACGACTGCGTGGCCATGCACGCCTCCAACTCAATCATCAAGTTTGCGGATGACACTACAGTGGTAGG
This sequence comes from Salvelinus alpinus, assembly GCF_045679555.1. Lineage (NCBI taxonomy): Eukaryota > Metazoa > Chordata > Actinopteri > Salmoniformes > Salmonidae > Salvelinus > Salvelinus alpinus. Next base: position 11,018,531 of record NC_092101.1, on the reverse strand, counting down.
CTTGATTACCAACAACGACGAGACGGCCTACAGGGAGGAGGTGAGGGCCCTCGGAGTGTGGTGTCAGGAAAATAACCTCACACTCAACGTCAACAAAACAAAGGAGATGATTGTGGACTTCAGGAAACAGCAGAGGGAGCACCCCCCTATCCACATCGACGGGTCAGTAGTGGAGAAGGTGGAAAGTTTTAAGTTCCTCGGTGTACACATCACGGACAAACTGAATTGGTCCACCCACACAGACAGCGTTGTGAAGAAGGCGCAGCAGCGCCTCTTCAACCTCAGGAGGCTGAAGAAATTCGGCTTGTCACCAAAAGCACTCACAAACTTCTACAGATGCACAATCGAGAGCATCCTGTCGGGCTGTATCACCGCCTGGTACGGCAACTGCTCCGCCCACAACCGTAAGGCTCTCCAGAGGGTAGTGAGGTCTGCAGAACGCATCACCAGGGGCAAACTACCTGCCCTCCAGGACACCTACACCACCCGATGTCACAGGAAGGCCATAAAGATCATCAAGGACAACAACCACCCAAGCCACTGCCTGTTCACCCCGCTATCATCCAGAAGGCGAGGTCAGTACAGGTGCATCAAAGCAGGGACCGAGAGACTGAAAAACAGCTTCTATCTCAAGGCCATCAGACTGTTAAACAGCCACCACTAACATTTAGCGGCCGCTGCCAACATACTGACTCAACTCCAGCCACTTTAAAAATGGGAATTGATGGAAATTATGTAAAAATGTACCACTAGCCACTTTAAACAATGCCACTTAATATAATGTTTACATACCCTACATTACCCATCTCATATGTATATACTGTACTCTATATCATCTACTGCATCTTGCCATCTTTATGTAATACATGTACCACTAGCCACTTTAAACTATGCCACTTTATGTTTACATACCCTACAGTACTCATCTCATATGTATATACCGTACTCTATACCATCTACTGCATCTGCCATGCCGTTCTGTACCACCACTCATTCATATATCTTTATGTACATATTCTTTATCCCTTTACACTTGTGTGTGTGTGTAAGGTAGTAGTTGTGGAATTGTTAGGTTAGATTACTTGTTGGTTATTACTGCATTGTCGGAACTAGAAGCACAAGCATTTCGCTACACTCGCATTAACATCTGCTAACCATGTGTATGTGACTAATAAAATTTGATTTGATTTGATTTGATTTAAGACGCTTATGTTACACTTTACCCAAGCCGCCACAGGAAGTATACTCTCAGTTCTACCTTGCGACGGGGTGAGAAGGATGGATGTGTGTGGGTGTGCGTCCGTCCGTGGATGAGGTATTCCCTGGGTAGGCCGACACAAAGCCTTCAAGACAAAATTGTAGACTACTGTGCTCAGCAAGCCATCTCTGAAAGACCTAGTTCCATACAGGAGGAGTGGCAGTCTTTGGATCACAGGGTGGTTTGACATTTTTTTTGCATCAGGGTCACATGACGCAAACAAAGAAGTGTAGCAGTAACATGTCCCGGTGACAGATAATATGACAGTACGGTATTTGACGTGTCGCATCTCTTCATGGCTTGATCTTTTCTTACCAAAGACACCCGAGTTATGGTAGATACGTTGTCAGGCTAGCAGGTCAGTCTCTGAGTCACACAGCTGGTTGATGCTGTAAGGCGGCTGAATGATCAGTTTAAATTGGTTTGTCATCATGGTAGCTAGAAAAGTACTTCTATTGTTCTCAATGGGGAAGTTACTCCAATCCCTTTCTCCCTTCAACCGATGTCATGGCATATAACTCGCCTCCTCTTCCTCTGACCCGTGGCTGTCTGGCTGTTGACATCAGACGACTCAGGCTGAAAACGATTTAGACAAATGGCCGGTAGCAATGGTGGAGGGCACTGAATGGATTACTGCAGTCAGTAACTCCCTGACACGCCAACGTGTCCATTGACTGATGCCTCTCACAGAACTCGGAATGCGTCAGGCCTCGGCGGTCCGTCTATCTATCCATCTTCCTCTACTGCTCTCCCTCAGCACCTGTCAGTTGGGGAGAGCTGAGGGCGTATTGGCCAGTGTTGCTGCTCTGACATCCTTAAGGAAGATTGGCTTGTCTGAGTTGACCGAGCTGAACGCACTGACGGGGGGGGGGGGGGGGGGGGGGTGCTTCATCAACCAGAGCAATGTAGGAAGAAGGGGAAGCTCTGCGGCGTTCTGTGGAAAACGGTCTCCGTATCCGGGTGTCTATTATTTATTTATCTCCTCACTTTTAATGTATATACCCGGCAGATTGGTCGTGAGTTGACAGGTGATGAGGGAGAGTGAAGGCACCATCACTCAACTGCCGTGAGTGGATCTGTGAGAAAGAGTGAGACAGCACTGGCGTCTGCCTGAGGCTTCCGTATCACTGATTTGACCTCCGGTGAAATGAATGTACCCATGTATCTCAAAATAACAATATGCCCGCCATTATTGTGGCAAGTCGCTGCTATTTCGAAAACATTGAAATCATCCGTATTAGGGTGTTATTGTCTTAACAGACATATAAAGGTACTAGACATAATAGCACAAGACCCACTTGACAGGTAAACTGTTCTTGTTCAAACAAGTGGGCTCTCCAGGTGAGACAACTTATCTAAGAACTGTCTCATTGGCTCATTGAACACTCAGCCGTACGGCATTCATATTAGGAAGTCCCTCAGTTGTCAGACAAAACTGGTCCAGTTAGTGGGGCTTCCTAATATTTGCATTTTGTGGACGATCTTATCCAGAGCGACTTACAGTAGTGAGTACATACATTTTCGTACTGGAATCAAACCCACAACCCTGGCGTTGCAAGCACCATTTTCTACCAACTGAGCCACACGGGATTGGATACCATACTTCCGCCCGTCCTTGCTCTGCTCTTGTTCAGGGTTTGTTGTGTCATGGAATTAACACGGAGACATGATGAAGGAATCAGCATGACCAATTAAGAATGAACACAGCAGGCTGCACTGGGGCCAGATGAGAGAAATACAAACACTGAGCTGAGTTAGACTGTGTGGACTAGACTCAGATTGGAGTTTTTGTTATTCTATCATTGGGCTCATGAGTGGTGCGGTGGTCTAAGACACTGCATCTCAGTGCAAGAGGTGTCACTGAAGTTCCTGGTTTGAATCCAGGCTGTATCACACCCGGCTGTGGTTGGGAGTCCAATAGGGCGGTGTACAATGGGCCTTGCGTAGGCTGTCATTGTAAATAAGAATGAGTTGTTAACTGACTTGCCTAGTTAAATAAAGGTTACATATTGACGGTATTGAAAAACCATCCCCGTGGCTATTTCCAAATACCCCGGTATCAAATCAAATGTATTTATAAAGCCCTTCGTACATCAGCTGATATCTCAAAGTGCTGTACAGAAACCCAGCCTAAAACCCCAAACAGCAAGCAATGCAGGTGTAGAAGCACGGTGGCGAGGAAAAACTCCCTAGAAAGGCCAAAACCTAGGAAGAAACCTAGAGAGGTATGTGGTATACCACTCTAGCCTACCTTGTTCCCCCACACAATACTGCCCCCTTAACTTACCATGTGCAGGAGGCCAGACTTGATTCTTGGAGGATATGGAAGTCAACCCAAATGAACAGGAGTCGTGTTCCCAAAGCTTCACATGACTGTATGGGAATCCCACTACACTGAGTCCCTGACTGTATGGGAATCCCACTACACTGAGTCCCTGACTGTATGGGAATCCCACTACACTGAGTCCCTGACTGTATGGGAATCCCACTACACTGAGTCCCTGACTGTATGGGAATCCCACTACACTGAGTCCCTGACTGTATGGGAATCCCACTACACTGAGTCCCTGACTGTATGGGAATCCCACTACACTGAGTCCCTGACTGTATGGGAATCCCACTACACTGAGTCCCTGACTGTATGCTACTGCAACGGTTCAATAACTATAACAAAAAAAACAAAAAAATCACGAGTCAGCTCTGCTTCAAGGGTAGAAATTGATGTGATTAGTTAAGTTTGGCCAAGAAATGTGATTGGTTAAGTTTAGGAAACTAATTCAAATTTGGTTAAGGTTTGGGAATTCGAAACTCCACTGAGAAGACCTAGACAGAGTTCGTTTTTCAACCGTTTTCAATTTTGAATAGAAAGTCATCTGGCCCCATCTAATACCATGGCAAGGATGAAAATAACTACATTAACATCTGGAAAGTTAACTTGATCAATGAGCTTCTAAATGGTTAATATACACTCACAGGACATTTTTATAGGTACACCACCACGTTCACGAAAATGGATCGCTCCTACAGACAGAGTCACGTGGCCATGGCATGCTATATAAAGAAGGCAGCCAGCATCCAATTACTGTTCGTTTGAACGTTATAATGGACAAAACGACTGACCTCAGCGACTTCGAAGGTGCTATAATCGTCGGTGCCAGGCGCACTGGATCCACTACCTCAGAAACGGCCGCCCTCCTGGGCTTTTCATGCACGACAGTATTTAGGGTTTACGGAGAATGGTGCGACAAACATATGTGTCCATATGTGTCCATGGAGGTGTACTGGTGTGGGGAATGTTTTCCTGGCACACGTTAGGTCCTTTGATACCAATTGAGCAACGAACGTTTCCAACACCTTGTACAATCCATGCCCCGAAGAATTCCTTGTGTTTTGGAGGCAAATGGGGGTTCCGACCCGGTATTAGATGAATGTACCGAATAAACTGTCCAGTAAGTGTATATCGACTTGGATGTCTCTTGGCATCCATCAAACCTTTATGTGAAAAGTACCCTAAAGTATGACAGTTTTGGCCATAGAATTAGGAATTAGAATACGCAACTTAATAGGATCTCTATGGTTTTAGCACTCAAACCCATGCCTCTTTTAGTATGGTCCTGGATCTGTTTGTGCTGTCCTGTTCTAGTTCTGCTGTCTCGGTCATTGTCATGCCATTGGGACTAGGGTAGGCTTCTCTCAGTAGTAGATACCATTCAACAAAGATCATTGGTCTTCAGAGGGCAGTGCCAGAGATAGACCAACCATAAAATTGGAAAGGTTACATTCCACAGAGCTACTCACTTTATATTTTTATTTATTTTTATTTCACCTTTATTTAACCAGGTAGGCCAGTTGAGATCAAGTTCTCATTTACAACTGCGACCTGGCCAAGATAAAGCAAAGCAGGGTGACAAAAACAACAACACAGAGTTACACATGAGATAAACAAACGTAGTCAATAACACAATAGAAAAATCTATATACAGTGTGTGCAAATGAGGTAAGATTAAGGAGGTAAGGCAATAAATAGGCCATAGTGGCGAAATAATTACAATTTAGCATTAACACTGGAGTGATAGATGTGCAGATGATGATGTGCAAGTGGGGTGCAAAAGAGCAAAGAAAATAACAATATGGGGAGGAGGTAGTTGGGTGGGCTATTTACAGGTGGGCTGTGTACAGGTGCAGTGATCGGTAAGCTGCTCTGACAGCTGATGCTTATAGTTAGTGAGGGAGATATGTCTCCAGCTTCAGTGACTTTTGCAATTCTTTCCAGTCATTGGCTGCAGAGAGCTGGAAGGAAAGGCAGCCAAAGGAGGTGTTGGCTTTGGGGATGACCAGTAAAATATACCTGCTGGAGTGCGTGCTACGGGGGGGGGGGGTGTTGCTATGGTGACCAGTGAGCTGAGATAAGGAGGGGCGTTACCTAGAAAAGACTTATAGATGGCTTGGAGCCAGTGGGTTTGGCGACGGATATGTAGCGAGGGCCAGCCAACGAGAGTATACAGGTCGCAGTGGTGGGTAGTATATGGGGATTTAGTGACAAAACGGATGGCACTGTGATAGACTACATCCAATAAGCTAAGTAGAGTGTTGGAGGCTATTGTAGGCTTTTGTAAGTGACATCGCCGAAGTCAAGGATCAGTAGGATAGTCAGTTTTACAAGGGTATGTTTGTCAGCATAAGTGAAGGAGGCTTTGTTGCGAAATAGGAAGCCGATATATTTCATTTTGGATTGGAGATGCTTAATGTGAGTCTGGAAGGAGAGTTTACAGTCTAATCAGACACTTAGGTATTTGAGGTTGTCCACGTATTCAAAGTCAGAACCATTTAGAGTAGTGATGCTAGTCGGGAGAGCGGGTGAGGGCAGCGATCGGTTGAAGAGCATGCATTTAGTTTTACAAGGATTTAAGAGCAGTTGGAGGCCACGGAAGGAGTGTGGTATGGCATTGAAGCTCGTTTGGAGGTTTGTTAACACAGTGGCCAAAGAAGGGCCAGATGTATACAGAATGGTGTCGTCTGCGTAGAGGTGGATCAGAGAATCACCAGCAGCAAGAGCGACTTCATTGATATATACAGAGAAAAGAGTCGGCCCGAGAATTGAACCCTGTTGCACCCCCATAGAGACTGCCAGAGGTCCGGACAACAGGCCCTCCGATTTCACACACTGAACTCTATCTGAGAAGTAGTTGGTGAACCAGGCGAGGCAGTCATTTGAGAAACCAAGGCTATTGAGTCTGCCGATAATAATGCGGTGATTGACAGAGTCAAAATCCTTGGCCAGGTCGATGAAGACGGCTGCACAGTACTGTCTTTTATCGATGGCATTTATGATATCGTTTAGGACCTTGAGCGTGGCAGAGGTGCACCCATGACCAGCTCGGAAACCAGATTGTCTAGCCCAGCTGATTTGTAGGGGTCCAGATATTGCAGCTCTTTCAGAACATCAGCTATCTGGATTTGGGGGAAGGAGAAGCGGTGGGAAAGCATGGCCGGCCGTAGAAAAATGCTTATTGAAATTCTTGATTATCGTAGATTTATCGGTGGTGACAGTGTTTCCTAGCCTCAGTGCAGTGGGCAGCTGGGAGGAGGTGCTCTTATTCTCCATGGACTTTACATTGTCCCAGATCTTTTTGGGGTTTGTGCTACAGGATGCAAATTTCTGTTTGAAAAAGCTAGCCTTTGCTTTCCTAACTGAATGTATATATTGGTTCCTGATTTCCCTGAAACGTTGCATATCGCGGGGGCTATTCGATGCCAATGCAGTACGCCACAGGATGTTTTTGTGCTGGTCAAGGGCAGTCAAGTCAGGAGTGAACCGGGGCTATATCTGTTCTTAGTTCTACATTTTTTGAATGGGGCATGCTTATTTAAGATGGTGAGGAAAGCACTTTTAAAGAACAACCAGGCATCCTCTACTGACGGATGAGGTCAATATCCTTCCAGGATACCCGGGCCAGGTCGATTAGAAAGGCCTGCTCGCTGAGGTATTTTAGGAAGTGTTTGACAGTGATAAGGGTTGGTCGTTTGACTGCAGACCCATTACGGATGCAGGCAATGAGGCAGTGATCGCTGAGATCCTGGTTGAAGACAGCAGAGGTGTATTTGGAGGACAAGTTGGTCAAGATGATATTTATGAGGGTGCCCATGTTTACGGATTTCGGGTTGTACCTGGTAGGTTCCTTGATAATTTGTGTGAGATTGTGTGCATCTAGCTTAGATTGTTGGATGGCCGGGGTTTTAAGCATATCCCAGTTTAGGTCACCCAACATTACGAACTCTGAGGATAGGTGGGGAGCAATCAATTCACATATGGTGTCCAGGGCACAGCTGGGGCCGAGGGGGGTCTATAACAATTGGCAACAGTGAGAGACTTATTTCTGGAAAGGTGGATTTTAAAAAGTAGAAGCTCGAACTGTTTGGGCACAGACTTGGATAGTAAGACAGAACTCTGCAGGCTATCTCTGCAGTAGATTGTTGTAGTTGGGGATGGAGATTTCAGAATTGTTGGTGGCCTTCCTAAGCCAGTATTCAGACAAGGCTAGGACATCAGGGTTGGCGGAGTGTGCCAAAGCAGTAAATAAAATAATCTTAGGGAGGAGGCTTCTGATGTTTACATGCAGTTCGAGGCTAGCTGGCTCTCCCTGTAAGACAGATAAACAAAATGAGGTACAGTGTTAATGAACAGACCAGCAGGCATCAGCTGTGTAGCCGAGTGATCATAGGGTCCAATGAGCAGCAATAGGTGAGTCAGGGAGCCGTTCGGTAGTCACTACTATGCTAGGCGAGCGGGAGACACGGCGTTCAGAAAGCTAGCGGGCCGGGGCTAGCAGATGGGTCTTCGGCGACATCGCAACGGAAAAGCCTGTTGAAACCACATCGGACGATTACGTCGGCAGACCAGTCGTGATGGATTGGCGGGGCTCCGTGTCGTCAATAAAGGGTCCAGGCCAATTGGCAAAAGAGGTATTGTAGCCCAAGAATGAGCTGGTATACTCCGTCGGCTGGCCGGGAGATGGGCCTAGCTCGAGGCTAGCTCAAGGCTAACTGGTGCTTGCTTCGGGACAGGCGTTAGCCAACAGTAGCCACTCGGTTGCAGCTAGCTAGTTGCGATGATCCGGTGTAATGGTCCAGAGCTTGCGGCAGGAATCCGGTGAGGTGGTGGAGAAAAACAGTCCGATATGCTCTGGGTTGATATCGCACTGTGCAGACTGGCAGGTAATTGTCCGAGCTAAAGCTGGCTAGTGTCCGAGCTAAAGGTGAAGACCGCTAGCAGTGGCAAACAATGACTAGTAGCTAGTTTGCTGGCTAGCTTCTGATGGAGGTTCCAGTTATAAGGTATAAAAGAAATAGCAGATCCGTACCACATTGGGTGAGGTGGGTTGCAGGAAAGTATGTTTAGTTCGTAGATGGAAAGTGAGATTAAAATATATACCAAAAAAATGATAAACGGACAATTTACAGACTAATTAATATGGGACAAGACAAACACACGTCTGACTGCTACGCCATTTTGGATTAAAGTCAAGATGTACTGCTCTACAACTTTACTTAAGCTACATTCATAAACACATCAGTTGTTTGCAATGGAAGTAAATAACTGTACTCAAAGCTTTCCCTGTACATGCACACATATTTCATAACTGCAAGGATATACCAGTATGTTTCTTAATTTGTTGTTGCATTTCTAATTCTGGTGTGCTTTGCACCTCAGGGCCATAGTGAAGTGTAAACATATCCACAGTCCATTCATTCATCAATACTGCCCTGTTATTCCTAAACGAATGCATAAACTACCCAACTAGCATGATTAGATCCCAGTGACGTTGAATATGGCTCTCCCTGTAAGTCTCAAGGGGAACTACTGGAGACCTCAGCGAGGAATCTGCTCTCTCTTCATCTTCCATCTCTCTGCCTGTGGTAGGCATTGTTCTTATTCTCCACAGCTGGGCTCAGCACAGCTCCAGGCCCCATCACATCAATTACGCACTGCAATATTGAGCCTTTAGATTAAACTCAAAGGGGAAATATGTATACACGGAGAGGAATACCACGAGCGCGCAAACCAGCTCCGGCATAACGAGATGGAGGGTAGGTGAGGGGGGAAAAACATGTATTGGCATACGTTGAGGTGTTTATTTATTTTGGATTGATTGGAGCAACTAAGTGTATACACTTTAGGGAGGAGGGCTTGGAAGCTGTTGTTTCTTGTGGAAAGAGAGAGAGAAAAGAGAAAGAGAGAGCGGACCCACCTGTGGAGTTGGCATCAGCCCAGTCATGCCCCTTGTGCACAATTGGCACTTCTGGGTTGACCACAATCTGCGCCCTTTATGGCCAGACTCAGCCTATGACTGGGATGGAGCTGTGACTGGGATGGAGCTGTGACTGGGATAGATAGAGCATTGTGAATTTTAAGCATGGCAATATCTACAAACCACGTCTGCATATACAGATACAGTATCTACTGTATACAATTTGGAAATAGTTTCTTGAAAAGTGGCTCCCAGATTGTTGTATCATTAAAATTCAACAACTGATTCTATGCATCAGCTCAATGAACTTGAGTTACATCTACAGAGGTGTGGTCAGTGAAGGTTGTTCAAACGTTAGAAACAGGGAAATTAAGATTTAACAATGTGAGCGAAATCTAGGCCCTTTTATCCAATGCTCCAATAACAGCAACACTGTTACACTCCTCTGCAAATAGCTTTAAAGGGTCCTCTATTCTACTATTAAAGTACGGCAACTCATCACCTAGTTGACCTGTTGAGTTTTCTTTACCATGTCACAGCGGCTCCTTTCTCTCAGGTCTGCTTCAGGTGATGATTTAAAGAGAATGTTAATAAATGACTATGGCTAGTAGTGGTATCTTGTGAAAAAACTTACATGAGTCCTTGTGTCAATTGGGAACTGTTGTCTAAATCAGTGGTTCTCAATTCTCTCCTTGGGGAACCCCAGCTGTTCTAGAGCTAGCACAATTGATTCAACTTGTCAGTTAGCACAATAATAACACCTATGGAATTTTAACAATATAATATGGCTAATCAAAATAAGTGTATGGTTCTTCAGAAAGATTGTGGAAGGTTCTTTATAGAGCGATAATTATTCCATAAAGGTTCCGTTAAGAACCATTAAAAAGTGTCCTATATAGCACCAAAAAGTGTTTTAACGATACCGGAACCCTTTTTTGTGCTATATAGAACCTTTCTTTAATGGTTCTTTATAGAACCTTTGGAAAAGGTTCTTTATAGCACAATAAAGGTTAGATGTAGAACCTTATGAGCATGGTTCTTTATAGAACCCTTCAAAAAAGGGTTCTATATAGCACCAAAAAAATAACTCTTCTTTGGCACTATATAGAACCATTTGTTTTTAGTGTGTACCTCAGTACCCTGGAAAATGTTCCCTCCGCATCACACGCAAACCGGGTTTCAGGACATCTTTTGAGAAGTTGGAGTGATTTTTGGGGAATTGTAAAAGGTCAGCAGGGAACATGTTGGCTGAGGGCACAATGTAAGGTAATGCCTGGTGGACTTTAAATGCAAATGAATTTTCTTGTACCCCCCCAACCCCAAAAATATCAGCCCCTCAACCGTGCCAAGTACTTATGAACCAGTCTCTTCCCTCACATTTTGCAAAACACTAACAGTGTCTCACGTCACTCCACTCATTGTAGTGTAACCGTAGACACAAGATGGCTGTCAAAACAGCTAATACAAATTGCTGTTGTCTATCGTAAAAGAATAGGGGAAGGGGTCGGAAATTAATATTGTTTTGATGCGTTTTGTCTTGTAGGCAACAATGAGTGGATGAGCAGTCACGCGTGCTTTGACAAGTGGAGAAAAGTGTTTTACTCCAAACACAGCTAATTGTGCAGGCTTATGTTGACAGATGCATAGGTCCGGGCATTTGCGTTCAACTGACAGTTCAGTGCTTTTGTCCTAAAAGGAATATTATGCAAAGGTATGGTTCAACGCTTCCCATCACAAGTGCCTTTTCCTGATGGTCAAATTCCTGACTTTCCCACTCCACCTGCCAGTTTGCGTCCATCCTGTTGTTTATTTTACCAGAACCCCTCCTGTGTTGCGCTGATGGGTAATTGCGTTGGCATGTGAGACGTGAATAATTGCCAATTTTCCCCCGTTTTTTTTCCCACCACTAACGGCTTCTCACCGCCACCTGCATTCTCCCTCATACTATGAATTAGACACGTCTTGTTTTCAATTACCCTAATTGATTACACTTGTAAGTTTTACAGTGAGTAGAAAGAGAGGTGCATTTCCATGTCCTAACCGGCGTTCTCCAAAAGTAGCAAAGATTGGTATCGCCATGATCATTTCTATCACAGAGTCCTCTACTCAAAGTTGAAGGGCTTTAGAACTACTTAAAATGGACGCCAGATCTGCTTCCACCCATCCCAGCACAATAGTGAACAGCCCAATTACAGCTAGATGGATCCTCGAGTTACCACTCCATTAAATCCAAGATGGTGTTCTGTTTGATTCCCCCAAGGAATCAAAAATATTAACAACATTCAAAAGCAGACCTCCTAAGCCCCTTCGTTCCCTGCCCCCCTTGTCGCCTTCTCCTTTTGTAAGAGACAAAGGAGAAAAAGTCTCCATCGACTCAAGGGCTCCCTGGGCTGTAACCAATTTTTGCCCGTTTCTAGTCAGTTGAAAAGGCAGATGAACTTGTGTTTCTCACGCTTGAGTTACAGGGTTTGTGCAATTGGTGAAGCTGCAGGTAGGGAAGTGTATGGGGCGGATGCATGAGGGATGTCTGCCTGGGTCTGCCTGTAAATCCCAGATGAGCGGCTCAGTAGCCAGCCACACAACCCAGGCATCCCAGCTCAGTGTCTCTCCATCAATACTCCTCCAGGTAACAGCATCACTGTCAACAACAGCATTAGTAACAAGACAGACTGAACAAATATACACTCTTCCTGCTCTCGTCTCATACCATAAGGCCTTAATCTGAAGGCTTGATAGATGGGATTGATTTGGAGCAGAACGTACGGGAAGAACATGTATACAGCCCAAAGCAGGCTGACTGGTCTCATATGGGTTCAGGCCCTGCATTGTTTCGGCACTAACAGCAAGGCAGGCCTGCAGTCTTAACACCAATCTTTGGGGCCCTGACAGACTAGGCTTCTGGTTTCCTTCCCAGGCCACGGAACTGGAGCCACTTCTCACCACTGTCGACAACATTAGCCGGCTCTTTAACACAGACCAAGAGCACGAGGACTGTTTGGACCACAACTCCTCCTAGAACCAGATGTTTTGATCTGGTTTCTGAAACTGGAAAATACAGATGAGCGTATGTAGCATGGTGCTGAAGTGACGCTCTTTGTCATCGACATCAATATCTTTTATCATCTAATTTGTGGCAAAATGTTAACCAACAAGTGTTGCTACATTGGGATAGATAATCGAATGTGCGCAAGAAAGCAAAGGTAACTGAAAGAAATGACTATCGCCACGTAGCACTCACTTCTGTCATCATGAAGTGCTTTGAGAGGCTAGTTAAGGATCATATCACCTCTACCTTACCTTACCTGATACGCTAGACCCACTTCACCTGACACCCTAGACACACAGAATGGCACTGACAGAGATGTTTTTTTATGTATTATTTCTTACATTGTTAGCCCAGAAAATCTCAAGTGTTATACATACAGCCGGGAAAAACTACTGGATATAAAAGTGACGTCAACTTACCAACATTACGACCCGGAATACGACTTTCCTGAAGTGGGTCCTTTGTTTCGGACCTCCACCTTGGACATGGGATCTTATCCCAGAGGCCAACCCAAAACAAGGCGGTCACCGCAGGAGAGGCAAACGGAGCGGCCTACTGGTCAGACTTAGAAGGCGAGCACACCATCCACCGCTTACGAGCATATTACTCGCCAGTGTCCAATCTCTATACAAGAATATGGATGAAATTAGGGAACGAGTTGCCTTCCAGAGAGACATCAGAGATTGTAACATCAGAGATTGTCAGAGTTGATACAGCCACCCGGTTTCTTCACGCATCGCCCTGACAGAAACAAACAACTCTCTGGTAAGAAGAAGGGCGGAGGTGTATGCCTTATGATTAACAACTCATGGCGTAATCATAACAACATACAGGAACTCAAGTCCTTTTGTTCACCTGACCTAGAATTCCTGCTGACCGCATTATCTGCCAAGAGAATTCTCTTTGATTATAGTCACAGTCGTGTATATCCCCCCCAAGCAGATACCTCGACGGCCCTGAAAGAACTTCACTGGACTCTATGTAAACTGGAAACCATATATCCTGAGGCTGCATTTACTGTAGCTAATCTGACAATAAGGCTTCCTGAATTCTATCAGCATATTAAATGTGCGACACGAGCTGGTAGCATTCTAGACCATTGCTACTCTAACTTCCACGATGCATACAAAGCCCTCCCCCACCATCCCATCGGCAAATCTGAACATGACTCCATTTAGTTTCTCCCAGCCTATAGACAGAAACTTAAACAGGAAACGCCCGTGTTCAGGTCTATCCAAAGCTGGTCTGACCAATCGGATTCCACGCTTCAAGATTGCTTCAATCACGTGGACTGGGATATGTTCCGGGTAGCGTCAGACAACAACATTGGCGTATACGCTGACTCGGCGAGCGAGTTTATTAGCAAGTGCATCGGTGATGTTGTACCCACTGTGACTATTAAAACCTTCCCTAACCAGAAAACGTGGATTGATGGCAGCGTTTGCGCAAAACTGAAAGCGCGAAACACCGTTTTTTAATCATGGCAAGGCGACTGGAAAATGACCGAGTACAAACAGTGTAGCTATTCCCTCCGCAAAGCAATCAAACAAGCAAAGCGTCATTATAGAGAAAAAGTAGAGTCGCAATTCAATGGCTCAAACACGAGATGTATGTGGCAGGGTCTACAGTCAATCACGGATTACAGAAAGGAAACCAGCCCCGTCGCGGACATCGTCTTGCTCCCAGACAAATTAAACAACTCCTTTGCTCTCTTTGAGGACAATACAGTGCCACTGACATGGCCCGCTACCAAAACCTGTGGGCTCTCCTTCACTGTGGCCAACGTGAGTAAAACATTTAAACGTGTTAACCCTCGCAAGGCTGCCGGCCCAGACGTCTTCCCTAGCCGCGTCCTCAGAGCATGCGCAGATTCAATCAATCCCTATCCCATACTGCTGTGCCCACATGCTTCAAGATGTCCACCATTGTTCCTGTTCCCAAGAAAGCTAAGCTAAAATAGGTCCACAGACAACGCAATCACCATCACACTGCACTACCCCATCTGGACAAGAGGATTACCTATGTAAGAATGCTGTTCATTGACTACAGCTCAGCATTTAACACCATAGTACCCTCCAAGCATGTCATTAAGCTCGAGACCCTGGGGCTCGACCCCACTCTGTGCAACTGGGTCCTGGAATTTCTGACAGGCCGCCCCCAGGTGGTGAGGGTAGGAAACAACATCTCCACCACGCTGATCCTCAACACTGGGGCCCCACATGGGTGCGTTCTCAGCCCTCTCCTGTTCTCCCTGTTCACCCATGACTGCGTGGCCATGCACGCCTCCAACTCAATCATCAAGTTTGCAGGCGACACTACAGTGGTAGGCTTGATTACCAACAACGACGAGACGGCCTACAGGGAGGAGTTGAGGGCCCTCAGAGTGTGGTGTCAGGAAAATAAGCTCTCACTCAATGTCAATAAAACAAAGGAGATGATTGTGGACTTCAGAAAACAGCAGAGGGAGCATTCCCCCATCCACATTGACGGGACAGAGTGGAGAAGAAATAACTTCTATCTCAAGGCTATCAGACTGCTAAATAGTACCATCCGGTTACTCAACCAAGCACCTTAGAGGCTGCTACCCTATATACAGTGGGGAGAACAAGTATTTGATACACTGCCGATTTTGCAGGTTTTCCTACTTACAAAGCATGTAGAGGTCTGTCATTTTTATCATAGGTACACTTCAACTGTGAGAGACGGAATCTAAAACAAAAATCCAGAAAATCACATTGTATGATTTTTAAGTAATTAATTTGCATTTTATTGCATGACATAAGTATTTGATCACCTACCAACCAGTAAGAATTCCGGCTCTCACAGACCTGTTAGTTTTTCTTTAAGAAGCCCTCCTGTTCTCCACTCATTACCTGTATTAACTGCACCTGTTTGAACTCGTTACCTGTATAAAAGACACCTGTCCACACACTCAATCAAACAGACTCCAACCTCTCCACAATGGCCAAGACCAGAGAGCTGTGTAAGGACATCAGGGATAAATTGTAGACCTGTACAAGGCTGGGATGGGCTACAGGACAATAGCCAAGCAGCTTGGTGAGAAGGCAACAACTGTTGGCACAATTATTAGAAAATGGAAGAAGTTCAAGATGACGGTCAATCACCCTCGGTCTGGGGCTCCATGCAAGATCTCACCTCGTGGGGCATCAATGATCATGAGGAATGTGAGGGATCAGCCCAGAACTACACGGCAGGACCTGGTCAATGACCTGAAGAGAGCTGGGACCACAGTCTCAAAGAAAACCATTAGTAACACACTACGCAGTCATGGATTAAAATCCTGCAGCGCACGCAAGGTCCCCCTGCTCAAGCCAGCGCATGTCCAGGCCCGTCTGAAGTTTGCCAATGACCATCTGGATGATCCAGAGGAGGAATGGGAGAAGGTCATGTGGTCTGATGAGACAAAAATAGAGCTTTTTGCTCTAAACTCCACTCGCCGTGTTTGGAGGAATAGAAGGATGAGTACAACCCCAAGAACACCATCCCAACCGTGAAGCATGGAGGTGGAAACATCATTCTTTGGGGATGCTTTTCTGCAAAGGGGACAGGACGACTGCACCGTATTGAAGGGAGGATGGATGGGGCCATGTATCGCGAGATCTTGACCAACAACCTCCTTCCCTCAGTAAGAGCATTGAAGATGGGTCGTGGCTGGGTCTTCCAGCATGACAACGACCCGAAACACACAGCCAGGGCAACTAAGGAGTGGCTCCGTAAGAAGCATCTCAAGGTCCTGGAGTGGCCTAGCCAGTCTCCAGACCTGAACCCAATAGAAAATCTTTGGAGGGAGCCGAAAGTCCGTATTGCCCAGCGACAGCCCCGAAACCTGAAGGATCTGGAGAAGCTCTGTATGGAGGAGTTGGCCAAAATCCCTGCTGCAGTGTGTGCAAACCTGGTCAAGAACTACAGGAAACGTATGATCTCTGTAATTGCAAACTAAGGTTTCTGTACCAAATATTCAGTTCTGCTTTTCTGATGTATCAAATACTTATGTCATGCAATAAAATGCAAATTAATTAATTAAAAATCATACAATGTGATTTTCTGGATTTTTGTTTTAGATTCCTTCTCTCACAGTTGAAGTGTACCTGTGATAAAAATTACAGACCTCTACATGCTTTGTAAGTAGGAAAACCTGCAAAATTGTCAGTGTATCAAATACTTGTTCTCCCCACTGTACATAGACATGGAATCACTGGCCACTTTAATAATGGAACAGCAGTCACTTTAATAATGTTTACATACTGCTTTACTCATCTCATATGTATATACTGTATTCTATTCTACTGTATTTAGTCAATACCACTCCGAAATTGCTCGTCCTTATATTGATATATACAGTGGGGAGAACAAGTATTTGATACACTGCCGATTTTGCAGGTTTTCCTACTTACAAAGCATGTAGAGGTCTGTAATTTTTATCATAGGTACACTTCAACTATGAGAGACGGAATCTAAAACAAAAATCCAGAAAATCACATTGTATGATTTTTAAATAATTAATTTGCATTTTATTGCATGACATAAGTATTTGATACATCAGAAAAGCAGAACTTAATATTTGGTACAGAAACCTTTGTTTGCAATTACAGAGATCATACGTTTCCTGTAGTTCTTGACTAGGTTTGCACACACTGCAGCAGGGATTTTGGCCCACTCCTCCCTACAGATCTTCTCCAGATCCTTCAGGTTTCGGGGCTGTCGCTGGGCAATACGGACTTTCAGCTCCCTCCAAAGATTTTCTATTGGGTTCAGGTCTGGAGACTGGCTAGGCCACTCCAGGACCTTGAGATGCTTCTTACGGAGCCACTCCTTAGTTGCCATGGCTGTGTGCTTCGTGTCGTTGTCATGCTGGAAGACCCAGCCACGACCCATCTTCAATGCTCTTACTGAGGGAAGGAGGTTGTTGGCCAAGATCTCGCGATACATGGCCCCATCCATCCTCCCCTCAATACGGTGCAGTCGTCCTGTCCCCTTTGCAGAAAAGCATCCCCAAAGAATGATGTTTCCACCTCCATGCTTCACGGTTGGGATGGTGTTCTTGGGGTTGTACTCATACTTCTTCTTCCTCCAAACATGGCGAGTGGAGTTAGACCAAAAAGCTCTATTTTTGTCTCATCAGACCACATGACCTTCTCCCATTCCTCCTCTGGATCATCCAGATGGTCATTGGCAAACTTCAGACAGGCCTGGACATGCACTGGCTTAAGCAGGGGGACCTTGCGTGCGCTGCAGAATTTTAATCCATGACGGCGTAGTGTGTTACTAATGGTTTTCTTTGAGACTGTGGTCCCAGCTCTCTTCAGGTCATTGACCAGGTCCTGCCGTGTAGTTCTGGGCTGATCCCTCACCTTCCTCATGATCATTGATGCCCCACGAGGTGAAATCCTGCTTGGAGCCCCAGACCGAGGGTGATTGACCGTCATCTTGAACTTCTTCCATTTTCTAATAATTGTGCCAACAGTTGTTTCCTTCTCACCAAGCTGCTTGCCTATTGTCCTGTAGCCCATCCCAGCCTTGTGCAGGTCTACAATTTTATCCCTGATGTCCTTACACAGCTCTCTGGTCTTGGCCATTGTGGAGAGGTTGGAATCTGTTTGATTGAGTGTGTGGACAGGTGTCTTTTATACAGGTAACGAGTTCAAACAGGTGCAGTTAATACAGGTAATGAGTGGAGAACAGGAGGGCTTCTTAAAGAAAAACTAACAGGTCTGTGAGAGCCGGAATTCTTACTGGTTGGTAGGTGATCAAATACTTATGTCATGCAATAAAATGCAAATTAATTATTTAAAAATCATACAATGTGATTTTCTGGATTTTTGTTTTAGATTCCGTCTCTCACAGTTGAAGTGTACCTATGATAAAAATTACAGACCTCTACATGCTTTGTAAGTAGGAAAACCTGCAAAATCGGCAGTGTATCAAATACTTGTTCTCCCCACTGTAGATGTGTGTATTGTTGTGAATTGTTTGATACTACTGTACTGTCGGAGCTAGGAACACAAGCATTTCGCTACACCCGCAATAACATCTGCTAAATATGTGGATTTGACCAATACAATTTGATTTGATTTAAATGGGTTTATCAGAAGCAATTAGCTCAGGAAAACTGAAGTATGATCATGTAATGAATGGTTTCCTAATTGCAAACTCAAGACAGTTAACCTCAATATGGGATGTGCATTCTCGTGTATCTGGCTGTGTCAAATCATGGTTGGCTAGGCTGGCTTGGCTAATAGCTAATGTTAGCTGGCTGGCTAGCTTGTTGGCTAAGATAACTGCATATATAGTGCATTCGGAAAGTATTCAGACCCCTTCCCCTTTTCCACATTTTGTTTTGTTACAGCCTTATGCTAAAATGAATTAAATAAATGTTATCCTCATCAATCTACACACAATACCCCATAATGACGAAGCAAAAAGTGTTTTTGAAATTTGAGCAAATTTACTACAAATAAAAAACGGAAATACTTTATTTTCAAAGGTATTCAGAGTCTTTGCTATGAGACTCGAAATTAGGCTCAGGTGCATCCTACTGTCACGTGTGCTCCCTCTCCGACCTCTAGGTCACCAGGCTGCTCGTTATGGCACACACCTGTCGCCATCGTTACGCGCATCAGCGCATAATGACACTCACCTGGACTCCATCACCTCCTTGATTACCTCAATCAATCAATCAATCAAATGTATTTATAAAGCCCTTCTTACATCAGCTGATGTCACAAAGTGCTGTACAGAAACCCAGCCTAAAACCCCAAACAGCAAGCAATGCAGGTGTAGAAGCACGGTGGCTAGGAAAAACTCCCTAGAAAGGCCAGAACCTAGGAAGAAACCTAGAGGAACCAGGCTATGAGGGGTGGCCAGTCCTCTTCTGGCTGTGCCGGGTGGAGATTATATCAGTACATGGTCAAGATGTTCAAATGTTCATAAATGACCAGCAGGGTCAAATAATAATAATGACAGTGGTTGTCGAGGGTGCAACAGGTCAGCACCCCAGGAGTAAATGTAAGTTGGCTTTTCATAGCCGATCATTCAGAGTATCTCTACCGCTCCTGCTGTCTCTAGAGAGTTGAAAACAGCAGGTCTGGGACAGGTAGCACGTCCGGTGAACAGGTCAGGGTTCCATAGCCGCAGGCAGAACAGTTGAAACTGGAGCAGCAGCAGGTGGACTGAGGACAGCAAGGAGTCATCAGGCCAGGTAGTCCTGAGGCATGGTCCTAGGGCTCAGGTCCTCCGAGAGAGAGAGAGAGAGAGAGAGAGAGAGAGAGAGAGAGAGAGAGAGAGAGAGAGAGAGAGAGAGAGAGAGAGAGAATTAGAGAGAGCATACTTAAAATCACACAGGACACCGGATAAGACAGGAGAAATACTCCAGATATAAGAGACTGACCCTAGCCCCCCGACACATATACTACTGCAGCATAAATACTGGAGGCTGAGACAGGAGGGGTCGGGAGACTTGCCCTATTTATGTCACTCCCTTTGGTTCCTTCCCCAGGCGTTATTGTTTCTGTTTCAGTTTCCTGTCTGTGTGCTGTTCGTGTTTTGTATTATGCCTCGTTCATTTATTAAATTATTAACTCCCTGAACTTGCTTCCCGATTGATTGGACATGATTTGGAAAGGCACACACCAGTCTATATAAGGTCCCACAGTTGTTAGTGCATGTCAGAGCAAAAACCAAGCCATGAGGTCAAAGGAATTGTCCGCGGAGCTCCGAGACAGGATTGTGTCGAGGCACAGATCTGGGGAAGGGTACCAAAAAATGTCTGCAGCATTGAAGGTTCCCAAGAACACAGTGGCCATCATTCTTAAATGGAAGAAGTTTTGAACCACCAAGACTCTTCCTAGAGCTGGCTGCCCGGCCAAACTGAACAATCGGGTGAGAAGGGCCTTGGTCATTGAGGTGACCAAGAACCCGATGGTCACTCTGACAGAGCTCCAGAGTTACTTTGTGGAGATGGGAGGACCTTCCAGAAGGACAACCGTCTCTGCAGCACACCACCAATCAGGCCTTTATGGTAGAGTGGCCAGACAGTAGCCACTCCTCAGTAAAAGGCACCTAAAGGACTCTCATACCATGAAAATCAAAATTCTCTGATCTGATAAAACCAAGATTGAACTCTTTGGCCTGACTGCAAAGCGTCACGTCTGGAGGAAACCTGGCACCATCCCTTTAGTGAAGCATGGTGGTGGCAGCATCATGCTGTGGGATGTTTTTCAGCGGCAGGAACTTGGAGACTAGTTAGGATCGAGGGAAAGATGAATGGAGCAAAGTACAGATAGATCCTTGATGAAAACCTGCTCCAGAGTGCTCAGGACATCATACTGGGGCGAAGGTTCACCTTCTAAAAGGACAATAACCCTAAGCACACAGCCAAGACAATGCAGGAGAGGCTTTGGGACAAGTCTCTGAATGTCTTTGAGTACCCCAGCCAGGCTGTACAAAATGTAACTTAACAAAATGTGGAAAAAGTCAAGGGGTCTGAATACTTTCCGAATGCCCTGTAGCTAACATTCTTTGATTATTTGGTAAGATGGCTTTATGTATTTCCAAAATTTTGGTTAACTTTAATGTAGCTGTAATCTAGGTGTTGATAGCAACTGGCTGACTCATTCAGTGCTAATGTAACGTTAGCAGGCAAGTAGGGCTAACGTTAGCAGGCTAGTAGGGCTAACGTTAGCATGCTAGTAGGGCTAACGTTAGCAGGCAAGTAGGGCTAACGTTAGCATGCTAGTAGGGCTAACGTTAGCAGGATTGTTGGCTGATTTGTTGATTTGTAACAATAAATGTATAAAGTATTTTCTTGTAAGTTGTAAAATTAAAATGCAACCAGTAGTCATGAGTGCAAATCAAAACGATTTGGTTTAATTTGAAGTTATTTTAGTTGGAGTTTACATTATAGGGAATAGGCTGGCTTGCCAGGTCCTCCATATTACATCACACGCCCCCAAAAAATAATATCCGACATTCAAGCATTCTTCGGAATTCTGATGGGTTTTATGTAATAACTCCAAAAATAGAAAAGTGAGGTGTAACTTTGCATTGGGACTTTTGATGCGTATACTAATGCAAAGCCATATGTTACATGTGGTTACCTTTATGCTACCTACCCGTTAAAGCTCCAAAGAAGTCAGTCCATTAGTTTGTCTATCTTCCACAACATAAAATCTATCTTTGTGAATGCATGAAATATGTATCAGAACTCACAGAGAGCATTTTTCTGCGTCCTCCCTTTCTCTACCCCTTGTTTTCTCTTTGCTCTGACACTGATGATCAAAAACAAGGCAGAATCCCTCTGCTTTGTAAATGGGATTTTTTTCTCCAATGAGCACATTTTATTCAGTTTGTTTTGGAGCTGGGTGTGTGTTTGTGTTTATGATGGCTGTCATTACACAACAGGGGAAGAGAGATGCTGAGCACAAAGAAACTTGACATTAAAAACCAGCACACTCAGCATGGGGACAAAACCCAGGTAGCACTTTGAATCGGAATAGAGACCCCACAATTAGAGTTGCTGTCAATTGCACAGTTTTTCCCCCCACTGCCGTTAGCCCTTGAACCTCGACCGCGGAATGTAATGACATCAATGCAGAACACAGCTTTAAACAATGTTCAGAAGCAGCCCCTGGGCCAGCAGGCCAGAGAATTGGGAACCTGAACCGTTTCACAATGTTAGTCAATGGCTTCCTTGCTCTTATTCTTTCTGTTGTTACCAGTTATAGGCACAGAGACTAGATATTGCTTTCAACTAGAATGTCATTCTAGTTTCAGAACTGCATCCGAATAGCTTCCTTTCCTCATCATCTCCCTTTCATAATCACTGCATGAGAGACAGTTAGCAGAGAATCTTTATCTCAGTGGGGCCATTTGCTTTGCAGCAGGCTGTCAGATACACACAGACAATATTCAGACATGAATAGAGTACAAAGAATACAAGTAGATGAGGAAGTTGTAGTTGACGTGGAGTTAATGAGGAAAGGAATGGAGCCATTTGAGACGAAGCTCTGAGGAAGGGGTTAATAATAGAGAGGTATCTGAGGAGGCAGATCTCTGCTGCTCTGTGTGTCCTAAATAGCACCCGATTCCCTAGATAGTGCACTATACTAAAGTAGTGCACTACGTTGGGAATAGGGTGCCATTTGGGACATATCCTCTGTCTCTGCCTCCTATTTGCTCCGTCTGACTCGGCAGACCATATTGCTTTCCTGCCTAGTCCTGCTTTAAGTTGAATGTGGCACCACTGAGACCAAAAGGCAGAAGATCATTTCTTTACCGGGATACTCTGACAATGGGCAATTAGGAGAATAATCCAATATGAAAGAGGGCTAGAAGAGGGAGGAGCTCATGTGAAAACCATGTGAAATGGAAGTGCTAGTTGTAGAGGAAAGTATAAACGCTATGCGTGGATAGTGTGTGAATATGACACAAGCGCACAAGTATTTTCACACGCGGCACTCTTCCTCACACAGCACTCTCTCGCACACGTGCATACGCATGCATGCACACACAGACGCGCACGCACACGCACAGACACACTAACCATGAGTTCCCTGTCATCCATTAATGACAACGCTACACATTTATCACATTTATTGCTACAGTGCCTGTTCTATCCTCTGATTTACATCAATAACTAGAGTGCAGATTAAATGAGAGTAACCTAACAGCCACTCGTTCATTTTCACCTAATTATATCTTATGTGCTTGCTTAGCTACTCATGCTTCATCAAAACATCATGTCCACAGGAGGAAGATTGAGGTTAATTAAGTAAAAACGTAGAGCTTTGCGGTACATTTTAGATGGGCATTGTTAGCTTTTTACAACAGCCGCCCTCCTAATTAACGTAATGAATCTTTACCATAAGCTAATTGCTAACCAGGCTATTTCATTAGCTTGCCGGTTTAACAACAGTAGTGTCATAGAGTTGTTAGCCTAGCATGATGCTAGTACAGCAACAGGGTGGAGTGGTGAAAAACGCCAGCAAGGTAAACGCTAACGCAAACAATGCTAATTGAGCTTAATAGGTGCCCAAATGTTACTCGTAAAATATAAAAAACAATTCTGTAAATGGTGTTTACATCTGTTTACACTCCAATACATTCCTGGTAAGTAACCTTTTCAGTCAGGTTGTATACTGTTGAATTTGAAGTGCAGATGCTGACGACCAGGTTTCGATACCAGTCATTTAAAGTTGATAAAACAATAAAAGGCAACATCTGAGGTAATACTGACAATGGCCATCTCCTAAAACTACAGGCAGCACTACAAACTGTTCCAGACCTTGAATTTAGTATCATTCATTCCATATGCTCCTTTTACAACGCTAGGGTTTTTGGCTTAACCTATCGCTGTACCTGAAAGAAGAGGATGAATTCTGCCCGTAAAAGACCAGTTCTCATGATGGTAAATGCTACGAAGAGGGTTTGTGTTCTATATTTCGAGGTAATTCAAGCTTTGAAAGTTGACCTGTCGCAATATCGTTGCCAAAAAGCACTCAAGATAAAGTTTACAACATCCAAGTGTAAAAATATTGATTACAGCCAGTGAAAGGAGGATCTGAGGAATACACAGTGGGAAGCCCATGAAACTCCTGATGAACTGGAGTGTTAGCAGCGACCGAATGGAAACACTCGGGAAGCAAAGTGTCCATAAAGAGGAAACGCAGACACACCTGGAGCCCAGATATGCACTGGTGCCACCATCAATAAACCATGTACCTTATTCTCTCTTTCCCTCTGCTCTTTTCTCCATCCTCTGCTCTCTGTCTTCCCCAAATCATTTACGTCATTCATATTCTTTTCTTTCTCTCCCTCTCTATCTCTATCTCTCTTTCTGTTGCTGTCGTCTCCTTCGTGTTGATGAAACGATCCCACCTTCTGGTAAATCTCCGGATCATATTGGTCTCCAGATGGTTTCAGGAGGGCAGATATCCAGGCTGATAACTGCTATTTGCCACCGGCTCCGCCTGCAACACTGGAAAATGGAGCAAATAAGAGGCCAAAATGGGCCAAGTACTGAACTTCCCGAGCAATCACAAAACAGTCGGTGAGGTTGTCAAAGGGGGGGGTGGGGGTGGGGGGGGGGTGCATAGTGACAGAGAAGAACAGAGAACAGCTCAATCAATGGCGCTACAGTTTGCGCTATGCCTTTTTGCATTTGCTTGAGTGTGTAATGTGAGTGTTCCCCTCACCTTTAACTTACTGTTCTACCCTGCAAGTCGATCTCATGGTCATGCCTCATATTTTGATTTGTTTATTATCCAGTGAAATGGCGTTGACGATGTGTAATTCTCACCATTGTGTTCTCAGGGATGGTGAAAGCACTCCCACTCTCTCTCTCTCTCTTCTCTCTCACTCCCTGAGCCCTCCCTCTCTTTCGTTGCATTTGCTTGAGTGTGTAATGTGAGTGTTCCCCTCACCTTTAACTTACTGTTCTACCCTGCAAGTCGATCTCATGGTCATGCCTCATATTTTGATTTGTTTATTATCCAGTGAAATGGCGTTGACGATGTGTAATTCTCACCATTGTGTTCTCAGGGATGGTGAAAGCACTCCCACTCTCTCTCTCTCTCTTCTCTCTCACTCCCTGAGCCCTCCCTCTCTTTCGTTGCATTTGCTTGAGTGTGTAATGTGAGTGTTCCCCTCACCTTTAACTTACTGTTCTACCCTGCAAGTCGATCTCATGGTCATGCCTCATATTTTGATTTGTTTATTATCCAGTGAAATGGCGTTGACGATGTGTAATTCTCACCATTGTGTTCTCAGGGATGGTGAAAGCACTCCCACTCTCTCTCTCTCTCTTCTCTCTCACTCCCTGAGCCCTCCCTCTCTTTCGTGATAGTGATCTAATGAAAACAGGTTTCCTACCATTAAAAAAATGAGAATAGCTGTGAATTATGTGTCACAAACAATCATACGAAGCACTCTGCTCTAAACCCATTATACAGTAAAGTGGCCTGATATCCATGAACATACAACTGAATCACATATGAAATGCTCCGAGTGCCAAGGTGAAGCAAGTAGCAGCAGCCTGAGGTGTTTAAATTTTTTTTATGTCACCTTTATTTAACCATTTAGGCCAGTTGAGAACAAGTTCTCATTTACAACTGCGACCTGGCCAAGATAAAGCAAAGCAGTGCGACAAAAACAACAACACAGAGTTACACATGGGATAAACAAACGTACAGTCAATAACACAATAGAAAAATATATGTACAGTGTGTGCAAATGTAGTAAGGTTAGGGAGGTAAGGCAATAAATAGGCCATAGTGGTGAAAAAATTACAATTGAGCAATAACACTGGAGTGATAGATGTGCAGATGATGATGTGCAAGTAGAGATACTGGGGTGCAAAAGAGCAAAAAAATAAATAACAGTATTGGGATAAGGTAGTTGGGTGTGCTATTTACAGATGGGCTGTGTACAGGTACAGTGATCGGTAAGCTGCTCTGACAGCTGATGCTTATAGTTAGTGAGGGAGATATACTGTAAGTCTCCAGCTTCAATGACTTGCAATTCGTTCCAGTCATTGGCAGCAGAGAACTGGAAGGAAAGGCGGCCAAAGAGGTGTTGGCTTTGGGGATGACCAGTGAAATATACCTACTGGAGCGCGTACTACGGATGGATATTGCTATGGTGACCAGTGAGCTGAGATAAGGCAGGGCTTTACCTAGCAAAGACTTATAGATGGCCTGGAGCCAGTGGGTTTGCGATGGATATGTAGCGAGGGCCAGCCAACGAGAGCATACAGGTCGCAGTGGTGGGTAGTATATGGGGCTTTGGTGACAAAACGGATGGCACTGTGATAGACTACATCCAATTTGCTGAGTAGAGTGTTGGAGGCTATTTTGTAAATGACATCGCCAAGTCAAGGATCAGTAGGATAGTCAGTTTTACGAGGGTATGTTTGGCAGCATGGGTGAAGGAGACTTATTGCGAAATAGGAAGCCGATTATAGATTTAATTTTGGATTGGAGATGCTTAATGTGAGTCTGGAAGGAGAGTTTACAGTCTAACCAGACACCTAGGTATTTGTAGTTGTCCACATATTCTAAGTCAGAACTGTCCAGAGTAGTGATGCTAGGCGGGCGGGCGGGCGGGCGGGTGCGGGCAGCAATCGGTTGAAGAGCATGCATTTAGTTTCACTAGCATTTAAGAGCAGTTGGAGGCCACGGAAGGAGTGTTGTATGGCGTTGAAGCTCGTCTCGAGGTTTGTTAACACAGTGTCCAAGGAAGGGCCAGATGTATACATAATGGTGTGGTCTGCGTAGAAGTGGATCAGAGAATCACCAGCAGCAAGAGCGACATCATTGATATATACAGAGAAAAGAGTCGGCCCGAGAATTGAACCCTGTGGCACCCCCATAGAGACTGCCAGGTCCAGACAACAGGCCCTCCGATTTGACACACTCAACTCTATCTGAGAAGTAGTTGGTGAACCAGGCGAGGCAGTCATTTGAGAAAACAAGGCTATTGAGTCTGTAAATAAGAATGCGGTGATTGACAGAGTCGAAAGCCTTGGCCAGGTCGAGGTCTGTGAGCAGAGTTGAGAAGTTGGAAATCCTGCTCATCCCGCTCACCCGCTCTGGCGCTCCATGTCCGGTCTGCTATGTGCTCACAGAGGGAAAAAAATGCCTCCCAAATTCGCTTCATTCATTAAAATCACCATTTAAACCAACCCCCATCTATTTTTGTGACTACCTGGACCTACCATTTGGTTTTGACGTTTTGAAACCAAACCATATGGATTTGAATGAAAAGTATTTGAATAAACATGAGAAGGTAAGAAGCACACGTAATTTCATATTAAACAGCATATAAACATTCTAAATAGGTCAGGAGCCAGACAGGGAGCCTAAGAAGGAACTAAAATGAATTCTTTAGGCTAAATTATTTCAATTATTTCAAGGCTATAGCCTACAAAGAAATACATTGTGAAACATTTGCGAGTGCGACCCAATAGGCTGGTAGGGAAATAAAGAGCTCAGCATTTAAACATTTCGATGTATTAAATCATTTGTGCATATAGGCTGTGACTTATTTTTAGAATGAAATACAAATTAAACGGAAAAATAACTTCTTTGTACCTTCGAATTCGTTTTTAGAATTCATTTTTAGAAACACGAGGCTTCACGAGGCTTCTGGCTTCAGGCTCATTTGATGGTGCCTGGAGAGCAGGCCAACAGGTGAGAATATCCTCTCCACACAAACACCTTCTGGCCACTCTTGCCAGGCTGGGCAGAGATGCATTTTTTAAATGTATATATATTTTTTTTATATAGGTAGGCCTAAAGGTTTTTAGGCAAAATAACCCAATCAAAACGGAAAACTCCTTGAACGTGGGAATATGCTAGGCCTATTGGGCAAAAATCGAGTATGGCCTATTGTATAGACAATAGAACAAAAATGAATGAAAAGTTTAAGAGATTTTTGTTTATAAATACTTTGCTACAATGATACACTTAGTTATCTACCTACCTTGTTCCTTTCTTTTAGCATGTGCACATAGTAAGTACAGCATCCTGCTTTTGTGATACGTGTCTTTTCCAATTCCACAATGATTCTTTGGTTGTGGACATCACATCACATAACTCCCTCTTGCTCTTGGTCCTCATCTTTATAAGTCACCTTGATTAAGCACCTGTGTGTTTTATCAGTTTCTTTTTGAAAATATTTAGCGAACTCCAGAAGCTTAAGCAAACGGCTCTAGCAGCACACAAGTAGACTCCAAATGCATGCCCTGAGCTTGTGAAGTAAGCGCTGCCGTAGCGAAATTGGAGTGGGCGAGAAGGCCGAAGCTCCAGCCTTTGGTAATCTCGCTCTGACGGAGACACATATTTTACTGGGGAGTCTACTGTGTAGTACCATCGCTCTGTAGATCTCTGGTTTTTATTTTTGAGGAGAACAGCACTGCTCCATCTACTTCATCTATTTCTGTACCAATGTGTTTAACACCATTATTGTTTTCTCTTAGGAGGAATTGGAAACATTGCATCTTGTACCCGGCTCATGTTACAGGGATGGAAAACCATTGGTTTACATTAATGGCCCTGCTTTTCCGCCCATAAGAGCTTTCTCCGTCAATTTCATCCATCAGCTTGTGTTGCTTGCTCCCATAATTCCCTGTGCTGGAAACGAGAGAGCCTACTGCCTTCCATTTGGGCTCTTTGTTTTGGTTTTCCTTGCCTGCTACGGAGTGCAGCGTTTGTTTGTTTGTTTGTTTTTTTTATTTTTTATTTGTTTGTTTGCCTGTTCAATTCTGGCAAATGAACCGTACGGTCACCCAATCAAACTCTCCAGCAGACCAGACCCTACGAATTGTGCAAACGTCCCTCGTGGGTGTCCTCTCGGTATCCTGGCCACCGCTGCGGACAGGGTGGTTTTTACAAACAAACCATTCCAATCACACAGAGGGAAAAAGTTTGCAGTTCGGCAGAGTCTGCTTTGCAGCACTCCTTGGCTTCGACTTCAGTCCCAGGATAATCAAGACCAGAGAGGAGGAGGATGAAGGTGGAAAGTGACTCAAGCTCCACCAGCCATCATTATTTAGGGCAGTCAATGTCAATTCGGGAAAAAACAGATTGAGGCATAATTGGCTGGCCAATTTTCCATTCAACTCCAAATGAACCCCTTCTTTTACGGCGCCTCGCTTCTTACAGTTACACTCTTTTCTCAAACAACTTTCTAATTTCCCTTGTTGTTTTGCTGCAGAGCGAGAGCAATAAAGGGCGGGCGGCACAACTGGATTACAGGAAACAACCCCGAAAAGCACCGCGGACGACTTTCATCATCTGACAAACCTTGAAACATCACAGAAAACACTACCAAAAGAAAAACGTGTTTTGCCTCTTTCCCCACTACAGCATTCTTAAATAGGAAGAGAAACAAAGCAGACGAAACGCGATAAACAAAACAAACAAAGAAGAGCGTCAACATGTGATTGGGTTGACTGAAGACACCACTCGTTCCTCAGTGAAGTGAAACCTCTAGCTAGCTATTGTCCATCTGCTATAGGGACCGAGTGAGCACACAGCTCAGGCCTGTGATTCAGAGACACCTAATCTAATTATGTCACTATAGTGGCATTGGATGGAGCCCCCACTCCTATGAGGGGGATAATGCAATATGGGAGGAGAGCCCCTGGAATGAGGCCGTAATTACATTGGCCTGTCCATGATGCACACAGACACACGACCCACTCCCTGGAACTCAACTGTGCTGGAATGGGCAGAGTTAACCCTTTCCTGGCCCTACTGCTGGCCCCAAGTTGTGTCCGATTGGTATGCTTTTCTATGGCTGTATGGATACAGTTTAGTTTTTTGTACTGTTATGTTCCCCAGCCAGCAAGAAAACCAAATAATGTCACTCAAACAGAGGGGGGAACTAACAAATAAATAGTCACTGACAACCAAAACGAAACAGGTGGGTTTTAGGAGGGGTTCTGAAAGACACTTATGGGGGTGTTTACTGAAAGTTTACTAGCCACAACAGCTGGAACCTAAACGACACCCAACATGAGCGCCCACTAAATTTGCCCAAGAAGAGGCAAACAAAAGAAAATCCCACACCAAACTTAAAGACAGGAAAGTAAACTGAAAAGGTAGAGCAAAATGAAATCAGACAAAGGAATGTTTTTCTAGAAATCAAATAGGGCGCACCAACTAAAGCTGTTGAGCCTCCACATCTCTCAAGACATCTGGGACACTGGGCCAGCTACTCTTAAATAGCACCTGGGCCAGCAGAGGTGAAACACCTTCCCACTAACAAAGATGGCAACCAGCACAGGTGTAACACATACTGACTATCGAGGTGACACCAATTGGTGCACCCTACGTGCTAACAAGCTATACGTGCTAAAGTCCAACCTCAAAACATAAATGGAAAAACCAAAGCCTGTAACAGTACTCACACACACACACACACATTATGTATATTCAATAATATACGGGACACTAATTCGGACGCTTATAAGAAATCCCGATTATGCTCTCAGACGAACCATCAAACACGCAAAGCGTCAATACAGGACTAAGATTGAATCCTACTACTCCGGCTCTGACGCTCGTCTGATGTGGCAGGGCTTGCAAACTATTATGGACTGCAAAGGGAAACCCAGCCGCAAGCTGCCCAGTGACCCGAACCTACCAGACGAGCTAAATGCTTTGAGGCAAGCAGCACTAAAGCATGCATGAGAGCACAAGCTGTTCCGGACAACTGTGTGATCACGCTCTCCGTAGCCGATGTGAGCAAGACCTTTAAACAGGTCAACATTCACAATGCCGCGGGGCCAGATTGATTACCAGGATGTGTACTGCGAGCATGCAAAGACAAACTGGCAAGTGTCTTCACTGACATTTTCAACCTCTTCCTGACCGAGTCTGTAATACCTACATATTTCAAGCAGACCACCATGGTCCCTGTGCTCAAGAAAGCAAAGGTAACCTGCCTAAATGACTACCGCCCCGTAGCACTCATGTCGGTAGCCATGAAGTGCTTTAAAAGGCATGACTCACATCAACACCATCATCCCAGAAACCCTAGACCCACTCCAATTCGCATACCGCACCAACAGATCCACAGATGATGCAATCTCAATCGCACTCCACATTGCCCTTTCCCACCTGGAAAAAAGGAACACCTGTTTGAGAATGCTGTTCATTGACTACGGCACAGCGTTCAACACCATATTGCCCAGAATGCTCATCACTAAACTAAGGACCCTGGGACTCAACACCTCCCTCTGCAACTGGATCCTGGACTTCCTGACGGGCCGTCCCCAGGTGGTAAGGGTTGGGAACAACACATCTGCCATGCTGAGGCACTGGGGCCCCTCACGGTACGTGCTTAGTCCCCTCCTGTACTCCCTGTTCACCCACGACTGTGTGGCCAAGCACGACTCCAACACCATCATTAAGTTTGCTGACGACACAACAGTGGTAGGCCTTATCACCGACAACGATGAGACACCCTATATGGAGGAGGTCAGAGACCTGCCAGTGTTGTGCCGGAACAACAACCTCTCTCTCAATGTGAGCAAGACAAATGAGCTGATTATGGACTACAGGAAAAGGACGGCGGAACAGGCCCCCATTAACATTGATGGGACTGTAGTGGAGCGGGTTGAGAGTTTCAAGATCCTTGGTGTCCACATCACCAACAAACTATCATGGTCCAAACACACCAAGACAGTTGTGTGTTCAGGAGACTGAAAAGATTTGGCATGGGTCCCTAGATCCTCAAAGTTCTCTAACTGAACCAGAATATCGTGACTGTTTGCATCACTGCCTGGTATGGCAACTGCTTGGCATCCAAACGTAAAGTACCAGTCAAAAGTTTGGACACACCTACTCATTCAAGGGTTTTTCTTTATTTTTACTATTTTCTACATTGTATATAATGTTGTATATTTTCTAAATAATGTTTACTATTTTCTACATTGTATAGAATTTTCTACATTGTATATAATAGTGAAGACATCAAAACTATGAAATAACACATATGGAGTCATGTAGTAACCAAAAGAGTGTTAAACAATCAAAATATATTTTATATTTTATATTCTTCAAAGTAGCCATCAGTTGTCTTGATGACAGCTTTGCACACTCTTGGCATTCTCTCAACCAGCTTCATGTGGAATGCTTTTCCCAACAGTCTTGAAGGAGTTGCCACATATGCTGAGCACTTGTTGGCTGCTTTTCCTTATCCTTGCAGTCCAATTCATCCCAAACCATCTCAATTGGGTTGAGGTTGGGTGATTGTGGAGTCCAGGTAATCTGATGCACCACTCCATTACTCTCCTTCTTGGTAAAATAGCTCTTACACAGCCTGAAGGTGTGTTGGGTCATTGTCCTGTTGAAAAACAAATGACAGTCCCACTAAGCACAAACGAGATGGGATGCCTTATCGCTGCAGAATGCTGTGGTAGCCATTCTAGTTAAGTTTGCCTTGAATTGTAACTAAATCACTGACAGTGTCACCAGCAAAGCACCCCCACACCTCCTCCATGCTTCACAGTGGGAACCACACATGCAGAGATCATCCTTTCACCTACTCTGCGTCTCACAAAGACACGGCGGTAAGAACCAAAAATCTCCAATTTGGACTCATCAGACCAAAGGACAGATTTCCACCGGTTTACTGTCAATTGCTCATGTTTCTTGGCCCAAGTCTCTTGTTCTTATTGGTGTCCTTTAGTAGTGGTTTCTTTGCAGCAATTCAACCATGAAGGCCTGATTCATGCATTCTCCTCTGAACAGTTGATGTTGAGATCTGTCTGTTACTTGAACTCTGTGAAGCATTTATTTGGGCTGCAATCTGAGGTGCAGTTAACTCTAATGAACATATCCTCTGCAGCAGAGGTAACTCTGGGGCTTCCTTTTGGCGGTCCTCATGAGAGCCAGTTTCATCATAGTGCTTGATGGTTTTTGTGACTGCACTTGAAGAAATATTCAAAGTTCTTGACTTTTTCCGGATTGACTGACCTTCATGTCTTAAAGTAATGATGGACTGTTGTTTCTCTTTGCTTATTTGAGCTGTTCTTGCCATAAAAAGGACTTGGTCTTTTACCAAATAGGGTTATCTTCTGTATACCACCCCTACCTTGTCACAACACAATGGATTGGCTCAAATGCATTAAGAAGGAAATAAATTCCACAAATTCACTTTTAACAAGGCACACCTGTTAATTGAAATAGATTCCAGGTGACTACCTCATGAAGCTGACTGAGAGAATGCCAAGAGTGTGCAAAGCTGTCATCAAGGCAAAGTGTGGCTACTTTGAAGAATCTCAAATATAAAATATATTTTGATTTCTTTAACACTTCTTTGGTTACTACATGATTCCATATGTGTTATTTCATAGGTTTGATGTCTTCACTATTATTATACAATGTAGAAAATAGTAAAAAGAAAATAAAAACCCTTGACTGAGTTGGTGTGTCCAAACTTTTGACTAGTACTGTATATTTTGTTGTTGTTGCTGATTTTGTTTTGAAATACGGATGTATTGAGTGACGTCACGTAGTTGTGTCTCACTTATGTGTATATGGTTTTCTTTATGTTTTGAGATACGCAGAGGAGGAACAAATCATTCTCAATCAACCCATTTGAAACGTGCCTAAATTATGTTGGGATATATGCCGAGTTATTTATTTTACATGATTTTCTATGAAAGTATGGATTGAAAAAAATATACTGTCAAATGAAAATGGTACATCCCTTATGTCAGATTCAATACAATCTGGAATAAATCAAAAGAGAAAAATTGTGGTTCGCTGACATAAGAAAAAAATATTAAAACAGTCGAATTTTAAATTTCTGAGAGCTTGTCATAAATTCTTTACAATCTAATCAGCATGCAGAGCCTTAGTGGTAGTTTGATTATGCCTCCGTAACACCTATGATTTTATTTCTAAAACTGTTTTAAGATCTTACCATTTCTGAGAACATTTCAGAAAATTCCACAGTATAATCTGCAAACAGAGCATCTGAGTGTAATATCCATGATGCTCAGCAGGGGGCGAACAACATCAGAAAGACATTGGGGAACAGACGAGGGGGACCAGCAGGTAAACTAACCGCACAGTATAATAGAGTAATTCTTCACCATCTGCAAGCTGTAGACATCAGTGAAAGCCAACACTGCGAGAACTGAAGATGCTTTATGAGTTGATGAAATAATTACAAGCCCAGTATTCCATATTTAAACTGCCGTAAATGCTTTAATTAGGTGAAGTGAACGTTAAATGAACGTTCAACAGATGGAATTGATTAGTACGACTTGTCGTATGTGACCTGTGTAAGGAATAAAATACATAAGTACACTGTGAGACTGTTCTCTAGCTCACAGTCGAGCATGTTGATGAGTAAAAGCACTGTAATTATTGACTCAACTGTGATTTGGAGCTAATCCATTGGGCCGGTTACTCTGTCTCAGACAGAGTGACACTTGTGCGTGCTTGCTAGGACACATTAGGCCTATATAAAAATGTAAGGGCTTTGGCCTGTGCAATATGATATTATCCTTTTTAAGTCACGGTCTTCGTTGTCAGCGCCATTTTTCTCCAATTGAATTTTCAGCAGTTTCAGCGACTTAATACATTTGAACGTTTCACACGTACTTCTGCGCATAAAAAATAGGTTAGGGGGATGAAAGTTAGAAAATATCATTGATTTAAAGAGGTCATTATCGCTCATAGCATAAGCTCAGTCTGGCTCCAGTGGAATGTTTTTCCAATGTTGCGGTGCCAACATGCATGTGAGATTTATATCGGGGCTTTTGCCCCTGACTTCACGACCTTAACACATAGCAACAGGGAGAGAGCTTAGCCTGCATTGTGTTGGAATGTTCGGACGCAGGAGGCATGGTCTGTGTCACTGACACTCACTAGAACCAGGATCGGTGCCCCACAGTTTCTTTGGATACACACACAGTGAGCTTTACAATAGCACTATGGAGGACCCAGCACCACAAAACAAGCAGGCCTCTCTGCTGTTGGACTCTTTACATGTCAGAGTCAAAGCCGATGCCTTGCCGTGAGACAAAGTCCAGGTGTCTTGATGATATCACGGTTTCGCCTTTCATCAGAGAATTG
Source organism: Salvelinus alpinus (assembly GCF_045679555.1). NCBI lineage: Eukaryota > Metazoa > Chordata > Actinopteri > Salmoniformes > Salmonidae > Salvelinus > Salvelinus alpinus. The sequence continues at coordinate 10,983,365 of NC_092101.1, read as the reverse complement.
CTCTGAAATAATGTAGAGACCAACAATACCGCTGGGTATACTGCCCTGCAAACAAACTCTCACCAACTTTGACAAGTCTCGTGTTCCTCACGTAGCCCTTTGCAACTTACTTCGGTTCTCAAAACAGATTGTATGTCAGTATAATGCTCTCTCTCTCTCTCTCTCTCTCTCTCTCTCTCTCTCTCTCTCTCTCTCTCTCTCTCTCTCTCTCTCTCTCTCTCTCTCTCTCTCTCTCTCTCTCTCTCTCTCTCTCTCTCTCTCTCTCTCTCTCTCTCTCTCTCTCTCTCTCTCTCTCTCTCTGTCTCTCTCTCTCTGTCTCTCTCTCTCTCTCTGTCTGTCTCTCTCTCTCTCTCTCTCTCTCTGTCTCTCTCTCTCTCTCTCTCTCTCTCTCTCTCTGTCTCTCTCTCTCTCTCTCTCTCTCTCTCTCTCTCTCTCTCTCTCTCTCTCTCTCTCTCTCTCTCTCTCTCTCTCTCTCTGTCTCTCTCTCTCTCTCTCTCTCTCTGTGTCTCAGTTGAAACTAAGTGCTCTACCATATGCTGACCAATTCAACAATGACTTTGTTACAGGCTTTATAAAAAAATATATGTTCACTTGTATCCCTCCAGTATTGTTTTACACACTCAGCGGTTGCTGGCGTGTGCTGCTGATCGTTTAGAAAATTTAAAAAAACAGATGTGGCCTCTTGTCTCTTTCTCCTACCCACATCTCTCTTTAGGGCAATATACATTTCAAACTGACTGCTTTTGTGAAGGAGTCCTATTAAGCTCAAAGTTTTCTCTTTCCTTTTGTCTTAATATGTCAAATGGATACTTAGACACACGGAACGGGACAATATATTTGAATGAACACAGCCATGATGATATGGTGCGGTAGTGTCATCAGTGCTCGAAACATTCACACGATGAGACTTTCAGTTGTATGAATTTACATGCTCACTGAGCTAAGATGGACAAAAAAAGCAAGGCCCAGTGATTGTTCAGACAGGCAGACTGATTTCCCAAAGTGGGCCACAGAGACCTCTACTGGTTAGAAGGAGTGGAGATTTGGGGAGACACTTCCTCTAAATTCGCTAATGTGGTCAGCAACCTACTTCTACGTTTGTTGATATGTGTAACCCAACACACAATTTGGCCTTTGCTTGAAACCCTTGGCAGAACCTTACGGTTCAGAACCTTCCGGTTCTGCTAGGCTAGTCTAGCGCTACCTGCCTCTCCCGATAAGTGGCATTATGGGACCCGTGGTTCTTGATTTGTCCACTCTGAGCTTGTGCAGTTTGACGTTTTCACAAATAGGCCCCGGGCCAATGGAGGGTGAAGGTCTCCGACAATAATTTACCCAGCCGCAGGCCTTTGCATCTCCTGTAACCCCAGAAGTGATGTAATTAGTGTCGTAAAGCCTTCAGGGGGGCAGGGCCGTGGAGAAATATGACTTCTAGCCCAGACGCCTGCCTTCCCCCTGCTTCTGTTGTAATCTGTCTGTGGCGAGTGGTATACTTGCCTGTTCTGTCGGTGTGTCACAATAAAAATGCTCCCCCTTTAAAACCATACAGCTGTAGTCATCATTCCATTATTGATTCATTCTAAACACATAGTCTATCGAGGTCGAGGAAAACAACTCCCATCAAAGTAAAAAATGTTCAGGGAGACTGATGTGCACCATATCTATGGGTGCATCTCAAAAGTCTATAGTGGCTTCCTCTCCTCAGCTCGTCTTATTTATATGCACTTGTTTAAGGACAGGAGACAGTGTCCCTGTGTGCCCTTTAAAACGGAGTACATTTTCATCAGTGTATTTGGAAGCACTTTATTTTACGGTTCAGAAATTACAAGGTAATTACCAAGGAATTGCATGATCACATTTTAATTACACAGTAACAACCTATGAATTAGAAAAGGTTTCCTGAAGAAAACCTAGTCATCAGTGCTCCACACTCCAAAGTCAACCATACAGTAAAGCAGGACCCAGAAGCTGGCTTCCAGTCTGGGGATGCACTACCTCCATTATATATCCGCAGTGGTTTACTCAGGGAATCGTCCTTCCTTTAGATAGCACATGATTCCTGTGAACATGCTAATGTGCTTTTGGTGCTGTGTAACAGCCTGACACTTCCCTTTGCTCTCTGTGGCAAAACGACCTGCCCGAACTACAATTATTTCACATAGCCTCTGCCACAAGTTGTTGAGCACCCAGCGGCCTATGCATTTATGCATGGGAACCTCTGAAACTTTAACACCGGTGCGCCATTAATCTATGTGACATTTTTTAAAAGGAGGAATTAAAGTTTCATTTGTATTTTTCTTCCCTCCTCCCTCTCTTTCTCCCTGGTTATAACCCTGTCCACCAGCCGCCTACCCAGTCGGTGAAATATTTATCAGCGCTGAATCACACACGTTGGGCGGAACGCTCGCTCTCCTCTTTGCCCTCGGCATATCGGAGCAACGCTCACTGATTCCACGAGAGGAACAGAGGCCCAGAGAGAGGGGGGGGGGGGGGGGGGGGGCTTGAGATTCATAGGAATCACAAACAGTGACAAGTGAGACACCCCTAATCCACTGCAGAGCACAGCTGTGATATGTATGTGCACGCACACACACACATTAATGATGAACTTAACATTTTGCTAATGACTAATCAACATTACCATAACACGTGGATGACTAACTCCTATAAAAAGCTTTCATTAGCCTAAGAGACACTTATGCAGGATGAACAAATGTATACAAATAGTTGGACCATACAATAAAAATTTGACCTTGGACATCATTTCATATTTTTGTAGGCTATAGTTATAAGCTACTGTATGTATAACAGGATAACAGTATCCAAAACTGTTCTGAAGCTTTCTGAAATTGTAAGGGCCCCAGAAGTTTTGGGGCTCCTAGCTGGCCGGTCTCCCAGCCCCGCCCCGCTGTGTGGGGGAGAAGTGAATTGAGAGAGCGCGGCTTTGCCAGAGGGAGCGAGCCATGTGCTGAAGGAGGAAGAGAGAGAGAACCACCGTGACTCAAAAAAGGGGAAAAATCGATCATGTCAGCTCCACTGATCTGTACACCACACGTAGGAACGAGGGAAGAGCGACAAGAGAATTTGGCCTTTTCACAACAGCAACCCCAAACAACGCAGGAATAGCAGCAGCAACTTTGCAACTGACGCGGTGTCTCCGTGTCTGCACTTCATGCTTTGGTAGTGGCGTTGCGAGGATGACGCGATAAGCACGCATCAAGAAAGCAACTTCTCCTATTGATAACTTTTGCCAGTGAAGGAAGCTGAGGACAGTAGCCACCGACGACATTTGATAATTGCTTTTGTTCCAGCCTCAGATTGTGACTGACCGATGAGCAGAGCAGGACACATCTTGTGAGCCAATGGTTTTTCACGGGCTTGGATTTCTATCGCGCTGCTGCAACATTGTGATATTTTGAGTTTCTTCTGAAGGAACAAGAAGTGGTTGCTTGACTGAAACATTGTATCTCACAAAACCTGAAACGTTGAGTTGAATGGACATCGTTATGCGCGCAAATGTGGAATAAAAAGCATCTTGATTTGGATGACCGTAAATTGAAGGACGGTAGCAGAATTGATGGGTGAGAGTTATATTTACGACGACTAAAGTTTTAGAAAGTATGCCATGCCGGAAAGGGATGGATTTAAAGGACAAACGACTGTAGGCCTATACTTGGCGTCAATGAATATTCAACAATATATGACGAGTGTCGCGCAATGTGTTCAAATAAGGCATTTATCAATTACAGTCATTGAAGAAAATGGATTTTAATAGTTATTGGAAGAGCTTGCCGTGCAAAAGGAGAGCAACGAGCTGAGTCAAACTGTGAATTAACAGAATTGATGAACCTTCATGGAACATAATCTAATTTAACTTCATAGACACCGCTGCATCTGCTTGGACTTCTCACTAATGTTCTCACGACTGGGAATGTATACATTGTACATCTTCAACTGAAGGCGAACAACTGCAGCTGAGAGCACCTGGAATTTGAATGTGGACTGGAACCAACCTCGTGCAAGTTGAAGAGCACCATGTCCATTTAAACAGCAACCAGATTGTACTTGTATCAGTATAAATTACAGACAACAACGCGACGAATTATATAGACTCTGCCCATAATGGACAAGAACTATTTAGCTTTTCAAATGGAGTTGACATTTATGGTTGTTGCCCTCTTATCTTGGGTCGTGGTATGGGCTGACGATAGCAAGATTATATCAGACAGATATGCAGTCTACTGGAACAGCACGAACCCCAGGTAAGGAATTGTAGGAGTCGTCTTTCAGTGATGCCAATTTACATTGTTGGATAGATAATGTGTGAACCCCAATAAAATACCTGGACATTTAGACTAAGCTAAAGGAAAATGCTTCACAAATAGCCCAGCGCATTCAAAAGCCCATCAACCATGCTCACCTTTAAGAAGTTTCCCCCTCAACTTCAATTCTTTGAATAGATGACGTTAAAGTTCCTTCTTTAACTACAACGAATTTGAGTTAGGGAGATGTACTTGACCAGCACGTTCTAGTTATGTATCCCATGTTTTGCTTCCATTGTAAGACCTACTTATTACATCACTTATAACTTATTTTTGTTTTTACCCCATTATCACATCTCTCCCAGCTGAGTGTAAAGCAAGTCCCTTAAACCAGCATTTCACTTGATTATTACATCTTGCCAAGCCTTTCAGATTTCACGTTCACAAACGTATCACATTGAATTCAAAGTGCGTTGTGTCTGTAGCTTTTCATTGTGAAGTTGCATTTGAAAGTGTGATAAAATACTGTAGGCCAAAGCAAAATGTGATTTTCCCATCTGCTTTAAAATAAGATTGAGTAAAAATCTCCACTAAGACACGCAAAACTCGGTTTAGAGGCTGACTACATGGTTATACACAAAACTAAAAAAAAATTATTGACATGCAGCAAGGTTTTGGTCTCCCATATAGAATATTCCGTACTTGTTTCATTTGAGCCCCTCAGTTCACTCCAGTTCACTATTGATATTTTGGCCTGGAGCTGTTGGAATGATTTTGAACATGAACTAGTTCTTTCCAGGTCGTTAATTACTGAAGGAAGGTAAAGATCAATAATACAATGAAGACATTAAGTAAGACATTCCATCAGTATTGAACTCTTGAGAAATTGTTTGTGCTTGACCCTTGCAATATTCTAAGCATTGGAATTGTGCCAGCACACCCTCGAAAAATTGAATCAAACTTAATTTCTTGTCAAGTTTAGAGAGCAATTTGCTGTAAAAAAACAACGAGGTTTTGTGGTAAGTTTCCCCACAATTTATAAAGATTATGTTTGTGTAACATAAGCAAATTTCTCAAATCTCCGTAGAAACCAATGTGTTTTGTTTATGGCAGGGCACAGATATAAAAAGGAAAGAAAATGAAATATGCTTATGTATTTGGTGCATATTGAATTCATTAGTTATTCTTCTTCCTAGAGTGATGAGAAAAATAATATTCTATACATAATGGATTACAATGCAACACAAACCATGGCTGCTTCAATACTTATTTGTTGTACTGGAAATAACTGGTCTTGGCTATGCACAAATTACATCATGAGTGTTTTGAAGCCCAAGTGGAGCCTTTTGAATATCAGTGAATTTGCTACCTAGTCACATGACAGTGATATTTGATGCTTCCTTTCTACACAAAATCATGTGAGAACTATATGAGTCTCACACTGTATGTCTCTATAAAGGAGTTTAAAGCATTGATAGGAGTGACTTTGGCACTAGGCATAATAGGGCTTGGATCTTGAGTAGGTTGTATAATGTAGTTTAGTTTTTTAAAGTCAGTTGTTAAGTGGTGTCTTTTCCAATAGCAATCATAGAATGCAGTAAGCTTATAAAAACTTTCCTCGTTCGTCTAAACATTTAAAATAAAAAATGTGATTGCAAAGGCATTATGCATGTCATATGAATGTAATATGCTTTCTTTTATGACTTTGGCAAACATTTTGTTGGTTGAAAACAAAATAACCAATTAGAAAAATTGTTTACGCAGACATTTTGGAATCTTTTGAATTAGCCTATACCGTCCTTCAATTGGTTGTTAAAACAGTTTGTATGTAATATCCTTTAATTGTTGGTCTTAGGTGTGTTTCCAACAATCAGTGATGTGGTTTATACTGTGGGATATTAGTGAGGCTAGAAAACCGGATGCATAGTAAGGATTAAAAGGAGAAAAGGCTAGTGAGGCTTTGTTGGTTGCGAGTGAGGGGCCTTAGTGAGGGAGCAGAAACACTGGCCTACTTTGCTCTACATCTCTAAACAATTGTTAGCCAAAGATATATACAATTTGCATCACTAATTCAATACAAATAGCATAATGAAGCATTAGGTGTATTAATTGGTGGTTCGGTGGTTCTATTACTTTTAAATGATTTGATATTGACCTAAGTAAGAAATGTCAAAGTATAATATGATCTATACAAAAGTATAACGTGCATTCAGCAAAAATGATCCGGACCACTGTTGATGCATATTGCAGTGTCCATTACAGAATTGCTAGTTTGAATAGTCAAGTCTTAAAGTCCTAAAGCACGGATTTATAAGGAGGTCGCTATATGTAACGCCTATTGATCAGTCCTTAAACCTTTAAAATCGCTTTCGTTTTTTTGTATCGGGGTGACTTGTCTGAGGTTCGTTATTGGTGTATTTTAAGCTCCATTGGAAAAGCATTTTCAGTTCTTTCAACATATTTTTTATTGCCCGAGTTTCATATGCAAAACTCTTGAATTTTGGTAGATGCTCAATTAAAATTTTATAAAAAATGGTGCACAAAAAGTGGATCAAATGCGCCCCAAGACAATGTGGGTTTATGAAAGGAATTTAGGTTTGTCATCAGTTGAACGGCCATTCCACTGCTAATGACATCACCTTGTGTTTTCGTATGTGTTTTACGTATCTGGTTTTCGACATGTTGCAATGTAACTTACGAGCAAATTGAATGGCTATTATCTATGCCACACGGAAAGCTATTAGAACGATTTACTCTAAGAAATACTATGATTTGATACTGTGGTCTTCCATTTTGACTACTAATTTTAACGCCATGCTTTGCCATTCCATGATATCTGCTTTCCTCATAACGTCCCCTCCGTTCTGACCTAGTTTCGCTGAGGTTATTGGGGAGTATTGTGGGGAAATAGTAGTGGTCTGTGAGGACACTAGATTATATTGTACTCAATGATTATATTTTTTAGGAAGCTTTGAAGTCAACGATGAAGGGAATACTTTTCAAATCATGAAAATAAGCTTCAGAGGGTATAACCTTGGAGTTTTTGGATAGTAAAACATTTCTGTGCAATGGTGTTTTGGGGTTCCTGTAGGTGGCGTTACATCGTTTTTGCTCTGCTCAGCAACGTGGTCCGCCATTTTCTCATTCATGGTAGGAAGACCTTCATTTTTGGTGTGTCGAGAGCCAAGACAAAGAAATGACATGGACGATGATTAAAGATGGTAACCAACAGTTTAAATGGGTCAAATGGTTTTTATGCGGAATTGAATCTGGTTTGAACTACAGTCAAAGATCGATTGGTGTTGACAGATAGAACTATCTTGAAAATGTAATTTAATAAGGAAATTAGGAACTTTAACCGCTTTTTACAACAGTACATATGAGTAATAATGAGTTCCGAGCTTTAACCTCATACTTTTGAAAGTGGAGAAGCATCACTTGGCTCCATGCCAAAACTAATGGAGAAGTGGAGAGTAACGGGAAATAATTGCATGTTTTCTTTCCCAATGATCTGCTCGCATTCACAAATGGCCCGTTCTGGGAAAAAAGTCCTTTAAATTCAAGACTAGAACCACTGCATTGAAAGACCAAGTCAGTCCCTCCAGGTTTCCCACGTATTATGGGAAAGCTTGCAAATTTGACCAATCACCACACTATTTCCGAATTAAACACTAAAATCATCGCAATATTATCAGATAATATTAACCCATCACCACAGTACAAAAAGAGCGCTCGCAATTTCAAACATTCACTGCACATTTACAGCATAATATGGTTCAATCAAGCCACACAAACTTTTTCCCTCGTCAGCACATTTTCGCGACAAATTGGACAGAATCATTGCGTATTGCCATGCAAAATGTCAGAATTGCCGCAGCAAAATAAAGCATTTTTGCCTCAAATATCACAAACAAATCTCAGCGAAATCGTGGAGGAACTGCCATGTATCTTATCTTAGAGCAGTTTACAGAAATGTTAATATGTACATTTGTATATATTATTGCTGTAGAATTTATGTTTTCGCTGTTTAGAAAGGTGAAGTTGCGAAAATACATGTTTCTCATGGTTCACACAGTTTGGATATAATAGGGGTTGGCTGTCTTCAAAGTGTTTCTTTAGAACTCACAGTTATCCCGTGTTTGTACTGTTTGTACATATACTGCAATAGGTTGTGCATTACTACTCAGGTGTAGCCGATTTTTCCTATTTGTTACAAAAATAAAACATATTTGAATGTAAAGTTACATTTGTTACTGTAGATGTGAAATTCTTGCTTACTGTTTTAAGGCCTTCAGATATAAGGATATGGCATTGAATTTCAAAGTGCAGTGTATTTTGTTTCTCTAATGGGGTGCTGTATTGAAGCCGGACTGTCCTCCCTCACGCAGGGAGCAGAAAACTGTCGTAAATCTTTTGCTAGTTTACATATCTACTCATTTGGCATTAATTAAGTTTTTCAATTTAAATTGGACAGGCTTTTGTGGGCCACTTTCCCTGTGTGTGTACAATTCAGCGTCACCCATATTCGCCCCGTAATTAATTCAAGGTGTCATGAGAGTGGCGACTTGCAATGCCATCTCCACTTGAATTCTACCTTTTCTGGGATCACATAATGCACTAATTACTGTACTGCTCAAACTCATATCCCACTTTAATGGGAGATCTGTTTCCTGAAGGTAAAAAATAGAAGCCTCTTACTCACAAGCACTTGATGAGATGAGCATGGACGGGAAATTGAACAGGCTTGAGTTCTCGAGACAAGCTTGAGACTATGGTCTACCCCATTGGGATAGTTGTTGTGGAAACACTGAAGTTTTCTCTCAGTAATATAATGCAATTAAAAAATCTGTCATGGAGAGGATATGGTAAAAGTATATACGTAATTGGTTTGTCTTGATAAAATTAGCCTTTTCTTTTCCGGACTGGGAAATAGGCATTTTCCATGGCTGAGCACAAGGCTCAGCATATTTGTTAGTTAGGGAATTCAATTTAAATTTAAAGATTGCCTGCTATGTTCACTTGTACAAAACACAGCCTCCTTTTAGCCAGCCCTAATGTGGAGCCATGTGGACTGCCGTCTCATTTATACAAGATGGAAGGCCAACTCTATTCCTAACTATTCCAATGAAGGTCCCTTGTTTTCATCATAGGTCATGAACTAGTTTGGCTCTCAATTTTCGAATTCCTCCTCTAAGGCATTTTAGGAGCAGACTAGTGAAAGAACATCTGAAAAAAAAGTTGACTGAAGAAAATCGATATACTATATTCCAATCTTAATGAAAATGCAACAAAAAAAAGTTTCACTTCCAAATCAGCGAATTGGCCTGGAATGGAATAATTCTTTTAACACGGAATTGGCCATTAATGGCCTGACACAATTGAACATTAAATGGCTCTAACATCTCATTAAAGATTAAAGTTGGTGCATAATATCTACAAAAGCAATTGGTATGAAAGATGAATTTGCTAATCAGTAATCTAAGTTCAAAGCTTCATGAAATAAAATGACCCTTAGAGTGTGTAAGCCCAAAGCCTGCTTCATTTGGTAGGACACTGCATTTCATTTCCAATGATAATCAAGATTATGCTAATGTTGGTTATGATGAATTGCCTGCTTTAAAAACTCCCCATTCTTCAGTTGTTGTATATGACAAGCAGTGATAGTTTTGAAAAATCTATAAACAATCTTCTGACCTAAGTGTAGTGCTTTGGACTTTGGCTATTTATATTTTCTTCCCGAAATTGCATTAGATGTGTCAGCGATTACCCATTTTGACTCTAGACAAGAGTGTATTGCTTTTCGCTTCTATTCTCTCTCTGAGATATGGTGAACAAATGTAGAGTTTCGGGTGACTCGGGTGTCCCGTTTGTTCAATCAGTCTGTCACCAACCTCCCTTCCATTGTACCCCCACCTGTGTAGAGACACTGAGAATGGCTGTACTGGTCACATCTGTGGCAGACAGTGAACTAGGTGGTGAGTTTGTCGGCCTTGTTCCGCATGGCTCACGGCAGCCCGTCTTGCCGCCGGGATCTCAAATATTGATGAACGACGAGTAATGGCTGCCGTCTCATTTATTAACCATAGCTTATTTTATTTGGAATCAAAAGGTAAATAAAGACCCTTTTGCCGTTGTTTATTGGATGTTTCTTGTTCTTCCCGACAGTGCTTATCAGCACTTCATCAAGCCTTATGTACTCCTCATGCATTTTAATGCCTGACCCACATTCTCTTTCCACATAGGCAGTCTCGTGTATCAAGAGAGCTAGAAACTTTGAACTTCGCTAGGTGTTCTCAAAACTAACTGTATCCTCCACGAGAATGTTCCAAAAGGAGGGCAACAGTGAAAATCTTTGTGTTACTGTTAATCAGGGTTGTGAATACAGCCCCCCTAACCACATACTGCATTGGTTACACTTGAAATGTGCCGACTGGTGAGGCGTTCCCTCCACCTCTCTCAGCCCAGGATAGGCCTATGGCCTTTAGCGTTCCACATCTTTGTTGCCATAACAAATCAGTTGTCGGTTTTATTTCTTTTAGCAGATTTAAAGGCATATTGGTGTTACCCTTCGAAAGCCTCCCGGGATGAAAGAGTCCAGCACCTCACCTATTCTCCTGTCCTTGCTTGTGTACTGGGCCTTATGAAACTGATCCTGCATTATTTTGAATGTTGTTGGTATATTGCTATCATGTCTTCTAATGCTCTCCTCCCATTTATATGTAGACCTTTTAATGTGATTTACGCGTGAGGGATATAAATGTAATTCTGTTCTTGTATTACTTTACCGCCAAACACAATAAAGCCGGACAGCAGTTAATTGCTTAAACATCCTAATCGCTTCTTGCTTGTAAAAACATTGCCCAACGTTTGATAAATGTAATATCGTGTTGTCGAATTCGGACGGCCCGCTCGTAAAAGTAACGATGGTGTTTTCCTAATTGATCCGCGGTAATAGTTTACGTTTATTGATGCACATTGGGCGTAAAGCTCTGCCTCTCTCTTCATTACCCCTTCATCAGGTTCTGCTTTGGCTTTCATCCTCAGCAGAACATTATTTGAGTTAATATAATGGAGAGTGGAGTTGCTCCTTCAGAACTGTAAAAGGCATTTTCGATCGTTTTCGGTAAATGTCCTTCTCTCGCCCATTTGTGTAGTGTTATGAAGTGGTGGATTACTTGTGGTGGATGGAGCACCCTTTCAAAATAGGAAGCCACTTTTGTGTCCTCTTGGTTCCTGCACAGCACCATATTCAATCACGAAAAACCATGTTACGTTAATGGCAAACTTTCACGGTTGAATGTGTAGGAAAGCGGCTCTCAGTAATAAGAGGGCAGGGGAGCACATTAAAATGCAGGCGGTCAAGGAGACAGGAAGACTCCAGCAGTACCAGCATATTGCTTGTAAGTCTTTTACGACTTCCCTCAAAGAGCTTTTTCTTCACCATCCATTTCTTTGACTGGACAAATTTAATATATTGGTCATGGAATTGGAAAGGATGTTGCTACATCTGTAGGGCCATATATATACAAGTAAATAATCAAACACTCGACTGAATCAGTGAAGTCATAGGGATTACCTCTACTGTTTTGCTAAAGCAGAATACTAGCCTCATTGTCCTTTCCTCGGACAAAGATTAACTGGCTTCAACCCATGAGTCTTTTACTATGCTACCTACATTGCACACTTGGAATTGTTTTGATACGCGGGCGTGTTTTGATTAAACTAACATGCCACAATGGAAACAAATCAACATTCCTTCCGAGTGAAAAAAATAGTGCACTTCTGACTGTAGAAAAAATTAAGAAGGATTTAACCTGTCTCAGAGAAAGGATTTGTTGTTGTTCTGGTATGTTAATCTTATTTCTGTGAAAAGGTACGCAGGAATTTATTAGCACAGATGTGTGCTTTGAATTGAAGTGCTAGTTCTGATTGATGCATAGATTAGAACACTCTAATCATGTTTATATCACCACATAGAAGGATATGCTTTACTAATTAAACAACATTTTCTGTGTATAATTGTCCAATCCTCTCCCCCCAAAGGTAGTCTTGTAAACTTGACCCAAATGGCGGCCAGAAAGTAAAAGAATGAAGTTAGGCCTATGTATATTTAGGCTTCAGATATTTGCATAGTTTGTACATGGGTAATAGTTCCATATCATTTTATTGATTGGTTGGAAATTGGTCAAAAATATTTTTATATATTTGATATTCTTAGCAATGGATGATATTGAACTAGCATTTTTTTCTGATTAAATTATGATAATATCTTAACGCTGTCTTTGTTGTCCATTTTTTTTTTTAAACGCTTTGAATTATTATTCAAAATTTTACTATTCCACTTCTATATTGATCTCCATTATATAAATGCTCGATTTCTGGGTAACATACAGAGGATAATGTAGTTAATAATATAGAGCTTATATTGATTTATATTGAAATTTACAAACAATATTTATTTCACTGTTTTGATATTGATTATTGAGTTCAGAATGCCTTCCCACCATAATGTTTTGACAAGGAGTATCCTACATGTTGCGTTAATTGTCATGATTTGAAATATATGTAGCATGTATCGGCAAAAAAATTTATCGTATCTGCTTTTTTCGTACATAAAAAAACAAAACAACATACCTCAATTTTATACTATACGCCTTACACTTCATACATTAGTACCACGACATAATCATATGCATACATGGCCTACAATAAATAGTCAGCACCATGAGGACAACTTGCCGTTAGCATTGGTGGCTATCCCACAGAATTCACTGAGGGTAAGGCATGAAGTAGTGAGTGAACAGGAAATGGGTCATGCAGTTCTTCAGTTGATTCTGAAATAATGAATTAGCGAGTTGTTTATGAATGTATACAGTAGTTTATTTTGCACTTTATAATGTAAGCGAAAATTCTTAGGAGACAATGTTCTTTTTTCTTGGGCATTATCTGTACCGTCAGCAAAAATAATAAATAACAGTTAATGCTATTGAGAAAAATGTTTGGAGAAAAAATAAATGTTGACCGCAACACCCCAAAAGATTTATTAAATATATGGGTCCAGCCATCATTAACACGACATCATTAACATAATTAACACTACAATCTTAAAAGTAAAGTTTTACATCTTGACCATTCTACAACTAGGTGTAATCATATTTCTGAACTTTATATTTAACTAGTTATTGAGAAAACCCATACCAGGAGATCTGAAAACCATTTACCTCAGGATAGAGTTAGTTACCTGATGTGTGAATTGTGGAAATTCAACTCCAGACACAATGAGGTTGAATACAAGAGCCTAGTCTCCTCTCATTCAGTGAATGTCATTTAGATCAGGTTTCTTAAAATGTTATGATGGCGATATTATGCACGTTTTGTTAAAGTAATCTCTAAAAGAATTGTAGGTTTTGAAATTGAATTCGTACTGTAAATGAACATGAATATGTAAGCTTACAACCACAGCAATACTTTGGCTACAGCAAAACAAATGTTTTTTGTTTTTGTTTTGGATGCTTGGATGATGTTTTAGCCTAGATTTAACAGACATGTGCGGTGTGACCTGACGGTCTTGGTAAGTCTCCGCAGAACGGCCATTGTGCCTTGTAGGCCCTCACCTGTTTCTTCTTAGCGTGGCGTGACTGTGTGACGGAGTAAACGAGCGATGGCTTTGGCACACATGGTTCTGTCTTCAAGTGAGAGGGCGGGGATTTGCTATACCACAGTGCACAGTAAGCTTTGACCTTCAAACAACTGGAGATTTGGAGAGAGAGAAAGGAGAAAGAAAAGCTTGTGAAAAAGTGGAGCATTGCTCCCATGTCATCTGGGAGATTTCTTTCCTGAATAGCAGACATGTCAAGCCTGTCATTCACATGGACCAAAAAAAGGGCTTTTATCTGGGGTCTTGGGGTTCGGTGGGCAGGTGGGGGGGAGGAGTTATGTACAGACAGTACAAACAGAAGTAGCCAACACTTAACCTGCTTAGGTGTACTGCACATTGTCGCCAATATTGAATAGAGTGTTCTCAGATGCTGTATAGTGTATAGTCTATTTCCATGAGTTCATAAACTACTAATGGTGTATGAGGCCTTATGATGATAATATGTAATTCTCTTAGACCATTTTTTAAATTAATGACAAGTAAAAATGAATGAAAAGCCTTCCATTTTGCTCTACAATCTCATGATTAGTAGCCTCATGAAGGAACTGGTCATATATAATGTTTTGGCTTCATATTATGGATGCCACAATGCCAGAACAGCATAGATGTTCCAAGACGTACCTTCTGAGATAGAGTGCCTTCAGAAAGTATTCCAAAATTGGTTGTTGATCATTGCTAGACACACATTTTCAGGTCTTGCCATAGATTTTCAAGTAGATTTAAGTCTAAACTGTAACTCGGCCATGCAGGAACATCCACTGTCTCCTTGGTAAGCAACCAGTGTAGATTTGGCCTTGTGTTTTAGGTTATTGTCCTGCTGAAAGGTGAATTAATCTCCCTGTGTCCGGTGGAAAGCAGACTGAACTAGGGTTTCCTCTAGGATTTTGTCTGTGCTTAGCTCAATTCCGTTTCTTTTTTATCCTGAAAAACTTCCACACACCTTAACGATTGCAAGCATACCCATAACATGATGCAGCCACCACTATGCTCGAAAGTATGGTGAATGGTACTCAGTAATGAATTATATTGGATTTGCCCCAAACATTGAATTGCATTGCCACATTTTTTGCAGTATTACTGTAGTGCCTTGTTGCAAACAGGATGCATGTTTTGGAATATATACCCGTATATGTAATATACCAGTTTTTTTGTAGTGACTGGGTGTATTGATACACCATTCAAAGTGTAATTAGTTACTTACACCTTTCTCAAAGGGATATTCAATTTCTGTTTTTTTTGGACCCATCAACCAATAGGTGACCTTCTATGTGAGGCATCGGAAAACCTCCCAGGTATTTGTAGTTGAATCTGTGTTTGAATTTCACTGCTCAACTGAGGGACCTTACAGATAATGTGTGGGGGTACAGAGATGAGGTAGTCCTTCAAAAATCATGCTAAACTCTATTATTGCACACAGAGTGAATCCATGCAACTTATTATGTGGCTAGTTAAGGCCATTTTTAATCCTGAACATATTTAGGCTCGCCATAACAAAAGGGTTAAATACTTATTGACTCAAGACATTTCAGCTTTTCATTTGTAATTAATTTGATTTTTTTTTGAAAAACATAATTCCATTTTGATATTATTGTTTTTTTTGTGTAGGTCAGTGACAAAAAACTAAATGTAATCCATTTCAAATTCAGGATGTGAATTCAAATTCAAATTTTCAAATGTGGAAAAAGTCGAGGGGTATGAGTACTTTCTGAAGGCACTGTATATTGTTGTCAGAGAAACCCTCTGCTGTACCAGTGTCTTGTTAACTTTTGGATATCTCATTCCCTCGTCATAAATTGGGATTTGACAACATTTCAAAATAATTTCTTGCATCGCAAACTTTTTAACAATCTCTCTCAATCTCTACAAAATGTGAAATGGAATTACACTCCCAAGTTTCCAATATTTTTTTGTTAGGACACTAACGTTTTATGAATAAGTACATCATCCAGTGAGGATGCTTGTGATCCGGGGGAGTGAGAAATGAGAGACGAGAGCTTAAAGCTGCACAAAAGGATAGTTTTTCACCCGGCTTGGTATTATGGCCTTTTACAATGCTATTGGGACGGTGATGTGCTCCGAATGTGAACTGACGTCAGCTATGGCACAGAACTTTTATATCAACCGAGGTGATTTGATTTCAACAACTGCACGTAACGTACTGGAGCTTTTTGTGTGAGCTCTTTTTACCCTTCCAGTCACAATGGTAGGAATGGGCTGGCATGGATCCTTTCATATCACCTGCACAAAGGCAATCACATAGCAGGTTGCAAAAAACTTGAAATGTTCAGAGTTTCTTGTGACACTGAAGTCCTGAATCACAGAGAAACTAATGGAGGTGACCTCCTGACTGAGCTGTGTTGGCAGGCATGCCTCTTCAGAGATAGAGAAAGAAAGAGCGAGAGAGAGAGAGAAGGGGGGATGGAAGACTGTTTGAAGACGGGGACAGTGGCAGTAACAGGAGAGGGAACATGACTGGTGTGACAATGGAAACGCGAGCCAGGGCCGCCACCGCTCATGTTCCTAAATCTCTCTATGACTAGGGGCAAGGAGCTCCAAAAGTGGGTTACCAAAAGCGGCGAGGGAATCGGTGCACTTTTAAGGTTTAGATATGCTTGTTTGGGTTTCAGTTTCTCAATTCAGGAATAGTCGAGCTTGAAAATGAACCAATTGTTTAGAAATGTGCACAAATAAAAGACGTGAACACAAAGTGTAGTAACATAGACATTATTAGGAACACTAAAATGCTGGAGCACTGCTGCTTATGACTGCATACGACTACAATTGCCTTCTATTGTTTCTTCTTGGTTAAATGATTCAGCACAATTGACAGTTTCAGCATTACGCATGGCATTGTACTGTGTATGCGATACTAGTTCTGAGCACATTGAGAAAGATTTAAAAACCCGTTCTGAAAACCTCATACGCACAAAGATGACTAGAATTGAATGAAACTCCCTTCCCAATTAATCTCCTATTTGCCCTTTTGGCCTACACTCCACGAAAACACCTCACTTTAACATGTCTAAGCATCTGGCACATCTCTAGTCCCTCAGAAACATATAGAACACTCCAGTATCTTCTCTGTATGCCTGTACAGTAGGGAAACATGAATACCTGACAATACCGGGGTGAGATTCTAGGTGGTGTGTGAAACGCGGCCGGCGGTAATCCAGGTGGCGGCGGGATCTCTCGACGCTCGGCCCTCGCTCCCGTGCGATGCTAAAGTGCAGTCTCACCTCGGGGCGGCGGCGAAGCCAGCTGAACATCAGGATATGGGGAGATTACAGAGCCTGTGGAGTGAGTTTAAACAGGATTAGCCATTCCAGCTCAGGTGCTACGCTAATAGGATTAGGGAGTCCCTTTTCTTGTTCATCCCAGCGTTAAGACGAATTACGGGCCCCCAAAACAAAGGTGTATATTCGGACGGCGCAAGGACGCACAAGGGATAGACAATGCTCTTATGGGGGGGGGCCCTCTTTTTTTGAATGGATCCCCCACACATGTTCTGAAGGGACTGACCCCCATATTGACTGTCACCCAACACTTTGGGGGTCCCCTTAGTTGGCGATGGAACTTTAATTAGTCAATGCATTTTTCAGGGCATAGAAGCCACTTTGCTGGAGGAAGTGTTTTGAGCGATGATTGTATTGTTGCTGTCGGCTCCGATAGCCCTTTAAAGATTAGTGCTGCTTAAAAGACAAGCCCACTTACAGGATGGAGGAACACAGTTGTTTAATGGAAATGCAAGCATCTATTCTAAAGGATGGCCTTCAGAACTACGAATCAGATTTTCTTATTTATTGGAGAATAGAAGCACAAAGCCTTTTCATTTAGATGTATTATCCTTTGATTTCAATGGCAGTCTAGTTTATTATATAATTTCGTTTCAGCTGTCATAATAGTCTATTTAGCCAATCTGTCTTTACATTTGGTTAAACGACCTTGTAGATATGGAGTGTATAGCATTGAGACTTACAATGCTCCCTTAGAGCTTAGTGGTCACCATGACTTCAAGTAGTCTGTATCTCTACACATTTGAGTTTCTCCAATCATGATAACTGTTATCGGTCCAATTCCACCGGAGTGATCCCGTATCAATTTCCCCATCACTTTAGATATAATCTTGCTAGGGGGCGGTTCTTGTGATGGGCTGTGAAAAGAGGAGCTGATATCTCCTTTGTGCCAATTTTGTGGGGGCCAACGGGAGAAATCGTAAAGGATCTCCACCTAATCCTGGGGTTTAGCCTTCAAAAGCCACTCTTTTCTGGAAGGCTTTGAGGTTCTTCACACAACTCTCTGCTCCGCAGCCCTTTCTAATAGGAGGGGTTAAAGTTTGCCGAAGTGGGGAGGGCTTGTTCGTTTAGGGCGGGAAGAGAGGCACTTCTGGGCTGGCGTAGCTGGTTATCTTCTTGAAGATCCTGAGGGGGAATGCCGTTGGAGGATAGCAGGTGAAGCGGCTCTGAGTTTTCAGAGGCCTGCTTTTCACCAGTTAGACAGGACTCCCAGGGTCCCCCTGCTAGCTGGAGGGAGATCCGTGTGATGAAGCTAGGCCTACATCTGTCCCTCAAAGCCTGGCTCTCCTGCTTCTCTCTCCTCCTGTAGAGATTCGGACAGCCATGTGTTCAAGGAAGAATGCACTGTTCATTTAAAGCACTTAGCACCTACGCTCAATGAGGAACCATTAGGTCTGCTCTTCAATACCCGCCTTCCATTTTGCTCCGCCTCATTGGCAGCCTACACAGTGTGATTTTGTTCAGGAATTGATGTAAACTCAGAAGGCTGAGTTGCCCACGACCACCTTAATCTCACCGCATACGGAGCGTACATCATGGTTCTCCAACGAAGATTGCTACATAAGGAGGTTCATTACCCCAAAACCCTCAAAAGAAATACGCAACCGTATGCAAGTAGTCCTCTGTCTCATGACTGCTTTGACAATTCGCACCCTAAAAGCAGCAGTGTCTTGGCTTAGGTCTCAGGGAGGGCCATGACGACAAGCCTCGACCCTGAAATACTACCTCGGCACCACCTTTCAAGACTGATGGTCCATGTGTTTTAGCTTTGGGCTTCCTAGACAAGCTTTATCACTCCCTGCTTCTTAGCTTAAGGGGGTTAAGGTTCCCTGTCAGTCCAACAGTCAACACAAAGCAGAACCCCCATCTGATAGCAATCTGTCAGGGCACAGAGATGAATTCTCTAGGGTTGGGCTTTTACTTTATTGTCTGATTAGAAAGTGCATTGATAAGTAGTATGCCATCAAATAACTTCAATTTAGTATCATTTGTATATTAGACAATCATGCAGCTGAAAGCAGGGTAGGTTATTGATTATTATGAAAGCAAGGCCCCGGCCGTGCTGATGCTCCGTTCAGACCACAGCTGTCAATAGAAGCTCAGAGATGCTCATTCAGCAAACCTGTCAATGGCATATGCGATGGTAATATTGACGATCATGGCCTTGAGTAGTCTGTCTGGTGGAATTGTTCAGTGAGTGTCATTTGTGGCAAATTTGGGCTTTTTTTCTCAGTTAACAATCAATCTGCAGGCTGCAGTACATTCTGGCCTTAGCTATTCAGCCTGTCGACATCTGTGGCAGCATATTTAAAAAATGTAAAGCAGAGGAGTCTTGATTTTTTTATTTGGTTTTGAAATGTATGTTTGGAAACACTTTCTAAGAGCTTCCATTTAAAACATTTTGATAAATACTTAGTTACGTTTATAAATGTTGGAATACAAAATGTATTAATGAAGCATAAACTACTTATAAAAAGTGTATTAATGGCATAGTTATGAAAGGTTTTAGAAAGCGTTACCACATTTCTTGCTCCTCCTAAAGTGAGGAACCAACATTAAAAGAAACGTGGTGTGGTGCACCCAAGCTTGGTTCCTTAACCTCAACCAATTGACGGGTCACCCTTTAAGTTGATTGTGACTCTTTTGAACCGAGGAACCCGCCTCATGGGCTGTGACCCGCTCTCATTGCGCTCTCCCCAGATACTTCATTATGACAGAGATCCTTCAGAAATATTCAAGCCATCTGATGGGGGTCAGGATGTGGCAGCCTTTCTTCCCCGTGTCGTCCAGATGCTTGGGGTTCATTGAGGATGCCAGCGACCAAGAGGGCACTTCCTCATTACCTCCAGAGCCGGCCTCATTAACCCTCCATGCAGCTGGAAGCACCACAAGCAGCGCCAAACTCCAACCCCCTTCGCCTGAATCGCCCTCCAATTATCCCGATAGATTTTACCCTCGCAGGTAGTGCAGAAATGACGACCTATACTGTGTCGTGCTGTATCGCCACTGTAACACCGACCCCATGCATAGATTTATATCGGACGATGGCTGTTTCTTATACACATGTAATATAAGACGCAAGGCTGGTTCTCACCACCTGTTGCCATTTCAAACTGACTAATTCTTTTTTAGACAAATTTTGTCAGATATACATACAAACTCTGAAATGGCCATGCAGTGAAAATAATTGTGATATGTTATGAGTTGGATTGATATTAATCTTAAATCTACGTAGGCTTGATTTGAGGGTTTTATTTGGTAAAAGTATTTTTTCCCCCTTCATTTTTATGAGCTGTTGATTGACGTCAATGTTTTTCTTGCTAAAACCTGTGATTGAAACATACAAACTGTATATAGTCCCTTCAGATTACACTTCTTGACCCTGCAGTCTCTACATTTTGTCCTTCAGGGCCTATTTGTATCTGTCTGAATACTCCATGTATCGTAAATCACCATTAAATCCTGCAGTTGCTTATTAAGTCTGTCATTCAGACAAATGTTTGACCTCATATTTCTCATGTCATGAGGGGGGGAGAAAAAAGCGATGTTTAGTCTCGACAAGCGGAAACGGTTACTTAAAACTACTTGGATGCTTTCCAGATGGTGAATCCTGCCGTCTGAAACTCAGAACGTCAACATATAGTCCTTTGTCTCCATTTGGTGGATCAAGACAATGCATTTCCTTTGCCTCCCCAAAATGATTTTAATTCTCTAACAAGTCACGGTATTGTGCATAAAAAGGCTCAAACCCCCTTACACACAAACATCCGCCATCTTACACACCAACCCACTAGTAAATATGTATATTTTTGTACACTACAGTATGTAACTTTGTAAAACAAAACGGTTAAGCCAATGAAATTGTTTTACTCATGCAACGAGGAACTCCACAAGTTGATATCTGTGGACAGATGTATACACATTACCGAGTGTAGTATAGAACATGTACTAATTCGATATCATTAAAACAAGCAGAATCTTTTCGAAGCTTTGCATTGTTGTGGAGCCTAACGCTTTTTAGCATTGTGTCCTTAACCTCTGTCTCAGAAAGGAAAACCATTTAGAAAAATAAAGCCGGGAGATATTTTATGATCCTAGTTTGTTCACTCATTTCCCTCTCAATCCATCGCTGTCCCAGAATAACCCCCTGTATAAATGTATTCCTGTTTTTGTGCCAGTCATTCAAACTGCCTTGTTACCATGACATTGTGACAATCACTCCTCCGGCAATAGAGGATCTGAAGGGCTTATATGCTACACTACACTCTGCTACTGTAACTGCCTTCTCTGCCGGCAGCTGTGGTCACATCGTTAGAAAAAGCACTCGCCATTTCGCCTGTGTGCACCTTTTTAAAATAGTCTTCATGACTCTTTTTTTCCCCCCAAAAGATAATCTGTGGTCTCAATAACTGCTTGCTCAAGCGTAGTCCAAATAACTTGTGTTTTTGAATTGCCACTCGGTGTAGGCCGTGAGCATTAGTAGTGCCTGGGAGAGAAGGCATTTCATGGGTCATTACCGCTGTTCATAACCACACCTAGTGAAAAGGACTTTGCAAGATGTGGCCTTCACGGGACCCTGTGACATACTGTCTGATGGCCTGGGCCAGTTGGAGCCCTCCAGGGGGGGCAATGCACTGGTCTTAAAAACAAAATGCTTACGTGGCGGAATATGGGAAGCTTATGGCGGAACTTCCGACGCCAGAGTAGTACGTGACGATCGGGGGTTGTCAGGGAGTGTGTGTGTGTGTGTGTATGGGGGGGTATCGTGTGTGCATTCTTTTGTGTGTGTGTGTGTGTGTGTGTGTGTGTGTGTGTGTGTGTGTGTGTGTGTGTGTGTGTGTGTGTGTGTGTGTGTGTGTGTGTGTGTGTGTGTGTGTGTGTGTGTGTGTGTGTGTGTGTGTGTGTGTGTGTGTAAGAGTAACAGACTAACAGTGTGGTTAATGATGCAAAGGGGAAGTCTAAGCCCCTTTCCCCCAAGTCTCTTTCTCACTTCTGAGATCCAAGGTAAACAGCACGAGGAGGGCTGGATCAGCGTGAAGAAGGGGGCTAAAGCTCTTCCTGACTGGGTCCCTCCATCCTTCACTGCTCACAGAGTGCAGTCTGAGGTTCATGACTCCCTCCCAGACTCACAGGGTCTACTGTAGGGCCTGTGTGAACGAGTGTGTGAAGACCTCCAGGGAGCTCGGGACCTATCCCAGCTTTCCCTCTGAAGACCGGCCGGAAAGGGGAAAGAGAGAGAGAGAGAGAGAAAGAGCGACGGTATTCCGAGATTTTAGAGGACTGTTTTAATCTGTCGGTGGAACGGGACAATTAGGGTATCCTCGGAAGCACTGGGCCAGTGAACCCTTTATGGCAGAGGCTGCTCCGTACACACTGGGATTAAACCGGCCGAGAGGGACTTCGCTGGAAGGGTCTTTTCTGCCACATTAGCTTTAACAAAGATTACTGTGGTCTAGGAAAACCTCCTGGTCCCCAAACACACACACACACACACACACACACACACACACACACACACACACACACACACACACACACACACACACACACACACACACACACACACACACACACACACACACACACACACACACCACACACACACACACACACACACCCACCCCAACCCTATCTTCTCCTCCGTCCCTTGCCTGCGTTCGGCGGTTGCAATTAACTGGAGTTTCCTATTGAAAGTTAAAGGAAAGGGTCAGACTCTATGAGAAAGCCCCTGTCCCATCACTACTGTAATTTGCGAGAGAAGGACTTTGGTGGGAGGTGTGTGTGTGTGTGTGTGTGTGTGTGTGTGTGTGTGTGTGTGTGTGTGTGTGTGTGTGTGTGTGTGTGTGTGTGTGTGTGTGTGTGTGTGTGTGTGTGTGTGGTGGGAGGGTTAAAGGTCCAATGCAGCCATTTTAATCTCAATATCAAATAATTTCTGGGTAACAATAAAGTACCTTACTGTGATTGTTTTTCAATTTAAATAAAAAAAAATTACTTCTTAGCAAAGAGCTATTTCTCAAGCAAGAATTTTGCTAGGACTGTCTGCCCAGCAATCCGGGAACATTCCCAGAACGTTAGCTAAGATTCCCATTAAGTTCTTGTTAGGGGTTTTAAGAGAATGTTTTTGACCACAAAATATTTTTCCACAAAATGTTTTAAATGAAATATCGTTGGAATGTTCTCCTAAATGTTGTGCACAACATCTGTAACAACAACCATAGAATATTCCCCAAAAGTTCCCCAATTAGGTTTCCAGGTAATGTAATAGCACAATGTACTAGCTGGTTCTGTGAAAGTTCCCAAAACATTCGTTAGCTTGCGGGAAATGTTCGCATTACACAAAAACTGTCCAGTCGTGGTGATGATTGTGGAATGTTTGTATTAAAAATGCACCTGACGTTGCAAGAATGTTCCAGGAACACATTTAATCTGTTCTTTAAAGGTTCCCCAGAATGTTTCATTAGGTTATGCGAACAGTCGTCTGGGGACATGACAAAAGATATGTTCCCAAAACACAAAAACTGTCCAGTTGTGCAGATGATCCAGCAATGTTTCTTTTAGGGTGCAAAAAACATTCAGCTGATGTTACAAGAACATTCCCAGAACATTTGGTCTGTTCTTTATAGGTTCCCAGAATGTTTCATTAGCTTGTGATAACATCGTGGGGACATGACAAGAGATATGTTCCCAAAACACTAAAACTGTCAAGTTGTGCTGACATTCAGATAATGTTTGTATCAGGGTGCACAAAACATTCCTTTGATGTTACAAGAATGTTGATACAACAGCCTTTCTGAGTTCTTGAAATGTTCCCAGAACATGTAATAAGGTTGTGGGAACAGTGCAGGTACATTACAAGAGATAGGTTCCCAAAACACAAAATATGCTCAGTTGTGATGACATTCATACAATGTTTACGTTGGGTTGCACAGGATATTCCCTTAATGTTGTAAGAATGAAATAAGTCCGTTTTTATGACGTTCATAGCATACTTGTTTTAGGTTTAACTTAATGTTCCATTGGTGTTCACGCAATATACATTTTATATTCTCTTGGAGGTCCTTAGAACATGTTATATTTAAGTTGTAGCTAATATTACCACAACATTCCATTGTCTTTTTATTTTATTTAACTAGGCAAGTCAGTTAAGAACAAATTCTTATTTTCAATGACAGCCCAGTGTGTTAACTGTCATGTTCAGAACGACAGATTTTTACCTCGTCAGCTCAGGGATTCGATCTTGCAACCTTTCGGTTACTAGTCCAACGCTCTAACCGCTAGGCTACCTGCCGCCCCAATGAATAATAATGCATAATAACTCAGGTTAGTAAACATCCCTATTATGTTTCCAGATTTAATGGCAATTCTCATTTCAGCACTGTATTGTACGTGATATAGCGACACATGGCATTCTCATTTAATTCATAGGACATTTGAACAGCATTTAATCATACAAACACAACCATATTTACAACCGCATTTCTGACTGGATTTATATATGTGGATAAAATAAAGACATCTTTTACTGGAGTACATCTGAGCCTCAATTTCCTTCCCCCCCAAAACAAACATGGTTAAAGATTATGTGGGATTGAACCTGCGGTCTTCAGCAAGATCATTAACCCTCTGCGCCACCAGAGAATGACACAGAACACAATTTTAGAGTTATTAAAATGTTATATAAAACGGTATTTTATGATTTTCTTTCTTCATCACGAGTTGAAAGTCTTTTTAGTTGGATAGGGCTTCGTTTAAATAACTTGTGTAATTGTGTAAAACAATTTGACCTTTTTTTCAATTTCAAAATCACATTTCATAAGACTTTCAACACATGATGAAGAAAGAAAATCATAAAATTCAGTGATACAAGTACTCAGCATATGTGTCCTGATTGACCATATTTGACTGAAAACCCACAGGGCTGCAGCTATCTGGGCTGCAGGTAGCCTAGTGGTTAGTGTTGGGCCAGTAACCAAAAGGTAGCTAGATCGAATCCCCGAGCTGACAAGGTAAAAATCTGTCGTTCTGCTCCTGAACAAGACAGTTAACCCATTGTTCCGAAACTGTCATTGTAAATATGAATTTGTTATTAAAAAATTTAAAAATAATCCCCTGGTGCAGATGCGTATGTATCTTTCTGAAGATTACAGGTTCAATCCCACATATTATTTAACCATGTTTCTTTAAAAAAATATACTCTGCTCAAAGAGAGGATGTATTTATTTCACCCAGATTTTTAATTTTTTTTGTACAAATTGACTGTTTAACTTAAAAAAACACCCACTATAATTCCTACTCTGAGATGCTTGATATGGTCCCTCCCGACTTATTTTTCATGATCTGAAAAGCAAAAGTGATGGTAGATCAACATTCATAGTCTTGGATATGGGCCCAGACGTATGCAGCATATAAAGAGGATGGGGGAAGTGATGGTGAATAACCCAGTTACCACCGTTTCCCTGGGTTAGTTATGTCTAAGCATGGAATACTCCATTGACCATACTGCCATGGCTATATACCAGAAAGTGCTTCCCTGGTGGCGCAAAGGATAAAAGAATTTCCTTTGTAACCAAACATTGTGGATACAATCTCTGTATGTGCAGATTGTCAACATATGAAGTGTAAAATATATGGCTCTTGTCTGTATGATAAAAGGCTGTTCAAATGTCCTGTGAATGAAATTAAAATACTGTGTGTCTTTATCACCTACAATACAGTCCTCAAATGAGAATTGGCATTCATTCTTGAGAGAAACATAATGGGGATGTATTCCAATATGCTTTAAGGAGATACAAATTTGCGTGCTGAGAATGTTGTGGTAATATTAGGTCAAACTTACAAATACCATTTTTGAAATGTTTTGAGGACCGACAAAGACAAGGTAAAATGTATAACGCGTAAACATCAATGGAATATTTTGTTAAACCTAAAACAAATATGCTACCGGCGTCATAAATACATACTTATTTCATTCTAACAACAAGGGAATGTCCTGTGCAACCTAACTTAAGCATTGTATGAATGTCATATATATGAGCATATTTTGTGTTTTGGGAACCTATCTCGGGTAATGTACCTGCACTGTTCCCACAACCTTATTACATGTTCTGGGAACCTTTAAAGAACTCAGAAAGGCTGTTGTATCAACATTCTTGCAACATCAAAGATATGTTTGTGCACCCTGATACAAACATTATCTGAATGTCAGCACAAGTGGACAGTTTTAGTTTAGTTTTGAGAACCTATCTCTTGTCATATGCCCACAATGTTCCCACAACCTAAATACATGTTTTTGTAACTTAAAAAATAAATAAAACATCTGTTCAGATCAGGCAAATGGTTTTTGCAAACTAATAGAAACATTGTAATAATCAACACAACTGGACAGTTTTTGTGTTTTGGGAACTTATCTTTTGTGATGCCCTCACAATGTTCCCACCAGACTGTTCTCCCAGAAGCTAATAACACATTCGTGGAGCCTTTAAAGAGCAGATTAAATGTGTTCTATGAATGTTCTTGCAAAATTAGGCGAAAAACGACGGGACAGTTTTTGTGAACATTTCCCACGACCTAACAAATGTTCTGGAAACGTTCACAGAAGCAATTTTGGTTTGCTGGGTGTAACATTTGCTGTTATTGGCAGAGAGGTTTGAAACTCTCTTTCTTATTGGTCCATTGCCAGCAGCATACCACCCTGCATACCACTGCTGGCTTGCTTCTGAAGCTAAGCAGGGTTGGTCCTGGTCAGTCCCTGGATGGGAGACCAGATGCTGCTGGAAGTGGTGTTGGAGGGCCAGTAGGAGGCACTCTTTCCTCTGGTCTAAACAAAGATCCCAATGCCCCAGGGCAGTGATTGGGGACACTGCTCTGTGTAGGGTGCCGTCTTTCGGATGGGACGTTAAACGGGTGTCCTGACTCTCTGAGGTCATTAAAGATCCCATGGCACTTATTGTAAGAGTAGGGGTGTTAACCCCGGTGTCCTGGCTAAATTCCCAATCTGGCCCTCAACCATCACGGTCACCTAATAATCCCCAGTGTACAATTGGCTCATTCATCCCCCTCCTCTCCCCTGTAACTATTCCCCAGGTCGTTGCTGCAAATGAGAACGTGTTCTCAGTCAACTTACCTGGTAAAATAACGGTAAAAAAAAAAAAAAAAAATTAACTTATTTACCACCTGGTGATGTCGCCAGGCAGGCAAAAATTCCATCCCACCAAAACAGGCTAAAATTTCAGACAGTTTTTTCAAACAGCTCTTACACTAAAAGGGCATTATCATAGTTTTCACAATTTCACAATATTATTCCAACCTCATAGTGTGGAAATATATATAAAACACAGGAAATCATATTTTTGACTGCACTGAGCTTTTAAGTGCAGGTATTTTTTTCTTGAGGAAACTAAGGCTTAAGGCTTGTCAGTTGAACCAGGTCGCTTGGCTGGTCAGCTTGAACAGAATTTGGAGTTAGGTAGTGGGTTGGAGTAGGATGGAGGGTTCAGGGCGGTGATGGCGGTGGGGTGGGTGTAGGCTCTCCAGTGAAGCTCTCCATATGAAACACCCCCTCTGGATGACCCGATAGTATCTTCTACTAGATTTCCTTTGAATGACTCTGTTGTTTCATATCTGACTCTGAAACTATCTAGAGATACTGCTTAGGTCTATCAAAATTGGATGGACAATAAACATCGACCAAAAAAACAGCATGCAGTTTTTTGTTGTTGCGGTACAGCCACGGGCTGTGTTTGAGTTTGACGACAGTTTATTTGAGGTCCTTGAAAAGTCGTTCCTCTGTGCTCTCACTCCTCTCCCTCTGTGAAAGAAGGGGGCCATGTTGGATCGCCCCTCTGGAGTGTGGGAGGGGAGGGTAACAGCGGCACAGAGCAGATACTACGCTTAATCTCTGAGCCTCTGGAGGACCCCCCCCCCGCCCTTCTCCGTGCCCGCTGATAGGGCACAGGCCCACCCCCGTCCTCTTAGTGTTTGTGTGTGCATGTGTGTTTGGAGGATGGGGGTACTACATTTATAGCCCCCTCACACACAAACAGTCAGAGGGCAGGAGAGAGGCCGATGGGATTACCCCCCCAACAGGCCTGCGTCCTAGCCCAAGGTCAGGGCCCATTCGGGGCCACGACACAGCTGGCCGGCCCCCTCTCGTCTTGTCGTTCCTCTCGCTTGGGCGAGCACAGCCCCAACAACAGTCGTCTTAAGTTAGGAGTGAGGAGGCCATGCTTCAGCCACAGCTTCCCCTAGCCACACAGACTGTCATTACTTGTCAGTGTCATCGGTGAAGGGAACTGACTACGGTGGATGTATGTGTGGATGGACAAATAGATGGATGGATGCATGTTCTAGGCTTGCCCGCGTCACGCTTTTGACCGCTGTGTGCACTTGGCAAACAAAAAAGGCATGTTTTAATGATGGGGTTATTAAGATGAAGTAGAGTATCTGGGAAACGGGTGACCTCCTGCAGATCCTGGCTGCTTTCATATATGGGGCTAAAGTAAGAGATTTTCCCTTGTAATGAAAAACAAACAAAATTATGATTTTTTTTTATTGCTTTTCCTAGGCCCTGGTTATTTGATATGCATTTATTTGATTCTACTGAGTACTGTGTGTAGTAGTGTGCTTAAGAAAAGGAAAACATTTAATGTTTTGCACCATTCATTATTGATGAGCTGAAATTAGTGTGTTCCTTTTCATAAATCATTGAAAAAAACGTAAGAATAACAGTGGTTCATAACTTGCCTTATCCATAGGGGAGCGAGGCCTACGTGTCGGTATGTGCTACTCTCTGGACATCATTGGAATAAATGAGCAAATGAGACCCCTGTAGTATTTTCCCAGTAGATCCTTAAAGGCTCGTTAGGTCATCAGAACGAGCTTAAAGTGTAATCTTTCCTTTGTGCCGCCCCCTCTCTCCAACCTCCCCACATTAAGTCAATTACTCCCTGCATCTTAGCCACATTTGCGTGATTGATGAGTATCGATTGCCGCAAACACATGTGCACCGTACAGTATATCACCCGAACAGTAGGACATTCATCACGCGCTGTGGGGGTGGGGGAGTTGATGGGGAAGGGAAAAAAGTGTAACGCGATATCAACGCCTTGAGCACCACCAACCAACCTCCAACATGGCTCGCAGGCAGCCCAAGCCAGAAATCAGTCGGGAGTCAGCCTGTGTGCGAATTCTCCATCTTGATAACCCGAAGCGGGGACAGAATTCCTCGACATTAGTCAGGTAACAGCAGCGACGCTCAGTCGGGGCCGCAGCCCGCTCTTGTTGTTTCTTGTGTTTCTGCCCAGCGATCGGTGGCGCCCATGGGGAGTCTTTATTAGGAACATTTTCACAGAATAAAACCTTAACAGATTGCTTATTGATCTCTAGTGGAGCCGAGCGGGGGGGGAAAAAGGAAAGGCTGAGGCCTTTCTCCATCCCCTCTGCTGCAAGAACCAGGCTGCTCACGCCACATTCCATCTCCGACAGCCCTGCAACATCCCCAGCCTGATACCCCTTCATCCCATAGCGCGTAGCCACTGAAGTGGCACTCATATATCACTGCCCCAACTGGGGGGGATTTCTCCAAAGGTGTGTCTGTGTGTGTGTGTGTGTGTGTGTGTGTGTGTGTGTGTGTGTCTGTGTCTGTGTGTGTGTGTGTGTGTGTGTGTGTGTGTGTGTGTGTGTGTGTGTGTGTGTGTGTGTGTGTGTGTGTGTGTGTGTGTGTGTGTGTGTGTGTGTGTGCGTGCGTGCGTGCGTGCGTGCGTGCGTGCGTGGTATTGGACATTCTAGCCATGTTATCTAGTCTCACTCGTGTTAGTTAACACGTAAGCATTGGTGGTCCCCAAGCAGAAAATATGATTAAATTCTTATCGTTTAATGTCTGACGACTCCTCACACAATGGTCGAATAAAAACCTCAAGGATTCTATCTATCCTGGTATTTTGTGAACAAGTTGGCATTTAAAACATTGGGCTTCAGCTCTTACCAGATGCCAGTTCAGAGTCAATAATTTGCACATCACATTGAACGAATATTTCCAGAAAAATGTAACATTGAATTTCAAATATTGTGGATGAAGAATGTTATAGAGGTTGGCGTAGGGCTGTGGTCGGTCACTAAATTTCGTCAGCCAGTGATTGTCAAGCAAATAACTGTCGGTCTCACGGTAATTGACCGTTAATTAACAAACACATTTAGCATCTCTTGGCTTCTACACATAAATCCATGTAATATAGCCTACACCTTCACAATAAATCCATTATTTATTTTAAACAGGTCTAAACAAGCATGGTATGAAGAAAATGTAGTCTATTTCAGAAGAAAAGAATAGCATACTCTGAGTTGTCCTTATGTTAGGTCCTGATCTGGCTTTGCCATATGGCTGTGGGCTACACTAGTTAATTTAAGCAGACAAGATTTGTTTATAATTCCATGGCATTATTTGATATTATTTTACAGTATGAAGAATTCAATTGAATAAAGCTGAATAAAATATTAATATTTTCTCAAAATGATTTTAGGGAGTGTGCACTATTCTGTGTTGAGCGGTTAACACAGAAACAGGTACTCATATATGCTTAATTTAGAGTTATTAATGTAACTTTAGTTGTTCTACAAACGTTGAGCTATATGTTTAGATTTTTAATACATTGTAAGGCTTTACAGGCTGTACACACTCCAATAGTCTCTCATTCACAATTTGACAAGCACTTGACAATGCCTTGTATTTCATGGTGGCATCCCCTTTGTGGCCGTAATTCACCCTAAAAGAAAATCCATGTCCCTTCTCCCTAAGTGTCCTGCGCAATCCGAAACGCCTCTCACTCACATGGCTCTCTGTCACGTGACCAGGTCTTTCTCACAGGCTACAAGTGAAGACAGACACATCGGGGATGCAACTGCGAGCGTCCTTATCCAATTCTGAGGCGCATATTGAAGATATTGGAAGAACTGTCCACATTTACTTTCCGTCAGCCGACAAGATATTAGGCCTAATGAACAGCAAAAGCACTAGCCTTTATATAGCAATATACTATCCCCCATAGTACAAATTCAACCTATTCTATTCTGTGCGAGAAATAAATATTCCAAACATAGTCTGGGACAGTTGTGGGATGAGCGATCCCAAATTAATACAACCACTAGCATCAAAAAAACTTTTTTGATGCAATGTGGCTGACGCAACAGATCAAAACGTTTAGCTTAAAATGTTGATAAACTATTAGGCTATTTCTTCACATTATAAGAGCAGCAATGTGCACATGGTAGTAGGCTATAAGCGCAAATGTTCCATTAGCAGAAAACACCATTTATCAAAAGTGACCTCAAATGCCATTATCCACGTAATGCTTTTATTATAAAGGTGCATCTTTATGGTGAAAATGATCTTCCCCAAACTTGAAACTTGCTCGTTGCTTATATGTGCCAGTTAGGCTCTACACCCCTTGTAAAGTGAATTAATGTGCTTCATTTTAAGAAGTTATTTGGCCACTTTAGTTGTGATACAAACCTTATCAAAACATATAGGCCTATGGGCTCGGCTACATGAGGTGTGTGACTACGTTTAGAAAAAGTCGTCAAAAAAAGCATCATTTCTTATGCTGGGCATCATTCACAAGTGATATATAATTCACAAGTGATAGGCTATTCTTGATTCAATCTTGTCGTTACATATACTAAATAATATATTTTGGACATTTGATTTAGAATGGACCATTATCACGCACCTGTATTGAAACAGGGGCAGCGGGAAAAAATACATGACATCTATGCACTTAAATAGCGAATGGAGGATGCTTTGCCCGTGGTTCATTTTCATGCCAGCCTGGTAGGCTATGCTCCTGTTGTAAATATAAGCAATGTGCTTAATATTAGGAAAGTTGAGAACTAAATATAGTAGGCCTAGCCTATAGAAAGATTATGGGATCCTCCTCTTAGCAGCCATCACTCTGTTTTCTCATGTAATTGCATAGCCTATAGAAATGTTGCGCAACATGAGCTCATGGGCTCTCATGAAGTGTTTGATTAGATTTTCGAATACATTTGCATTGATGTCAGAGTGATTAGAGGGACAATAGATAGCTGAGTACCAGGCAGTTAGCAAGTTTGGTAGGCTACTAATGACCAGCAGCAGCATCAGAGCTCGGAGAACCCTAATTACCGTGACTAAACGGTCACGTGGAATTTGACTGACTTCATGACTCGTGCGCGCCAGTGTGGCGGTAATACGGTCACCGCAACAGCCCCAGGTTGGCGCACCGTAATCTGACGTGTTCAATCAGGAAAATGTTGACCAACTAAACTCTGCAGTCCTAAGGTTTAATATAAAAAAAATGACTAGTACATTTTGCCCCTGGCATCCAGTTGACCTCATTAAATGCACATTTGGTTCCGAATACAGTGTTTTGAAATTCTTAAAAATGGTTCCCTCAAAATATCTCATTCTCTGTTCTCCAACTAAACACAATATCTAGTTGATATAATCTGTTTCTGGTTCATTTTACCGTCAGTTTCTCACTTTATACACACAGCATTTTCCGAGGCTCAGATACTCTTTTGTCGAGCTACATGCAACCTCTGACTAGGGTTCTGTTTCTAGCACTGAGCTTTGTAGATGAATTACTTTGATAACATCATTATTTACTTGAGTTGCATCCTGAGGCAATATTCTATTTTTTTATTCGGTTTGACAGGAGACAATAACTCATACAGGAGCTGTTGTTTATTCCAGGTTTTGTTTCGTCTTTTTTTCTGTAGGAGTTTATTGGGCTGTTGTATTTCTCTCAATCTTACATTTGGTGGCAGTGGTAGGATCTCTCTCTCTCTCTCTTTGCTGATGCACCTTGTTAATAAGATTCCTCTCTAGTGGAACGGTTAATTCATTACTCTTTTCCTTAGGGATGGGAGATTTATTTACCGCCCAGAGAAATCTATTGTTTATTGATAGTTTGATATGTGATGGATTGTTTCATTTCCTCTCTATGTTATTGATAAGAGACCAGTGCTGTGTGTTTATTCTACACATAGGTACCATTTGCATCAGCAACGCAAAGCTTTTGTGTTTGTAGGATCACAGTACTGTGAGGTCCTCCCTACCCACGTCTCATTTGAACTGGGGGATTATTTGACATGGAATAGTGCGTTGTGTGAATGTGGGACAGTGCATGGAAATCCCAAACGAATTCCAGAAACCAGTTTTAAGTGTTGGATATAGAAATGAAGGGCATTAAAGTCTCGAGGAAAACACATTATAGCCTATAGAGGTTACATGGTTTTATTTTCTCAGGTTTTCATCTAAAAAACGTCAGAAATTATGTTTTTTTTTGGAAGGACCAATGCATGATTTGATCATTTACGACATCTGTACTACGGGTATGTTTGGATTTGCACACTGAGTTGAAATTTGACCTACTTTTTTGTCATCAAGAGGCATGAATCATTTCTTAGTCAGGAAATTCACACATAGTAAAGGGACTTCTCTTATGCCAGAAAAGCACTAAATACAATAAACAGATTTGCACAATGACAATTCCCACAGAAATAATGACTTCAGATGGAACAGGAGGATTCCATATGAATTCCCACTGGTGGCCAACAAATGGCAAGGAAAAATCATCTCCCGTATTACTCATCTAGGTGGTAAATGCCCAACTTGCATCCCTCTATTTAGAAAATAATTTCACACAAAGGAAATTCGTTTCCGGTCTCCACACTGTATCAATTTATTTTACCTTTGCTTCCGTTCCTACCTAGGTCCTCTTTTCTTGTCTTTTCCGTGAGTGTGGGGAGCAGAGGATTGTAGTAAAGGCAGCGCAATAACTGGAGAGTTAATGGGATTATGCAAATGAAGGCGCTCTTAAAGGGCCCATTTGAAGTGGTTAATGGAGATTATGGAAATGGTCCTCTGGCTAAGACGCTCGGCAGTGGAAATGAAAGGCAATGGGAGAGTGTGGGCTAGGAGAATGAAAATATATAAATAAGTAAATAACAAACAAAAAAAATATGGATATGATGGACCGGCTCGACTGCAGTGGGGACTGCAATGGGAGATGGGATGGGGGCCATGATCCTGTCAGGTGGGAGGGAAAAGCTGCAGAGAGGACTGTGTGGGGAAGGGGGATGGGGGAGGAGTGTTCTGTGGGTGGGGGAGTTTAGGGAGTGACTTTGCTGTCTTCATGTGCTGCTCCCTGTCCATCTTTTCTCCTCTTGGCTTCTCCCTCAAGCTCTTTTGATTAGCGTCATATTGTGTTGGGTTCTCTGTAACTGGTATTGTTTAAGGTTCATGTAGGCCAAACCGATCTATGACATGCTGGTGGATAGCTCGTGTGTAATGCCTGTGGTTTGGGATTAGAAAATGCTTTGGTGACTGTACCGGAGAAAATGTTGGATGGTACATCTGTTGCTGCCCTTGAAAACATACTTAAGTGAGTCATATAATGATGTACAGGACGAACAAACGGAAAATTTCAACACAGTGTTTAAATTGGTCCTACCAAAATAATGTTGAGGGTGATCTACAGTGCCTTTCGAAGTATCCATACCCCTTTACTTTTTCCACATGTTGTTACAGCCTGAATGTAAAATGAATTCAATTTAGATTTTGGGTCACTGATCTACACACAATAACCCATAATGTCAAAGTGGAATTTTGTTTGTAGAACATTTTAGAAATTCTTAACAAATGAAAAGCTGAAATGTCTTGATTCAATAAGTATTCATCCTGTTGTTATGGCAAGTCTAAATAAGTTGCATGGACTCATTCCGTGTTCAATAAAAGGGGTTAACATGATTTTTTAATAACTACCCCATCTCTGTACCCAACACGTACAATTATCTGTAAGGTCCCTTAATCGAATAGTGAATTTGAAGCACAGATTCAACCACAAAGACCAGGGAGTTTTTACAATGCCTCGTAAAGAAGGGCACCGATTGGTAGATGGGAAAAAGAAAAAAAAAGTAAATAAAAAAAGAAGCAGAAGCTGAATATCCCTGTGAGCATGGTGAAATTATTAATTAGGCTTTGAATGGTGTATTAATACACCCAGTCACTACAAAGATACAGGCATCCTTCCTAACTCAGTTGCCAGAGAGAAAGGAAACTGCTCAGGGATTTCACCATGAGGCCAATGGTGATTTTAAAACAGTTAGAGTTTAATGGTTGTCATATGAGGACTGAGGATGGATCAACAACATTGAATTTACTCCACAATACTAACCTAAATGACAGAGTGAAAATAAAGAAAGCAGAATAGAATGTTCCAAAACATGTTTCCTGTTTGCAAAGCTCTTAGAGACTTACCCAAAAAGACTCGCAGCTGTAATCACTACCAAAGGTCCTTCTATTGACTTAGGGTTGTGAGAATACTTCTGTATTTCGTTTTCAGTAAATTTGCAAGCATTTCTAAAAATATGTTTTCACTTTGTCAATATGGGGTATTGTGTGTAGATGGGTGAGAAAAGAAAACTATTGAATCCATTTTGAATTCAGGCTGTAACGCAACAACATGTGCAATAAGTCAAGGTGTGTGAATAGTTTCTGAAGGCACTGTATGTCTATTTAATTGCCTTCATTTGGGCCATACTTCAACTGTAATGTGGTCAAAATAGAAATCTCACAAGCAAGTTTTGCAAATATTTACCTATTGGCTTGAAGGAGCCAGCTATTGTGTGGTCCTGGTGGAACATTCAGTAACAAGGCAAAAGCTGCAATCCTTTATCTTATACTCTTGGCTGCGTTGGGCTTAATCACGAAACATGTAACCACTTAATAACGATTTGATGATATTCAACCTTTCCAAAAGTGTTAGGTGGTGGAAAGCAATCCTACGAACGTGCTAAAAGTAGAAGCAATCGTTTGCTATTCAATCAGTTACACACAACTCTGAGTGATTTGAAATAACATCCGACTGGTCTTAGGCGCTGATTGCCCGTACTACATTTCCAAAGTAAGCACGCCGTCTAATGAGGTTTACATTTGGGAAAGTTAACATTGCAGAGCCAGCGCTGGCCCGTCCTAGTTTGCCACAAACATTGTGTCATAAGTTCAGGACGAGACGGAGAGTTCATTGTGAATGGGAGCCCAGCCTTACCTTTATGGGCTGGTTGATTGCCTTTTGGACTGAGCGAGCACAAACCATTTAACATGCTGCGGCCGTAGTATAAAAAAAAAAGAAGCCTTGGCACGTTTAATTACAGAGACTAAGCAGGGCCTCAGCCGCATGACCTGGCAGTGGTAGAAAGATGAGATCTTTGGACAAACACGAACTGGAAAGTATCATTTTTGATGAGAGGACCCCTTTAGTTGAAATCCGCTAGCTACGATTTCATTTTTTTCGTCAACAGCCTGATCTTTCCATTGATCCTATGAAGGGTTCAGTGGAAGCGAACGACAGGGATCTGGCTATGGTAGAATTATACACCTTGATGAAATGTGAAAGGCATTGTGTTGACCTGCTAATGCAAGGGTCATTTACGGGAGTACTTAAACCTCACAGGGAACTACATTCTTAAACAGACGGCTTGCTGGTCCTATGAATATTCTAGGACTTGTACAGGAATATGTAACTTCAGAAAATGTCATCACGTTGAGTGTAGATGTAGTGACATTATTTGATAGTTGTTTTTGGTGGCGTGTTTTTTTAACCCCCCCCCCCCCAGATAAAGTGGGCACAGTTGGGATGTGACAGTTGTTCAGATATTTATTCCTATCATTTCTCATTCTGAGATCTTACTTACCCAATGCCTTCTAGAAATAAATTGAGTGCGTCTAGAAGTCCATCCAAGATGTAGGCCAGGTGTCATTCTAAGTACATGTATGCAGTCCACAACTTAAAATGCAGACATAAACACAGATGAAACTGTCTGGTTCGCCGGCGGCAGATACGTAAATGCTAATGACGGATGATCTTACACACACTTTATGGCCGCGGTATAAGCTATAATATTGTCGGAGAGGGAACGTAAACATTCCCCGACCTTGCTTTACTGCCACCCGCTTGTCCTTTCCTGAGAGGCCGGTGCTGAGGGGAAAATGATTTTATGTTGGGTGCTAACAAAAGGTCAACGCTTCAGCGTGAAGGAGATTGGTCAGTGAGAGGGGTTACATGAAACATTACACTGTTTAATGCTCTACTGGCCAAAGACAGAGACGTAATGAATGCCATCATGGCCCTACAACTGCGGGTTGGAATCGATATGAAATCCGATCGGAGGGCGGACAAAACCTTATAGCTTCACAATCATTTGTTTAATAAGCCTCCTGTGATTTGTATCATTTACAATGTAATATTAAACCAGGAAATATTAAACTGTAGTCCGCCCCCCCCCCCCCGCCCGCACGGATTTGTAACAATGTTATAAAGCAGGAGAGAAACTCATTATAAACTATTATCTGTGTTTACTATGATGTCGGTTGAAACAGATTCATTATTCAGACGGATACATTATTAAAGCACATGCTGGTGTTGTACTGCTGTGATGGAGTATGTGGGTTGATATGCAGTCAACGGGACTTATGTACACACAGAGCAATGGCAAGTGTAACCCGTTCAGTTAGGTACAAGAAAGTCATTTTTAGTAAAAAATAAAAATAAAAAGTTTTGCAATTTCAAATAGCATCAAAGCATTCTCTTGAAAATCTTGATATAGCTGTAATTTCTAACACAATGGAAAGATCCCCTCAATAGTTACTCAGGGGTATCTTAGACTAAGGTCCAGTGTCTTGCCGTTTGTACTGAAGTTGTTAGTTGTTGAATTAAGAGCAGAGCCTTCAGTTGGTCTACTGGCAACCACAATCCCAGCCGTGCGAGCTGTCCTGACAACCAGTAATAATTCATGATGACTTCGCTGCAGCACCGGTAGGCCCCGTCATCCTGCTTTGGATCGGCCTGCATTTTAAAGTGTGCGTGCGCCCGTGTGTGTGCGTGCTTACTTTATATTAATATGTGTACGATGTGTGTATGTGTGTGTGCAGAACGTCTTCACTGTATGTGAGCTTGTGTTTTTGGCAACGGCCCTCTTTTACTTTCACCCACTCTTTGTCACTCCAGCCCTTCTGCCTGCTAAGTGAACACTAATCTGTTTGAAGGGAGTATCAACTGGTCGGCCAGAAGAATAGGGCTGCTCAAGACTCTGAGGGCTGTGTTGGAAATTTAAAACAGCCACAGACACCTTGTTCTGTCAGCTTCACTTCAAAGTCAACGCCTGTGTAAACACACACACACATGCACGCACGCACGCACGCACACACACACACACACACACACACACACACACACACACACACACACAGACGCACACGCACACGCACACACACACGCACACACACACACACACACACACACACACACACACACACACACACACACACACACACACACACACACACACACACACACACACACACAGAGCGAGCATGAGGGAGACTGCAGAGGTGAATACAATTGACTTGGTGGATTTTCGAACAGCGGCTCTGCAAATAAAATTCACTTTTCTCGCCTCAAGTCTCAAACCAGGCTGTGGACCTGAACGACAGAACAGAATAGAGCTGCCTACACTTGCGTGTGTGTGTTTTTCAACACCTGTAGCTCTGAAAGATTGACAGCGAAGAGGATTTTTTCCTTCTGAATAGCGAAGCATCCGTCCAATGGTAACTGCCTCTCCTGCCAATCCTGTGACTGACTGGTGATTGTGGTTTTTAAATAAATAAAAGACTCTGGAGAATACCTCCTCGGTTCCACTGAGTTTTCTCTCTCTGGCCAAGCAAATAGAAGCAGCCAGCAGGGCTGTCAGAGTTATAGCTTCTATGGCTCTTTTCTCTTTGGGTAGGAGACTTCTCAGTTCATCCCAGTTCCCTAGTGGATAGCAAGGGAGAAGTGCCCAAACCCAAAGTGACCTTCAAAATACCCCAGGTCACTTCACCTTGGTTTGAATGGAATGGGCAATGGGAAGTGGAGAATGTTGTAGGGGTTAGGGGTCGATTTGGGATGTTCAGTGGGCGGTGTTCATTTGTTTTATTTCTATACTGTATGATGTGTGCTTAACACACTTTGTCCCAATGCATGTACTATATATGCATCGGGACAAAGTTTTCAATGTCAAATGAAGGCATGTAAATATTCGCTGAAGATTTTGTGTTGTGCGTTCTATGATGGCAGGTTCAATTAATTTGAAATACGTGTTGGAAAAATGTCAACATAACTCCCAACGCTCGGTCACTCTTTCAGCCCTAAATGAAACAGGTTGTCTGAGCTCCAAGATTAACCAGAGGAGGTATAGACAGTTCGACGTATATATTTTCGACAGTTCTCCAAGATGGCGGCTTTGTTTTCCCAACCTCTCCTTGCACCCAGAGTCCCTGTGCGTCTGGGCCTTTGACCTGGGCTTTCCTGGAGAGACAGGCTTCATGAGAAAAGCAGGCGAGCCGATGACAGAGATGAACTTTTCCCTCAGATTGATGGGGGCCTCTTCTTTCTTGCCTCTCTTCTCTTCATCCTGCCTCCCCCTTTCTGTTTCCCCCCCCCCACAATCTGCTGAGATACAGACTGAAAAGCGCTCCGTTTAGAAACCCCAACCCCTCCTCTCCGTCTTCGTGTTAACAAGTGCTCCCAGGTGGGTGTTGCCATAGTGATTTCCCCCTGGCTGCCGTGGCGATGGGCTTGGGGGCGGAACGGGGAGCGGGTTTTGCTGAAGACAACTGATGCCCCTTCCTTGCCCTACGGTTTCGTCCCTTTCTCTTCGCTTCCCCCCCCCCCCCCCCTTTTCCTTCTGTCTAATTAGTCTGCTTACAGTAGCAGAACACACAGTTTCGTATCCAAGTGGCTTGACTTGTAAATGATGAGGTCTGTGACATGCTGATCAATGGGCCTTGCTTTAATTTGGCATTTACCTGCAGTACCTTCCTCCAGGCATTCTGGTGTCTGTTGTTATTGTCGTTACGTTGTGATCAGTGACTCCAGTACCCAGCTTTCTACCTGGCAGCACAGTTTTATTGTCATGACAAATATGTGTGTCGGCTGGTTTGTTCACTAACAACATTATGGAAAATGATCGAAACCAGTGCAACTTTTTTCAAGCTGAATTTGTTTTTGGTTCAAGTGGCTAACAGCATATACACAAATTGAAACCACAGTCAGAAATTGGCTAGATACCTTATCGATGAAAAACAACTCTGAATATTTTGGTACCCGTGCGTGTGTATTTCAGTCTCTGGTTGCTTAGACAGTAGCTCAGCTAAATCAAAGTCATCCCCATGCGTGCTAGTGCTCTGTGGTT
Source organism: Salvelinus alpinus (assembly GCF_045679555.1). Lineage (NCBI taxonomy): Eukaryota > Metazoa > Chordata > Actinopteri > Salmoniformes > Salmonidae > Salvelinus > Salvelinus alpinus. Next base: position 10,942,884 of record NC_092101.1, on the reverse strand, counting down.
AGATAATCGGCTAACACCAATCTGCTGTGAAAGTGGTTCTTCCTGTGGTCTCTGAACCAAAGCTACTCTCTCTCTCTCTCTCTCTCTCTCTCTCTCTCTCTCTCTCTCTCTCTCTCTCTCTCTCTCTCTCTCTCTCTCTCTCTCTCTCTCTCTCTCTCTCTCTCTCTCTCTCTCTCTCTCTCTCTCTCTCTCTCTCTCTCTCTCTCTCTCTCTCTCTCTCTCTCTCTCTCTCGCTCTCTCTCTTCTTAGCCAATTCAGAGGTGGTGAGAGAAAGGGGATAGAGATTGAGCGGTATTATCACTGTATCATTTTGTATGAAGGTATCATGTGTACAATGCAGAAGAATGCACATGCCACAAATGTTGATTCAAGGTTTCACATTGAAACACGTTTGGCATGTTTTGCTTTGGGAGCTGGCAGGTCTGTACTTTTCCTCCTGCAGTGGAGCAGAGGAGATGACCGACGCTCACGCGGCTGCTCGCAAAGTGCTTTCCGGTGCATTGTGGGTAGTTGGCGTCATGGGCGTCCCCGCTGTACCCTCTCTGTCGCTAAAAGTTGAAATGACGTTCTCCCGATGAGGGTTTAATGGCCCTGTGTGTTTTCCTCGCCCAGCGCCCTCCCAGTCCTCCCTGCGACCCCTCTGTCATCCCTCCTCCGTCATCCCTGGCTTCCAGACTGGAATGGAGAAGTGGAGGGGCGGTGTCGGTGGGCCTGCTGGCCAAGGGAAATAGCTTTTTATTCAATGCATAGATAAGCAGGCCCCCCGTCTGTCCCTCCCCACCTAGCCCTCTGTTAGCATACTCTGCCCCTCCCAACCCAAACCCTGCACACGACTACAAGAAGATACACACACACACACACACACACACACACACACACACACACACACACACACACACACACACACACACACACACACACACACACACACACACACACACACACACACACACACACACACACACACACACACACACACACTGTATCCCATGTTTGGACTGAGCATTGTCCTTGTCCTCCCAGGATGCTTTGAGTTGCGTCTGTATCTACCTCCCTGCGCATCAACGAATCATACGATTCATTTTTATTCATCTGTTCTCTTCCTTTGCTTGAAAAGGAAAAACTGAGCAGAAAAAAAAGTTGAAATCTTATTCCCCCACACACCCTCCCCAAATGTCTCATCTCCCTGTTTCATGTTCGTTATTTTTCTCTGTCCCGACACTGATGAAAGTCTATTCCTTTTACGGGGGAGGGGTTTGCAGTTCTAAGTTGTGGATTGTTGTTGTTGATTCGAGTTCGGCTTCAATCGAATCTTCCTGACATTCCTTTCACACTCTTTAAATGATTTCCCTTTGAATCAGGTAGGGTCACACATAGGCTAATTTAAAAATGTGGGCTTAAGTTACCATATGCCCAATTTTAATTATGTAGCCTATTAGCGGCATCTAAACTGCTCACTCTGCTAGGAAGCATGGAAAATCTGCTGAAGTATCCAGGTGCATGATAATTAAAACAATGTACAATTCTTGGGCTTTCAACTCTGCCGTGCACAGTCATGGAAATGTACATTGGGAGTGTGTACACATACACCTAGAAATACTATATTTGCCAAGCTAATTGGCAATCTCAACAGAAATGAACTGTAGTGTCACATTAATCTAAACCACTCACATCAGAGGTGGAAGACTCAGTTACAGTACCTTAAAGGTAGACTCCTCAACATGACATCATCCTAGACAGCGGGGTGACTTCCTGCTTATTGACGTCAACAACAACAACATAATTTAACATTTAAAAACAAATTTAAATACCACATATACTTTTTCACATTTGACATCACCCCATTCATGTAACACCTCTCTCCTTCCCAAACTATCTCTCTCATCTCTCTCTCTTTCTCCCCGCACCCTCTCTCCCCCTCTAGCTCCACCTCTAGGCTGTCCTCCCCACCCCTTCTCTCTGTGTTTACGTGGTACAATGTGAGCCTCTCAGCCTGCACGCTTTAATTCAGAGAGACAGGGCTCCATGAATAATGCATGGTCTCCTTGGCCGGCCTGCTTTCTGCATATGCTTCCAGGGTTAGTAACGGTCCGGAGAGAGGAGAGGAGAGGAGAGGAGAGGAGAGGAGAGGAGAGGGGGATTGGTAGCCAGGCTACAAAGGCGAAAGCTAACCAAAAAGATGGGGTGGAGGGAGCAAAGCTGACTATTGTAAATAAACATCTCTGGATAGTTGCTCTCTCTCTCTCTCTCTTTCTACAGTACAGTGGCAAGAAAAAGTATGTAAACCTTTTGGAATTACCTGGATTTCTGCATAAATTGGTCAGGAAATTTGATCTGATCTTCATCTGAGTCACAACAACAGACAAACACAGTCTGCTTAAACTAATAATACACAAAGTATTGTATTTTTCTTGTCTATATTGAATACATCATTTAAACATTCACAGTGTAGGTTGGAAAAAGTATGTGAACCCCTAGGCTGATGACTTCTCCAAAAGCTTATTGGAGTCAGGAGTCAGCTAACCTGAAGTCCAATCAATGAGACGAGATTGGAGATGTTGGTTAGAGCTGCCTTGCACTATAAAAAACACTCACAAAATTTGAGTTTGCTATTCACAAGAAGCATTGCCTGATGTGAACCATGCCTCGAACAAAAGAGATCTCAGAAGACCTAAGATTAAGAATTGTTGACTTGCATAAAGCTGGAAAGGGTTACAAAAGTATCTCTAAAAGCCTTGATGTTCATCAGTCCATGGTAAGACAAATTGTCTTACCGTGGACTTACCGTGGACTGTTGTTGTGACTTAGATGAAGATCAGATCAAATTTTATGGCCAATTTATGCAGAAGTCCAGGGAATTCCAAAGGGTTCACATACGTTCTCTTCCCACTGTAGAGCTTTCTGCTCTCTGTCTTACTCGTTCTATCTTCACTCTGTTTCAAGATGACTGGATTGAGTTAGCAGACAAATTAGCCTCAGATTATCCTGAACTTGATTTTGTGCATCCACAAAACCCTCGTGGTCTATTTCCGATTTGATGTTTGATTTGATATTATTCACGACGTCTATGCCTCAGAATGTTGATAAACTCTCTTTTTAGATGTTGGATACGTAGGAATCGAGCTGATATGGAAGCTATGTAGGGTTCAACTGAACAACGGCATCCGTTCATCATGTGCAAGTCTAGATTTTCAGATATTAAGTCTAGGATTTCTGATATTAAGTCTGGATTTTCTGATATTACATTGCATATCATCAATATGGTGCTCTCCTTGCAATTCAGAGGTCTAACAATCATGCATGCTTATTCTCAGGTGACCCAAAGCAGGAACTAAATGTGAAGATGCATTTATCTAAGGGACGTATAGATATACAGTACTTATAAGCAAGAGGTTGAGATTTTCCTGTAGATGATTACTTTCTAAGTCTTTAGAGCATTCTCCCTACCTACTAAAATCAAGTTGAACAAGTTTTAGATGCAGGAAACATTTGTAAACAAAGGAAATTGTGACCTGGTTTCTAAGGTAATTGTTTGAGAAAATGTTGGCTAGCACTTTAAGTGAGCAATTGGAATGCCAAGAAATCTCCGTTGTTCTTTTTCTAAACACGAAATTGGTTTCTGAAGCATTGAGGTAATTGTATTTAACGCTGAGACCTCATACTAACACACAAAGGGAACTTTCCATAGTATTGTAGTTATAGTTTCTGTACGTTATCATAGCTATCATTGTGTTGACAGCATGTAGCAATTCAATGAGGTCTTCATTGAACAGAACAATTATTCAGCTCACAACTCGTGACCAATGTTTCACTCGAGAACAGTCGGGGCATTTTCAGACTACAGCCATTGTTTTGGATCTTGCGCGTACGGTTTCATTTCAAGAGACGTGTGAATACTGTAGTTAATTTGATAAACGGAAACAGAGCAAACCCAGAGAGAACGCGTGCCCTTGGGGAACTCCTGAATTTCAAAGCAGAGCAGACTTTTCTTTGGTGTTTGAATGTAACATGTTCAAATCGCAATGTTTTTTGTTGTTGACGAAAGCAGATCATTGAAATGAGTCCAAAATAGAGGTTGGGACTGCATTGATTTGGTCTCACTCTTCTATTAGATAAAAGGTCATTACTTATCCGAATTACCGGATGGCATTTTCCTTGAAATCGCACTGGGCTGGTTGGAGAGGAGAGGAGAGGCAGTGATTTGTTGTCTAAAAATAGACAAGGGGATTGTTGAGTTCACCTAGCCTGAGAGCTGAGCTGAAACCCATGTAGATTTGGTAGGGGAGTATATCCTACAAGATAGAAACTGTACTCCCCACAGAATGAATAATAGACAATTCAGTGACGTTGTTTCGTTAAAGAACATAGCCTAAGCTCCCTTTTCTATAGTTGGTGCAGGACTAGTATAAGCATCGTGTTAGCTTACACGACATGTGTATTTGGCTAATGCTGTTATCACCGGGTATATCGTTGGGAGCACCGTGATGTCCGTCCTTGTCAAGACTCACGAGGCCTTCTTTTTATCAGTGGAACCTAGAATAGCTCTGTAGTTTATCGTAGGAAGGATTTGATTAAAACATTTGTTTGCGTTTTACTCCGTTTTTGTTGTTGTTGTTCTGTGTGGGATCATCAGAGTTTTCAACAATACAGAATTCTTCCAACCCCCAAAAAATGACATTTTGTAAAAAAAAAAAAAGTGGCACAACCAATGAATCCTCAAAGTTCAGTACATTCAACACTTCAATCGTATCATGTGCTGGGTACTTGTGGTCAATGATCATGTGGATCATGTGCTGGGTACTTGTGGTCAATGACCTTAGGGCCCTGTGGCTACAGTACTAGATTAACCCAGATAACCCCCTCTCACTACTAGACCAGTGACCCTCTGTGATTAGCAGTACATTACCTCCCTCCCTGGAGGAGCATTTAAATACCAAAGCTCTAATTGTGCCCATTTGCAAACCATGCCCTCCAGTAAAAAAATAAAGAAACGTTGTTTTGGAATACAGACCCAAGTTCCTGCAATTACAATTACAGTGTCTGGGCTGATAGTGCCAAGAAAATGGAGGAAAAAATTTGCCAAATGTGATGTAGCTTTTTTTTCTTCTTCTTCATCAATGTTTTAAAAATGACTCACTGCAATGACTTCAAGGGCACTGCAAATAGAGTCCCCGGGTGGCTCGATTCTGCTCCCCTCCCCTCCCCGCCTCGCTGTTTCATTTCCTGACCCGACCGCAGCTGGGCGGGTTAGCTCGTGGCATGGCCAGGACCGCGGGGGCGTAGGAGAGAGCATAACGTGAAGGTGTGTGTCTGTGTGTGTGTGTGTGTGTGTCCCTCAGTGCCCCGGTGCCTGGTGCTCAGGTGGTGGCCCCACGGAGCCAGTATGGTGACAGTAATTGCCCAGTCAAACACACTCTCAGAGGCGCAGCTTTCACCTCCGTGTCCCTCTAGCCCTAAGACGCTACTTTTTCCTTTATGACGGACACTCAAAACCACGGACGAGCATGCAGGCTAGCCACACAAACTGTACTCATTAACTACCCTCCTAACACCCCTCCCTCCCCCCCATCTCCAAGGGAATCCTCCCTCGCGAGGTCGTGCATACTGCTTCGTTAATTAGCTCCATATTCATCCGTGTGCCTCCTCCCCTTTCCTTTTCCCTTGATTAAACAGAGTGTTTAAGTAATGGTTTTGATGACCGCTTGATTACCATTGGGTCAACACAACCACCCGGTACATGTGTCTAATTTGTGTTCTCCTGCGGTGCTGTTTTCACCAGCTGGCACTACATTTGTTCCCATGACAAACAAGTCGTTACGGTACTGTTGTATCCCCGCCAATGGGAACTTGCAGTATACACTGAGTGTACAAAACATTAAGGACACCGGCTCTTTCCGTGACTTAGACTGACCAGGTGAATCCAGGTGAACGCTACGATCCCTTATTGATGCCACTTGTTAAATCCACTTCAATCAGTGTAGTTGAAAGGGAAGAGACGGGTTAAAGAAGGATTTTTAAGCCTTGAGTCAAATGAGACATGGATTGTGTATGTGTGCCATTCAGAGGGTGAATGGGCAAGACAAAAGATTTAAGTGCCTTTGAACGGGGTATTGGTAGTAGGTGCCAGGCGCGCCAGTTTGTGTCAAGAACTGCAATGCTGCTGGGTTTTTCACGCTCAACAGTTTCCCGTGTGTATCAAGAATGGTCCACCAACCAAAGGACATCCAGCCAACTTGACACAACTGTTGGAAGCACTGGAGTCAACAAAGGCCAACATCCCCGTGGAACGCATTCGACACCTTGTAGAGTCCATGCCCGATGAATTGAGGCTGTTCTGAGAGAAAAAGGGGAAGGTGTTCCTCATGTTTGCCTGCTTCATAGTCGTAAACGTAAGCCTTATCTCAGCACAGTGCCTCAATATACAGAAATGTAGAGGTGGCAGACAATTGTTGATTATTTGGCAATTAGCTGTTGTCCTTGTATACAGATCTTGCCATGAGTCAATAGCTACAGGGCTACAAAGATTTCTCTCGCCACTGTTGCTTGAAAAGGTTGGAACAATATCACTGAGCAAATGTGTCAGTTGGTGTATTTTGCACTGATGCTACTTGTTGAGGGTCATGAACCCTGAATTCTATGAATCCAAGTGGTCGGGTTGAGGCAGGTCCATGTTTTAGTGATGAGGTCATGGCAACTATTGAAGGCTATTATTTATAGAGCCGTCCATTGATTCCTCCATCAGGGTTTCTTCAAGGGGTTTCTGCCGCACTGAATGGCTGGCTGCAGACACACTGTAAGCGCCGGAGGCCTTGCCTAACAAGACGTCAATGGACAAACCCAATCTGTCAGGGCCCCAGCCTGTGGTTCTAACAAAACAAAATCAATCGTCCGCCATCGTCACACCCATCAGCGCTGAAAAGATGTATCGACAGCCCAGATTCTAGCCGAGGAAAGTGCTCAGGTCAGCATGTTGAAAAGGACCAAAATGTGGTCTTGAGGGTGTGTGTGTGTGTGTGTGTGTGTGTGTGTGTGTGTGTGTGTGTGTGTGTGTGTGTGTGTGTGTGTGTGTGTGTGTGTGTGTGTGCGTGTGTGTGCGTGCGTGTGTTAACACCGGTGGACCAGGAGTTATTTATTTCCAGGCGCTGAGCGCTTGTCGGGAGGGGGGGGGGGGGGGTTCGGCGCAGATGGGATAACAAGAGGCTCTCTGAGGAAAAACACTCTTGATGAATGTCCTGCCTCGGTCTGACTTTAGTAAGCACCCCCATTGGTACATCAGGTAGAGCCATGTGCGTGCCATACATCATAGGTGACTTGTCTCTCCATACTTTATGTGGAGTGTCGAACCACAGTCCCTCTTCCTACTCACCCCTCCAGGCAGATTTACAGGAGCCCTAACAAAAGTAATAAGGAGTGCCATGTCAAAACCAATGCTGCCGGCAGAAAAAACACCCTCTAATCCTCTAGAAAAAGCCTAAATATGAGGATGTGTGTGAGGTCTATAGGGATTACTAGGCTTTAATTTCCTCCCATAATCCCTTAAAGTGAATTCACTGATGACATTAGGAACCTTGCCTCACAATGGGAAGTGAGTGAAAGGAGGAAGTACATTGGTCAGAGCACAGACTAGTATCTACAGTCATGGAGGTAGGTGTGTTGCCGAGTGTGTCCAAGAAGAACACAGGGGGATTTATGAAGTAGGTACGGGCACTGTTTAGGAGGGAAGGTGGGGAACGGCGAGAAAAAAAGAAAAGTATATTGATTTCAGAATCTCAATTACCGAGCTGTGCCATTACTTCGCTCGCTCTCTCTCTCTCTCTCGGTGCTTTTGATAGCACATCATCCTAAGGGCTCTTCATTACCAATGGACACGTGTTAGGAGGGAGGGCTCTTATTAATTCACAAGCACGTGTCTCAGGCATCGATACATCAGCACAGGGACCCCAACCCCCACCCCCCTCTCTCTCTGCTTATTGCTTTCCCTCATTGGGCCTGCTGTGTTAAGTTGCATGATTTATACAACAGAGTCTCCTGCAAACAGTCTTCCTTTTGGCCCTGCCGGCCATGACAGTGGGGGATTGGGTGTGTGCGATAATGAACTCGTGGCGATTAGAGACCACAAACTGTCTTCATCATGACGTCCTCAGCAAGTTCGGGGCTTTGAACTGCAACTTTCATAGACTCGACCACTGCCCTGTCGGTTCTTCTTCCCTGTCCCCTTGTAAATGTGCCTTGGACGTTGTTTAGCGTTGTTTAGCATTAGCGTCACGGCTTAATGCTAATGCTAATGCCACAACCAAACAAAGAAAGATAATGTAATTTCCCAGTTCTGCTTAACATAGACTATGGGGGCCAAGTCTGGCCAAGACAATCCAGTTTGTCCCTCACACATGGCACGGGGGCTGTGGTACCTGTCTGTTTTCGAGAGCTGTGTTCCCTTTCAGCGGCTGAGAGCCACTGAGGTTGCTATGCTAACGCTAAACCTGAGGAGTTGTTCTTGGATTCTGTGAGAGTGCTGCGGATGTCTCTTTAGATTAAGTCAGCCTGCTGTTGTTTTTTTTTTCCTCAGGAAGAGAATGGCAAGAAAAATTGCCGCCTTTAACCCCCGAGCCGATTTTCCAGCCCTGCTAAAGTGCTCTAATAAAAGGGGCCTCCTCTGTCTCGCACACAGCTCTCCACACTCTTTATGGCTCCTAGCAGATATAGATGACTAGCTGCAAGTGGCCCTGTTCTAACCGCACTTCCCAGCTCTATTTCACCTCGTCCCAAAAATATCTTTACCAGCTTTTCTCACTATTTTGCACGGCAATAAACTTCTGGTGCTCTTATTTTGTTTTCAGATTCGGCTGTATGAGCGCAAAATATGTTTTTCCCCGCTGTGTCCATTCATGTTTTTGCACAATGACAGTAAGCAGGAAGAGTAGTGTGCGTTTGCGGGTGTGTGGGTAGTGGGTACATTTAATAGCCTGCTGACGCATTAAAAAAATTGTACAAATGAGAGATTCACGTGTCCCTGGGTGCTTGTTCAGGCTCCCTCATGTTTCCCTCTCCGCTCGATCTCATCAAAGACTAAATCCTGCTCCCATTTCTTGTGGACTTCCCTCCCACACACACACGGCCTCTATTACACTGGTGTTGTTATTTTCCCCAGCAACTCGCTTTTTCATCTGGGCCTGATAGTATCCTAGTAAATCATAACATGAGGAAAAGTCCAGTCATCTGATAGGGCCTGACACACTCCCTTGTCTTTTTGTAATGTATGCACCGGTTCAACTCCCTCATCCTATGGCACGGTACTACCAGCTATGACATACGACTTGACTTGGGTCCCTCCACAGTTCCTGTTGGAATGCACCGGTTGTAAATGCGTCGGTACTCTGCACATTTTCCAAAACGCATTTGAAAACTCCAAATGGCCGAAAAGAAGTTGACCGGTTCCATTCGATACCCACCTCAAAGCGTGTTTGAGATGCTTCCAATATGCCACTGTAGTGGATGTAAAAAATGATCAAGGAGATGCTCATTTAGATTTTTGTTTGTGGAATCTACCGCTGTGACAAAGACAGGGATTTCTCAGACGTCGAAAGTGTCTTAAAAAATTTACCCCACCTAGAGGGACAAGCGTGTGTAAGCTGTTTTGACTGTTGGTTATAATGACTATATGAGAAAAAAAATCCCTTCCATCTGCCACTTTTTAATCCCTTGCTTGATAGATCTCATTGCTTTAGCAGGCAAAGTGGAGCGGGGCTAGATAGCTAGATAGCCTGTGTGGAACAAATTACGCCTGGCCCTGTTACAGGCTGCTGATTCGCCGGGATCCGACAGAGAAAAGCAGCCTAATGAGGTTCTCCAATCAATAAGACCCCCTAACGACGATGAGAAACCCGTGATGAGCCTGAATTGTGGCAAGTCCTTCAGCGTTTCCCCTTCCTGTCTCCCACTCACCTGCTTCAACACCCACTCTCCACACAGGAGGCTGGGGCATGCCTGCACATGGCAGGAGGCACATTTCCACACGTTGGAATCAATAGGCTCCACTAAAGAGTTTATTTGCAAGTATTGACAAGCGAGTTGATGAAGCCGGGATTGGGATGTCTAAGGCTGTTATTGTGTGGGTGTAGTAGAAAAGCCTTGTTTGAACTTTTCTCTGCAATTTACTCGGAGAGACCGTGTTTCCCTTCTTGTTTCCCCCACCCCAAAGATACTGACCTAGAGACTAGAGAAGACATTGAGGATGTACACAAAGGCAAAAGGAAATATTCACGTGTGAGGAATGAAGAAGGATGCGTGCGGATTTCTCTGGTAAAGTGCAATCCAAATTTCCCTTCCTTCTCCACGATGAAGCTCGACGTTAATCTGAAATGCAAATGACTTTCAGCCTCTGTGTTGGACTGTGAAGGGTAAATTGTCCCGGGCCGAAGACAGAGCGGGAATCTCGAAATTGGACCTCTAATAAAGTACGCCACTACTCAGCTCCCAGCGAAATGCTGACGTTGACCTTTTAGTTGTTTATATCATATTTATTAACACACGGTCATCTCCATCGGTTAAGGTCCCCCAACGTGATTCGTTGTTTTTAAAGCTTCCAGTGATTGATAGAGTTTTAAGATGATGCAATATTGTAGCTTTCTCTAGCAATGGGAAAATGGGCCCCCCCCAAAAAAACACTATGTGTGTTATGTGGACATAATATATCCTGTGTCATGTGCAATGTTCCCTCAATTGTTTTGGGCCACTGAGCAAATTTCAGGTCTGCTGAGTGCAAACTTGAATGTTGTGAAAATTCTGTGCAATTTCCAGCGTGCGTTTACTGCGAAAACTGACGATCTACTCGAACACTGAACATTGACGCTCTAAGTTACAGTTTTAACAGTGACCAAGTAGGCTACTGTGGATATTTGATCATAGTGTAGTACTACCAGAGGGGCATAGCATCAAAAACAATGGAGAAAAATGCATCCCCATAACATTTTAACACGGAAATAGCTGTTCTATCATTCAGCCTACAGTAGCAGAAAATGTGTGGTGTTCAATGTAGGCATTCAATGAGACTTTAGAAGAAGAAAATGCAGGGCTTGACATTAACCTGTTTATCCAGACAAAGAGGTGACTGAAAATGTTGTCCACTACAAAATAAAATGCATTATTATTCCCATACCACTATTACAGAGAATCAGACAAATGATGATACCCTCTGCCTACTGGCTACTTAGCTTATTCAAGACCGTATCAAAATACAACACTGCCCCTTTAAGACAGAGAAAAAGCTCTTTACCTGACTCGCGTTGGTCATGAGCAAGACATTTTCTTTTTCGCTTCTCAATGACTGACTGTGTTTCTTGGAACTTTAAGTAGTAGAGTGGGAGAACGTATGAATGAATCTCGCAGACATTCTGCCGCTGACTGAGTACACTCTGGGGCCAGAGAAAACAGCACGGGGCGCAACAGGCAAGGCAACGTTATGTTTCACAGGTGTGGAGTAAGGCCATGGATGAACACCAAGATAAGCACATTTCTACCGAGGGGCTATAAAGTAAGTGCAGTCATGTGGAAATCAAACACCACAGAGATACATCGCTTGGCGAGAGCTAAAGTACTGACCGCCCCCAATAAATACTAAATACCTAGACTTTAATGGGTCACCTGTTATAACACAGTGGTTGACAACAACAAAAAACCTGGAAAGGAAAATTGAGCATCTGCAAGAAATACAGTCATATTTCCACCTTTTTAATGTCGGTCGTAAATTAGCCGTTCAATGAGCCTTCTTTCTCCAATGGACACGCGCAAAGGGCCAGGGAAGGAACCAGAATGCATTGCAGTGGGCCGCACTGTTGGGGTGGCATCCTCAGGGTCCCATGGAGGGGACTGTGGGGCATGTTCCTGTCAATGGGGAGGTCAACCCCTCACACAGCCAACTGCCACTCAGGAGCGGGCCAAGGTTGCCCAGAGCGACGGGACAAAGCCGGCAGTGATGAGGTCATTGGAGGTTGGAGGGAGAGCAGCAAGGCCTCAGTGGCGTTTTTTTCTCCCCATTTTATATGAAAGGCTGAAAGAGGGACGCGAGGGGGGTCAGGATTATGGGGAGCTCGTCCTTTGGAAACCTTTTCATCCCCCCCCAATCTGATTAGCCTTTAAGCTGCGTATGGAAAGAAAGGATGAGGAGAGAGAGAGTGGATGGAGGAGGTTTATACCCTAGTCCGTTCGCTTTTGTACCCAGCTGAGTAGAGACCTCAATATATCACGGCAAATTAGGCTTTTACATGTATTTTTACGGCGGAGAGGGCTGCAACGATGAGAATGTCCATGTTTCTGTTTACCCGTATTGACCCACATCTCAGCTCTTCAAAAGGACAGGAGTCCTTAGAGAGAGGAAGAGGGAGAAAGGGAGAGGGGGAGAGAGGGGGGAGGAGAAAAGAATGAGGAAAGGAAGAAGAAAACTGAGTCTGGGCATAGAACCCGCCGCCCCCCCCCCCCCCCCCCTCTGTCTGAGCCTCTCTCACCCTCCCTCTTTCTCACTCCTTGCCAGCTCGCACTCTCACAATCAAGGACTGGTCTAGCAGCAGATTAGTAGTAGTCCTAGCCTAACCTCAGCTGCAGTGAGAACATGTCACCGCCTCTCCCTTTCGACTGTGGGTAAATTGGGCACCGGTCCTGGACTACATGAATTCATGATATGGCCATTTGGTCTCCAATCTGCTCCCACTGTGGAAAATCGGGGTCTAGGAGGCTCGGGGTCCTTTTGTCCCTCTCCCTTTCCCCTCGCAGCCTGCAATAGGGAATGCATTTCAATCACATGGCACTCGATACTGCTGATGCCCATGCAGGAAAAAAGAAAATCAGGGCGCTAGCAAGAGAGAAAATAAAATGACGTGTGAAATTTTGCACCCATGACAGACAAATGTTACTTGACAGCTGTGACTCAAGCCCTTTGCAGATTGATATTTTACAGGAGTATCCATGAAAGGCGTGGCCCCGTAAGTGATTCCATATAGCTGGGTTACACGAGATGACACTCAACTGGTGGAGATCCCTGCTGTTTCTAGTAATAATATCTCATCTGCAATGCACATACCAGAGAGGCTCTCTCTCCCTCCCTTTGGATAGATCATTCTAACATACAGCGTGGAGGACAACATGTAAACCTTGAGTTATGCAAGTTGTGCAGGCATGGTCAGTTCCTGTATCCCGCTTGCTTTCACATGTTTGATATGCGCCCTTGATTTACCATCCTCATCAAACATCATGTTATATGGATTTATTTATTGTTATTAACCAGTACATCTTGGCTGGCTAGATGTAACGCTAATTTAATCACCCTGATTTATTGAGAAAGCTGTTCGTGCAATACTTCCTGGAAAAGCTGAGGGGATTGTAGTCAGCGAGTGTGCTTATAGTTTCCATGATAATCCACGTGGAAAATAGGCTCAATTTGGGCTGAACCAGACGTGTTTATAGCTCCGGCCTGTCACTCATTCCCAGACTGGAAGCAACGAGGAATCATCTGCGTTCAATAAGTTCCCCGCTCTGCACCCAAAGTGTGGAAACGGCACTCTCACATCAGGCACATTTTCAAGTCATCTCTAAACTGTTGATCTGCTTGGAGGAGTACTCGGCAGATGTAGGTTATGCTGTTTTTCTTTGCCACTTTTTGGTTAAGATGGTCCTCCTGAGTTGTAGGTGAATGTTTGGGGAACTGAAAAACCTCTGTCTCTCAGCTGGCTGATCAGTCTTACCGTTTCAAGAGGACTTGGTAAACATCCCCAGAGCTTTGTCGTTGTTAACCTAGAACCCACATTCCTGTTTTTTTTGGTCCTCTTTCATTCTTCAATGAAGAGCAAAAACAAACTCCCGCTTTTTTCCCCCCCTCCTCTTCTTTTTGGTGAGCAACCTCTCCCGCTCGGAGAGAGCCGTACTTCAAGCGCTCAGGCTTCTCCTGGAGAACAATGTGGGACTCTGAAAACTGGAGAGGTTCTGTCTGGGGAGATCCTTCCCCTTTGTTTCGCTGGAGACGAGCTCTGTGACCAATTAGTGTTTCATTGGCCAGAAGAAAGACTGAGTAGGACTCTCTCGCTCTCCCTCGGTCATACGTGGCCTTTTTAAGGACTTTCACGACATGTAACATTCCACCCTCTCCCTCATTGAACTTACTCACTACGAAAAGAAAAAAGGTTTTCTCCAGAAAACTCATTACACAGGGAATAGCCTGCGTTGTAGGGTACCGGAAAGGCCTTCTAAAAATGTAAGGTTCGGTGGCCGGCCGGATGAGGTGACTACTTTACTTAGCACCTCCTAGTTGGACATTATAGTAAAGATATGTAAAATCTCGAACAGAGAGCATCATCAACAAGATAAAGGTTGTAAAATGCAGTTCTGGCTATGTTCAAACATTGATTTCAATTCCAAACCATTTATTGTTCTTTACCATAAACACAGACAAAGAAGCCTTTAGGGAAGTATCACGTAAAAGTGCCCTCCAATATCCCTGTCACTCTTACACACACACACTTTGTTAGATCTTTGCTCAGCTAATTGGAGAGATGCTATTTGATCCACTGCAGCACTCTGAACGAGTTCCCCGTGTAGCCACTTAGGATGGTCCCCAATCTCGATGATTGACATGTCCTTATGTCCGGGAGCACAGCGAGGCCTCTCAGAAACACTTACACTCGTCCAATTATCGATCAGTTCAAAGTAAACAGGGGAGTGATTGAGGAGGAATAGAGGGAGCGGCGGAGAAGGAAGACAAAAAGGACTGGCAGGGACTATATGGGTCAAATCAACCGCTGTGAAAAAGTGAGGGGGAGGAAACTCCCAATTGTCAATTATTGAGAATTCGAACTATTTGGACAAAGTTTAGAGCTTTATCAAGTTTTGATTGCCTGATAATAGACCGACAACTTTTTGAAAGCTTAAATGTATTTTCTAAAAGTAACCTTTGCTGAGGTAATTGCCTTGAAATGTCGGTGTTTGTTACTGTATGTCGACTTGGTGTTAATTCCTTTTATTTTCTCTTTCTTTTTCCGGTCCATCTCCCCCATACCTGCGTTAAAAAGGTGAGTGATTTTTCTGATATTTCCTTTGTGATTTCTTTTGTCCAACATTTCTCTCAGAAGTACTTAAGGTTTATTGAAACACAATTCCCGAATTGGTATACCCATTCCACGATGTATCAAATGTCTTCCTATTTAATATTTTAGCTGAGTCGTTGAAATAGCACCAGACTTGGGGGGGGGGGAAGATTGACACGTGTTGATAACATATTTGAATGTCCGTCTTCTCAACTCAAGTCTACCGTGTTCGGACAGGAATGGGTTGTTCAATTGTTGAAATAAAGGCCTGACTCTTACCCTAGTTTGAGGCATGATGGGTAAATCTTAGGTGGCTTCCATTTCCAACCCCCCCACCCCCCATGACTTTAGCCTCGGCAGCACTCGAACAGCGTGCGGTGGGCAGGCCGAGGGTAACGGATTGGACAGCAGCAACTATAGTGTGACAGTAAAGAGAGGAGTGGACTTGAAGTGGTTTAGGCTGGCTTTGATACAATGGAGAGAAGAGGGCAGCCATATACTCCCCCACATAATCCATCCCAACCGCAAACAGTATCGTTTACTTAAACAGACTCCGCTGCACATTCAGACTCATTACTAGTCAACGTCTTTCTTTTGAAGAACAGCTGCGGAATGCCAGTGGCGCAAAGCAACCTCACTTCTAACCCATGTGATTGTAATTTTGATGTTGCAGTGTGGATAGGCATGTGTTTATGCATTGGCATGAATGTGCAAATGTGTGTTTTTGTTGGTTTACATATATATATATTTTTTAATCATCCTACAGTTTGCATTGGCCTGACATCTGACAATCAGAACGTCAGCATTTGATTATTCCACTTCCTCGTGACAAGTGTGCGTGCTGCGTGTGCGCGTGCGTGTGTATGGATGTGTGTGTTGGATAAATAATACTTGAATGTATAGTGTTTGGCTCAAAGGCAGAATCGAACCCTGTAAACAATTGGGTTTGATATCGTCACAAGAGAAATATCCACAACAACCGACGGCTCTGCTTACCCCAATGCTGGATGGAGATGTCTTTATTTATAATATTATGTCGATAAATGAGTCAACCACAGTATTTTCCCTGTCTTCGTCTCTGAGTATCTATGAGGTTCCAGCGTTTAATGATACCTTAAAAAACAGTCAACGTTTTTTAAAAACCGGGGGGGAAAAACAACATATAAAAACAAGGTTTCGATGGATAAATATGGCGGCCTAAAATAATCTCCATCCAAATGCTCTTTGCTCAGAATAGTCCTGGTAAAATACACAATTCATCTCTATTGGGGGTAACTAGTGTCAGAATTAAATTGACTTCAATAAAGTCCCCTATCAGCAACGCATGAATAGAAAGCTCTCCCGTGATAACATAATGGAATGAGAGTCAGGTGTAGAATAGCTTAAAGCTGTGCGGTAGGCTTCATTCTTTATTCACTGTGTCATTTGTGTTAGATAATTGCCATTTCCCAATGGCATGAGAACAGGCCCTTATATTAATGCCAACCCTGGAAAAAGACTAGTCTCCAAAGTAGAACCCAATGATTCAATTAATGTTGATTCAGTCAAAAGGTCTGACTGGGAATTGGTGCTGCTACCTCATAAATCTTATCTCACCCTAAAAAAATCTGAAGCAGCTCTGTTCTCTCTGCGATACGGAGCGTATCCATAATGTACAAAGTCCTACGATATCTCGCTGATGCCCCTTTTTTAATTCTTCAATGAGGCCCCTCCACACATTGAATTATCTTCGAGAAATCTGTTCCCGGGGAGTAACTGCGATGATGTGTCCCCCATTTTTTGTTGTTGTAAGATGTGACGCAAATGCCATAGGAGGTGTAAGAGCTCAGGTTAGCACGTCACTCACCAGGTCCGTTGGGCTTGGCACCCCAGTTCATTACCCATCTACAGTGACAATGGGGAGGGGGGCTACCTCAGAGATATGGTGAAGCTCTTCGTCTTTCACAAGGCCGGTTGAATGGAGGAGGGTGATCCGGTGTGTTCTCAGAGAATTCAGGACAGGGACATGGTGAGAAGGAAGAGGGCTGGAGTCAATAGGTGGTCTGCTTTACCAAAGAGACCCCACCTTTAACCGAGCCCCACTGCCTCTCAACAGGTAATTACCCTTGTCGGGTTTCTCTCATCTTCCTGGGGCGTTGGCCCCCCATTACTGATTACTGAAGCCCCCCCATTGGCTCACTCGTCATTCTGACACATGTCTAAGGCTCTGGAGAGGCCACCCCGCAGCTAAAGCCCTGCTTCAAACTGATCAGTAGTCAGTCTTGACCTTTTGACCAATTTGCCACCTCCCTGACCCCACCACCCCAACCCCAACACCGGTTCCAGGGGCTCTGGGTCGGCGTCTCGTCAAGGATCAGCAGGCAACTTTGCCCCGATTGTCCGGTGTGGAGCGGAAATCTGATCTGGGGGGGGTCATCTCTGGAAGGGCCTGAGGTCCAGTTGCCAAGGAGCCTGGCTACTCATCTGGAACGGCCAGAGCCCCTTCAACAGATGCCTCGTCCCATTCCCACGTCTCCGGAGTTAAGAGCCCCCCCCCCCCCCCCCACCCGGCGTATTATCTGGCCATTGTTAACCTATCATTATGAATTCCCAGCTGTTTGGGAATATTCTCTCCTTCCTCCTTCCCTCCTCTATCTCTCAGTCCCCTCTTCTGTTCTACCAAGTGAACCCTTTCTTCCTCCCTCACCATCATCCGACTAACAGCGGAATCACAGGGGCGCCAAGGGACCCATTAAGTTGGGGCTGGTTGCAAATGCACTCTGAGCAGGCATCTTGATGACCACTAAGCAGAGGGCAAGTGGATACCTGAGACACTACTTCAGTGGCAA
This sequence comes from Salvelinus alpinus, assembly GCF_045679555.1. Lineage (NCBI taxonomy): Eukaryota > Metazoa > Chordata > Actinopteri > Salmoniformes > Salmonidae > Salvelinus > Salvelinus alpinus. The sequence continues at coordinate 10,924,988 of NC_092101.1, read as the reverse complement.
GGCCCCATGTGTGGCTGGGTGAGGAAGCCTCATTACGGGGCCTGAGAGCTTCGCTGTTGTTTTTGCTGCTCCATGTCATTATGGCTAAGAGCTTTCGCATTGATTGATTGGTCAACAGAGAATGAAACTCCCGCAGGTAGGGAGCGATGGTCACAGTCTCAAGTCTAGTTGATGCTGCATCTGTCGTAGTGGCATGTTGACATTGATGTTCAGTCGGTGGGAGAGGGGGTTTGTGATAATCGTATGATTAAGAAATATATTATAATAATACTTTTTAAATCGCATTCAGTCAAAAAGGTTAAAGAATGAAAATAATAATTGTATCGCTCAAGGAATTGACAATATTGAGGCCTTAGTTACAGTGCAGTATGCCTATTGTTCTGGAAGTTGTTAAAAAAGCAACATCCCGAAAACCCCCCAAAACTCAAATTGCTCATATCACATCCCAATTCACATCGTTGAACTGTGCTTTGGCTTGTTTTGATGTACATTACAGGAACATCTGTTCAGTCTGTTTTGCGAGTCTCTCTTGACACTGCTCTGTCCCAGTCGCACAGTACAGTGCATTAGAAAAGAATGGATCATTTGGTCCATAAAGGCTTAGGTAAAGACATGTCTGTGGGCCAAAGAGCAGGTTGTTAACAAGACACACTGGAGCTAAGCTACCCGAATGGGAAGGGATTGTCAGGAAGCAGTGAGCTGCCTCACTGCCCCGGGAAGAGGCTAGAGAGAATGCAGCGACAGTGGCTAAGGTCCAACAGAGGAGCATCTTCTACAGAGACTGAGGTTCCATCGTCCCAATCTTTTTACACTGTCTCTCGGCGGGATTTGCATGAAATATTAATGAGCGATTGGATTAGCGTGACTCCCAGTGGGCTGTGGCGTGTAATCCTGGTCGTGTCGGGGCGCTGATAAAGGCTCGGTCCCTGATCCGTCGTGGCCACTGAGACCAGGGGAGCGTGCGACTTGTTGAAGGCAGGCTGGGACGTCTGCTGAGGACCCGCTACTTCGCTCCATGGCCAGGTCTCGTCTGGGCTTGCCCTGTCTGAACCAGCAGAAAGGCCAGGGGGACTGGACTGGTGCTGCTGGGACTGTATTGCAGGAATGGATAAATTCGCCCTAAAGTAAACAAACAATTATTTTCCATCTATATGAGACTTTCTGCCTGGCTGAAAATCAAAACAGTTCCATGATGTTCTTCTCGGCAAATGACTCCATTTTCATGAGAAAATTACAAACGGAGAGTTAAAACAGTCGATTAGCTTGGCGTTCACTGCTAGCCATCTGAAGGTTTTAGTGGAAAATTCACTCTTTGCAAACCAACACAAAACGCCCCCGTTATCAACTCTGTTCCTGCAATATTTCCCTAAAAAGGGAACACGTTCAAAAAATTGCCGATCCTCTGACAAATGAGATTTGACCGTATTCCATTCGATCGAGTCAAATGACTGTATTTCTTCTTGGCTTGCCTGTCTAGGCTATCGCTGTCGGGTTTTCTTCATTTGCACATGGTGTAGTGCAAAGAAAAGGGCACTGAGAACTGTGTTTGACTCCCCAGGGCCTGGCACCATCATTCTCGTACAGTATGCAAATGCTCCTTGGGAAAATCCTTGGCTTGCTCACAGGGAAGTGTTATTGTTGTCCAACCTCTTTGATTTGCCTTCCATATCCATCGTTGACAGGCCGCCACCTCAGGGGTTACGTGAACAAAGCAGGGGTGTGACCAAGCGGAAAAAATCCCCAACGCCTGCTGCTTCCCGTTTTTTTTACCCTTTTTTTCTTTGAAATCATTGTAGTTAAGTTTGAGGGCACTGGTCACTACACACACACACACACACACACAAAATAAATAGTAACCAAAGCAAACTGCAAATTGCTCTTTTTGAATGTAGTGAATGTAGTAAATTGAAACCTTTTCCACTATTTATTCTCGTGTAGGTTAAGCTATTTATGGAGGAATATAGAACCTGTTGGGAGTGTCGTACCATGCCAAAAAATCTTTTACTGTAAAATGTTTTGAATTATGTGGCTTAATTTGATTATATTTTGGCGGCTTCAAGTGTTTAGGTACTCTCACTAATGCATGGTTTCATATAAGGTCATAAGAACAAGGCAACCTGGTAACACAAAAAACGGAAAGCATTGCAACGTGAGTGGGATTCCTCAATGCTGTTAAACACTTCCATACCACAAGATTGAAATGTAATAAAGTTCACGGCATGTGTTCAACCATATGGAACAGTGTATTTCACCCTCTTGAGTTACCATCTTTGAAATCCCAACCGGGTTGAATAACTTACATTACGTGTGGGTGGGTGGGTGGTTGGACTGTTGGATGGATGCCTGTCTATATGGGTGCCTGTCTGTCTGTCTGTCTGTCTGTCTGTCTGTCTGTCTGTCTGTCTGTCTGTCTGTCTGTCTGTCTGTCTGTCTGTCTGTCTGTCTGTCTGTCTGTCTGTCTGTCTGTCTGTCTGTCTGTCTGTCTGTCTGTCTGTCTGTCTGTCTGTCTGTCTGTCTGTCTGTCTGTCTGTCTGTCTGTCTGTCTGTCTGTCTGTCTGTCTGTCTGTCTGTCTGTCTGTCTGTCTGTCTGTGTGTGTGTGTGTGTGCCGAGGATAGGTATCCTGTGATGAGACCACAGTGTGTGTAGATAGAACGGAGTTAAAGCTTTAGGAAGGCCCTGAGAAGTGGGCCCACTTGGAATGAATTTCGACAACCCGTATTTACATCTGATAAGATCTCCCCAGACAGGAAAGTGCAGGCAATATAACTATTTTGAATCAATGGAGATAGCATTTGATTTAGCAAGTAGTAAAAGAAAGTGTGGAATAACACAAGCTCATAAAATTAAAACATTGGCTCATATAGGAGGCGCAGGAGGCAGATCGTACAACAATATAACATACCGTTCACATTAAAAAAAGATCGTCTCTGACCTGAAGTTAAAAAATGCCTAATATACCTCCTCGCGTGAGAATGGGAATTTAAGAACATGATCTACACTGGGTCAGCTGAGTGCCATCCATGGTTAGCGTAGCCATGCATTCCAACACAGTGATTGGCTGAGGGAAAAAGTTAATAGCATCACATGCTTTGAAATGGAGTTCTCCTAAGACGGTGGACAATCTTCAAGACCAGCAGTAAAACTATCCAGGCCGATTATCAGATTACCCAGTATTGCTAAGGAAACGTTGGTGAAACCTAAGCACCTCATAAATGTTGGTTTATGGTTGGGGTCTACCTTTCTATCCTGGTTTCTCATTTGCAAAAAGAATCTCGCAAAATAAAGTAGAAAAAGGTTTGAGTGGGGCTCGGTAGCTCGCACTCGCTTTCCTTTACAAGTTTAGATATGCCAAAATAAGAAACATCCTTCGACAGTTTGCGTACCTTGTATGTCATACGCTGTGGAGGTGTTACGCGCATTGAGTTTCAGTCTCTGAAGTGCTACAAATCAATGCCATTGACCCATGACTTTTACTACCCACTGGGCTGAAAGCATACAAGGCCTTTGAGCGAGTGCCGCTCTCTGAGCACGCACCTGAGAATTGGTGAGAAACCTCACACTTTTGTGCCAGGTTCATTGTCTCCAGTTTGGGTTTTATTACTTTGACTGCGATTAAAGGGTGGATTCTATTTTGTTTCCAGTCAGCGCTTTAGTTACTCCGCAAAACCAAAACCAAGTGTTCTTATGTACGATTAGGTTAAAATAGTCATGGCTCAAGCCTTATTATCTCCGAGCTTCCTCTCTGGCCCTTGTACTTGAGACTTTCCTCAACTAATGGGTTAGATGGGGGAAACTTCTGAGGTCTCCAGTTCTCTCCACTCTTCTCAGCATGACGGGTGGTGAAAGTGTCTGGCCCACGGGCTGTGTCTTTGACTTCATCTATCCAGACCAGCTGAGAGAGAGAGAGAGCCGCAAAGAGGGGCCATGTGGAACCTTTTTAAGTAATTAAATGTCATGACCAATAATGGAAGCGGGATTCAACTGCCCCCTTTTTATGGCCAAGTTCCTCAGACTTTTTTAGTTTTCTACTGAAACACTTGTCTTTGTCACACATGTAGCGGTGTGGCGGTGAGGAATGCACGTCCGCCCGCAGTCCGGACAGAATGAAGCTAATGTTAATGTGTTCTTTTCATACGAGGATTGATTCTCGGACTCTTTTGAAATGACATATGCCGCTTGGCTGTGAAATGTGGCATTGGGGGTAAGCTAGCTTGCGTTGAGGGCCTCTTACTCTCTCCGCCATCAGTTTATATTCCCGGCCTTTACAAGGGTGGAGTGGAGGGATCTTAAAGGATTTATGGCCGGTCCTCTCTTTTCATACCTCCTGGCTTATTCACTGCCGAAGATGAAAAATAGGACCGAGTGTGAAGTGGATAGTTCCACTTGTTGGCCGGTCATTTATTTACGCAAACATGTGGTGAGGTGGGGTGGGGGGGGTGGGGGGTTGTTGTCCTCTGGGTGAATAGAACCCACAAGTGAACCCTGGGAAAAAGCCCTTAAGATGCTGCAGAGAGGGGGGGGGTCTCAGTTCAGTGACTGGTTGGCTGGGTCTCCCCTCACCACCACCACCACGCTCCACACTGGTAGCCTGAAAGGCGTTTGTCCTCCGGATAAACTTTGCAGCCCTCCTTTCCTTCTCTCTGACCCTCCCTCTGTGGGAGAGAGGGCCCTAACTAGTCGCACTCGGGCTGCCGGGCTCGCCAATCGATTGGTCATGGGCGCGCCACGGGTTAAACAGCACTGCCAGGCTCCTTCTGTGCCCACCCTCCATGGCAGATGTCTGGGAATCAGGAACTCAGGCAGAAATGGGGCACAGGGAGTAGTCACGGGCAATTATCTAAGAGTGTTTTCCACAAAGCAAGGGTATTTATCTGCATTAGTTAGCGGAAGGGGCAAAGGGTCATGGGCTGAGAGTGATGAAGAGGGAAGAAGAGGACTGTGACACCTGACTGTCAGTATGCGACCCAAGAGACAAGAGGAAGTGTTCGTTTCCCATTGGCTGACAGTAGGAGTTCCCCAGTGACCTCATCAGATGTCTCTTAGTTTTACTTCACCCGGTGTCTGGGTGTAATCCAGACAGCGCAACTTTACGGCTGTGGTTTGGATTGCACAACACAAAACTCTGTCTATGAATAACATTTCCAATAGATTATTTTGGGAACAGAAACAGAATGGTGGTGGTGAAGGCTCTAAAAGTTGCATGCCCCAGGAGTGTGTAAACGCACCGCCTGACTCCGTCTGCACCCAGAGTAGGAGGTGAGGTGAAGTCACGGGGGGACAGAGGACACGAATGGTGACCTAGTAAATCTCCTCCATTTTAAATGAGAACATTGCCTCGTTCTATTTGCGGGTCTTTCAGACAGTCGTTCAGTGCGAAACGTCCGTACGAAACCGCCGACAGGCTTGGCTCACTACCTCCTGTCGTGTACACCGGTTTCATGTTCCACGCTCATCATGAGAGAGAGAGGGAGAACATGAGCTCAGATTTGTTCTGCTTAATGCTGTATGTGTTCATTGCCACTCGGACAATGGGAATCAAGCTGTCAAGGTTTCAGGCAGTTTTCAGGCAGTTTTGCAGCTGTTCCCACAAGCGAACCTCTGAGTAAAAAAACAATTATTATTGAGAAAAAAATGACATGTATATAATTCCACCATGCTCACAGACATATGCATCTTTCATAGGCCGGTTAATTAGGAGCTGATTGGATCCGACAGGGGAAAGTGTACATCAGTCCGTATGCTCACACTTTGTTACCATACAACAGGCTTTGACTGAAACCAGTAATTGGGAAAACCTGGCTGCGGTTACCATGTTGAAACTCCAACGACCCCTGCTCTCCTACTACTACCCCCACCGTCAGCCCACAAACCATACACCGTTACACTCCCCCAGACTTCCAATCCGGGGTCCGTGTAATTTCCATCAATTTAGCGTCCGGTTTCACAGGACTTATGAAACCTGATCTGGGGTGAAATAGTATCTTGACAAGAGGTACAGCTGAGAGGTGGTTAGAGTATAAATCACACACACATACACACACACACACTCACACCTGGGCCTGTGTTACCCACCACAGTTAGCACCACGCCAACACATTTGTCAACTGTTGAAGAATTTACGGTGTATTCAATGGGTTATTGAAATACTTACAGCTCCAAATATTCTATGGTAATGAATCTAACCCCAGAATGGAATTGATCCCCGGGGGGGGGGGGGGGGGGGGAGTTTCTCACGGCTTCCGTGCAGCCTTTGACATGCGCCATCAGTCAGGCTGAAGGAGGACCAAAACAACCCAAGCTGTAGCTAACCCTGCCTGGCTGCTGTAAAAGGGGTGATGACAGCACATTCATTTCTGGATTTTTCCGGCCTCCGGAGCGGTTGCCATGACACCTGTTTGGGCATCTACAGTGACGGTGACCTCTGGTTTCACCCCTCCACCACCCCCTCAGCCCCCTTCTAAGCCAATGGGGCCACCCCTTCCCCTCTCCTCCCAGCAGGTGAGAGTTCATCATTAGCAGGGGGATAATTAATTGTCAGGCACAACAAAAGGCAGGCCCTGGCCCCTCTCAGGACCCCTTTCGGACCCCTCGTCCTCTGGAACCTTGTAAATCACCAACACTAGCAGGGTCAGACCGGCGGTACATTTTTCCTGTAGCGTGATTCATGCGGACTGAAGCGTGATTCATGCTACCCAAAGGGATCTTTCAGCAGCCCTTAATACGTGTTCGAAATTCTCCCAGGCTGCAAGTCCATGTCGCCGGGAGTCCACCATGATCTGATAAGATGTGATTGTTTTGGATATGAAAGGCCTGTGTGTCACAGCAGCCATGGACGCATCGCCTGACATTGGATGCAGAGAATGTAAAGGATAGGGTCTGAGGGATCACACGGAAATGAGCCTGCTTTCTAACCAAGCCGGCCCTGCTTCTCTAGTCCTGTACACAGCAAGGAATCTCTGTGAAGTCGACTGCCCTGCAGTGAGTGTGGTCCAGGCAAGACACAGTCCTATAGATGTAAGAGCTACCCTCGTGTTACAGTAACAGTATCTGTCTGTCAGAGCTCTCTTTCTCCTTGACTCTCTCGTGATCCTCTGTCACTATCTTTCTACGCCTCGTCCTCTCTCCCTCAAACACACACACACACACACACACACACACACACACACACACACACACACACACACACACACACACACACACACACACACACACACACACACACACACACACACACACACACACACACACACCTGGGCCTGTGTTATCCACTAAAGTTAGCACCACGCTAACACATTTGTAGGCCAGGGGTCTTCAACGTTTTCTTGTTAAGGGAACCCCCTCTCAGGCAAACAGGCGACCCAGGGAGCCCCATCATACGTTAGCAAAAAGAGATTTCTTCACATCTCGGAAGAGGAAATGTAAACTCTAACGTAGTGTATTAGCTAGAAAGGTAACTGCGAACACATCGCTAAGAGCAGCTGTTTAGCTGGTTAAACAAAGGTTAGCCATTAGCTAGGGTGTGCAACATCCTACATTGTCCAAAAATCAAAAAATGGTGGTAGAAAATTGCATTATATTGAGACAGTACACATATTTGTCCTGATTTATTATTATTATAATTTTTTTGCTTCTCGCCATTAAAGCTAGTTAAGGAGGAAAATGATGCCTTTGCAGCCTAAATGGACGAGGCTTTATTTACGAGCCGGTCCACGGGGGACACGAGCATATTACCGGGAATGCACATCAATCCTAGACGATAGTGCAGATCTAGCGCCCACTAGGCTAATTAGCCAAAAAGTATGTCCAAGTCAAGAAAGCTTACCAGCAGCAATAGCCTATTCCCGAGAGCTTTTTCAAAGCCTACAGTTGAAGTCGGAAGTTTACGTACACTTAGGTTGGAGTCATTAAAACAAATTTTTCAACCACTTCATAAATTTTTTGTTCACAAACTATAGTTTTGCCAAGTCGGTTAGGACATCTACTTTGTGCATTACACAAGTAATTTTTCCAACAATTGTTTACAGACAGATTATTTCAATTATAATTCACTATATCACAATTCCAGTGGGTCAGAAGTTTACATATACTAAGTTGACTGTGCCTTTAAACAAGTTGGAAAATTCCAGAAAATTATGTCATGGCTTTAGAAGCTTCTGATAGGCTAATTGACATAATTTGAGTCAATTGGAGGTGTACCTGTGGATGTATTTCAAGGCCTACCTTCAAACTCAGTGCCTCTTTGCTTGACATCGTGGGAAAATCAAAAGAAATCAGCCAAGACTGTAAGATTGTAGACCTCCACAAGTCTGGTTCATCCTTGAGAGCAATTTCCAAACGCTTGAAGGTACCACATTCATCTGTACAAACAACAGTATGCAAGTATAAACACCATGGGACCAGGCAGCCGTCATACCGCTCAGGAAGGAGACGCGTTCTGTCTCCTAGAGATGAACATACTTTGGTGTGAAAAGTGCAAATCAATCCCAAAACAACAGCAAAGGACCTTGTGAAGATGCTGGAGGAAACGGGTACAAAAGTATCTATATCCACAGTAAAACGAATCCTATATCGACATAACCTGAAAGGCCGCTTTGCAAGGAAGAAGCCACTGCTCCAAAACCGCCATAAAAAAGCCAGACTATGGTTTGCAACTGCGCATGGGAACAAAGATTGTACTTTTTGGAGAAATGTCCTCTGGTCTGATGAAACAAAAATAGAACTGTTTGGCCATAATGACCATCGTTATGTTTGGAGGAAAAAGGGGATGCTTGCAAGCCAAAGAACACCATCCCAACCGTGAAGCACGGGGGTGGCAGCATCATGTTGTGGGGGTGCTTTGCTGCAGGAGGGACTGATGCTCTTCACAAAATAGATGGCATCATGAGGATGGAAAAGGATGTGGATATATTGAAGCAACATCTCATGACATCAGTCAGGAAGTTAAAGCTTGGTCGCAAATGGGTCTTCCAAATTGACAATGACCCCAAGCATTCTTCCAAAGTTGTGGCAAAATGGCTTATGGACAACAAAGTCAAGGTATTGGAGTGGCCATCACAAAGCCCTGACCTCAATCCTATAGAAAATTTGTTGGCAGAACTGAAAAGCGTGTGCGAGCAAGGAGGCCTACTAACCTGACTCAGTTACACCAGCTCTGTCAGGAGGAATGGGCCAAAATTCACCCAACTTATTGTGGGAAGCTTGTTGAAGGCTACCAGAAATGTTTGACACAAGTTAAACAATTTAAAGGCAATGCTACCAAATACTAATTGAGTGTATGTAAACTTCTGACCCACTGGGAATGTGATGAAAGAAATAAAAGCTGAAATAAATCATTCTCTCTACTATTATTCTGACATTTCACATTCTTAAAATGAAGTGGTGATCCTAACGGACCTAAGACAGGGAATTTTTTACTCTGATTAAATGTCAGGAATTGTGAAAAACTGAGTTTAAATGTATTTGGCTAAGGTGTATGTAAACTTCCGACTTCAACTGTACGTCAGATACTCCAGTAATTGGATCCAATGAGTGTAACTTGCTTAATATTAGGAATTGAGAAATAAATTGAGAAATTGAGAAATAAAATAGGATAATTGACATTATCCTATTTTCTACTGTAGGTATGTAATTCAACATTTGTTTATTCTATTGTTGCTAATGATATTCATAAAAACATTGAACGAAGCAAAATACATATTCCTATTTTCACGCACCCTCTGCAGTGGACCCCTGGTTGAATACTCCTGCATTAGACAACGTCGGGCAGGGCAGATGGCAGCAAGCAGTGTGTCACCAGGCACTCGAGAAGCCGCTGTTGACAAGAGCCCAGGGAGTGAGGAGCCCTCCACGGGCAGATGGGCTTTTTTCCCCCTGTCTGTCCGAGTGTGTGACTGTGTGTGTGTGTCTGTGTGTTAGACACCAGCCTGGGCTTCTATATGGAGAGAGAGGTAGTTTCATGGAAAGGAAAGGCCCTTCTTGCCAGGCCTCCACAGGCCTTCACTGGTCTGGAATTAATGGGAGGAAATGTGGGGGAGCCCGTGACAGAAGGGTGGGCAGGCAGCAGCACCATACCACCCACAGGCTTATTAACTAGCCTCATTACCTTTACCAGTACCCACCAGATATGCACACATACACATCTGAACACATGTGGAGCTACCATGAGAGCTGGACTTCAATCCGACTGTCTCCAAACGATCCCCATACCTACATAATATAATATACATTCCATTTGCCTCTGGAGAGTGTTACTTGAATCAGTACAATTACACTTCTCCGGCATTAACAGATGGCTGGTTTGATCCCTCTGAAACATGTTGGAGTGTCTTATATAAAGAGCCAAACTAATTAACCAACAACACAAACTCATTGGAAACACATCAGCCGTATTTGATGTCCCCCGCTGTTACCGTCTCATCAGTCCATAGAGTGAATTACAGTTTATTTGGTACACCTATCTAGTGCCCCCCTTTGCCTCCAGAACATCCTGAATTCTCTGTGGCATGAAAACATTTTGCAGTTGGTATCAAGGGACCTAAAGTGTGCCAGGCAAACATTCCCAACACCATTATACCACCGTCACCAGCCTGTACCGTTGACACCAGACATTCCCAACACCATTATACCACCGTCACCAGCCTGTACCGTTGACACCAGACATTCCCAACACCATTATACCACCGTCACCAGCCTGTACCGTTGACACCAGACATTCCCAACACCATTATACCACCGTCACCAGCCTGTACCGTTGACACCAGACATTCCCAACACCATTATACCACCGTCACCAGCCTGTACCGTTGACACCAGACATTCCCAACACCATTATACCACCGTCACCAGCCTGTACCGTTGACACCAGACAGAATGGGGCAATACGGCAAATCCTGACTCATCAGCATGATGCAACAGGAACCGGAATTCGACGGACCAGGCAATGTTTTTTCCATCGTCAATTGTACAGTGTTGGTGATTGCGTGCCCACTGGAGCAGCTTCTTCTTGTTTTTAGCTGATAGGAGTGAAACCCGGTGCAATAGCCCATCCATGACAAGGGCAGGCGAGTTGTGTGTTCCGAGATGCCGTTCTGCACACCCCTGTTGTACTGCGCCGTTATTTGCCTGTTTGTGGCCCACCTGTTAGCTCTATATACATGTATACATATGAATGGACAAAGCTATCCATCACGTTACACCATTCACGTAGATATCATGCTCTGTTTCTTCTTTGAGCTGGTGTTTGTGTGTGTGTGTGTGTGTGTGTGTGTGTGTGTGTGTGTGTGTGTGTGTGTGTGTGTGTGTGTGTGTGTGTGTGTGTGTGTGTGTGTGTGTGTGTGTGTGTGTGTGTGTGTGTTAATGCATATTTGTTCATATCTGTGTTTTGTGTCTGTATTTGCACGATATTATAGATGTCTGTGTGTGTTTTCACTGTACACTCCAGTATGTGCACTGTATGTTGTCGGCATGTGAGTGTGTGTATGTGTGTGAGAGAGAGGGAGGGAGAAAGAAAGAAGACCCCTTCCGTTGTGTGATGTGTTGAATGAGGTTGTATTGATGTTGTATTGAGGAGCCCTGGAGAGAAGCGCTGTATTGGGGGGGGGGGGGGGATCTCAATTTCCTGCCTCCACTTTTATCTTGTCATCTCCTCAACTCACCCAGAAACACATGGGGTCGTTCCATGTCATGTCAGCAAGCCATGATACCCACCATCTCAGATTGTTCTGAAATCGTTTCTGTAGTTAGAAACAGACAGGATAAGCATTCAGGGCAACGTTATTTTGTTGAAATATCATTTTGAGCTCTGAGAAATCAAGCTACATCGACTGCACCCAAATTGGTCATTTTAATTCATAGGATTCATATAATAGTCAATAATTATAGTACCTAACATCTGATTTGGACCATACTTTTTTCTAAGAATGAGTAAGACATGAGGAATCCAAAGAAATGGTCAAAAGACACCCACATCCCACCACAACAACAAGTATATAGTATCAGTTCTCTATGTCTGACAAGTAGTATGGAGCTGCGACTTGGAGTATTGTTTCTTCATACTGTGTAATGTACTGTCAGTGAATTTGGTGATGGTTTTCCCCCTCTTCAGAGAAATTAGTAATTGAAGTTGTTTGGGTTTATGTCCCATCCTACATCTTGATATTACCAGGCACTGTGTGCATATGTGTGTGTATGTGTGTGTTTGTTTGTGTCTGTACAGTATGTGTGTGTGTGTATGGTATGCATCTGTGTGTGCATGTCTGTATGTACCTTGTAGACATGTGTGTGTGTCTATTTAGTGTGTGTGTGTGTGTGTGTGTGTGTGTGTGTGTGTGTGTGTGTGTGTGTGTGTGTGTGTGTGTGTGTGTGTGTGTGTGTGTGTGCGTGCGTGCGTGCGTGCGTGCGTGCGTGCGTGCGTGCGTGCGTGCGTGCGTGTGTGGTTGTCTATGTACAGTACATTATAGACGTGTGTGTGTGTCTGTGCACATTGATTCCTCTGGACATGTCCACCTGATTTTATTAGCGTTTACCTTTAGGTGATTTACTAGCCTGTCCTAGTGATTGCTGTGTAGATGCTGCATACGCTGACTCATTCAGAGCCCAGAAGACTAATGTGAGGGGTAGACAGAACAGGCCAAACTGGTCATCAGGGTGGGAGCGCCAGGGCCAAAGAGGGCAATTTAAACACAATTTAGCCGTTTCTTCTTTCATTATTTGAAATAATGCATAATGATTCACTGAGTGGGCTGCAAATGTTTTCGCTTCATTTGTACTAGACAATTACGGCCGCAGGAGTGCCGTTGTCAAATCCGCCCTCAGATTCACTGACTCTTAAGTGCCCTTGAACCGGGAACTTTCTTGTTCTACTTTTCGGAGGCGTAGTTTAGCCGAAAAAATGCCTGTGCTAGTTTGACTCTTGACACAAGTCTATGGACTGCTCTGTATGCTGCATCTGAAAGTGAGAGTTCCCTCCAAAACCGTAGACCTTTTCTTCCCAAAATACCTCAATCCCGAATGAATGGGAAATATAGGCAATATCTGAAATGAAATTGAAATAAGCATTTTGTAAAATAAATACACTTTAAAGAAATGTGAGAAGTACTTTAAGGCATATTTTTAAAGCTCTGAATGCGATATATTCAGCTTCTTCCACTCGTATCAGTTTGCCTCTCAGCCTTACAGGACGGGCCCTGTTGTTGTGTATGGCTTCTCCTGGGTGTAGCTGCAGCGCCCTACAATTCCCACGAAACACTTGCTTCCTGTTTATGTGTGAAATATGCAGATTGCTTTAGCAATCTGGGCCTGGAAGTGTGCTTGGTCCAGGTTGCACGGCAACAACAACACACAGACTATGTAACAGTCTGTAGCAGTCTGTCGTGCAAATGTCCCCATTTCAGATATACAGCTTTTAATAAAGATAAGCACCCAGAATGATTTGTTTTCTGTTACTTCTGGCATTGTGTGTGGAAATGCGTGTCAAGAACACAGCTTACATGCAGTATGAGTGTTCCAAGGGTCTAATTGAAGAATAATGTTTAGAGAGGGCAATATTTTTCGTTGATACTCTTGAACACTCGCTGATAAACAGGAAGTGTTGTTTTAGATAATTTCTATTTGTTTTACAAGCTGTAAAGTCGAAGAGTATCAAACATGTCAATGAATGTTACTACATGAGTTTTCTTGCCATAGAAATGAATACACTTTAAACTATTGGACAGTGAAAAAGCACAGTATTAGAACCTCTGAGAAGACATCTTAGGTGAGTCAACCAATAGGTCAATAACTAGTGAGATGCATACAGCTCACTTCGTAAATACGTGATCTGCCAGGTCTTAGATACTCATGTAGCAAATACAACCGCGTGTGAAAACGCCTGTCTTACACGATTAGATCTGTTCAAGAGAGGCGTGTCGAAAAGCACGAAACAGTATGTAGAGCACATTTCCCCCGTCAGAATAAGTGGCGTAGTCGGCAGGGCAAACACACTCTATTTATACCCAGTTTGTTGTGCCTCGCACTGCATCTGATCACTGAGAAATTACTCTGTGATGTTGCACCCGCTATTGATTTTAATGAGGATGCGTGGTATTTTCATAGCCATCTCATAAGCTATGCAGATTGAATTGATTTGGTTTATTTACTTTCATTTAGAGAGGGCCCCTCCCCCCTGAGGGCACCCAACCCGGGAGGAACTAGAGACAACAATAATTATTCTAATGGATACATTTCTGTTATTTTAACTCGGGAAACTTGCTCTGATGCTAGATCCCCATCCACACAATGTATTTGGGCTGGAGAGATGGAGGGAGGGTAAGGAGGAGGGCTGTGGAGGTAGGGGGTTGTTGGTGGCTGGGGACAACGAGATTGCAGCATTTGTGAAACATGTTTCTCTTCATGAAGCTCATGGGAGTGTGATGCTGGTTGCCGTGTGTGTGTGTGTGTGTGTGTGTGTGTGTGTGTGTGTGTGTGTGTGTGTGTGTGTGTGTGTGTGTGTGTGTGTGTGTGTGTGTGTGTGTGTGTGTGTGTGTGTGTGTGTGTGTGTGTGACTGTGTGTGTGTGTGTGTGACTGTGTGTGTGACTGTGTTTATGGCGTCTTACAGAATGGATCGTTCTGTGGTGGTGGTGTAGGTTTACGAAGGGCAAGAAGGGTGGCTATCCAAGGGAAAGGAGGATGAAGGTAAAGACCGATAGAGAGAGAGGAAGAGAGGAAGAGAGATGAACTGAGCTGATCTGAGCCAAGGTGAGTCAGGCTGAGGCTGTGTTGTGCTCGCAGGGCCCACCCCTGGGTTGCGGCTTGTCTCCTGCGGTGTCGAAAGGGGACTTTAGGGGACAGAGACAGGTACCATGTGTAACGGTAATTGGCCACGGGTGACTAGTTGTGTCACCTCAGACGAGGGTTTTGGAGCTGGAGTGGGGAAGAATTAAAGTGGAACACAGTGTGTGACACAGAAATAAAGGGGCCTCTTCGTCTAAAATACAAAAAGGACATTTCACGCTTGACCCTCTCTGCTTTTCCACCTGTGAACAACTTAATGTTGCATGAACATCTGTCGTGGTGCTACAACGCGACAATAAACAAAACATTAAAAAATATATATGTTTCTGGTTTTTTAGTTTTTTTAGTTTTTTTTACATAACTCTTCAAACCCAATTGTCAAGTACATTTTCTGGCACCGACCGGAGTGGTGGAATTGTCTTTAATTAGATGCAAATTGAAATATTGCAGAGTATTGGATATAACCTAATTTCGCTCATCACATATTGCGGGCACGGCTGCCAGAATCGGAGCTCAGTCAGTGTGTTTGTTGTGCTCGTTTTTTTTTTAGCACTTTCCTGCCTTCTCCCTTGGACTTGGCCCCTCTCCAGTAGGAGACGTCTAAGGCCCCACGTCTTTCTTCATCACTGACTCCTATTGGTTAATACACTGCTCCCCGCTGCTTTACTGGTGTTTGTTTTCAAAGTCGCATTTGGCTTTTAACACCGAGGCTCTTTAGATATGCTTAAGAATGGCACCAGCTCCAGGAATATTAAAGACTTATTTTTTGAAGACCGCCTTTTCATGTCAAAACAGAGCCGCCTCTGACATTCCGCGGGGAATCTTGAATGAACTATGCATTAAAAAGCAGCGTGGTTGCTATTAGGATATTGAATTGAAAATTACATGCCCACTCCCCCACCCTTCTCTGCTTGTCTCATATCTGGCACTGTACACGCCTCCCTCTGCCCAATGTTACCATGGAACCCAAGAGCCTTGGACCGCAGCTAAGCAGCTAAATCCTACCCTATCAACGAAGCCATCAGTGACTCTCGCGCTCATACATTTGGAGATACATAAAGCTTTCGGCCTCGTTTTGGGGCCGCTCAACTTTGTGCCACAGTGCCAAACCATTTGAGAAACAAAGGAGTTCGGAGTGGGGACACTTTTGCTCCCCCTCCTCCAAAATAGTTTTCCTTGAGTGTTGTTCAAGAAATTACTTTGATTGCCCTCATTGGGGACATTGTTGAACAATGTTTTCTTTTTGCAGATTTCTGTCCTAAATAGACTTAAGAGATGCGTTCTTTAATGCTGGTGTGTCTAATCCAAAATCAGTTTGTTTATCTTGCGGGCGAAGACATGAGCTGCTGCATTGATGATGAAAGCATGTGATCATTACCGGTTTAGATTTGCATACATTTCCCTATGAAGACCTATTTTCAGATGTGGCTATGCGAGGCTATGCTTGTTTGAGCCATGACACTTGGCCTGTGTGGCAGCGAGGCAGTTTGTAGCCGGTCTGTAGCCTGCAGGCAGGGTTAACAGGGGGAGACGGCACTAATCGACTCTGACTGGAACTCATGGCTGGTCACCAGGGCCTGTGGAGTTCCTGGAGAGAAGGAGCTCTGGACTGGGCACGCTGGCCACAGACAGGATATCCTAAAGACAAGCCTCAGGCTCCGGGCTGGATCCCCTCCGCTTGCGCTCCACTCCCGCTCCTCTTGCCTCCCGCACTGGTATACAGTACACACGAGCGCACACGCAGGCATGCACACATAAGAACATACACACAAACAGACAAGTGCACGCAAACAGATACACTCTACCTCCCACACACACACACACACAAGCACTACCCGAACCCCTACGATTGACAGTCACCCCTCTCCCCCTATCCCGCTACCCCACCCCTCTAGGCCTCTCCACTCCCATTTCCCCCTCCGCAGTGATCGATGCAGACATCGAGTGTGCCGTGCTGTCAATCAAATGCTCCCGCAAGGTGCTCCCTGTCACCCACTCCACTCCAGTCTCTACCCTGCTGATGTTGATCTCAACCGATGATGCCCGCTCACCAACTGCGCCACGGCGGGCATGGTGGTTTTCTATATGTCACTTACCCTGTCTTAACAGTCACGCATGCAAACGTACACACACACATACACACACACACACATGCAGCCTGGTACACATGCTTTTATGTGTTTTGTTAGCAAAAGGTTTTTCACAAATATACAAGCACACAAAATCCAGCGACTGCATAATATTCCTGCATAATATCCCAGGCCATCTTGATTCTAAATGAAATGTATCAAAGTAAAACACGTCTTTTTTTTTATTTTTTAAAGGCTCATTTTCAAGATCTTATGGATGGCTGCAGAGAAACTACGATTTGCTCTGTTGCATTAACTAAAAATACATTGCTTTCAACTTTTTTTTACGGAGGGGCACTTCAATAATAGATGACTCGCAGTCAAGCAGAGCATGGGGAGGAGGAAATGTTTCTTATTGGACATTTTTACATTCAGCCCTGACGCTCTCCGAAGAGAGAGATGAATGTATCAAGTGCAGGGATTCAGTCAATAATTCAACTCCCAGAGAAAAAGAAGAACTCGTGCATTTGGCAAACAGAGGTAGAGAGAAGTAAAGAAAAAAGAAAGGGAACAGTCGGAGCCGAGAAACGAGTGTCCGATTGCTCCCTCCCTTTAGCTGGGATAATGAGGTGTCAACAGTGTAAACAGGTATGACGGACAGAGATGGACTCCGACAGCTGGTGAGGGGCACGATGGGAAGTGCGGCCATGCTCTGAAAGTCAGTCGTATGACAGCTCTCCATCTCGCTACCCTCACCTCTTTCACCCCCCCCCCCCCCCCTCCCTCAATCGTCCTGGGCCATCAAACCATGTCCCCCCGATAGTGGGACATGGACCCTGGGTCGGTCACTCAGGCCTCTTAGGCTCCTCTGTCAGAGAGCGTGGCAGGGCTGTCAGATAGCAGGCAGCTCTCCATCTATACCTGCCCTCCCTTCTCTCTCTCTCTCTCTCTCTCTCTCTCTCTCTCTCTCTCTCTCTCTCCCTGAGCCCCCATGACACTGACAACTACACCTGTTCGCTCTGATAGCGATGGCCACTTCAGGCCTGTCACACGCACCGTCCGTCCCCCCCTGCCCCCCTGGATAGGTGGGCCACTCTTGGCTACCCACGACCGCGGGCGTCCACTGATGCTCTGTCGACTCTCCCTGAGCTCTCGTTCTCGCTGCCCCGTCAATCCGTCTCGACTGGCGGGACCTGTCTGCCACTCAGGAGCCTGGCTGTGTGCCCTCCTCCCGGGGCGGCCAACCAACCAACCAACCATCTCCCTACCTCCCTTCCCCCGCCCGCCCCTCCCTCCCTCCATCTCCCCTTTCTCTTTGCCCAGGACCTGTCAGTAGTCTGTCTCCAGGTCACCTTCAGTCAGCACAACCTTCCTCCTCCTCGTCTCCACCTAGCTCTCCTCTGCACATGAGCGCACACCGTCGACCCACTCGGCCGCCACATGGGGACCAGCATGCACTGCACCGCTCAGGACCCCAGCTTGCTGCAGCTCCATAGCAGACCATAGAGCTTAGCAGAGTGTTGATGCCCCTCTGTCCTCGCCACTCCTGGGCACTATTGCAGGTCTGGCAGTGTTAGTGAGGTTCTAGCTGATTGAGGCATGGTTGTTCCTCAGGGAGGGAGTGGGGTTCAAGGCCCCCCCCCCCAGAGCGACCGTCTTGTTTATGTTTAGTACAGGGACAGGGAAATAGGATCCCGTGGACAGACACAGTAAACCTGTGGTGCCTAGCTAATGCGAAACACAAACTCACCGCTTGTGACGTGAAGACTTCAAACAGAGTTGTGCCTAGTTTTCACTGGTTTCCTAGGTCAAGTAGTATGAATGCATCCCGGGCCAGCTTACTGAAGCTACTTGGGGATGACTGGTGTCAACACATCCTCTTACATCTGGTCTGGCTTTACTCTTGCCCATTGCAGTTAACAGCAGGAATAAGCACAGGTCACAGAACACTTATTCAAGGTCATCTTTGCTCATGTTAAAGACCTCATTATGAAACTCCCCAGTTCATATATGAAATAATCCCAACTCCCCAAAAATACGTTTTTTTTCTTCAACTTCAACCAAAACGAAGCCTTTTTTGTTTCAGGGAAGGCCACAGGAAAAAAATCGGACATAAAGGGAGGGGAAGAAACAATCCGATCTCTCTCTTATCGTCAAGTTTAACCTACACAGCACTTAACGTGCCACTTTTCCCGAGCGCCGCCTGGCCCGGCGACTTGGTTCACTTTGATATGGAGATGAGCGGGGTGTTTTTTTTGTAATTCTTTGACAGCGTGAGTGTTACTTTACATAACACAGAACGGCAGAGGCCCGCGAGAGACGGCGTGCCAGCGCTGCCAGGAGACGGCTGATAGATCTCCCCGTCTGATCCTCGCTTAGGCACTGAGGAGGAGAGTGGATGGAGCCGCAACCAGCCCAGGAATACATTACCCACTGCTAGGTCTCGTTCAAAAGAACCAGAGTGAGAGAGAAATGTGGGAGGGGGGGGGGGGGAGTAAGCAAGAAGGAAAGTGTGAGTTAGGGGGAAAGAGAGAGATGATGAGCGTGTGGGGAAGTGAGTAGGAGAGAGAGAGCAAGCAAGGAGGAAAGTGTGCGGTAGGGGAAAGAGAGTGAGAGTGAAGGAGGGAAGGACAAGATTTTCACATACCAACCGTTAACCCACCTCCAGAGAACGAGTCTGACGCAAGCACTGTCGACGCGCTACGCCTTACCTCACAGGCGAGCCAGTGTTTTCATACATGTTATGGTTACTCTCGCTGCTAATAATCTGATATTAAAATGTACATTCCCCATTCAAATGTAGCCTCTGAACAAGCATTGGGATACTGGCGTCTTGACATCATTCTGTAACCCTCTCACGTAACAAGGTTAGATTGCCTTTGGGTCTCTTATGTAGAGTTAAGACTCTAAACCCCCAAGGTGCTTGTATTGATTGAATACATAGAGTCTTGCTCTCATGTGAAAACTTGATAGAGAGGCGTGTCGGAGACTTCTGAGGACATGCCGGCATGAGGTTCTGCGTCGTGGGGAATCTTCATGTAGAATCATAGTGTAAATAGCAGAGCAGCTAAATGAAACCTAGAAGTCCCACACAAAGTGATCATGCACAAAGTGATCATGCACAAAGTGATAATGGACAAAGCGATAATGGACAAAGTGATCATGCACAAAGTGCTCATGCACAGAGCGATAATGGACAAAGTGATCATGCACAAAGTGATCACGCACAGCGTGATAATGGACAAAGCGATAATGCACAAAGCGATAACGGACAGAGTGATGATGCACATAGGGATAATGCACAGAGTGATAATGGACAAAGTGATACTGGACAGAGTGATAATGCGCAAAGTGATAATGGACAATGGCTTTGAATACTCCCACTTCCACCCACAATATAATGACAAACAGGATGAGTTTGGTTGTCGTGACAGTCTTGGATTGCAAATCTGTCGTAGAAATCCTTGGCAGCCTTCCAGAAGAACGAAAGGAGAGAGAAATTGAGAGAGAGAAAGAGAGAAGGGGGAGTAGCACAGGCGTGTGTCCCGTGACTGAAATGAGAGGTGAAGGGAATCTCAGTCATCTCCCCTCAGCCCATGTCTCCTGCCAGTGCTGCTCTGACGGATCCAACCGATAGGCGTGAAAGACAGGAATACTGATACAAAACTTCCCGTAAACACTGCTTAACTCTTCATACAATCAATTTCAATTAAACCTCAATGAAATAGGAAATAATCCCTTCTTATTAGACAAACAGCAACTTGCCAAACCCCAAAACCAACTAAGTGAACACTTAATTAGCATTTTAGATATTGACAATTTGAGTCTTTCTCTCTGATGTACTTGTTACCGGGTAGAACGAGCAAACGTTCTTCCCCTTCACCCGTGAAGCGTGATGGGAACATGGCCATGAAAAATAAAACGATGGCTAAATTCCCTGTCAGGTTGCGGTAATGTGATTTGAAGAGGATGTTGTAATTCTGAGTCAGTCGAGAAGGGACTGGATATGTCCCAATCGGCCATGCCAGCGCCGTCCTGGGAGTTAATTGAAGTGATAAACTGCCCACCATCTGCCACTGGAGAGCTTTTTCCCTCAGCAAAGCTCTCTGTACGCTGGGCGCATTGATCCCTGCTAATTCCACGGGAGATATTATTAGAGCCCTCTGGGCTTCCTGGACAGCACTAACAGCTAACGGAGGGAAAGGGAGCTGTAGTGCGGCTTCATCCTCATCACACTTTCTTCTTCCTTCCCCCGCGGACTCTGGAACAAGGCTCTCCGGTGTCCGTCAGCCCTCAATGTCTTTGGGCCCGGCAACAAATGAGCTTCGACATCTCGCCTTCCCAGGCAGCTCCGAGCGGTTTGACCCAAACCAACCCGTCTGTTCCTGGCTGTACATTACATTGTTCATCTTCTCTCTCGGGTGTTACTATATTTGTGTTGCTATAGGCTATAAAGCTCACGTCAGAAGGACAGTGAAGCTATCAATTCCCTTCAAAATGCATTTCCCTTCAAAATGCAATTCTTCCTGCTGCATTTCTGTAGGGTTGAAAGTTTGTGTCAGTGGTATTGTAGCAACCACAAGTTGGATCGAGGTGTCATAAAAAGGTAATGTCATAAAAAAAATACAAATAATGAATGTGGATATATACTATGCCACTTCAGCATGATTTGGTGGCACAGTCGATGCCACTCAGGGCTACGGGCCAGAAGGTTGACGGTTCGCCGACCGCCACGGACGAGCTCACTTGTTACAGTACATTACACTACGATCAGAGAGCTACCTGCAGATGATCAGCTACGGGGGAATCATATTGATGCTATATAATTATATCAAATATATGCAATGAATTTTCCGCCAACAGGTTTCTGTGCCATTGCGCCACATAAACAAAGCACACCGACTTTGGGCGCTTCAACATCATGGCTTTCGTTTTCAACACCACAATCAAATAGGCTATGCCAATCTCAACAAACAGAAAATACATCCCTCCCTACCTTTTACCCAGTTTCGAAGGCTTTTCTTGACAATCTCCGAATGTCATTAAACTTTTGGGTGTTTTGCAACAGATGCCGGGCACATGTACCCGGAGCCAGAGAAATCATCCAGAAAAGCGTCTTGTTTTGTGGCTCTCAGTTAAATCATCGTCATTTACGCCAGCGATAAACATACCAAAAGCCTGGGACGCATTACAGAACCGGGAGGAATTCAGATTCGGGAGGAGCCTTTGCTGCATCCTGAGCTGGAGCTGTTTATTTGTCCGGAGTGCCACGGTTCCCCTTCGCCCCCTCCGTCTCCCCCCTGTTTGATTACGCCCCTAAAGGGGCCATTTCTCATTTTGTGTCTCTTGCTCCGAGGTTTTGGCCAGTCGCCCTGCCTCATGTTTCTACTGGAGTGAAAAGACGCCTCCATTTTGGTGCCAGGAGTCTTTGGTGCCAGGCCTGCCCACTTTAGCATGGCTTTGTCTGTCCCTTAACTGTGAAGACCGGTCTACCAACACTGCTTAGGAACACAAAAAGCATAAACTCCTCTTGGCACCATTTGGTACCTGGTACCAGATTGTTACAGATTGTGTTGGACTTGGATCCTTTGGAGTAAGTTCCAGAAGGGACATTGGAAAAATTGGCTCTGTTTTACAGCAGCTATTGTTGCTATCTACTGTACATTGCTATGCAAATGAACAGATTCAGTACTTTTACTGTATTCAGTCTGTTGTAATTAATTACCATTTCAGGAGTGCCATAGTTTCTCCCTAGGACACTGTTTGTGGGGACAATGACGAGTTCAACATGACATGGGGTGAAGAGTACTGTCTGTAACCACACTGTTCAGCTTTGATGTCTCAGGTCTCTAATGTTCAGTGTAGCCTGGTAACTGTCTACTCTGCTTTGACACAGCTGATTCTACATGAAAGGCTGTACCTGGCACTATCTAGAGAAAAGGGTACAGTCCTCTCTTTGTCCATTGTCCAATGGGGATTCTGGGCACCCCTAACATCAGGTCAGATTCATCTGCGAGGTCCATCACGATGGTGAGACAATTAGGGACATGTCGTAACTTTGGAGCTGGGGGTCCGGGGCCCCTCGGGCCTCTGGAGGGACCTAGAGCCAGGAGCGGGTTGAGACACCCTAGGCTTATTGATGGCTCAGTGGGGAGTCTGGAGATGTGATCACTTTTCGAGTTGAGTCAGGTAATTGTGGCTCCAGCTGCTCCAAGGGGGTGACGTGGTCATTAGCCTTGGGGGAGATGGGGACTGGGGATGGGGGGCCAGGCTCTAAGAGGGTCCGGGAAAGCCTCTTCATTCAGACCAACCTTTCAGCCTCATCAGAGCTGCTGGCTCATTAGAGCAGCCACTGAGACCAATCAATAGAGCCATTAACCAAGTGCAGCAAACAAATGGATTTAACTGGCCGTGATTGGTCAGCACTGCTTCGCTTATAGAAACTCGAAGCTCACCCTCTCTCTCTGTCGCTTTCTCTCCATCTCGATTTTCTCACTCCCCCCTCTTTCACGTTCTCTATCTTCCACCGTTGCGCTCTCTCTTCCATCGTATAAAGGAAGAGAAAGGTATTGCAAATGTTCAACCTTTTAAGCCTGTCTATACCCAGCCCATTGGTGTAATAGAAATGGGAGAAAATGGGCCTCCCTTTGTGCCTGAGGGACTTGTGTAGCTCCTCAGTCATACTGACAATAAGCCCACCTGGCACTCCCAGCTTCCTTTAACCTGCCTTGTCAGAGAAGCCACAGAGCACTCACCTGCAGGCCTTTGATTCGCTACCGGTCTCCCTTTTCTTTTATGTTAATTAGCTTTTTCCACATTAAGCACTGTTACACGCTATATACAATTATTGTGGATAGTTCGTTTAAAACGTTTACATGTTTTGCAAGAAGAACGATTTCCCTTATAATCCTGTTTACAGGGACATACAGTGGGGAGAACAAGTATTTGATACACTGACGATTTTGCAGGTTTTCCTACTTACAAAGCATGTAGAGGTCTGTAATTTTTATCATAGGTACACTTCAACTATGAGAGACGGAATCTAAAACAAAAATCCAGAAAATCACATTGTATGATTTTTAAGTAATTAATTTGCATTTTATTGCATGACATAAGTATTTGATACATCAGAAAAGCAGAACTTAATATTTGGTACAGAAACCTTTGTTTGCAATTACAGAGATCATACGTTTCCTGTAGTTCTTGACTAGGTTTGCACACACTGCAGCAGGGATTTTGGCCCACTCCTCCCTACAGATCTTCTCCAGATCCTTCAGGTTTCGGGGCTGTCGCTGGGCAATACGGACTTTCAGCTCCCTCCAAAGATTCTCTATTGGGTTCAGGTCTGGAGACTGGCTAGGCCACTCCAGGACCTTGAGATGCTTCTTACGGAGCCACTCCTTAGTTGCCATGGCTGTGTGCTTCGTGTCGTTGTCATGCTGGAAGACCCAGCCACGACCCATCTTCAATGCTCTTACTGAGGGAAGGAGGTTGTTGGCCAAGATCTCGCGATACATGGCCCCATCCATCCTCCCCTCAATACGGTGCAGTCATCCTGTCCCCTTTGCAGAAAAGCATCCCCAAAGAATGATGTTTCCACCTCCATGCTTCACGGTTGGGATGGTGTTCTTGGGGTTGTACTCATACTTCTTCTTCCTCCAAACACGGCGAGTGGAGTTAGACCAAAAAGCTCTATTTTTGTCTCATCAGACCACATGACCTTCTCCCATTCCTCCTCTGGATCATCCAGATGGTCATTGGCAAACTTCAGACAGGCCTGGACATGCACTGGCTTAAGCAGGGGGACCTTGCGTGCGCTGCAGGATTTTAATCCATGACGGCGTAGTGTGTTACTAATGGTTTTCTTTGAGACTGTGGTCCCAGCTCTCTTCAGGTCATTGACCAGGTCCTGCCGTGTAGTTCTGGGCTGATCCCTCACCTTCCTCATGATCATTGATGCCCCACGAGGTGAAATCTTGCATGGAGCCCCAGACCGAGGGTGATTGACCGTCATCTTGAACTTCTTCCATTTTCTAATAATTGCGCCAACAGTTGTTTCCTTCTCACCAAGCTGCTTGCCTATTGTCCTGTAGCCCATCCCAGCCTTGTGCAGGTCTACAATTTTATCCCTGATGTCCTTACACAGCTCTCTGGTGTTGGCCATTGTGGAGAGGTTGGAATCTGTTTGATTGTGTGTGGACAGGTGTCTTTTATACAGGTAACGAGTTCAAACAGGTGCAGTTAATACAGGTAATGAGTGGAGAACAGGAGGGCTTCTTAAAGAAAAACTAACAGGTCTGTGAGAGCCGGAATTCTTACTGGTTGGTAGGTGATCAAATACTTATGTCATGCAATAAAATGCAAATTAATTATTTAAAAATCATACAATGTGATTTTCTGGATTTTTGTTTTAGATTCCGTCTCTCACAGTTGAAGTGTACCTATGATAAAAATTACAGACCTCTACATGCTTTGTAAGTAGGAAAACCTGCAAAATCAGCAGTGTATCAAATACTTGTTCTCCCCACTGTATCTGAAATCGGGCTACCTGATAGGACTATGAAAAAGCAGGAAATGAGCACATTGACCATGTTATTTTTGTGAAGCCTATTTGATTGAGTTCGGACATATAAAGTTGTAAGATGCGTCCGTTCAGTTTTTCCCGAACTCACTTCTTCACTCGCGCACAAGAGGGAGGCTTGCTCGGCTGGTGCTGGCAGGTGCGCAGATCAAATACACCGCTGGAATACCGACTGGAACACCGTCTGGAACACAGACTGGAACACCGACTGGAACACCGGCTGGAATACCGACTGGAACACCGTCTGGAACACCGACTGGAACACCGACTGGAACACCGACTGGAACACCGACTGGAACACCGACTGGAACACAGACTGGAACACAGACTGGAACACCGACTGGAACACCGACTGGAACACCGACTGGAACACCGACTGGAACACCGACTGGAACACCGACTGGAACACAGACTGGAACACAGACTGGAACACCGACTGGAACACCGACTGGAACACAGACTGGAACACCGACTAAGCTGTTAACATGCCCTAATAATTCGAAAGGTGTTTTAATTGGCGTACGCATACTTCGATTTTGACCTTACACCGATTAAAGTAAGCAGAGCAAGGTGTTTACAGGACTATTTCCATACTCGGCCTACTGCCATAATCAGTTGAATATCGAATTATGTAAACGTGCTCATTAACATGAGCGAGGGGGGGGGGGGTGCTGACAAAGGGGGAAAAAGCCACATTTTTCTAAAAACGCAGTGCTTGCAAACCTTACTAACACACTTCAAAAGGAAGTATAAAAAATTCATCAGCGAGCAACAGTTTGGGTAAATTAAATAATTAAGTTGTCGTGCTATTCCCCAAGATTCTGTTAAGAGCCATATAGCTGAGTGAGAACCAAAAATCACTGGCTTTCATCCCCTCCCCTCCTCCTCGTACACATTGTCTTTTCTCGCGTGAGCATGTTTGCATTTTGTGCTTCCTTTGCCAGTGATCTGATCAGTGGGTTTGATATCATATGATTGATGGGGGGGGGGGGGGGGGCTATTTGATGCTGATCCCTAGGGCTGAGTTCCCATAGCACCGCACTTCTCTCTGCACACTTCCCTCAGATAGATCAGTGATCAACTGGGGCCAGGAGGGAAGCCAGGATGCATTTTCCAAACAGTTGAACAGGGCTTACATCTGTCTTGAAAGGGGAGGAGCTTGCGATACTAGAGAGAGAGAGAGCGCTGGTCCACCAAGACTCCAACTGGACTTTTGATTGACAGCTCTCTCCCAAACACTGAAGTCAATAGAGGCAGTGAAGAGGAGACCCCGCAGCACAAGGGGGCCATTGAGCCCACCAGTGATTGATGTTAATTGATGGAGTGGAAGCCGGGGCGGAGGAGCGTGGTGGAGATGTGTTTGGGGCCTGAACCCGCCACACCCCTTTACCCAACGTGGTGCAACATGTACACAATAGACCTATTGGGTGCAATGCCTGGACCCTGGAATTGTTGCCTGACTTTTAACAAAGGAGGCAGGGGCCGAGATGGTGGTAGGGTGATATAAATGGGTGTTTGACAGAATGCAGAGTGTAGCAGTCCAAGTCGTTACAGCCAAGCCCTAGAATTCCCCCTCCTCTCCCATAGTTTTTTTTTTGGGGGGGGGGGTTGTCGAATTCCCAGCAAGGGCCTGCAAGCGACACTACACATTCCTGTTCTTTCATGGAACCGATTGAAAGAGAAACTTCACTTTTCCAAACACATGCCCCAAAGGAGAAATCTCTACCAGATATCTGAGCCAGAAGTATATGTGTTTTAGTATTCGAGCTGCGATTCATAGTGGAAGGAGGAGCTGCCATTTGGAAGCAAGTAAGGACAAATTTCCGTATATGATATATTTGCACGTTGCACCCATCAGACTATGACAATTGTATTACCATGGAACGAATATCATCATTGGTCCTGTGGCGGTTGCTGCTACCAGTCCCACCATCACCTCTGTACTACCACTACTAAAACAATGTACCATATTCAACAATAGCAGGATAATGAGGAGCACAATTGATATTTACATATTCATTCCTCATATCAAGACATTTTCGTTCACCACGTGCTTGATCATTATGTGCATCATTTTCTGCTCTCTTTCTCCCTTGAAGATTCAACATCCAACCTGTTGGTATTTCCCGCTCTCTCTTGCCGTCATCATTTCAAAGACATTTTCCACTGGGGCTTGTAGTGCAGACCTAGCTGCCGTTTCGTTCCAGTCAAGTATACGCATTACAAGGTTGAGTCTAGGTTGATACCGTCCTCTGTAGTGTCAACTAGGGAAACTGATGGAAGCATGGAAGCCGGTCTATAAGGGGAAAGAGGAAAATGAAGGCGAGAAAAAAAAAACGAGAGGCTGCCGTAGCCTCTGAAATATTTAACCCAAACTAATTGGAGAGCACGTCCCATTTCAGGATTCCTCCACCTCAGGGAAAAAACCCCAGACCAGATCAAAGGCTCCTGCGCTTTTCCCTCAGGAGACTGATATAAAGAGGGAGAAGGAGAGAGGGAGGAAGGGAAGGGGTAGAGAGAGGGAGGAGGAGAGAGAGAGAGGGGGAGAAAGGGAGAAATAGAGAGTGAGAGAGAGAGAGAGAGGGAGGGAGGAAGGGGGAGAGAGGGAGAGAGAGGGAGAAAGAGAGAGGGAGAGAAAAAGAGAGAGAGAGGGAGGAAGGGGGAGAGAGAGAGAGAGAGTTAGCGAGACAGGGAAAGAGACAGGTGCAGGGAGAAGTAGGGAGAGACAACAGTAGAGGAAATGGGGGGGGGGGGTGGAATAGAAAGATGGGGTGGTGATGACAGAGGTGGCGGAGAACGTGTCATGCTGTTGGAGTATGTGTGTGTGTTTAAGGTAGAGAGAGAGAGAGAGAGAGAGAGAGAGAGAGAGAGAGAGAGAGAGAGAGAGAGAGAGAGAGAGAGAGAGAGAGAGAGAGAGAGAGAGAGAGAGGAGGGGGAACAGAGATGAAAGGAGAGGATGTAACCTATATGGGATTCTGGGAAGCGTAGAGAGGAATGGCATTATGAGCGAGCACATGTGGCAGGGTGTGTGTCTGTGTGTGTGTGTATCCCCTCTGTCTCCTCGTTAGTCAACCCACTCTGTATGGGACGTACACAGCTGGCTGTCCTTTTACACACAGCCCAGTCCAGGGGTCAGAGGCCACAGTCATGCCTGACCTGGAACCTCCTTCTTCCACTAAAGATGGGGAGAGTATAGAGGGTGAAGGTTATAGTGTAGCTTCTCTCAGACCAGCTGTCCTGTGCTGCAGAGCTTTTCTCGAAGCCCTATTTTTCTCCCCCAAAATCACCCTACTGTATCTGTGGATGGATAGCCCACCCCTGTGGATGGATACCCCACCCCTGCGTACTTTCCCTCATACATACTCTACCTATCATCCTCCGGCCCGTAGTTTCTCTCTCTCTCTCTCGCTCTCCCTCTCTATCTCTCTCTCTCTCTCTCTCTCTCTCTCTCTCTCTCTCTCTCTCTCTCTCTCTCTCTCTCTCTCTCTCTCTCTCTCTCTCTCTCTCTCTCTCTCTCTCTACCTTAAACACACACACTCTCTTTCTCTCTGTCGCACTAGTGAGTGACATCTCCAGCTCATTTCATAATCTGGCCCGGGCCACCCTCCCCTCGCTCTCCAACTCCACTCCAGTCAATTAAAAATCAATACAATACTCATCTCTAATCTCCCTCCTGTGGTCCTTTGATCCATGCCTCATTAGAAGCAGACTGGATCTACCTTTGCTGCCAGACGGCACACACACACACACACACACACACACACACACACACACACACACACACACACTTGCACACACACACACCGCATATGCACACCGAATACATACACACACACATACAGTGCGTATATGCACACAAGCAAGCAAGCAAGCACATACACACAGGCACACACATACACATAAACACACAGACACACATACAAACCCCTCCCATCCCTCTCTCTGCTCTCTCTTACACAGTTCTGCATCATAATTCTTAAGAGGGCCATTCATGAATTCATTTCATCTTATCTTCTGAAAAAGAATCATTGGAAGACATTTTGGTAACACTCCACCTGTCTATGGCCCAGTTTTCAACAAACCGTCAGTGTATATTGCATTATAAATGTATGTATAGTCATTTTTTTATTTATAAAGCTATAGACTTTGTGTTGTACAGCAAATACAACTATGACAATGGGTACGTTTACATGCACACAATAAAACGATTATTATGGATATTAATATTAATATGATAGTTTGATTAAAACGTTTACACCTTTTGCAACAAGAACGATTTCCCTTATAATCCTGTTTACGTGGACACATCTGAAATCAGGCTACCCACGATGTTATTTCTGGGATGCCTATTTGATTCTTCAAATTATTCTCCTAATAATTCAAAGTATTTAATACGAAATGTCTTTGACTTAGCAACCTCTATGACTTACCAAAAGTGGGTTAAGTACCACATGGTTGTAGTATTCAGACCCCTTTAGACCCCCCCCCCTCCCCCACACACACACACATACACACACCTCAGCCCCCCAAATGCTCTACTTTAAACCAGTCTTATCCACTGCATGACTTTTACCCACAATTCCTTCATAGCTTCTATCAGCACTCAGCAATAAAGAGGATGATGGGGTTAAAGGCCCATGCAAGGGCAGGTGTCTGTGTGTGTGTGTGTGTGTGTGTGTGTGTGTGTGTGTGTGTGTGTGTGTGTGTGTGTGTGTGTGTGTGTGTGTGTGTGTGTGTGTGTGTGTGTGCGTGCGTGCGTGCGTGCGTGCGTGCGTGCGTGCGTGCGTGCGTGCGTGCGTGCGTGCGTGCGTGCGTGCGTGCGTGCGTGCGTGCGTGCGTGCGTGCGTGTGTTCTGTGAGCCCAGCATTCCAATGTGTGTCGCTAAGTGTGCAGTGCAACCCGGAGGACAAGCGTCGCCGGTAGTCCAGGGAGCAGGTGTGTCTAGCCCAGGTCTGAACTGATTCCATCTGACAGATGATGGAGGGAATAAAAAGGTGGAGAGGAGACGTGTCTAGAATCCCTGACTACACGGAGGCCATGTTTGATCTCTTCATATTTTTTGGGACTATTTCTTGGGAAGGGGAGGATAAAATTAGGTTAGCGGCTCTGCCCTATTTCCCTAGACGATATGCCTATTTCCAGATCTATTTGAGGGTTAGGGTTCAGCCGGAGAGGGGAGAGAGAAAAAAAGCACCCTTGTTTTAGAAATGAGCATGGCTTCCTGTGTGTGGTGGGGTGTTGCTCGTCGCTCTACGGTTGTGTGTGTGAAAGAGAGGGATAGAGAGCGTGTGTGTGGTGGGTGTGAGCAGGAGGGAGCATTGCCCAAGCAGCCAGAAACAGCTCTCTGATTGGGCGCCTCTCCATACTCCACCAGTTCTTGCAGCGCTGACTGGTTTACCGCACCAGAGGAGCCGGTGTTTTATCACCGGGCACATTTGGCGGCGCCATAGAGCTTCCTTGTTTCCTCACATCAGGAAGAGCAAGCAGGAGGAGACAGAGAAGGGATAATTTACATTAGTCTGGTGTAATATGTAGCCTAGTGTAATATGTAGTTTAATATGTAGCCTAGTTTAATATGTAGCCTAGTGTAATATGTAGTCTAGTGTAATATGTAGTGTAATATGTAGCCTAGTGTAATATGTAGTTTAATATGTAGCCTAGTTTAATATGTAGCCTAGTTTAATATGTAGCCTAGTGTAATATGTAGTCTAGTGTAATATGTAGTGTAATATGTAGCCTAGTGTAATATGTAGTCTAGTGTAATATGTAGCCTTGTGTAATATGTAGTGTAATATGTAGCCTAGTGTAATATGTAGTTTAATATGTAGCCTAGTTTAATATGTAGCCTAGTGTAATATGTAGTCTACTGTAATATGTAGTGTAATATGTAGCCTAGTGTAATATGTAGTCTAGTGTAATATGTAGCCTTGTGTAATATGTAGTGTAATATGTAGCCTAGTGTAATATGTAGCCTAGTGTAATATGTAGTCTAGTGTAACATGTAGCCTAGTGTAATATGTAGTTTAATATGTAGTGTAATATGTAGTCTAGTGTAATATGTAGCCTAGTGTAATATATAGCCTAGTGTAATATGTAATGTAATATGTAGCCTAGTGTAATATGTAGTGTAATATGTAGTGTAATATGTTGTCTAGTGTAATATGTAGCCTAGTGTAATATGTAGCCTAGTGTAATATGTAGTCTAGTGTAATATGTAGCCTAGTGTAATATATAGCCTAGTGTAATATGTAATGTAATATGTAGCCTAGTGTAATATGTAGTGTAATATGTAGCCTAGTGTAATATGTAGTGTAATATGTTGTCTAGTGTAATATGTAGCCTAGTGTAATATATAGACTAGTGTATTATATAGCCTAGTGTAATATGTACTCTAGTGTAATATGTAGCCTAGTTTAATATGTAGCCTAGTTTAATATGTAGTGTAATATGTGGTCAAGTGTAATATGTAGCCTAGTGTAATATGTAGTGTAATATGTAGCCTAATGTAATATGTAGTTTAATATGTAGTGTAATATGTAGTCTAGTGTAATATGTAGTATAATATGTAGCCTAGTGTAATATGTAGTCAAGTGTAATATGTAGCCTAGTGTAATATGTAGCCTAATGTAATATGTAGTTTAATATATAGTGTAATATGTAGTCTAGTGTAATATGTAGCCTAGTGTAATATATAGCCTAGTTTAATATGTAGTGTAATATGTAGTCTAGTGTAATATGTAGTGTAATATGTAGCCTAGTGTAATATGTAGTGTAATATGTAGCCTAGTGTAATATGTAGTGTAATATGTAGTCTAGTGTAATATGTTGTCTAGTGTAATATGTAGCCTAGTGTAATATGTAGTGTAATATGTAGTCTAGTGTAATATGTAGCCTAATATGTAGCCTAGTGTAATATGTAGTCTAGTGTAATATGTAGCCTAGTGTAATATGTAGTGTAATATGTAGTCTAGTGTAATATGTAGCCTAGTGTAATATGTAGTGTAATATGTAGTCTAGTGTAATATGTAGCCTAGTGTAATATGTAGTCTAGTGTAATATGTAGTCTAGTGTAATATGTAGCCTAGTGTAATATGTAGTCTAGTGTAATATTTAGTCTAGTGTAATATGTAGCCTAGTGTAATATGTAGTGTAGTGTGTAGTGTAATATGTAGCCTAGTGTAATATGTAGCCTAGTTTAAATTTAGTGTAATATATAGTGTAATATGTAGTCTAGTGTAATATGTAGTGTAATATGTAGCCTAGTGTAATATGTAGCCTAGTGTAATATGTAGCCTAGTTTAAATGTAGGGTAATATGTAGCCTAGTGTAATATGTAGCCTAGTGTAATATGTAGTCTAGTGTAATATGTAGTCTAGTGTAATATGTAGTCTAGTGTAGTATGTAGTCTAGTGTAATATGTAGTCTAGTGTAATATGTAGTTTAATATGTAGTGTAATATGTAGTGTAATATGTAGCCTAGTGTAATATGGAGTGTAATATGTAGCCTAGTTTAATATGTAGTCTAGTGTAATATGTAGTCTAGTGTAATATGTAGTTTAATATGTAGTGTAATATGTACTCTAGTGTAATATGTAGTGTAATATGTAGCCTAGTTTAATATGTAGTGTAATATGTAGTCTAGTGTAATATATAGCCTAGTGTATTATGTAGCCTAGTGTAATATGTACTCTAGTGTAATATGTAACCTAGTTTAATATGTAGTGTAATATGTAGTCTAGTGTAATACGTAGTGTAATATGTAGCCTAGTGTAATATGGAGTGTAATTTGTACTCTAGTGTAATATGTAGTGTAATATGTAGTCTAGTGTAATATTTAGTCTAGTGTAATATTTAGTCTAGTGTAATATGTAGTGTAATATGTAGTCTAGTGTAATACATAGTGTAATATGTAGTGTAATATGTAGCCTGGTGTAATATGTAGCCTAGTGTAATATGTAGCCTAGTGTAATATGTAGCCTAGTGTAATATGTAGTGTAATATGTAGCCTAGTGTAACATGTAGCCTAGTGTAATATGTAGCCTAGTGTAATATGTAGTCTAGTGTAATATGTAGCCTAGTGTAATATGTAGCCTAGTTTAATATATATTCTAGTGTAGTCTAGTGTAATTTGTAGCCTAGTGTAATATGTAGCCTAGTGTAATATGTACTCTAGTGTAATATGTAGCCTAGTTTAATATGTAGTGTAATATGTAGTCTAGTGTAATACGTAGTGTAATATGTAGCCTAGTGTAATATGTAGGCTAGTGTAATATGTAGTGTAATATGTAGCCTAGTGTAATATGTAGTGTAATATGTAGCCTAGTGT
Source organism: Salvelinus alpinus (assembly GCF_045679555.1). Classification (NCBI taxonomy): domain Eukaryota; kingdom Metazoa; phylum Chordata; class Actinopteri; order Salmoniformes; family Salmonidae; genus Salvelinus; species Salvelinus alpinus. The sequence continues at coordinate 10,891,241 of NC_092101.1, read as the reverse complement.
AATAAGTAGTGTAATATGTAGTGTAATTTGTACTCTAGTGTAATATGTAGCCCAGTGTAATTTGTAGCCTAGTGTAATATGTAGCCTAGTGTAATATGTACTCTAGTGTAATATGTAGCCTAGTTTAATATGTAGTGTAATATGTAGTCTAGTGTAATACGTAGTGTAATATGTAGCCTAGTGTAATATGTAGGCTAGTGTAATATGTAGTGTAATATGTAGCCTAGTGTAATATGTAGTGTAATATGTAGCCTAGTGTAATAAGTAGTGTAATATGTAGTGTAATTTGTACTCTAGTGTAATATGTAGCCCAGTGTAATATGTAGCCTAGTGTAATATGTAGTGTAGTATGTAGTGTAATATGTACTCTAGTGTAATATGCAGTCTAGTGTAATATGTAGTGTAATATATAGTCTAGTGTAATATGTAGTGTAATATGTAGTGTGATGTGTTGTGTAATATGTAGTCTAGTGTAAAATGTAGTGTAATATGTAGCCTAGTGTAAAATGTAGTGTAATATGTATCGTAGTGTAATATGTACTCTAGTGTAATATGTAGCCTAGTGTAATATGTAGTGTAATATGTAGTCTAATGTAATATGTAGTCTCATATGTAGTGTAGAATCTAGTCTAGTGTAATATGTAGTGTAATTTGTAGTCTAGTGTAAAATGTAGTGTAGTATTTAGTGTAATATGTATCCTAGTGTAATATGTACTCTAGTGTTATATGTAGTCTAGTGTAATTTGTAGTGTAATATGTAGCCTAGTGTAATACGTAGCCTAGTTTAATATGTAGTGTAATATGTAGCCTAGTGTAATATGTAGGGTAATATGTAGCCTTGTGTAATATGAAGTGTAATATGTAGCCTAGTGTAATATGTAGTGTAATATGTAGTCTCGTGTAATATGTAGCCTAGTGTAATATGTAGCCTAGTGTAATATATAGCCTAGTGTAATATGTAGTCTAGTGTAATATGTAGTGTAATATGTAGCCTAGTGTAATATGTAGGGTAATATGTAGCCTTGTGTAATATGAAGTCTAATATGTAGCCTAGTGTAATATGTAGTGTAATATGTAGTCTCGTGTAATATGTAGCCTAGTGTAATATGTAGCCTAGTGTAATATGTAGTCTAGTGTAATATGTAGTCTAATATGTAGGGTAGTGTAATTTGTAGGATAGTGTAATATGTAGCCTAGTGTAATATGTAGTGTAATATGTAGCCTCGTGTAATATGTAGTCTAGTGTAATATGCAGTGTAATATGTAGCCTCGTGTAATATGTAGTCTAGTGTAATATGTAGTCTAATATGTAGGGTAGTGTAATTTGTAGGGTAGTGTAAAATGTAGTGTAGTGTAATATGTAGTATAGTTTAATATACAGTATCCAGTCAAACCCTGATAAATGTAATGGCTTGGGATTTGTTTTGAGTATATGCACTGGAGCTACCCAAAACACTGAGAGAGAATGTGTTTCAGTTTGGACCAGTGAAGTGCAGCGTACTGAACAGTGTGTGCACTTATACGATGTGCACACTGTCTTTTTTGTCGTAATTCTTTTCAGATGTGCAGCAGAAGGAATAGACTGTACTGTACATGTCTTCCTCATTTGCACAATTTGTTCTCTTCCTTCGTCTTCCCCCCCTATGCACTGTTATTTGTGTCTGCTCTAAAACGGTCCATCTCCGGGGGCAGATTGAGAGATATGTTCTTGGAAGGGTGCTGTGGCCAGAAGGCATTCAGGCCGGTGTGAAGACAGCGCTCCACGCCATGGCCAATTAACCTGCCAGTTGGCCTAATGGGCTACTGGGAGTCCGGGGCTAGAAGGCGGATTTCTAGGAATCTTCCTTGAAGTGTTATCTCTGTAGAGTGGAGTGTGAATGATATAGATTTAATCCTATTCTAGAATTAACCCCGAATGCAGTTATGGCGATCGGACTTGCAAGATGGTACTTACCTTTACAATGTTGTATTATATTTTAAACCATCTGGTCCTCTCAGACATCCCCAAGGCTTTAGGGGTTGATTTGGGACTTGGCCAATCCGAACGATTCCCCCACCTAAGGTATATATGGGCAGTGTTGTGTTCGAGACCACCTAAAGTGAGACCGAGTCAAGACCAAGACCGGGAGGGGGACAAGGGTTCCGAGACCGAGTCAAAACCGAGAACAGAAGAAATGCGAGTCCAATTCAAGACCAGGATTGTACATTTTGGTCAAATCGCCATCATAGTAAGAGTTCAAAATGTTTCGATTGGGAAATGCTTAGCCTAATGATTGTGTTTTTTTAATATTCTTATGATTGGGACCTACTGGCTTAGAGTTAGAGTGAATGGGCTATTTATCCTTTAACATCATGCTGTGTGTGACTGCTCGGCCCTATCCAGTGGTGTAATGGCACCTGGAGAAGTTGGTTACAGCTATACCTATAGATTTTCACTCTCAAAATCACATTTATTTAAAAAAAATTGAGACCAAAAAAATGTAATGTAAGTCCACAACAATGCTTTAACTAACATCAGGAGACCATTTTCTGAGGTCTGGGGAAAATCTAACAAATATATTTTGGGAATGTGTAGTGTCCCTTTAATTCAAATGAGCAAAACAAATGCCATCCCCATTGATTCTAATCAGCGTGCTATCAGATATTTAAAGACTGTTATCATTCTGTCAGGTAGACTTTTCATTTAATTGTGACGTTTTTGTTTTTAGAAAAGCCTTTAGAAATGTGTGAACAGTGCGTGATGACTGAATTGCACATTGCAAATAGCTTACTAAACAAGACTTCGGACCAAACTTTATCAATACCTGGTTTGCATACATACACCCATTGTTGCCTTAGTTAACCTTTACTGGTAGTTATCATATGTTGAAATGTTTTTCCGACCTACCCTACCGGCCTCCGATGTCGTTTCGCGAGCTGCTCCATGCAACAACCAGTTGAGACCTGTGCGCTCTTGCTGCCTGCAGAGGATATTCTGCTGAAACTAGGCTGTGTGTGTGGCGCGCATGTGAATATATTTTCCACGTGCCTTGCGAAAGTGAAGGCTACTTTGTGCATGATTTCTCTATTGTACTACATACTTGATAAGTCCTATAACTCCGCTACGCTACTTTGATGTGGATCAGTGGGGATTTAGATGTGAGTAGAAGCAAAGCCCACTGAAAAAAACGGGTTATACGGCCTGCGAATAGCGTCCACTACACCACTGGTCCTTTGTGTTTGACAAAAAGCGAACTCTCCTACATGAGTGCGCTGGTATTACGGTTGCTGTCCTTTCAGCATCACAAGCCTGTCACACACTGAAGGCCTAGGTCCAATAGGTTCGCCACTGTACTAACCTGTCACACACTGAAGACCTAGGTCCAATAGGTTCACCACTGTACTAGCCTGTCACACACTGAAGACCTAGGTCCAATAGGTTCACCACTGTACTAACCTGTCACACACTGAAGGCCTAGGTCCAATAGGTTCACCACTGTACTAACCTGTCACACACTGAAGACCTAGGTCCAATAGGTTCACCACTGTACTAACCTGTCACACACTGAAGGCATAGGTCCAATAGGTTCACCACTGTACTAACCTGTCACACACTGAAGACCTAGGTCCAATAGGTTCACCACTGTACTAACCTGTCACACACTGAAGGTCCAATAGGTTCACCACTGTACTAACCTGTCACACACTGAAGACCTAGGTCCAATAGGTTCACCACTGTACTAACCTGTCACACACTGAAGGCATAGGTCCAATAGGTTCACCACTGTACTAACCTGTCACACACTGAAGGCCTAGGTCCAATAGGTTCACCCCTGTACTAACCTGTCACACACTGAAGGCCTAGGTCCAATAGGTTCACCACTGTACTAACCTGTCACACACTGAAGGCATAGGTCCAATAGGTTCACCACTGTACTAACCTGTCACACACTGAAGACCTAGGTCCAATAGGTTCACCACTGTACTAACCTGTCACACACTGAAGGTCCAATAGGTTCGCCACTGTACTAACCTGTCACACACTGAAGGCCTAGGTCCAATAGGTTCACCACTGTACTAGCCTGTCACACACTGAAGACCTAGGTCCAATAGGTTCGCCACTGTACTAGCCTGTCACACACTGAAGGCCTAGGTCCAATAGGTTCGCCACTGTACTAACCTGTCACACACTGAAGGCCTAGGTCCAATAGGTTCACCCCTGTACTAACCTGTCACACACTGAAGGCCTAGGTCCAATAGGTTCACCACTGTACTAACCTGTCACACACTGAAGGCCTAGGTCCAATAGGTTCACCACTGTACTAACCTGTCACACACTGAAGGCCTAGGTCCAATAGGTTCACCACTGTACTAACCTGTCTATAATAAAAAATAAAGACTGTTACTATTTCCCCCGGTCTCCCCTTACTAATAGTGGGCGCACAACTTTCCAACAATTTCCCCCACTCTTCTCTACCAACGAATCAAGGAAATTCGGACAAAGTTTGAGGATATTTTATCAATGAAAGTAAAGGACAGTAATCTTACGAGTAAAGTTGGAAGGCCAGGTTTCAATAGGCGATACGATATTTATGTTTCAAGAAAGGAGTATATATATTTTTACTCTGCTGGTCTCGAGACCTCGACCGAAATTGGTATCTCTTAGGTGTCCGAAAGGTGAACGCTCGGTGCATGTGGAAGTACAATGCTTCTGGGTAGAAGCTGTGATTCATTTGATCTTTCGCTAAATCGATTGATCCTCTGCAATGCTAGGGAGCCACACTAGACAGCATGTTACGGTACAGTACAGTCTGCAAAAAGCCTATGAAGTTCTGCCGAAGCAGTTAGAACTTTTCCCTAGTAACACGTTGGACAGTGATTTGCCAGAGAGTGTTACGAAAGACAGCGTGGCAGCGGCAGTGTTTTAACGAGCTGTGTGGCACAGGCAGCTCGGGTAGGGAGCCTGGGTAATGAGCGCTAGCCCTGGCACACGCGCCACCATGAGAGCGTCTGTCTCTTGTGGGTACCCATGCCTGCCTGTGTGTCATTGAGCTCCGCTGCCAAACCCTGCTGCCTTTGGAGCCTATCTGAGCAGCTTCGGATCTGAGTGCACTGCCACTTGCCGTCGTCTTTCCCTTCCTCTCCTTAGAAGATGTTTTGTTTTTTTGGGGGTAGGGTCAAAAGACGAGAAAGCGAAACATGCCCAAAATATCAATAAATAAATAAACAGAAGAGAAAAGGCGGCACCAAGTGGTAGCTGCCGTTCTAGGAAATGTAATTCAGAATTCTTCGCTTGTGCCCTGACACTTCCGCCGCGCGGTACATTTCCTCGGCCCGGGCTCCTCTTGCTCCTTCCAGCCAGGCAGTTCCCACCTGCACCATGAGGCCTTGTTGCTCTGTGATAGATTGAGCTGTCCACAGCAGGCAAACTAGCCGAGCGCCACACGCAGAGAGCGAGCATGTTGCAGCGGCTGTCTGGATTCAGCACGGAGAGACACTTCATTAGATCCAATCAGCAGGGCCCAGGAAATGAGAGGAGGAGGAGAGGCAGAATGGATGGAGGACAATGTTTGCACCCACTACTATACGTCGCTCTGGATAAGATACTAAATACTATTTTTGAAGGGTAAAATGTAAGTAAGTCGACTGACGTGTATATGTGAACAGTGATTCTATTGGTTTGTGATTTACGACATCCCTCAGCCTCAAACACTCAATATTTGGCTCAGTGTTTGTGGGAATAACACAAGGTAAACCTAATAGAAAACAAATGTTTGTAAGTACCCCTAAGGCTTTATGACGCTCAACAGAAACCATTTCCCCTTGTTTCTATATGCCCATGAATCTCTCATCTCTCTCTATTAAAAAAAACTAAAACATCTCTGACACCACTCCAAATGTGACATTTGGGAGACAACTGCGAGCAGCTTGCGCGTCTGAGCTCAGAATTCCAGTCCTCCGGCGATGAGAATGCTGACAGATGGAGGGCTTGGATGCTGTCAGGACAATTAGAGCCTACTTCATCTAGCTGCCGATATTGACCGCGGCCAGTCATAACCTTTATGACCACTTGGTATTGAGAAGGAAGCGTAGTCATGAGTGCCGATGGCATTGGTGTGCTCGGGTGTCTGGCGATGGACATTGTGCACGCATGCACAAACGTGCACACACAAGTACACACACCATCCCTTTATGCTTTTGGGTGCTTTGGACCTGAGTGGTATTGGAGAGAGGAGCAAGCTGTAATTATCACAGAGACTGGATGGGGCTGCGGAGTCACCGTACGATCCTCCTCTCTTCTCCCCTTTGCCCGATCCCTGTACTTGGCTGTGGAATGGAGGTCAGAGGAAGAGAGCTGTTGCCGGTCCCCAAGCGGAGCATGAATGGCCTCATTGAGAGGCTTGTTATGGGCCAGCGTGAGTGGTTTTAGCCCTTGTCATTAATTTGTAGTTGAGGCGGCTGGGGGCTGAAGGCCGGTGGGGGTGGCGTGGGCTCCAGGGGTTTTCAGTGGCGGTTAATAAGAGCACAGCAGGAAAATGGAGTGCCCCAGCGTCCCTGACCCCAGACCTGCTGCTCCGCTGTGCCCTTGTCCTCCTCCTTGATTAACACAGTGGCTAAATGATGTAAGACCCCCCCCCCCCCCCCCCGGTTTACACACACACACCAGTGTTTCCCCTAGATTTTTTTCAGCAGCGGTGGCAGAATTTTTATTTGTAAAAATGTTGTGGCCACTGTTAAATGCATATAGAGAAAACACTGAACACAAAGACTTACACGCCCCCATCCCTCCAGCCCCCCAGTCTGGACGGGAATCGATCGGCCATTCCCAGCTGTCTGTGAGTGGCTCAGACTGTGAGGGGTTTTGGGGGTGGTGACCCGACATTGATCCACTCACCAGGACCCGTCATCTCCAGCTTCTCCAAGCTCCCCCCCCCCCTCCCAACCAGGGTTTAATCTCGATCACTGGTAGCAAGTAGCAAGTACTCCACCCACCTCTTTATTCCAGGTTCCCTCCGCTTCTCACGCTCTCTCCCGTCTTATCTCTTTCTCTCGCTTTCTCTACGCCAGTTCTCTTCCATCCCATACCTGTACAGTAGCATTAGTCAATAAAGCAGTATAGGCATGTGTAAAACAATATCAATGAAGGGACTCTGTTAATCACCAAGCCAAGCAGCACAAATGATCAACCAATCCCTGACCATGCTCCTTATACATATAGACATGGGTTCATATAGACATGAACAGATGTTGATACAGTACATTACCAACGTGTGTCACTGTAATATGTTCCCTTTTTCCAACCCATGTCTTGGGTTTCATAGTGTTCATTGTTGCTTCCTTTGGGTACCCCTCCCAGACAAGTTCGCCAAGAGTTCACTAGGGGTCACAGTGGTAATCCGAGACAAAGAGACCAAGATGCCCGTTGAAGATAACATTTCAACGGGCATGTGGTTTAGAGCACTGAGTTTCTGCAGTGTGTGTGTGTGTGTGTGTGTGTGTGTGTGTGTGTGTGTGTGTGTGTGTGTGTGTGTGTGTGTGTGGTAGACTTACTCTCCTGGCATCTCTTGGGTTACATCACTTTTAGCACTCAAGTGAAATGCCTTATTACTAGGGTTGGGAGTTGCCAGGGACCTCACGATACAATATTATCACGATACTTAGGTGCCGATACGATATGTATTGCGATTCTCATGATTCTACTGGATATGTGTTGTAATTCAATACTGTAATTTTACTGCGATTCGATGTTCCAAACATATTGCTCACCACGTCTGCTGCGGAGGGACAAGAGAGAGCCATGAAAAAATGTGATTTGATCAGCCATGGGGGCAAAAAGTGCTGAAAACAAATTGGCTCCCTAGTTAAAAAGAAGATGGAGAACAAGCTATGAAGTAAAAATACTGGAGTTTTGGTGCAGGTCCAGACAAAATAATATTGCGATATTCTCAAAACACGACAATATATCATCAAAAATAATATCCCGATATGTAACGGGATAATATATCCCCCCCCCCCCCCCCCCCCATCACTACTCATTACCACGTGTGCCTTAAGCCGTGCACGAGACGGGGAGAGTGTGCACGAAAGGACTGGACAGTAAACCATATTTTACTCTACCTGTATTGATGCACAGACTGGTTTGGATTTTTACTTTACCTTACATAACCGTATGTCAATGTTTGGTTTGTTGAATGTAATAACTGAGTGATGGCAATCGTCCGTTCTTACCACCAGTAAGAGACTGCTAACAGTTGATAATTGCTCATTTATTAGCAAGAGCTTCGGTTTCGCACATGTACTTTTTTGCCATTAATAGTGCTGTGTGCCAAAAGCACCCTAGAAATTGGCACATTGCCCCTTGTGGCGAAGGTAAGAACTGCCATTCAATCCATTGAAAATATATAGTCAGTAACCATGTTTCCAGTAAGCCTGTTTGGGCTCCCGAGTGGCGCAGCAGTCCAAGGCACTGCATCTCAGTGCAAGAGGCATCACTACAGTCCCTGGTTCGAATCCAGGCTGTATCACATCCGGCTGTGATTGGGAGTCCCATAGGGCGGCGCACAATTGGCCCAGCGTTGTCCGGATTTGGCCGTCATTGTAAATAAGAATTTGTTCTTAACTGACTTGCCTAGTTAGATAAAATAAAATTCAGAAAGAATACCAACCACAGTTTTTATGCGACCAAAATCATACTATATTCAACAAAATCACGACAACTGTAATGGAAACAGGACATTTCGGTACAATTTTAAAAATGGCGACAAAGTACTTTGTTCGTTCGTCATAGTGGGATCTTTTTGTGTCGGTAAAATTAATTATACGATCAATGGTGGTGACTACGCCTTTAATGCACAAATATTGATATAATAACCATCATATCGAAGTCAATTTGGAGTCACGCAATGATATGGTGTGGTCCTCCCACTACCACTCAGGAAACCATGCAGTTTACTGCAGATGAAATAAATTATGATGAACTTCACAGGGTGGTGAAAGTGCAGTGATGGGCATGATGCTGCTTTCCAATAAACATCGAGGGTCTTATTCTGGTGACACGATGATCGATAATTGACTGTTGTTTGACAAATTCTCGCTCTTATCCATAATCTCATCATGTAGACTAGCCTACCCGCATGTGCCAAGACAAGAGTAGGCACATTTGCTATTTAACACAACAGTTGTTGTGACAAAACTATTGGTAGGGTTGAAAATGCGATGGAAACACACTGAACGTTAAAAAAAATATATCTCAATATTCTGTGCACAAATTGGTTTACATTTGTGAACATTTCTCCTTTGCCAAGAGAATCCATCCACCTGACAGGTGTGTCATATCAAGAAGCTTATTAAACAGATCATTACACAGGTGCGCCTTGTGCTGAGGACAATAATAGGCCACTCTAAAATGTGCAGTTTTGTCACGCAACACAATGCCACAGATGTCTCAAGTTTTGAGGGAGCGTGCAATATGCATGCTGACTGCAGGAAAGTCCATCAGAGCTGTTGCCAGATAATTTAATGTTCATTTCTCTACTATAAGCCTCCTCCAACGTCATTTTAGAGAATTTGCCAGTACTTCCAACCAGCCTCACAATCGCAGACCACGTGTAACCACGCCAGCCCAGGACCTCCACATCCGGCTTCTTCAACTGCGGGATCGTCTGCCATCAGCCAACCGGACAGCTGATGAAACTGTGAAGTATTTCTGTCTGTAATAAAGCCTCTTTGTGGGGAAAAACTAATTCTGATTAGCTTGGCTAGGCTAGGCTCCACATGGCTACGCCTCTGCCCAGTCATGTGAAATCCATAGATTAGGGCCTAATTCATTTATTTCAATTGACTGATTTCCTTATATGAGCCGTAACTCAGTAAAATTGTTGAAAGTGTTGCATGTTGCGTTTATATTTTTTGTTCAGTTTATATTTAATCAATACCTTGGAAGAGTCAACTGGAGATTGAACCGTAAATCATTGTAAAGCATGTGCGGCGCTCAGAGCCTGCTTGGCTACCTGTTTGCTCTCTGTCGCTATTATGTGAGTAAAACCCAGTAAAAATGTGTCCAAGAGCCTCAAAACTCAACATTCTGAGGTTCAGAGCGACTCAAACAACATCCATCTTTATGTATGATCAGTCTCCCTCAGGGGGAAGTCAACAAATAAATATCTTCTTCCTTCCTGTCAAGTGTTTTGTTGTGTTTCTGTGTGATACTGTATATAGGCCTGCTGTAGTATATGTCGGTCGTACTAGCTGTCAGGACTGGACGGATCCGTAGTCTTTTTCAACTTGTTCCTCTCAGGTTTTGGTAACCTAGTGTATTTCAGGCCCCTTCCATAGTATTTGAGGGGTTCATGTTCAGTTTAAAAGAGAAGAATGTTTGTGTTAACTGTACGTTCCTTTGGATAAAAGCATTTGCCAACCGACTATTTATTGTTACAGAACAGGAGAGGAAGCCCCTTTCTCTCATTCTCCCTCCCTCCCTCCCTCCCTCCGTCCCCTTGTTTCCTCTTCCCCTGCTCAGTCAGAGCTGCATTACCCCTGTCCCTCTCTTCGCCTGTCTAAAGCAGGAGTTACTCTTTGGTCCCGGCTCACCATTGATTCTCCCTGGCCTCTCGACGCCATGTTGGCAAAGCAAAACAGGTTTTTACCTTCCGCCCGTATAGGGGCTTGACAGGACTGCTCGTCTGGCACCCAGAGTTTGGACTATTTGGACCAATCAACTCCCTTGGAGGTTATCAGTTCCCATCTGCCCCATTGAACATTTCTCTGCTTTAATCTTCTTCTTTTTTCTCGATAAGTCAAAATACTCATAGCGGCTAATTGAGTCCCGTTAAGCCAACGGTGATCAAACAAACAGGTGCCACTCGCCGTGAACGGTGCGTTCACTTTTTTTTTGGGGGGGGGGGTGATTATTCTGCCCCACAACTGAAGGACTGCGTGTGAAATTGTTTCCATAATAGTTTGAACTAGTTCTGAGAGACTCCTGTGTTGTAGTGTGGTCGTAAAAAGCTGGCTATCGTTTCTGTTCCCCGTAATGTTTTCCACTACTTTCCTGTGTAGTGCTTCTTTTCTCCTCTGCCAATGTTGCTTGTCCCTCCTCCCCCCTTCGTCTGTCAGGCAAGCGAGTTCCTCTTTGATCCAAGCACACCTCTCAGATTAACAGGCTACCTAACCCGGCATTGAGAGCACAAACACAAAACATTGTGTGGAGGGTCCTGTCTCAATAAAAAATGCACCACCTCTTGCCCTGGCCAATCGCTGAGACAGCTCAACATGGGAAATCTGAATAGGCCTGAAAGAAAGGCACACTCTCACGTCCAGCAACGGAAACCAGAATCCTTTGAAAACCAACATAATAGTCAATGCGTTTTCTTTGAGAGCTCTGTCATCCTGTCACTGAGCGGGGATAGTTCCAGCGAGATACCTGACAAGGGGTTTGTGTATGTGTGCATGTGTGAGTGAGAGTTTGTGTCTGGGTGTACGTGCAATGCCCTCTTGTGTGTCCGCGTTTGAGTTTGCGTTTACCTGCATGTGTGTGTTTGTGCGTCTCTGTGTGTGAGAACCTGGGAAAGCAGGCAGTGGGAGAGAGCAGCTTGAGTTACCCGGTAGCCCTAACTGTCAGCCCAGGGGGCCGGGCCGCCCCGGCATGCACTGTCTGCTGCCCCTGTGGGCAACTTGGAGACTCACTGAGACCCACCGCTCCGACAGCCACAATAGGATCCTGTTTCCTGGCCCCCACCTGCCGATACAGGCACAGATAACTTTGTCTCCCTACTTGTATCTTTTATCTCACATCTGGGAGCCTTGCCTGGAAGCAGTGTGGTAACAACACTGGCTCCATTGTCCTTGGCCTTGTCATGACAAGGCTCCGGTTTCGGGCATGTCCGTGAAACACCGAGAGCCCCCGCCGTCTGGGGTGCGAATCATCGCCGGGCGTGGGGGGGGGGGGGGGGCGTGATTGCATAACATGATAGGATGGCAGGACAGGGCTGGGGGGGGGCGGAGCAGAGGAGAACAGGGCCTCATGGGTAATGTATCATGGGCGAATGGGGATAGGTGTCAGGTTAGGGGCGGAGAGCAGCACAAAGCCAGATGATAGGAAGTCTTATCCGCTGTGTGAACTTTGGCGACCGGGACCAGTTGGCACGTCGCAACATGGTGTGTACCAATGAAATCTGGATGCCAGGTAACTGAGCTTTGCCCATATACCCCAACAATGGGTACCACCATACCCACATGGAAACCCACATGGTGCCTGGGAGATTAGATTTAAGTAAGAGATAAGATGCTTGACATTCCTGGATTACTGTCAATACTAATATCAGTACTTGGTACTATTCACTGCAAGTAATGTGTAGAGTATCTCACATGATAGCATTCTTTGTCTCTCATGCACTGAATGCCCCTATCAGTAGCATTATACCCAGTACTAACAGAGCAAAACGCCTAAGCATTCACATATTTAACACCAATCAAGTATTGATGGCGCTCCAATTGATAACAATGGCAATTCATCTAAAGGCAATGATCTTAGGTGGAGAGTGCGGGAGAAAAATCTCTGCTCGTGTATGGACCTGCGTGGCAAATTGACAAATGACACAGACACATTCCCACTTAGAGGAAATATCTCCAGTCGTACTGGAGATTGAACCGTAAATCATTGTAAAGCGGGCGAGGCGCTCAGTGCCTGCTTGGCTACCCGTTTGATCTCTGTCGCTACCCGTTTGCTCTCTGTTTCAGACAACGTCTATCTTTATGTATGATGAGTCTCCCTCACGGGGAAGTCGACAAAATACCTTCTTCCTTCCTTTCAGGTGTTTTCATGTGTTTACGTGTGATATATATGCCTGCTGGAGGTATATGTCGGTCGGACTAGGTGTTTGTTGTGATTATGTATCGTCTTCAGGACTGCATAGATATAGGGTCTTTTTTTCAACTTGCTCCTCTCAGATTTTGGCATTCAATGTCTGCCTGGTGTGTGTGTGTTTGAGAGAAATTATTCAAATATGAACTAAGATGGCCTTTATTCAAGAATGCATGTAAAATAGTCAATGTAAAAGACCTCAAGTATCGGTGCGTGGAAAGGTTAGTGATATGCGTGTTTTGAAATGTAAAGATTTCCCCATATAAAATATCAATATCAATATTGTCAGTTGCTACAGTGCATTCGGAAAGTATTCAGACCCTTTTCCTTTTTCCACATTTTGTTATGTTACAGCCTTATTCTAAAATGGATTAAATAAAACTTTCCTCATCAATCTACACATAATACTCCATAGCGACAAAGCGAAAACAGGTTTTTAGATTGTTTTGCAAAAAATACTTATTTACATAAGTATTCAGACCCTTTGCTATGAGACTCGAAATTGAGCTCAGGTGCATCCTGTTTCCATTGATCGTCCTTGAGATGTTTCTACAACTTGATTGGAGTCCACCTGTGGTAAATTCAGTTGATTGGACATGATTTGGAAAAGGACACATGTCTATATAAGGTCCCACAGTTGACAGTGCATGTCAGCGCAAAAACCAAGCCGTGAGGTCGAAGGAATTGTCCGTAGAGCTCCGAGACAGGATTGTGTGGAGGCACAGATCTGGGGAAGGGTACCAAAACATCTGCAGCACTGAAGGTACTCAAGAACACAGTGGCCTTCATCATTCTTAAATGGAAGAAGTTTGGAACCATCAAGACTCTTATTAGAGCTGGCCGCCCGGCCAAACTGAGCAGTCGGGACGGAAGGGCCTTGGTCAGGGAGGGGACCAAGAACCCGATGGTCACTCTGACAGAGCTTCAGAGTTCCTCTGTGGAAATGGGAGAACTTTCCAGAAGGACAACCATCTCTGCAGCACTCCACCAAACAGGCCTTTATGGTACAGTGGCCTGACGGAAGCCACTCCTCAGTAAAAGGCACACGACAGCCCGCATGGCGTTTGCCAAAAGGCACCTAAAGGACTCTGACCATGAGAAACAAGATTCTCTGGTCTGATGAAACCAAGATTAAACTCTTTGGCCTGAATGTCAAGCGTCATGTCTGGAGGAAACCTGCCACCATCCCTACGGTGAAGCATGGTGGTGGCAGCATCATGCTGTGGGGATGTTTTTCAGCAGCAGGGACTGGGAGACTAGTCAAGATCGAGGGAAAATGAACGGAGTAAAGTACAGAGAGATCCTTGATGAAACCCTGCTCCAGAGCGCTCAGGACCTCAGACTGCGGCGAAGGTTCACCTTCCAATAGGACAACGACCCTAAACACACAGCCAAGACAACACAGGAATGGGTTTGGGACAAGTCTCTTAATGTCCTTGAGTGGCCCAGCCAGAGCCCGGACTAACATCTCTGGAGAAACCTTAAAATAGCTGTGCAGCGATGCTCCCCATCCAACCTGACAGAGCTTGAGAGGATCTGCAGAGAAGAATGGGAGAAACTCCCCAAATACGAGTATGCCAAGCTTGTAGCGTCATACCCAAGAAGACTCAAGGCTGTAATCGCTGCCAAAGGTGCTTCAACAAAGTACAGAGTAAAGGGTCTGAATACTTATGTAAATGTGATATTTCTGTTTTTATTTTTTAACAAATTTGCAAAAATGTCTAAAAACCTGTTTTTGCTTTGTCATTACGGGGTATTGTGTGTAGATTGATGAGGGGAAAAAATACAATTGAATCCATTTTAGAACAAGGCTGTAACGTAATAGCAAAATGTGGAAAAAGTCAAGTGGTCTGAATACTTTCCAAATGCACTGTATGAGGAAACAAACTTGTGACGTCGTTGCCTTGTTGGAACTGAGGCTTGTAAAAGCAATCGTGAGCGTAGTGCCTGAGCAAATGGACCCGCTGCCCTTACGAGTAGGGGGTTATAAAAGTTTTGACTAATGATGTGATAGCACGGCAACATTGAACCCGGAGAGGCAACTTTGCAAGTTGAGTAGGGAGTCCAGGGAGGAGAGTGAGCTTCTGGGCTGTTAGCGTCACCCAATCCCTCACCACTGGACTGTGCTAGTTCACTAACTCTATTAGCCTGCACTTTGCTAATGGTGTTAAAAAAGACAGAGGGCAGGACGAGGAGAGGGTGGGGGGCATGATACACTTAACTCCAAAGTGGATGGCATCATTATCATTTTGATTTAGCTTTGATGCTTCTTCTCTTCTCCCCCCCTCAGCCCCCTCCCTCCCTGCCCCTTAGCCAGTATGGCACAAGGAGCCCGGAGAAACTTGATAGGGATAAATTAGGAAAATGGACCGTGTTTGTTTCTCTTATTCTCCTTTTACAGGATTTCGCTGTAAGCGCTGTGTGCGTCCTGATACGTGCGTCGTGTGTGCATACAAGTGAGTGTATCTGCGTACATAGTAATTGTGGGCCTCTCTAGTTTTCTCCTTCTTGAGTTTTTTAAAAATGTTTTCTCCTAAGCCAGGTGTGCTCCGCCCCGCGATCTGTTTCGCCAGCATGATGTCCCCGTCTTACTGCGAGACGACATTGGCGTCCTGCAGATCTCACTACCGACAAAATCTCACTAGCGACAAACCCCCTAGAGGACAGGATGTCAATGTCGTCTTGCATGGAGGCCGTATTTACCTTCTCCGCTCCCTCTATGATAGGTGACTTCATGTGTTTAAACTGCCATAAAATCCCCCACTTTGTCGAACATGAAAGTGAGCGCAAAGGGGGGGGGGGGGGGGGGCTAGAATTATGATTAATCAAGACTATTCCGTCAGTCAAATTGTGACGGACTCCAATGAACCAACCGTTTTGGCCCAAACTCAGAACTCAATCCGATAGTCAGAACTAGTTATGTCGATTGCAGTGTAAGGGCCTCCTACTTTAATTTGTTTGCCCTTTCTAGTACATTCCAAAATAGTTGTTGACATTGACAAATTATATCAGCACATGTCTCGGAGATAGCACATGTCTCGGAGATAGAAACATCTTGACGTGAAGTCTGTCAAGTACGCTAGCTAGTATGCAAACTCGGCCCTATCCAAGGCTGAATGATGTCAAAAATCTGCTTTGTTGTCCTTCTTTTTCCTTTTTTTTTTTTAATAGCTTAAAGCCTCATAAATCATGTCCTTGCTGAATGCAGCGGAGTCCTTCCCTGAGACCCACACCAACTGTGATACTTCATCTTGACTTAAGCCTTTGACAGGTACCTGATGTCTTGTCCTAAACAAATAACTCCATGTTAGCTCGATTTACTTTTTCCTTTGCCCCGTTAATCCGCACGTCTGCGTTGAAGATGTATACGAAGCCCTGCACTTGGTTCATGTACAATAGAATTTCCTCTGTCGAAAAAAGTAAAGCAGTGTTCTGGGCAGTTTGTGTCGTTTTTTGGCGTTGTGTGGTTCTCATGCTGTAGCTGCAGTCATCGACTCTTCTGATTCGTTGGTACAGTGACAGAGGTCCAGTTACTCCTGAGGTCAAGGGTTATAGAAACCCCCCGTCCCTAAACTCACCAACTCAGGAATATCCAATAACTCTGGCGGCTTGTAAAAGGTCCCGCTACTTTATCCCTGTTGTCATCGTAAATAGATAACAGATTGGGATCCATAAATCGTGTAACTACAAAGGAAGGTGCAAACATAGGAGCAGGTGCTATGCAGAAGAACCCAGCAGCCATACTGTACATCTGCAGGTAGTAAATGCTGGGCTTAGGCCCGCAGTAAGTGCCAGATTTGACGACACAAACTTAAGATATAGTAGCGTAATACACTTCTTTTTGGGGGGGGGTTTTAGAAGTTCTTTTGCGATGCCTGACAAGAAGTCCCGGACTGAATCTGTGGATATCTTTTTTTTCCTGTGTATTCAATCAATAGAAGTAAAAGGAGTCATGCTTTGGAACAGGATTTGCTATGCTTCGAATGAATTTCACAGGTATATCTACCGTCAAAATATTTCTGTTGTGCTTTAAGGAAATTCTGTCCCTGCGGCTTCCGTCTGGTCTTACTGGTGGAGGAATGCAAAAACACAGGAACGCACACACTCTTTACGAGCTGTGTTCTAAAAAAACGAACTCTTGCACGCATAACAAGCCATTCCGCCATCACAAACACTGTTATAAACACCACTAGAGCCATTGTCTCTGCTATGCAGAGGTAAACTCATTGACCACTGCAGCAGTGGGGTGAGCTATTTTCCAAACAGCCCACAACAGAAGAACCGGTGGACAGAGCGAGTGTCCGTGGTGAATTAGTGGGAGTGTAATTTATCATGCCTCTGCCAATACCTATCCCCTTTGATCTGCGCCCCATCTGCGAGGGATGCGCCTGGCGTTTGGGAAGAGCGCTCACTTTCTCTTCCAATTATTCCCAAGCGGAGGGGGGTTGATGGAACTCTGTGGGCTAAAGAAGAGTGGTCCCCCACAGTCTTGAAAGGCATGGATTGCATTTGCCATTTAAATGCTACTTAGCCTTAAATCACCTGTGTTTGGCCCGAGGTGATATACTGGCAGGCGAGGGGGATGCTGCAGTGTGTGTGTGTGTGTGTGTGTGTGTGTCAGCCGCCTCCCTCCCAAGGTGTGTGTGTGCTCAAGCATCCCCAATTAGTCTTCAACCGCCCCCCCACCATCCCCCCCCCCCCCCCCCTCTTGTGCAGACCACTCCTGGGTTTTCGATTGCACAAACTGTCACAGATGTGCTCTAGTTTTTTTGTTGTTGTGTTCAGCGTTGTTGTTGCTGCCTCTGCTGTGTGCTGTTGCTGTGTGCTGTTGCGAGCGGGATGGTGGAGGGATGTGGGGGGGGGGGGGGGGGGGGGGTTTGGGGAAAAGATAAATAGTTTCCCATCAGATGAAGTGTAATTATTCCTCCCTTGTCTGGAGGAGTGTGAAATAGAAAAGAGGGAGCCTAGTTTCTCTCAGCAGATGCCAGCAGGTATGCAGAAGGAGTGTCTTCACCGTCTCATTTACTAGCTAAGACTCATTGCTTCCACAATTATCACCGCGGTCGAGGTGGGAGCTCGCTGTGCGGGCAGCACAGGGGAGAGAGAGAAGGGAAATTGAAGGAGGACGAGTACTAAGAAACCTCCCTTGGTGGCAATGTGTTTTATTTCTTTTTTTAATCAAGAAAACGAGGTGTTTTTTGCATTCTTCCACTTCAGAGCAGTAAAAGCCTTCACTTGAAGTTGATGCCCGTAATGCAGGTTGAAGAATGCCATAACAGGTGTCATTACAAGTGTAATAACACGTCGTGACGACTAAAACAACCGTCGCGTAAAGCAACTGTCGCCACACTGTTATGAGGCGCACAGCTGAAAACGGTAACATGTGGCGTTGGCGTCAGCCATGTTGTCGTGAGCTGTCATAGCTGTCGTCATGTGATTTGATTGGTGTAATTTCGTGGAAACTTTAGGGATGCGTCCCACTTACCTAAAGTGGCTTCGGGGTAATCTTCTGCTCCATGAGCCTTATTGATTATTTTACGATAGCGGTGGTGCTTCAACTGGGCCGGTGATTGAGTTGGGCCGGTGAGTGAACGTTCTACTGCTTGAGCCCCGGCACCTCTCAGAGACGATTAGTTCTAAAACATGATGACTACCGGGACCTAAAAAGAATGGGCACCCACCCCTGCACCTATTTCAGTCCACTTCAAGCACCGGTTAGCATTACTATAGCTCTTTGACCATTATGCCTTAGCATAATAGCCTAGCCAGTATTTTTGGAGCCTCTCAATTGTCTGTAAATTCCTCATTGTAAATTCCCTTTCATGTTATTATTATTCACACTTTGACAGTCGGCTTTTACAGTAGATTTTTACAGTAGACTTTTACAGTGGACTTTTGCAGTATCGCAGCTCTGCACTGGTTCTCCGCTGAAAACGAGGTGTCACAGTGTGAGTCGGCGCTCTTTTGGAACAGACAAAGACATGGAAATGCAATTAGCTTACGAGGCAGAGGGGGAGGCGCTGAGAATAGTACTCCCTCCTCTCCTCTCCCAGGCCTTACGCAGCAGAGCATCATGGGGGAAAGAGAGAAAAAAAGAGCACGATGTTAAGAGTGGATTCAAACACCGGCTCATGGTTAATTCAAGCCATGCTGAAGGTAGAGCATGGTGCAGATAATTATAGCCCACACACAGAGGCACACACACACACACACACACATATGCAAGCGTACACACACACACACCTCGATGCTTGTCCAGCTAAAATCTAACATCACAGAGAAAGAGAGCGAGAGAAAGAGATAGAGAGAAATAAAGGTACTTTAAACAGAGACCTCGATCTCTTTCATCTCCCACTGCACACACACATCGTGTCTGCCCGAGGGGTCCTCACCTCCCCAAAAATCTTCTCCCTCTTATGTTTGTTTTTGTTTTGCCGCGGCGCTTTTTCCTCGGCGTTGGCCGAAAATCAACTGGAGGTTAAGTTTGTGTAAACGCCTCGATAGGAAAATTGCTGTACGCCGAGTTGAAATAACAGCAGAAATTACAGAGAGATGAAGGGAGAGGGAGAGAGAGTAGAGAGCGGAGGGCTGTCTGTGCGTCTGCCTGACACAAAGAACAATAAACACGTTCCACATGGCGAGAGGTGGGCTCCAGATGCAGGCCGGACCGGAGGACTAAAACGCGGAAATGGCTTCCAGACAGGCCTCAGTGAGAACACAAAGGACCATTCTCAACCACCGCCTAGCGCAGCACCCACTCCTCTCCTGTCTCTCCTGTCTCTCTCCCTACCCACCACCCCCCCCCCAGCATCAACCGTCCAGCTCATTCAATTGTAAACACAGGGAAACTTCAGTTACATGACTTGTCCCGCGGAAACTCTCCACCAAAATCGCTGATTCTAACGTGCTTGCGTTGGACTCGCGCCAGAAAACAAGTGAGGATACTATAAAGCTAGATCCTAGATTGGAAGTTGCTGTGGCCAGGCCAGCTAGGCCTTAGACCAAGACTCCAAAGTAATCAGATTACGTGCAGATGAAAAATGGGTTTGAAGTGTTTGTAGTTTTGTATTTATTATGGATCCCCATTAGCTGTTGCCAAGGCAGCAGCTACTCTTCCTGGGGTCCAGGAAGAATGTCAAGTTATTAAGTCCATTTGTTTGTATTAAGTCAACTTGCCCTGGTCATCGTTAATTGCAGAGTAAATTCCTCTGTTTGCTTTCGGTGTGTGTCAATAATGAAATGGCGGCCGTCTAGGATACCAGTCCTGGCAACCCCCAGACTACGTGTCCCGATAGTTTACATTGCGTAGATTTTGGCTAACAGGGTCTGGGTTTTTCTGTTGATCCTTGAATTCCAAGACAAATGCTACAAACGAATCAACGCTAGGGCTCAATTCATAAGCAAGCGTCAGGCTTAAGATTCCATACATATTGGTGCAGGCATTAAAGAGGCATGAAATGTGGCTGTAGGCGGGTACTCTGGGCTGAAACTGAAGAGTAATGTCCCCGCTACACACACACACACACACACACACACACACACACACACACACACACACACACACACACACACACACAGCTGGAGTTATCTGTCGGCGGGTCGAGCAGGAACACGTTTTTTCTTTTAGCCGGGTGAGGTGAACTGGCCTGCAGAGAGAAAGAGAGAGAGAGGGAAAGGAATACTGAAAGCGGAAAGATCTGTTCTGTACTGTACCCTCTCTCTCTCTTTCTCTCTCATTCTCTCCACTCCCTTCACCTCATTGGTCCAGTTGACCAGGAAGGTCTGATATGATTGGTCACATCTTCCATGTGTGATGCTGCTGTAAGCTTGAAAGAATTTGGTCACAAAGTTGTCATAACATGTTCAGCTTTAAAGTCAGCAGCTTACAGTATCTTCTAAGATGGTTTGAAATTCACAATTGCAATTTTTTTTATGTCGTCTGTGTCTTTAATCCCTTTCAAGCATGAACTGTAATCGCTAAACAATGAAAGTATGGCGCCCCAATTTGCATACCAGTGAAAGTTTCTTTTTAACTACATTTGATTGAAGTATAGACAACAGCATCCTCTTTTTGCACCCCATGAAGACTTAGCGTTCCAAATGACCCATTCTGTCCCGTCAGATGTGCTCAGTTGGTTTTGACATCTTCCCTTTGCTGATGGCTTCTTCCTGCATGCAGGGCTTCAAAAGCAGACAACGTTATGGACAAACATTTAGCCCATGAAGTCATAAAGTGGGGCCGAGTTAAACCACATTGCCGGGGCCTTGCCAAGCCTGACAAGACAGTAAATCAGAGAAGAAGTGGTCTTCAAAAAAAACAGTCAGAAACTCCGACCGGTTTCAAAGTTCGGCCCTCCTAAATCACCCAGCTATAAACACTTTATAATGCACTTATAAACATCGGGCCTGATTAATTAAGCTCCCGCAGGGGGTTGTGGGTGGACAGACAGATTGTGAAGACTATGAAACTCTCTGGGAGCTTTCAAAGTCCAGGAACTTTCAAAGTACCCTCTGTTTTTTTTCGGAGTTTGAAAGCTAAATTGATCAATCACCACCATGTGTTTCTGGTCTCCGAGGAATGGTCCGGGCGGTTTACAAAATGTCCGCCATGCATGTGGCTTGCTTGCCCACGTTGGATTTGAGGGTAGTGAGAATGTGGCAAGAATGCTTTTGGTGTGTGGAAGGGTGGAAGGGAAGAGGCTGTGCCAGGCGCTAGCGCATGTTTAGAGGCTGTCATAGCCAACCATCAGGGAGGAATCTGTCCCCCCAGACCCCCCCCCCCCCCCCAGACCCACCAATCACCACATGTAGGTGACAGTTGGAGAGGGGCGGGCCAAGACTGCCATGATTGATTGCAAGACCACAAATAGCTTGCATGCATTAGCTCTCCCTTACATCCATACAAAAAAACACACACACACACACACACACACACACACACACACACCCCTGGCTGCCTTGCTATTGATATTTGGATCTGTCCTGATGTTCTTCCCTTAACGAGGTCATTTCCAACAACACGTCACGGAGCTCAATCAAAGACTGAGCACTGCAGCATCGCTACATCAAACCCTTCCCTCAATTTGCCTCCACTGGCCCTTAATGACGGGCAATGCTGCTGGAACGACGGGAAGTGAGGGAGAGGAAGAGAAGGGAGAAGGCAGGGGGGTGGTATTGATCTATCGAGACATAATGCACTATTTGGATCCTGAAAGCGAGATGGCGATGGCCGCATGCACTCAGGGAAAATAGAAAGAAAATATGCAGAGACGATAGGCGGTATCCATTTAAGACCCCCCCTCCCCAATACATGTTTTATGGAAAGAGAATTACATCTAATAGACCACAGGTTTACATCCGCAGCGTGGCCTTAGGAGGATTATTACATTCCCTGCGTAGTTACACGTGAGGATACCGCCGCCTGATTGGCCGAGGGGAGTAACACAGAAGTGCAACCCGTGCACTTTTCGATATCCCCCTAAAAAAAAGGTAATGCAGTGAGATGAAGGAAGAGAAGTAGTAGGTGGAGCGCCCCGCCCTGTCCCCCTGTTTCCTCGGCCGCTCCCCTGTCCCCCTGTTTCCTCGGCCGCTCCCCTGTCTCCCTGTTTCCTCGGCCGCTCCCCTGTCCCCCTGTTTCCTCGGCCGCTCCCCTGTCCCCGTTTCCTCGGCCGCTCCCCTGTCCCCCTGTTTCCTCGGCCGCTCCCCTGTCCCCCTGTTTCCTCGGCCGCTCCCCTGTCCCCCTGTTTCCTCGGCCGCTCCCCTGTCCCCCTGTTTCCTCGGCCGCTCCCCTGTCCCCGTTTCCTCGGCCGCTCCCCTGTCCCCCTGTTTCCTCGGCCGCTCCCCTGTCCCCGTTTCCTCGGCCGCTCCCCTGTCCCCCTGTTTCCTCGGCCGCTCCCCTGTCCCCTGTTTCCTCGGCCGCTCCCCTGTCCCCGTTTCCTCGGCCGCTCCCCTGTCCCCCTGTTTCCTCGGCCGCTCCCCTGTCCCCCTGTTTCCTCGGCCGCTCCCCTGTCCCCCTGTTTCCCCGGCCGCTCCCCTGTCCCCGTTTCCTCGGCCGCTCCCCTGTCCCCGTTTCCTCGGCCGCTCCCCTGTCCCCCGTTTCCTCGGCCGCTCCCCTGTCCCCCTGTTTCCTCGGCCGCTCCCCTGTCCCCGTTTCCTCGGCCGCTCCCCTGTCCCCCTGTTTCCTCGGCCGCTCCCCTGTCCCCGTTTCCTCGGCCGCTCCCCTGTCCCCCTGTTTCCTCGGCCGCTCCCCTGTCCCCCTGTTTCCTCGGCCGCTCCCCTGTCCCCGTTTCCTCGGCCGCTCCCCTGTCCCCCTGTTTCCTCGGCCACTCCCCTGTCCCCATGTTTCCTCGGCCGCTCCCCTGTCCCCGTTTCCTCGGCCGCTCCCCTGTCCCCCCGTTTCCTCGGCCGCTCCCCTGTCCCCCTGTTTCCTCGGCCGCTCCCCTGTCCCCCTGTTTCCTCGGCCGCTCCCCTGTCCCCCTGTTTCCTCGGCCGCTCCCCTGTCCCCCTGTTTCCTCGGCCGCTCCCCTGTCCCCCTGTTTCCTCGGCCGCTCCCCTGTCCCCCTGTTTCCTCGGCCGCTCCCCTGTCCCCCTGTTTCCTCGGCCGCTCCCCTGTCCCCCTGTTTCCTCGGCCGCTCCCCTGTCCCCCTGTTTCCTCGGCCGCTCCCCTGTCCCCCTGTTTCCTCAGCCGCTCCCCTGTCCCCGTTTCCTCGGCCGCTCCCCTGTCCCCCTGTTTCCTCGGCCGCTCACACACACACACTAACATAAGCTCTGGCAGTCCATAATAGAAGATGGACCCCGTCAAGACTGGATGAAGGCGTATGTCTCTCAATGCTCTCACCGCTCGGAGATCACATCAGATGTGAGGGCTGCGCCGACTTAATTCTTATTTAGATTCACTATTTTTCTGTGGCAGACGGGGCAGACGGGGAGGGGGGGGGAGTAGGAGAGGGAAAGATGGGTGAATAGAGGAGCCAAGAAGTTAGGAAATGAGGAGAGGAGAGGCTGTTGTGGAGAAGTGGGAGGGTGACGTGTGTTCACAAAATGCACGCCTGTTTCATCGGGGGTGTTGATATGATGACCGGAGAACAAAGTGGCATGCAGGAAAGAGAGGCCAGGCAAGCTCACACAGAGAGAAGGGAAGGGGGTTGATCTCTGGTCTGGTGCGATAAGCGGCGGGGGCGGGGGGCAGCAGAGGGCGGGGGTAGTGGGGGGGGTGACTGGAGAAGATCCGTACACTGCAGCTAGATGTGGACCCGGGCCCTTCTGACACTTATTCCAACCCCCCCAGATTAGCTGTCATCTGATGCCAGGTCTGCCTGAACCCACCACTCCCCCTTCATAACCTCGCACCCCCATCCTGGCTCCCTCTGCCCCTTGCTTTTCTACGCTGAGCCAATGAGCTACAGTCTATCTGGCGGGCTTCCACCAACATGGCTGGTGTTTGTGCAATGGTTTATCGCAACAAGACGCAAAATGGCCTTCCCACCAGAGCCCTGTGAAGGATTACGGGCCTCTTTGAGGATCTCACTCATGGCGCGACTGATAAGGACAGTCGAGGGAGAAGTGACGCGCCGTCCAAGGGGGACTGTTTGGGGGTGACCTATTCGGGGGTCAGTCTGTGAATTTGGGGTCAGTGTGTCAAACCTCTCATATTGGCTTCAGAGTTATGTGTGGCTAATTACGAAACACAACGGCCCGTAATTATGTAGTGCACACACCAAGACCAGATTTCACACTTAAAGAAACAGTTCCTATGTGTAAACCATCTGTAGAACCATCTCATGGATTGAATTTGTGATTATCTATGATTTGTTCATGGCGATTTAGAAAAGGCATTAGGTTATGGTCTCAGCATTAACTGCGTTAGGTCTAGGGGCAGGTGTGTCAACAGAGGCAGGAGGTATCAAAGCATTTTAGACCTCCTCAGTCAGGAAGCCCGTCAAATCACATTCCCATTATGCTCTTCAGAGTGGAAGAGATCAAATCCAGTTCCACTGGGGGGGGGGACACGACTTGTCACTTAAGCTGCAGCTGGAAAACGGCCAGGGAAAATCCAAGTGGAGGGTGGATATTTGGAATGGGATTGAGCCAGACAGAGGACTGTGACATGGAGAAAGTGGAGATGGAACCACACAATCATCTTCTGGGCCGTGATTTGAGCCCTTGCGTTTCAGTTAATAGCTATGGCAGGGATGGCTATATAGCCCCCTGTAAACTCGCACACGGCGCCACTCTCTGGAATTTCGCTATTAAAGGGTCAGATCTGTGGCACCATGCAGGTGCTCAATTTGTATCGAAATTGCCCAGAGCGGCAAACTCATTTAGCCAGAGCTGGGCGAGAGACAGGGCCCTGTGAAAGAGCTTAATGAAGCCGGCCTCACTCTGTAAACCCCTGTCAATCTCCAGACCCTCTTCTCCTCCTGCTCCCGTTCTCCTTCTCTTCCTCGTCCTCCTCGCCTAGCGCCTTCATCCATATAGAATAGTAGCATCATGTTGAGTTATCTTCAGCTGTCTGTATCCGCTGCACAAGTTGGATCCAAACGATGGCCAGTGCTGTTCGTTGTGGAGATGTTTTGGGTTCCAGGTCTATTGTAGATCCAAGTCTGTTTTGAGTTGCTTCGGATAAAAGTTGTCTGCGAAATGCCATTCTATTTCTTATCTGTCGCCGTAATTTCTCCTCAGACACACCATACTTGTCCTGTCTCATCCGCAGGTTTCTCCATGGGGAGTACACCGTGGAGGTGGCCATCAACGACTACCTGGACATCTACTGCCCCCACTACGAGGACCCGCTCCCCCAGGAGCGCATGGAGCGTTACATCCTCTTCATGGTCAACTACGACGGCTACACCACCTGCGACCACCGCATGAAGGGCTTCAAGCGCTGGGAGTGCAACCGGCCACAGAGCCCCAACGGACCGCTCAAGTTCTCCGAGAAGTTCCAGCTCTTCACCCCCTTCTCACTAGGCTTCGAGTTCCGGCCGGGTCACGAGTATTACTATATCTGTAAGTGGAAAAGTTGTCACATGGACGAATGTCACACACACACACACATACACACACACTGCTGCCTTACAGATACATGTTATGTCTCCTATTTGAGGTTTCAGGTAGAAATGATTGCCCGGCACTGACACACCTTCTTTGGCTGATCAAGGACTTGATGATCAGTTGATTAGGAGAGTCTGGTCTGTAAGTGCTTGACTGGAACAAAAATGTGCACCCCTGTGTACTGGTCCTTAGCACCAGGATTATGAAGAACCTTGCTTCTTAGCCGATGGGTCACATGGCCTAGTAACACGGATCTAATTGGCTATTAGCTATTGGCTGCATTCAAGTCAGGACCAGTCAGGCTTCTGGTGAAGGAGTAACTTCAGCCAATATAAATCTTAATCAGACCCCAATATTGTGACACCCTTTTATTCACCCCCCCCCCCCCCCCCCACACTGGTTATGTCCCCAAGTAAGTAATGACTTTGGACCCCCCCCCCCACTGACTACACAAAACAGACACAGTTGTGACCCATCAAGAATATTCAGCGCTGTCAACCCATCGCTCTTTAGTTGATGGATATCAGGGAATGTAATTTGGGTTGTACATGTTCGTTTTTTGGTCGTTTGAAGGATGATTTATCCAATTTGGTGGGAAGCGGGGGAGGAAGCCACAATAGCGGTAGGGGTTTAATTAATAGGCTTTGCGTTGTGGTGTAATTTTTCTGCCATGGATGGGTGCCAGGGCTAGGAACCATACAGGAACGGGCTGTTCAAACCCACATGTCCTTGTATTTACTAGATAATTGTTAACTGGTATTTATTTGAAGTAATTCAATATAATCGTGAACCAGTTGGTTCCAATTTATGGTCCCTTGCGCTAATTGATTGAATGAAAACAAAAAGATAGTTATTGAGGCAAAAGCGATGTCATTATGCTGTTACAATGTAAATTCCAGGTAAACCACGGACCGTGAACTAAAGCCATAGCCTGTAACTAAACAGGCGTACTGTTACCAATCACAACATTCAGCGGCCAAACCAGAGGGGAGCCCCGGACAAATCGTTTATCTCTGGCTTTCGGTTGACTTGTCCGTCTGCGTGTTTTTTGCCTGACCTGCCATCCTTTTGTGTGGCACCCTGGCGCATCCCATCTCCTTCCACCCCTTGATGAAAATGTCAATTTGTCAAATGGCAAGCGAGCTATTAGCTGGGTGCTTAGCTTCACAGGGTGAGATCGGTGCAAGACCAGTTAGCGGTGCCCTCATGCGGAACGCCTCAAATTATGCTGATTGGTCAAATCATATTTAGCCGAGGGAACTTGATGGGGGTAATTGTGTCCTTCTGGCTCCGGACCGTGGTCATTACCATTTTTTGGACGTGAGGCGTTGAAAGCCATTAGTGGTGCGGTGGGTTGAAAGCGGCCAGGGTGGCGTGCTCTCCAGACAGGCCTGACACCTTGCCTACCGGACGCTCCACGCCCACTTCAATTTCAAGGTCGCGGTGCGCACGCCGCTTCCCATTTCCCCTCCATCGGAGCCGTTACACCCCCCCCCCCCCTCCGTGGTCCATTCCCGGTGCGGTGTGTCCATGAGCATGACAGGACAGGCGTGGGTTTGCCAGGGTGCATCTGTCCCTGTTTTGCTAATGGCCCTGTGAAAAGGTGTCCTTTGGTCTGATGGAAAGGCCCCCTGCTGGGCACAGGCAGGGAAAAGGCTCAGAGCGGCATGCCGGATGCATTAATGAGGCAATTTCTGTTCCTTTTTTGTTTTTTCTCTCCAATCCCCTCTGTCTGTGCCCCCCTGTCTCTCCTTCTCGTTCATCTTTTCCCTTGGTTTTTCCAAAATAGGAAAAACTTTAGAACATAAAAAATATAGTGAGTTTCAGGGGTGGGTGTAACATGAGGACTTTTCATGTTATATTAATAAAACTCATTAACTGGGTTGCTCTGATTCTCTCTGTGTGTGCCCTTGTGTTGCTAGGGGGATGCCACTTAGCCCACAGGAGAAAAGGTGACATGACACCGCCTTGTGATGCTAAATCCTGTGGCGGACCGAACCGCTAGAAAGACAGGCACACGACAGACAGCAATTCTGAGATTCGGCACACAGCACATGACTCATGTGTGATGTGAAGGGAGATGAGGAGAGATCAGGATCATTTTAAAGCACAGTGCTACTCAGCAGCTCATCATTTCTAGCTGTTCACTGCCATCTGTTGTTGGTAAGGCCCAACTTAAATCACAAAGACAAGAAATTCCGCGTTATAAGACTATAATTATTTTTATTTGCCTCTATGATATGATACACCCAAACTGTACAATATGGTATTGTATATGTTTTACTTTATGTATTTAAAATATTTAAAAAATCATGTTTTTAGACAGCTTTTCATGATGACATTTCTAAGAAGTGGGAGTGTGAGTACAGTACTGTAGCCTGCCAGTTGTGACAGTATTATAAATCCATAACTCGCAGGGACCAGTTGTGACAGTATTTCGACAGCACCCCTGTGTGACAAGATCAGGGCCGGGGACCACATATAGGGCGGCTCTATACCTCAACCCAGCCCCCCTGGCCCGTCACTCACTGCAATGTGTATGGATGCCGCCCCTCCAACATATGGTATATATTTCAATGCTTATTATCCTCTGGGTGATGGAAAGGTATTTAGGCTGAGGGAAAAGAGTGGAAGGGGGGCTGGGGGGGTGCTGCAATGTCTAAACATCCCCCCTCCTAACCAGTGGGGCGTCCCTCGACTTATTATACTCTGCGGGATGTTGTCACTCCTGGAATGGAGGAGTGGAGGGAAGACAGAGGACTGGCAACAAAAAGAAAAGTCAGTTCAAAGTTAGCATTCAGTGTCTGACGATTCTTCCCCGTCCTGAGCTGTTTTTAATGTACTCCGCCCCGTAGCTCCTAGCCAGGCCCCGCATTGTGTGGCCCTTTGTCCCCAACAGCAGCCGAGGCTGGGAAGCAGTTTGCCCCGCCATTCAGCACTCCTTTTTTTCTCCCCTCCCTTAGAAAATGATTTGGCTACTACCAATATTGTAGCTGTCATGGCCCCTGGAGTGTTAGGGCAAAGGGGGATGCTTGAGAAGTCGGGTGTGGGTAGTTACCGGGGTAAAAGGGGGCTTAGTTTGGTTATCTGTGAACAAAGGGGCACGTCCATCACCCCTAATGTGACCTCCTTACCCCCAACTCCCAGGCGTGATGGGTTAGTGGTGGCACAGAGCCCTATCAGGCAGTGGTTTTTGAGACTTCTATGCTTCTGCATCTCCACACACACACACACACACACACACAAACACACACACACACACACACAAACACACAGAGTTGTGACTGCTCAGTCACTGCCACCACCAATAACAATGCCCCCACCCATGTGCACTCGTGCAAATACCAAATACACACACTCAAACGCAAACCTAAAGAAAACACACACACACCCCACACCCCAACTAGAAACACACACATAGACACACGTCTAAATGGAAGTCTCAAGTTAGGTTGGGAGAATAATGTTTAGAGAGAGGAATAAGTGACAGATGCCTTTGCATTTATGCACTATATGTGTTTTGTGGATGTGTGCTATGTCAGTGTGTTGTTTGTGTGTTCGTTTTGTGTGTCTTTAGTTGGCTTCATGTTATTCTGTCTAGACTATAATCTATGTGCCGCATTCCGGGCATTTACCCCACCAAATACGGAGCCATTTTAAAAGACCAATTACCAAAAATGCTGTTGCAGGAGAGTGGCCATTTTGGTGCCTGATATTTGTTTTTAATGGCAACAAAATCGGTGTTCTTTTTTTTGGGATTCCCGAGAGACAAAATGAAACATAATTTGCCATGGTTAAATTAGAAAAGTACTGCTTTAAATTTTGGTCACAAAAGACTACTCTTTTGACAGAAAAAAAAATGCTTTTTCAAGGTTAATTTAGAATGCAGCACTACGCCCAAAGTCTCTTTCTGCTTCTCTCACTGGTTCTTTCCAGTGATGCTATTAGCATATCAGAGGTTGCATGGAGTTGTTGTTTTCCCTCACTGAGCCATATGTTGTGTGAGTACACTGAGACACTTGGACCGTGGAGTAGTGGAGTTTTATCCTTTAGCACTCCCATTCACAGTAACAGCCTGCTAAGGGATTAGCGAGCCACGCTAACGTCTCTGCACACACAGCACCTGGTCACTGAGGCCTTCCAAGTTCCAACTCTGGTGGCAATGTCAGAGGGACAGGGTCACACAAGAAGACGGGTCAAAAGCTCCTCAGGTGTGACAAACTTGACCTCTGGCCCCCAAATTCTTCTACCAAGATGGCCGCCGTTTTTCACAGGCTATCATCCACAATTGCACCCTGGCCCTCAGCTGGGTTGCTTTTAAAATAGGGTGGATGCATTTTCTTTTGCGGGGAGACTGAAAGTTGACTGAAATGAGTGCCTGATGGATCACCTCTGTGAAATCTCGGTCCATTGAGGGTGGGACATTTCAGTTATAGCCCTCTAATGGAACATACTTACCTTCTTTCCCAGCCAGTATAATTTGAGCTATTTTCTCTGAGATCTGACAAGAAAAATGCTGCTGAATGTGTTATTCATTAACAAACATATGCTTGTGTGTATTTCTCGTTCTCTCTTTCTTTCTCTTTCTCTCGCTCTCGCTCTCTCGTTCCAGCGTCTCCACACCCTAACCTTGTCGGGAAACCCTGCTTGAAGTTGAAAGTCTATGTCAAGCCCACAAGTGAGTATTTTTTTCTCTATCCAGTCTTCAGGGAATGTCGTGTGAAATTGCTTACACTCAATTTTGGTAACACTAGCCTTCCTTCAGATTCAAAACCTTATTTTTCTAACTTTGCCAATAACTTTGCCATGTTAAGAATGGGTCTAGTCAGCAAAAGAGACAGTAACATATTATATGAGGTTGTAGAGCTCTCCATCACACCCATCGTGCATTAAATTGTTCTATAGTCATCCACAAGTATTAATGTCTACAAATAAATAGAAATGTGTTAACTTATCACACAGATGGTTCAAAGTTTTACCAAACAGGCAAGGCAACTGTTTTAGTTCAGTTTTCATACGACACTCTCCGAGCACTTGGAGAGCACTCAACTATGAAATGTGCACCAGTTCAATCAGCCAAAAAGAGGAGCTCCTCTGACGCGACTTTCGCTTTTGGACGTGCACCTCGCTGTTTACAGTCCCTGGTGACGTTAGTTAATATCCGGCGAGCAGCTAGCTACGGCACGTTGTTTCCATCCGGAATATTAACGAGGCGACCACCCATTTTATAATCCTCCTCCACATTTACTGGATTGTTGACCAGAATGTGGTGTATTTAGTTTTAGGTGTTTCTTTTCAATAAAATCAAATCCAATTTTATTTGTCACATGCGCCGAATACTACAGGTGTAGACCTCACAATGAAATGCTTACTTACAAGTCCTTAACCAACAATGCAGTTTTAAGAAAAATCTTTAAAGTCTTTACTAAATAAACTGAAGTAAACATTAAAAACTAAATTTAAAAAATTAAAGAGCAACAGTAAAATAACAGTAACGAGGCTATATACGGGGGGTACCGGTACAGAGTCAATGTGCGAAGGCACATGTTAGTCGAGGTAATATGTACATGTAGGTAGAGGTAAAGTGACTATGCATAGATTATAAAAAGAGAGTCACAGCAGTGTAAAAAGTCAGGATGCTCTCGATGGTGCAGCTGTAGAATTTTTTGAGGATCTGAGGACCCATGCCAAATCTTTTCAGTCTCCTGAGGGGGAATAGGCATTGTCGTTCCCTCTTCACGACTATCTTGGTGTGTTTGGACCATGACAGTTCATTGGTGATGTGGACACCAAGGAACTTGAAGCTCTCAACCTACTCACTACAGCCCCATCGATGAGAATGGGGGCGTGCTCGGCCCTCCTCTTCCTGTAGTCCACGATCATATCCTTTGTCTTGATCACGTTGAGGGAAAGGTTGTTATCCTGGCACCACACTGCCAGGTCTCTGACCTCCTCCCTATAGGCTGTCTCACTGTTGTCGGTGATCAGTTCTACCACTGTTGTGTCGTCAGAAAACTTAATGTGTTGAAGTCATGCTTGGCCATGCAGTCATGGGTGAACAGGGAGTATAGGAGGGGACTGAGCACGCACCCCTGATGGGCCCCTGTGTTGAGGATCAGAGTGGCAGATGATGGTCTACTTGAAACATGTTGGTATTACAGACTCGGTCAGGGACAGGTTGAAAATGTCAGTAAAGACACTTGCCAGCTAGTCAGCGCATGCTCGGAGTACATGTCCTGGTAATCTGTCTGGCCCTGCGGCCTTGTGAATGTTGACCTGTTTAAAGGTCTTACTCACATCGGCTACGGAGAGCGTGATCACACAGTCGTCCAGGAACAGCTGGTGCTTTCATGCATGCTTCAGTGTTGCTTGCCTCGAAGCTCGTCTGGTAGGCCCGTGTCACTGGGCAGCTGGCGGCTACGTTAGGTTATAAAATGTGTAAACTGTCATGCAATTTTTTTCTCAGCAGTCCCACAAATCTCTCATTCTAAGCCCATATTAACCCAGGAAAGGTAGACAAACAGAACCTAAAGTAGCAGGCGTTAAAGATACATCAGAGCGCGACATTCTGGTCCTGACAGGAGAAAAAAACTGTTGGGGGAGGTTCTCTTCTGCACTCTTCGGCCAATCCAGTAAATGTGGAGGAGGAGTTAAGATGGTGTCGCCTTGTTTACGCTCAAAAGAGGAAGTCGCGTCACAGGCTCTCTTCCATTTCCCCTGAAAACCGGATAAATCCGGTTGTTAGCGACCCCGCTGAGGGTGGTCAGAGCCTAACCTGCAAAGCCCTCTGCTTCTTGATTGATGAGGGTAAATCTTTGTTCCGTCTCTGTCTTTGCTCAGCACACTATCATCCAGACCCCTGTTCAGAACTGCTTAGGATCCCAGTTAAGCCACTAGGACTAGGACTCGGAAACACACACACACACACACACACACACACACACACACACACACACACACACACACACACACACACACACACACACACACACACACACACACACACACACTGCAGTCAGAGGTACATGCTGCTGCCCTCTGGGCACAGTCTGGTGGAAATAATTCATCTGACAAGGTCAAGATAACAATCCAAACGCTGACATCCGACTAGTCATCATTCACCAAAGCTTGATGCTGTGGCGTCCCATAGGGATCTGTTTTCGGGACAGTTTTACAAGTCACAGCAGCAGCAGGCACCGGAGCTGGTATTAGCCATTTAAAAATGGGGTTTAAAGTCGACTTAACCTCAGACCAGCTTCATGTGCGAGGTGACGTTCTCCACTGCTCGTTTAAACGCCAACTTCATGTAGTAGAGCTCCGCAGGTTGCACTGTAGCGTTATACACATCAAATGTTCCTATGTTGCAAAACCCTACGGGTCATTATGGAGGAATTACGAAGCACCCACAAGGTACAGTATTTTTCCGGGCTCATACACTGTTGTAGACCTATGCCTTTCCATAAGCATTGTTGTGGAGATTTGAATGGAGAGGTTTTTTCCCCCCAACTGTTTGTTTATCAAGATGCTTTTAAAAGGCATCAGAGACAGAGACATGGCCAGTTAGAACCCAAAGAAAGAGCGGTCCGCGAGCAGACGTACGTTCTTTCGACTCACAGAAGGCGTTCATTCGTTTCAAGCTGTTTGTACAAAGCCTATGGAGAATGAAAGGTATTAAACTCCCTTCACAGCTCAGACTACTGTGTCAATATTTGGAACGGTGTTATTTGCAGTAATATCCCTGAGCTCTAGTTTGGTGATTTTCATTTGGAGTTTAACCCGACTGGTTGTGCTATTCCATTATCTCTGTATAATTGTGAATACACATGTTAGAGATGATCAATTTCACAGGGCAGTTAAAACAATTACATGTAAATTGAAAGTCATACAGTTAGTCTATTACAGAGTGTTTCAATTGTCAGTTTCCTCTGGTGCTATGGCATATTAGCATGACAGCATTTTTGCCTACTTTTTCCTCCCTGTGCAGTATAGTATAATTAAGATATATTGTTTGAACATGGAATTAAATTGTATATGGTAAGTAAAAGTCATAGTTAATATTAATGCTATAGGCAAAATCCAGTTACCTCAACATTTATAATAGTACACTTTTCAAAAACGACAAAGAATACTGTAGTTTATAACCAAACAATGGCTGATGATCGATTGCTATTTTGCCTTGTTTTTACCGGCGTGTTTCACAGTCAAATTAACTGATTTATATCTCGTAGTCGTTTTTGAAATGACTGTTCAATCACCCGTCAGGTCACAGCCGTTAGACATCAACAAATGTCCACGTAACCCTCGACAGTTAGCAATCCCACAAGTCCATTTACAGTATATTCTCCACGGGCGTAACCAGAAATTAATTGGTGGTTGGGCCTGCATAAATTTGGACGGGCCAATGATTGGATGGGCCTGGCTCCCCAGTGGGGGGCCTTTGTCCACCCAGGCCCACCCATATCTATGCCCCTGATCTACACTAACAGTATCCCTGAAAGCCATTTGATGCTATGACTGAGGATTGCTCACGCAAGCTCCGGCTCTTTCTTAAAACAAAAGCTTGTACCACTCTCGCTATTTGAATATCTAGAGGAGAAACGCATTTATTTGATACTATGGTTAAATCAGGATTTACGGGTGGATTTGGGTGTGGATTCGCTCGGAAGTTGGGAATTGCATTTCCATAGGCCCGAACGGATCCTGTGTGGATTGGAGATTGTGAAATATATATGTGCATATTTACAATTGCAGTATGGCGGAGAATGCGGGGACCTGTCTGTTTAAGGCCTTTATTATCCAAAACAACCTGGCCTAGCCTCACGCCAGCCTCGGCCCAAACCATTACCATAATTCCTCTCCCTAAGTCTGGTATGTGGCTGTTTATTTTCCATCTGCTCTGAGAGGGTAAAATCCCTAATCTTGTTTGGGAGACGGGGGTTAACCTTGGTTTTTCCCAGAAACCCCCCTTTTTAATGTATTTTGGCGGAATGGAAACAGCCTACTCTTTAATATTTAGTCAGGGAATCCAAAATCAGAAAGCTATTAAAGTCATGTTAAATAGACCTGCTCAAGGGAGAGAGAGACAAGGTGTTGTAGCTCACGTTTAATACGCCTGTACGTAGTACATTTGAGGACACCGTCAGCCTCACGCCTCAACTCTCCTTGAGTCAACCCTCCATTGTCAAGCCTCGACCTCAGATGTCCTAAAATGTACACCATATGCCAAAGCAGTGTTTAGGCCCCACGCGTTGTTTGATTGGCTGTATCTCCGTCAGTGTGACTCGTGTCTTCAAGACGAGTCTCCCGACGGAGACCTGTCAACAACATGTAGAGCGTCTCACTCTGCTCCTGCATGCCAACTGTGGAGATGACAGTCAACGTGAGAGGTGTAAACAACATTACAGTTGTATGTATGACTATTGACAGAGCATATCTGGGTCACAGGGAAGAAAATAACCAAAAGGCATCAATGTATGCTTTTCCCAGCGATTTGACACAGCCCAGAGACAGCCAGATTGAAACTGCACAAGGATTTAACTGTATTAGAATGGAACCTGTTTGAATCATAACCTCTCTCCCCCCCCCCTTTTTTTTCTCTTTCTCTATCAGATGACTCGGTGTATGAGTCCCCGGAGCCCTTCCTGACAGACGACAGCACCGGTGGCTGTTGCATGGCCGCCCCTTGCCTCTCCCTTATGCTAGCAATGCTGCTCACGCTACTCCTTTCCTGCTCATAGCATCCTGGGCCCGCAGGCCGTACCCCCATTAAACAGCCCCCCACCAGAATCCCTCCACCCCCAGCCCCGATCGACTTCCCCTCAAATCTGCCGCCTCTGACCCCCTATAAAAGGGAGAAAGTGACACGACTCCTCCCCATCTCCCGTCCTCTCCTTCTACCATACCGGTCCACTCTCCTCCACCCCTCGACAGGCACGACCTGGACACCGTAAACTCATACTGCCCCTCCCCCGCCCACCCAGAACCCTCCTCCCTCCAACTCCTCAGCGGAACCCCTGCTTCATGACCACTGGCCTCTGACCCTCAGCACACAGCTCAAGTCCAGTGGGCGATTAAAGGGAGTATTCCTGGGACCAGGAAGGAGTCCCTTAAAGACCTTACAAAAACAGCCTCCCTGCTACCGAGGAGCGCTGGGATGTGCAGGAAGTGGAGGGGGTGGGTTTGAAACGAACTAAGAGGAGGACGAACTCCTCTCCCACCCGTCTTGATTGCCGGTGGATCGACAGTGACCGTTGTCGTCGACAGCGACGTCCTCTCCACTTAAGGACCCTCTCGTGTTCATCTTCAGACTGTTTGCGTTTCTCTATGAGTCTTTGTGCTTTGATAGTGCCCAATAGTGTCCCACCTGTACATGTTCATTCTGTTACAGTGTATTATATCGTTGTATCTTTCTTTGTCATGTCGACTCCTGCAGTGATGGATCATCGCTGAACCGTCTTTCTCTCTCTCTATCGCTCTTCTTTTCTCTCTTCTCGTGTGTCTCTGACCAGTCTCTAATATCCTGGCAATTTCTAGCAGTAGCATTCCAGAGTAGATAAGGACCTTTTCTGTAAATCTGCCAAAGACACTTGTTGAAATTTTATACGGGGGGGGGGGGGTGACAGGGGTGTGGGACGGCGGCGTTGTGGCTATCCAACGAGGTCGTAAGCAGCCATAGAGCTCTGTGTAGACCCTCTGAATCATGCCATGGGGGTCCTATCATGGACAGTAGGTTGACGTTTGTCATGAGTCTTGTCCTGGTGGCAGAACTGAGCGATTTCCCCTTAGATAGGCCAGCTGCAAAGTCTAAATTGGCTATATTGTACAAATTCATGAAAACTAAAATGCAGTTTAAAGTTAGGGATTAGTGTTAGCAGTGTGGGTAAGGTTAGAGTTAGGTTTAAAATCCGATTTTATGACTTTGTGGCTGTGCCAGCTAGTGTCCACTCTGCAGAGCTGCCTCAAGAACAAGATTCATGCCGAAAAGCGCTAACCTGCTTACGGACAGGGCCTTACGGACAGGGCAGTGTAGATTTTTTTTAAAGAATGTTCCTTAAGAAAACAAACAAATGAACCGTATCAAGAATTGCCTTTTTTCCACTGGTGCTGAATTCAAAACGAGTCTCCGTCTCAAGCTGCGGTGCTGAGTAGAAGGGGGACATCCTGTAGTGGTGAAGTGTTTTGTGAATTTCAGGTTTTGCTTTTCGTTTCCCCATCCTTCCCTCCTCTCATTCTCCCACGTGTTCTTCTCTAGCATTCTCTCTAGCCCCCTTCTCTCTGTCTCTCTCATGCTCTGAATGTGAGTTTTCACCGCGTGACGTTTTTTTTGCCGTGTGACACATGCCCATTGCTATGTCAGGTCCCCTTGTCTCAGTCCCAGTACTACGGCTGTGGGCCGCTGGGACTTTACGGAGATTGAGATAATGGACAATGTGAACTCCCCATGCACTGTGCAACCTAAGGGACCCGGGCCTCCATGGACAGCAATGGGGAGATGGATGGCCCCCAAAATACTAGGAGGTTGGAGTCTCAGTAGCACTTTCACTCACAAAATGGACTCTTCTGTTTCGCGAAGAAGAAAGAAAGAAGAAAGAAAAAGATGGGGACCGATGTGTATGTATGAGGATCATGTTGTGGCTTTGTGATAGAACGCTCCTCTCCACGATCATGACGTTACACAGAGAGCTGGCCTACAACATCCGCAGGAACTCAGAAATAAACCACATTTTAAAAAAAGTTCGCTAAATACAACTTTTATATTTTACTTTATTCCATGTTATTTTTTACTTTACTTTTCAAAAAAGCAGCAGAAATTATTCATATGTGATATGAAATTATAATGTAGACCCTTGAATTACTAGATCGATGATGGGACAGTCTCTGCAGTCAAACACGTCTAGAGAAGTCAGCCGTTTGCTATTGTTGTTGTTGTTTTCCTGCTTGTATCACTATGCATTCTGGTACTTGTAGTCCTGTAATCATTATTTTTAAAGGTGAAGATCATGGTGTGGTTATCAGATCAATTCCTTTTTAGTTGGTTTAAATGTGGATGAAACCTAATTGATTTCATATGAAATGTTCTTGTTTTGGCATAGGAAAGCTATGGGGGAAAATGGAAAAAACACAAATAAAGCTTTTTTGTCTGTAGCGGAAATAGCTCTGGTTTACAGTGTGACATGTCTATACTGTAGGCTACAGAGTGAATACATCATCAAAGTATTCATAACTGCTGTTTCAATCAAACATGAGCTCTCAGCCACTGTTTCGAGTGTCTTTACCTAAAGTAAATTGCAGTCTAATGTTGATAAGCTGTTTTGTAGTTTAAAAGAATGTCTGCATATATTCTTTGAAAAGATTTCTTGTTTTTTGTACATTTTGTTAATGGATGCTTGTCAAAAAAAAACATTAAAACAGTTCATGCATTCAAGAAATTGAACTTGTTAGAGAGCTGGGGTGGTTTAACATGGCCAAATCTAAGGATCGTCCCTCAAGATTTTCCAAAAGGTAATCAATTTGATGGATTTGCCACTTCTGACAATTCTCTTCCCTGTGATGCATGCCTAGCATAAAACCTATTTTAATCAAAGAACAGACTTTCAGACCTGTGCTGATTGACTTCTAGTGAGTGTTCAGAGGGAAGATCATTTCAGAAATGTATCAATCAGTGTTTGATAATTTCACAACAAATAAAGCTTCCACTAAAAGTGGCCTCTTTGATTTTGGCTTTAAAACCGCGAGCTTATCGCTCGATTCTGTCCGTGTCGCTACATCACCACTTCCCAAAGAGCTGCTCTGACTGGTGTCAGATTGACTCATCTCGCTTAAAAAAAAAGCTACAGAGAACTTTTCTATATCTCATGA
This sequence comes from Salvelinus alpinus, assembly GCF_045679555.1. NCBI lineage: Eukaryota > Metazoa > Chordata > Actinopteri > Salmoniformes > Salmonidae > Salvelinus > Salvelinus alpinus. The sequence goes on along the minus strand of NC_092101.1, from coordinate 10,852,492 downwards.
AATCAGATGTCCCAGAGGATTTCGCAAAAGGCCTAGGGGGGATTAGAGAATGCTCAATACTTGATACCAGTTCCCTCAAATGATACAAGTTTCTACAGTTTTGATACAGGTTCCCTCAAATTATAACAACTATTGTGTGCTATAATATAATACAAGAAAATAGTAAATGAAATTCGAGCAGAGACACAATACTTAATTATGCCTAAAACCTAAAATACCCAGCACTGGTCCCTCCCTCCATGTTGATCTGAACCATTTCTGTTCTTTCAGAAGAGATGGGGGGGGGGTTGGAATGGTGGTTGTTAGAAAAGATGGTGGAGTCGTGTTCAGGAAATGGGGTTTGATAGCAGTGAATGCTGCAGGTACCTCATGCTGAGGCAAAAACGGGTAACCTGGGGAGACTGATAAAGAGGAGATGGGATAATTGAGGGTGCATTGGGATGGGTTTCTCTCTACCATTTCTCTTGTTTTCTATTTTCCCCCCACACCATCCCCTGTTGGAGATTCAGCTGGGTGTCTCTCGCTGCTATTTGTTTGCTGAAGCATACTGTGCTTTGTACTTTCAATACATCGCAGGCAGTCATATCTGCATTGACCATCTCCAACGGAGATGGCATTACCCCTTATGCAGCCACATCTGACCACCTGTAGACGTTGGTTCGGTGAGAATATGATTTCCTATAATGACCGTTACATGAGGCCTAGATTTTTCTCTCTCCCCGAGACACGCACGTCTATGACTCACGCAAATGTTTGAGTTACGAACACAAAGTTCAAGTTTGGATTCAGCCCCATGGGCCTGTAGCTTTCAGATGGAACTCCTGTAATCACAACTGTAATCACAGTTGGACGATGTTAACCCAGTTTTTAAGGGCTAATGGAGCAATCTCAATGGCCCTCTGCTGTCTCTGGTTATTGCAGTAATGGTAATGGGCTAGCACAACTGTGGATTTTTTTGATTTCACGGGCCTCTCATCTGTTCTCCATTATAGATATCCTTCTCATGTTTTCAGTCTGCGCATCTAGCACAGGTACAGTACATTGCTAACATTACTAATGTCTATTTATGACTTACTAATCTGGTTTATTCGTGACTTCGTTAACCATGAGAATGATATGAATTGGCAAACCCTGGAGAAAGTGGTAAAGAAAAGACCAAAGATACCCCCCCTTGGCCAATTACCAGATGAAATAGCGTCGCCACTCTTTAGCAACAGGACTCTGAAGTTACATGGGGAACTCTTAATAGAAAAACAGACTGATTAGTTATCCTCTGCTCCTGGACTCATCTTCTCTCTCTGGTCCTCTATTGATCCTCATCTTTGTTTTCTTTTGGTTCAAGTGTCTCTCCTACATTCCCGTCTTGCAAACAGCGGGCCCATGTGAGATGCCGCCACAAAGCACTGCTTGACCTTTCCACAATCAAACGGCCAATAGCTGAGGGCCTATCAAGCCCCCAGTGTGAGTTACTTCGACAGCTCTGCTTTGCCAAGAGATTGCACCCCAGGCGTCGCTTAACAAGATAATGCACGGCCGCTATCATAGCTCACTCAGAGCCAAATCGTGACTCGCAATCTTAAGCTGCGAAACACCCCGCCCCAGAGTTCTCCTCGACGAAGTGTTGTACTTAGTCATGGTGAATTCTGGCCAGCCGTACATAGAGCAGGAGACAAAGTACTGCAGTTTCGGTTCCTGTTGTACAGTATAGTTTTTACCCATTTCTGGCCTCCAAAATAACATCACAGAACTCCAACAACGTCTGTGAGTCATTATTATAGAAGAGCCATGTCTGTAGTGATCTGTAGAAAGTATATTGTTTCAAATCGTATTCAGACTAATTTCCTGTGATCGAGGTCACGGCACCAACGTAACCATCCCATTATTGAACAACGTTGGCTGGGTCTCCAGGTCTGAGGTAAGGTTACGCATCAACATATGTGAGCCATCCATGGTGATCTACCTCACATCTATGACGATAACTTATCATGTTTTCTCATTCAAAGTATATTTTGTCTATGTGCTAATGAGAAACATGACATGGCAATAATGATACTAAGAAAAGCTTCAACTGCTTACATCAAATGCAAGACTGTGCGATATTGCATGGTGCTTACGCACGATCTGTTGAAACCTTGTTTAACACTACTGTAGAAAAAGATTGATAACAAGTATGTTTTCCTTTGAACTTTCCTCCCCTAGCCTTGCTAAAAACAAGCCCTGGGGCGGCAGGTAGCCTAGTGGTTAGAGCGTTGGGCCAGTAACCGAAAGGTTACTGTATAAAATCCCTGAGCTGACAAGGTAAAAATCTGTTGTTCTGCCCCTGAACAAGGCACTGTTCACTGGTAGGCCATCATTGTAAATAAGAATTTGTTCTTAACTGGCTTGCCTAGTTAAATAAAGGTTAAAATAAAAAACACAACCCTCGCTTCACAGGCCAGTTCTCTCCCACCTTTCTTTAACTTCAGGACACGTACTCCAGCGGTAAGTAGTTACAATACATTCTGTTTGCAATGTTAATTTCCTTCATTTAACACATATTTTAGCATAATTAACAGGAACGAGACAATCTGCTGCTAATTGATTCTGCGTTCGGCCAGATGATTCTCATTCACTGGAGCCTTTTTCCACTCTCTCAAATACAAGAGGGTGAAGGACTGGCTTTCTTTATTAATGAGCACCATCTGTGTTGAGGCTGAGAGAGGAAGAATGAGGGAAGAGAGCGCGAGAGAGAGAGAGGAGGGAAGGAGAGAGAAGGGAGGAAGGAACAATGTTGTGTAGGTAAAGCCAAAGAGGCGCAAAGGTCTGGTGCAAAAATAAAGATTTAAGACTATCATAAAATGGCAGGATGTAAGACAGTTTCAGAATAGAATGCTATTGAAGTCCGTGTATCCGGATTATAAAGCCAACAGTAAGTTACTACTTCCCCTAGGCTTGGAGAGAAACTTCGAACTCTGAACATTCACCCATCCTGATTGTCTCTTTTTCATAGATTCCCCCATTTATTTCAGCGTCTTTCATGCAAACTGAACCAGTTCATAAGTGCAAGCAGATGTCTCCTCTCTGTTCGGAGAAGGAGGGTGCTTCAGGCACAGGAAACTCCATCCTTGGCATTGAGCGCAAACCGTGCGAAACAGGTTCTCCATTTTATTTTATGTAGGCAACAGGACAGGCATTTGAGACCAGCGCCAGATATACTGTACTCAACGCGTGACAGACACCCCAAAATGATGATAGGCTACTCAATGTACAGTACCTCAGGTGTTTTCCCCCACCCACTGTGCAAACTGTTGTTTTCTGAACGGTCCTCATGACACATTAATCATCTGCATTATTCACACTGTGAGTCAATGTTTCAGGAGAATAGTCATTGTATCATTGTTAATGAAACAAGAGCAGCTCATTACTCTGTGTGAGGTAAATCTATGTCACGCTGCGCCTCAGGTTAGAGAGAATTATAATCGATGAGTCAGGGCGCAGGGGGTTAATATACAATGAATGCAGGTTAGATCTAATTTATTTATCCATTTGTTTATGTGCTGCCCTCCATCTTAAAACCTTAAATGAGATGCATGCACTCAGGCACATTCGATACCTCCATATTCACCGTTCACCCCGTCCAAGTGTGCACACTTCCACATGTAACAGAATAATAATGTTAATGTTGTGATCCATAGCCTCAACCAAACCTGTTGATCTGTCCATAGCCTCAACCAGACCTGTTGATCTGTCCATAGCCTCAACCAAACCTTTGATTTGTCCATAGCCTCAACCAGACCTGTTGATCTGTCCATAGCCTCAACCAAACCTTTGATTTGTCCATAGCCTCAACCAGACCTGTTGATCTGTCCATAGCCTCAACCAGACCTGTTGATCTGTCCATAGCCTCAACCAGACCTGTTGATCTGTCCATAGCCTCAACCAGACCTGTTGATCTGTCCATAGCCTCAACCAGACCTGTTGATCTGTCCATAGCCTCAACCAAACCTGCTTCGTATTGATATACAGTAATAAACATTGAATTTGTAGATTCAATTAAGCCAAGCACATTTTCAGAGTAAAGGAATGTGATTTTGCCAGAACCTGAAATACAGGTTTTGATTGAATAGCTTCCTCAAGTTTATCGCCCTGTCCTTGTTTGCTGGGTTCTGAGAGGTAATTTACATGAATTAGCGTAATAAGATAAAGATTTTATCTTCTTCTTTGTGCTACTTTGTGCATGCTAGAAGACATGCAGGGTCTTGATGCGCCGTGTGAGACGTGGAGTGCAACAGTTTGTGTAGAAAATGAACAGCGGTGGTCTGTTTTCATACAAGGATCAGATTAGATTTAACAAGAGCTAACTGTGAAATGGATAAAACAGGCTTGGACAAACTATAGTCAGGATCAACAGTCACCATCAAATTGAAAAGGAGTGAAGACCTCATTGAAGATGGTAAAAGACGAGCAAGCCGTCTCATTTACATTTAAATAGATGCACACAGTTGAGACGCAGGGAGGGTAAAATAAATATTTGCATTTGTGGTCGATTTGATTAAAATACTTTGGTGAAGCAGAAGAGGGTCCACAGTTTTTTTTGCGCTCTGACAACAGCATCTGAACTGCAAATCACGACTTGAAAGCCAAATTGAGTTTTTTTTTTTGTCTTTCGAAAGCATGTTCAGTCGTTAGATATAAACGCACCGTATCAGACAATTACACATAAATTAATGTAAATTAATTTAATGTCAAGCCTCATCTAACCTGTCAAGTATGTCAGCAACATCTAGCTATGGCTTAGCATTAGCATATTTCAGTACAAAACAGTGTGGTAGGACCCCTGATAGCATACAAACACCCAAATCACATTGCTGAATATAGTTTTAAATTAGTTTGGTTATTAAACAAAATTGTTTAACACTATTGTTTGAGTAATTGGGATTCATTGAGTGAACTATCAACTGCTGCAACTTATTTTGATACTTGTTACTTATTTAGTTCATTTCTATCATTCTACTTTTAACATGCCAATTAGCAGATACTTTTATCTAAAGCAACTTACAGTCATGCATGCATGCATTTGATGTATAGGTAGCTCCAGCGGGAATCAAACCCACAACTCTTGGCATTGAAAGTGCCATGTTCTACCGACTGAGCCACACAGGACCATCTTGTGTTTATAGTGCCATATTCACGGGACTAAAGTTCAGCTTATGAAAGGTAAAAAAGGTGACCTTCCATTACTGATGTCTCTTCTGGCAAACAGCAAACGACTCTCAATAGTCCAAGCCAGAGCAGCCATTGGTCACACAAAAGGTCCTCTAGAATATTTGAAATAACAGACCCTCTCTCAATAATCCAGTTCACGTTTCCATTCCATTTTCCATTCCAACTGTTCTTTCATGACGTTGAAAAAGGCCAAGTTGCCCCCCGTTGTCAGACGCGCAAAGTCACAGGACGTACGGTGATATCATTTCCTGCCACAAAGCCAACCTCCAGAATGACGGGTGGCCCACCATTACAGGAATGATGACTTTGGGTGATTTGCAGTCTGGTTGCAGTAATTGCCCAAGGTCATGGATAATGACATGTTTATATGTGATATTCATGTATCAATTTGGTGAATGGATTCCGTTTTATTGAAATCGGAAAATACCCTGTAGATAATGAGGTGGGTGTGATCTAATGTTATGGCTCATTGCTTTTTATTGATAAACTCTAAGTAATTATGTCCAATCTTGGTTCAGGCTATTTGCCCTTTCATGAAATAATAAAAATAATGAGGAAATATGACATTTCTGTAAGATTGACCACTGAGCAGTGTTCATTCTGAAGTTCATATAATGTTACATATAAAGTGACATAGAAAATGTTTATATAAAGAAATGCTGCTTTTGGGACGGGCAGCAGGAATTTTTCACTGGAGAAGCTATGGGGTAGCTTGGTCATTGCATAGGGGTGCTTGCAATCTTTGGAACATATGCACGTGAACACACATGGACACGTGCATACACGTGGTCACGCCCGTGAGGTGAGAGAGAATGACGTCGACCTCGACCACCAAATACTGTCAAATCTACACATGTACTAAATGTGTCATTGAAAATCATGCAAGGAATTGCAAGACACCAAGAAATAGAAATGTTAACTCCCAAACAACAGCCCTCCATTAGTCCAATGACAATAGCCAAATTAGCTTGTGTTCAGTATTTTACAGCTAGAAGACTAATGTTATAGCTATAGGAAACAAAACGGTTATCGGCAAATCTTTAGCTAGTAGCTAATGTTAGCTAGCTGTCGAATTGCTTGCCAAGTTTGAACGTTTACAAGAAAAATAGGCACTTGACTTCAATACATCCTCAAAAACGTTAATAATCTTACTGTAGAAGATCCTCCTTTCAAAATATTTCAGGTGAAAATTCCATATGAGGGGATAAATTCCATAGCCTACTAGCTATTATTGTAGAAGGTCTGGCTTGTTAGCTACTAGCTAATATTTATAACAAGTCAAGTGCAACAATTTTGAAACGATAGGGCTCGAGTCAGTACACATTGCCTATAAAAACAGATCAAGGATTAGATACTGTACCCACACATCCTGATTCCTGATTTAAACCTATTTTGCTAGCGATTTAAAATATCTGACTCTGGATCAGGGGATAGCTACAGACAACTTTTACATAGTCCAAAGATATGTCAGTCAGCACGACTTTTCAACCACTCAAATTCAAGAGATTCTGGCTGAGCCAATGAGGAGGCACAGTGTTATGTAAGCTGGACCAGCTCCCTGAGGAGTCGGAGCTCAAATCAAATCAACGTTTATTGGTCGCGTACACAGTTTGAGGTGTTATAGCGAAATACTTATGTTACTAGCTCCTAACAATGCAGTAAAATGTCAAACAATTAAAATGTAAAAAAACATATTTTTAAGACAAAAAATCAAGGACAGCGGGACAAATCTGATTAACAACTCAAATAGCACTGTAGCAGTAATAAATTCAATCTATATGTATGTACATCGGGAGAATTTACATAAGATCAGATAAGAATGATATGTACAGCAGTAGATATTTTAGAGTAAGCTACATTATACAGTGCATTCAGAAAGTATTCAGACCACTTCCCTTTTTCCACATTGTGTTGTTACATCCTTATTCTAAAATGAATTAAATAAAAAATTGTCTTCATCAATCTATACACAATACCCCATAATGACAAAGTCAAAACAGGGGTTGTAGAATTTTTGCAAAAAAATAAAATAAATAAAAATACAGAAATACCTTATTTACATAAGTATTCAGACCCTTTTCTATGAGACTCAAAATTTAGTTCAGGTGCATCCTGTTTCCATTGATCATCCTTGAGATGTTTTTACAACTTCATTGGAGTCCACCTGTGGTAAATTCAATTGATTGGACATGATTTGGAAAGGAACACACCTGTCTATATAAGGTCCAACAGTTGACAGTGAATGTCAGAGTAAAAACCAAGCCAGGAGGTCGAAGGTATTGTATTGTCTGTAGAGCTCCGAGACAGCATTGTGTCGAGGTACAGATCTGATCTGGTACCAAAAAATGTCTGCAGCACTGAAGGTCCTCAAGAACACAGTGGCCTCCATCATTCTTAAATGGAAGAAGTTTGGAACCACCAACACTCATCCTAGAGTTGGCCGTGCGGCCAAACTGAGCAGTCGAGGGAGAAGGGCCTTGGTCAGGGAGGTGACCAAGAACCCGATGGTCACTCTGACAGAGCTCCAGAGGTCGTCTGTGGAGATGGGAGAACCTTCCAGAAGGACAACCGTCTCTGCAGCACTCCACCAATCAGGCCTTTATGGTAAAGTGGCCAGACGGAAGCAACTCCTCAGTAAAAGGCACAGCCTGCTTGGAGTTTGCCAAAAGGCACCTAAATACTCTCAGACCCTGAGAAACAAGATTCTCTGGTCCGATGAAACCAAGATTGAACTCTTTGGCCTGAAAGCCAATCGTCATGTCTGGAGGAAACCTGGCGCCATCCCTACGGTGAAGCGTGGTGTTAGCAGCATCATGCTGTGGGGATGTTTTTCAGCGGCAGGAACTGGGACACTAGCCAGGATCGAGGGAAAGATGAACGGAGCAAAGTACAGAGAGATCCTTGATGAAAACCTGCTCCAGAGAACTCAGGACCTCAGACTGGGGCGAAGGTTCACCTTCTAACAGGACAATGACACTAAGCACACAGTCAAGACAACGCAGGAGTAGCTTCGGGACAAGTCTCTGAATGTCCTTGAGTGGCCCAGCCAGAGCCCGGATTTGAACCCGATCGAACATCTCTGGAGAGACCTTAAAATAGCTGTGCAGCGACACTCACCATCCAATCTAACAGAGCTTGAGAGGATCTGCAGAGAAGAATGGGAGACACTCCCCAAATACAGGTGTGCCAAGCTTGTAGCATCATACCCAAGAAGACTCAAGGCTGTAATTGCTGCCAAAGGTTCTTCAATAAGTACAGAGTAAAGGGGCTGAAAACTTATGTAAAAATGTTAGTTCAGTTTATGTTTAATACATTTGAAAAAAAAATCTAAAAAACAGTTTTTGCTTTGTCATTATGAAGTATTGCGTGGATTAATGAGGGGAAAAAAAACAATTTAATCCATTTTAGAATAAGGCTGTAATGTAACAAAATGTGAAAAAAGTGAAGGGGTCTGAATATTTTCCTAATATACTGGACAAAACACACATCACGACAAGAGAGACACCACAACAGTACATAAAGAGAGACCTAAGACAACAACATAGCATGGCAGCAACACATGACAACACAGCATGGTAGCAACACAACATGACAACAACACAGTAGCAACACAACATGGCAGCAGCCCAACATGGTACAAACATTATTGGGCACAGACAACAGCACAAAGGGCAAGAAGGTAGAGACAACAATACATCACGCAGAGTAGAAGTAGTGTGAAGCGTATTTTGTAATAGTGAATAAAAACAGTGTTGACAGTGCTGAATATAAACGTAGACATGAACTTACTCATAAAACAGCATGGTCATGGTTTTAAAAGTTATAAAATCTCACGTAGGCTAGTATCAAACTTTGCTGTGGCCGGGCTCGTGGAAGCTATAGGCATAGTGATTTGAGCTATGCGATTGGCCAGCGGCAGTAGGTGCACTGGATTTAGCCACAGATTTCCCGCTCTGCCGGATAGGTGGAGCTTGTCTTTTCAGACATATGAAATAGTTAAAAAAGGAGCGCAAGCCTTTATCGATGGCCTACAGAAATGTTTGGTGATCGACTAGGAATGCCTTGAAGATCGACCAGTCGATTGCGATCGACCGGTTGGTGACCACTGTTATAGACTCAAATTGTTAAAAACAAGTCTATTGACATATTCAAACATTATTCATGTATTTCTTGGAGGTGCTAATGGGGGTGCTACAGTATGCCTATTCATGACACCGCTTCAGCACCGCCTAGCACATCCATCACTGTTTTGGGAAGAGATAGTCTCCTACACTACTATAGCAATCGATGAGTTGGTATTTACAGGCAGTAAGGTTCGATAAACTGGGCCTCTTTCTTACATTAGTAGTAAGTAATGCAGTTTTATCAGCGGTAGTACACCTCTGAATTTATTCACTGTGTTTAGTGTATCTTTGCATAGATTATGCATCGAACATGAAGTCCAACTCTTTGTCAAACAACGACCAGGTCAATCAACACTGACATTATGGTACTGAACGGATAGACTTCAGTTTGAAGCACATGTTTCCAGCTGTTAGTCTTATTTTCTCTCTGGGGACAAATTCGGATGCAGGTCAATGAGTTTAATAAGGAAAAGGTCAGATCAACATTGCTTTGTTCAGCCTCTAAATCCTATATTGTCTTCCTGGACTGTTCTGGCAGTAGCTCACATTATGACTGTTGACTTTGGGGTTTGGCGGATTCAAACGCAGAAAGAGCCTCGTGGGTCATTGACTGGTCATGAGGGTGGTAGCGACTAAGCCACACCTGGGTTCATATACTATTTGAAATCTTTCTAATACTTTGAGTGATTGCTCTACTCAGCCTATAATGCCAGATTGGCAGAGTTTGCACTATTCAACTATACTATTGTTACCATTGTGCCAGGCAAGCTCAATCAAGCCCAAATAAAGTAATTTCTAATACTAGTTAAACCCAGGTCTAGACCTCTATGGACAGGAAGTCTCCCCGAGGGGTTTGTTGCTCCTTTCCTACCCGTTAAATCATTTTGCCCTTCAAATGAAATCATAGAGACTTGCAGTAAAGTGAAAAATGAAGAGACCCAATGAACCCTCTGCCCTTGTTGCTCGGTGCACACTAACATAGTTTGTCACAGGCCGCTTCAGCGCAGCGCGGCGGAGTCTTTGTAAGGCAATGTTTGGGTTTGAGGAAGAAGACAGACTCTGTCAGCCAATGAAGTTAGAACGCTAATGGACATGTGGTGTATGTTGGGATGCTATAAACTATGGCTAATTGCTAATGCGTAACGTTGATATATTAATGTCCACTATGCAATCTCCGGCCATCTGATTCTCCTCAGCGAATTTACAGTGCGGACAGGTCTTCGAGCTCCTTGCCGCATTGGTAAGGTATTGCGCAAATCATCCACAACAGCTGGCAAAGATGGAGATGGTCCATTAGCAAGGCCCACATACGATCTCTGCCGTTAAAATCCACTTACCCGAAATTACAGTCACTTTGGGGTTTTTTCGGGTTGTTGTTGTGCTGAGTGAAAACGCTCAACTGAGATTTTGATCCCTCACAAACACAGATAAACAGCGAGGGGAGGGGAGGGGGGGAGGAGTATTTGTAGGAATATATTCACTGCCTCGATCAGCACGCTATCAGATACACAATGACCCATTCCCCCCCACCCGCTGTACACACTTTTTCCTCCAGCAACAAACGCCACAACGAGGAGGAAATGGAATTAATAATTCATAGGCGACTGGAGAGAGACTGGCTTTTCGGAATCAAGTGTTTTGTAATTTGTCTCCTGTAATCCAGATGACCCGGTAATTGAGTGTTTGAAGTGGTGGCAAAAAAAAATGCTGCAACCAAAGGGAGAGTGGCCTGAGGGTGTTATATGGGAATGCCATGTTCTTGACATGATGATGGCGTCAACTTTTTTCCCCCTCTTTCTTCTTCGACACACTAAAAGGAGCCCAATTGAAGTGAAGTGAAGACATCAAAACGATGGAATAACACATATGGAATCATGTAGTAACCAAAAAAGTGTTAAACAAATCTAAATATGTGTTATATTTTAGATTATTCAAAGTAGCCACCCTTTGCCTTGATGACAGCTTTGTACACTCTTGGCATTCTCTCAACCAGTTTCACCTGGAATGCTTTTCCAACAGTCCTGAAGGAGTTCCCACATATGCTGAGCACTTGCTGGCTGCTTTTCCTTCACTCTGCAGTCCAACTCATCCCAAACCATCTCAATTGGGTTGAGGTCGGGTGATTGTGGAGGCCAGGTCATCTGATGCACCACTCCGTCACTCTCGTTCTTGGTAAAATTACACAGCCTGGAGGTGTGTTGGGTCATTGTCCTGTTGAAAAACAACTGATCGCTCCAGAATGCTGTGGTAGCCATGCTCGTTTAGTTTGCCTTAAATTCTACATAAGTCACTGACAGTGTCACAAGCAAAGTACCCCCACACCATCACACCTCCTCCTCCATGCTTCACGGTGAGAACCACACACATACCCTGCGTCTCACAAAGACACGGCAGTTGGAACTAAAAATCTGTCCTTTGGTCTGGACTCATCAGACCAAAGGACATATTTCCACCGGTCTAATATCCATTGCTCATGTTTCTTGGATCAAGCAAGTCTCTTCTTATTATTGGTGTCCTTTAGTAGTGGTTTCTTTGCAGCAATTAGAGCATGAAGGCCTCATTCACAGTCTCCTCTGAACAGTTGATGTTGAGATGTGTTTGTTACTTGAACTCTGTGAAGCATTTATTTGGGCTGCAATTTCTGAGGCTGGTAACTCTAATGAACTTGTCCTCTGCAGCAGAGGTAACTCTGGGTCTTCCTTTCCTGTGGCGGTCCTCATGAGAGCCAGTTTCATCATAGCGCTTGATGGTTTTTGCTACTGCACTTGAAGAAACTTTTAAAGTTCTTGAAATGTTCTGGATTGACTGACCTTCATGTCTTAAAGTAATGATGGATTGTCATTTCTCTTTGCTTATTTGAGCTGTTCTTGCCATAATATGGACTTGGTCTTTTACCAAATAAGGCTATCTTCTGTATACCACCCCTACCTTGACACAACACAACTGATTGGATCAAACGCATTAAGAAGGAAAGAAATTCCACAAATGAACTTTTAACAAGGCACACCTGTTAATTGAAATCCATTCCAGGTGACTACCTCATGAAGCTGGTTGAGAGAATGCCAAGAGTGTGCAAAGCTGTCATCAAGGCAAAGGGTGACTACTTAAAATATATTTAGATTTGTTTAACACTGTTTTGGTTACTACATGATTCCATATGTGTTATATCATAGTTTTGAAGTCTACACTAATAATCTACAATGTAGAAAATAGTAAAAATAAAGCAAAACCCTTGAATAAGTAGGCGTGTCCAAACTTTTGACTGGTACTGTACACCTTTCCCATGTGTTACCCCCCCCCCCCCCCCCTCGCTCACTGAAGACAACAACAACAGAAAAAAACGTTGGAGTAATTTAAGCCCATCATGTTGGCCAACTGATGAAAGCTTGAGATAAAATCCTCCCCAATTTTCCTCACTCGGCAGCTCAGGCTGATAAAGCCATTGAACAGACAGTGAACTGACAGTGAACAGACGTGGTTATGGGCAGATAGCTGACCTTTGTGAAAGACAAACAATAGCACAGGCTGAGATTGGAATAAGTGGCCAGGTCTGCTTGGGAGGTAGAGGGATAGGAAGAAGGAGGGAGTGAAGGAGACTTTGACTAGAAGTCTCCATTTAATGAATTTAATAAGAGGTGTAGGATGAAAGGATTGATGTATCAGAGGACCAAGGATTTCCATGATACATGGAGTAAACTCTTAAGAGACAATGCAAAGTAATAGTCCAATGCCCTCTTATGTTAATTGTATCACCTTATTTATCTTGGATAGTAATTTCATGATGCTATTTCTCCCTAGAATTGAGTGCTGAATTTAGCCCATATTGAACTTATTTCAGTGCCGATTATCTTTGGCGTTATTCCGTTTTAATGTTTCCTCTGATCTGGGATAACCGAGACGATTCTAACAGTACCTGGATCTCAGAGCCTTTGAGTCATTCCCACTGGGATTGTCCCTGGCCAACAGGTTCTAGATCAGATCTTAGACATCAACTGACTGTCCTCTTCCACCTTTAATGTAACTTTAGGAAGTGGGGCACATTGGCTGTATTCAGAGTAGGGGTGCGATAAGATATACGACCAGTCTTTTGCCTAGTGCGGTCCAAGTATTCCCAGCCCCTGCCCATGTCAGGTGGAGACCCTGCACCGGGTAGTAATGACTCACAGATGTGCGAGGCGATTGCCCAACCAAAGGGAAGATACGACTATAAAGGCGAGACAATTAATCTTAAGACCTGTCTTCCCTCATTACCATTCCAGTTCTACAGGGACAGATGAAAAGACCAATTACACTTTGAAGTTGTGATTAAACACTGACGGGAGTTTGGGGGGGATGCTTTTTTTTCTCCGTTCTTTATTTCTTGTCTTCCGGTGAAAAGTAAATAGTCGTAATTTAACATTAGGGCTGTGAAGCATGTGCATGTGCTCCGAGAGGTCGGCATTTTATGTCTTTAACTCAGTTTAGCCTATTCACCCACGTTTCCTATGTATGTTGGAGTTTTTTAATGCTGGAAATTTGAATGCTTCACATGACGTTGCTCCATGTTCAGACAATGTAATTGCCTTGGGCTTACAGTAGTGAATAGCAGTGAAATAACCTTTATATAACATACTTCAAATAATAACCTATACTTCTTGAAACTCCCAATGTTTGTCTGATATTTTTGACCATTTATTCAAGAGAACTCCAGTTATCACATAGGGTGCAGTTTTTATTAAAAAAATCTATTGAAAATGTTTTTTAGTACAGGACTAGTCTTAATCTGGGTCCAGAAAACTGGCCTTCTGTTATTGTTGAGCATGTAGACTAGTAGAATTGCCCTCCCAAATGTAGATGTCTGTCAGGCTGTCTGTACCGTCAATGCGAGTCAGCTGTCAATTGCCAAGTGTTGATGCATCGATCAGTTTGTTCTCTACCTTTAGACTGATCTGAGATCAGGCTTCTGAGAGGGACGTTGATATTCTTAGCCGGCCTATTGATCCGTGGGAGTCCAGAATGGAGCAAAGTTCAAACCTCAAGGACAGAGAAAGTGAGTACAGTATCTCTTAATGCAGATGGTTATTGGCAGCTCAGCCCTGCTATCTGCAGACAAGCCGTGGCATTCGCACACACGCATGCACGCACACACTCAATTAAATGTTCATCTACAAAATATAGAATATTGGGCAACCTCTCACAGACAACCAATCAACAGACACCAACCCATATACCAACCACGCGTCAAGGACAAAACTCCACCGAAAGTCTTCCTTAATTCAATGTGCTCTGGAGCACGAGAAGTCCCATAATACTGAAAGCACATAGCAACGGTTGCAATTCCGCCAGAAATGGAAGAAAATGCCACCGATCGATGGATAGATGGAAAGATAGATAGATCAAAAAGTCTTGGGATGCCTTGTCTAACCCACTTCTAAGGCGGCGTGCCTCTGAAGACAAGGTCGTTTAACCTTGATGTTTAACACTAAATATCCAATTTGTGTCCGCCGGGGAGCGCATCAGCGGGGTGTCATAATCCCTTGTAGCGGGGAGATAAATGGAGTGCCAGGGGTGGCGCTTCGCCCCCGCAGTAAGGTTCAGGGGTGGAGGATTGAAATGAAATTCAAATGGCTGTTTTGCTTTGGAGATCTACCTCAGCTGCCACCTTTCAAACAGCCCAGGCGTGATGATTGAAGTCAACAAGACGTCATGGGGTTTGGGGATTTCAACCCCCTCCCCTCTCCCCCTTAAAAAAAGACAAGGTGTCAATCACCCCTTAATTGTATCTGTTTGGAAGGGTGGAAGGAGTTTGGATGAGGTGAGTAGAATTCTTATTCTGGATGTATGGTAGGTAGGTAGGTAGGTAGGTAGGTAGGGCCTGGATGATGCCTCTCCTACACTGGGTCATGTACACAGTTCTGACACCTGACTCCAGGCTCCGTGTTTCGGGTCTCATTAGCTGCCCCTGACATGCCTGCTCCCAGGGAACATGTCACATTACCACTGTGGAGACACCCACCACCACCCTAGCTGCACAAATGATAGATGGAAAACTGGAAAGCCTGACTCCCCAAATGCCACACTGTATGTAGTGCTCTCCTCACTTGACACCGTTTTGCCTTGCCATTTCGCTCGATTTGTTAAATATCGACACACCTCATGGCCCACCTGAAAGTGGATTTGCACTCCTGTTGTTTATATTGCTATATGTTTTAAGGCTTTCCCAATCTGTTAGAAATTGACAGAGCATATAAGATTTGTTTACTCTTGAATTTTAGGCCTACTGGCATGAATAGGCATACCGGGAAAGGTCAAAGTTGTGCAAGTCCTGTCATGATTCGATATTCCTGAATCAATATAATCATTGTGTTACACAAAACCAGAGAGAGAGCTTGATAATGCTGCCTCTGGGAAACTAAGAGAAACTAACGGACAGAGTGAAAGGCCTTGAGAAGAAAAAGTATCAGAAGGTGGAAGGAAGAGGTGTGCTTCCAGGGTAGAGAACGGAGGGTCTTTACCAGGGAGAAATATGCAGCCTTGAATAAGGAGGGAAATACTAACAGACAGACATGTTGGTTGGATGCCAATTTGAGCGGGTTTTAGACTATAGCAAAATTGGCATATGGTGGATTTGTGGTTATGACTCAATGGAGGGCATGAGTGAGTCTTCTGTTCGCACCCTTGTTCATTCTGATGGCCTCTTAGATGATTTTGACCCATATATTGTAAAGCAATAGACAGGTGTAAAATGACAGGATTTGATGGAGCTTCGATACGGAGAAGGGCCAAGTTGTTTGACCTAACAGGGACATGGTGTAAACTGCTCAGTGTGTCACATTTTACACATACACACACACGCACGCTCACACGTGCACACATACACACACACTCAGAGCTGGTCTAGCAGTGGGAGTGAAGATGTGAGCACACGCATGGTCAGGCACGTTTGTTGTTGAGGGTTTTTCTCCCACTTCTTTGGGGGCATTCCAGTGGTTGGTCAGATGAGGGGGAAGCCAGGATTGTAGGTCAGGATCTACAATTCTCTACATTTTAACACTGAGGAGAAAGGGCTCTGCAGCCATGATGCGCTTCTTCGCTACAGGACTTGGGTCAGTGCCATTTCAATTTAGTCAATTCAGGGAATTCATTTCTGTAAATTTATGAACAAAAAATTGCTCATGGATTTTTGAACAATTCCGTAATTGAACCGAGAAATTCACAGATCATCTTCATGTATTTTATGTCCACAGAATGCAAAAGAAAAGCTCACATCAGCTCACATCACACATTTGCATTTTTATTTTGGGAGGAAACTGAATAATAATATTGAAGGTGTGTCCGGACAAGCCAATCAGAGGTTGCAGAGAGTGTACGTAATCTACCCAGCAAACCAGGAACATTCCCAGAACATTACCTAAGATTCCCATCAAGTTCTAGCTAGGGTTTTATCTAACATTAGGATGATACAACCCTAACTATTACTTACATTAGGATCTAACGCGTGCGCGAGCGTTGCAAAATAAATTTAGAAATCCATGTTATTCAATTATTGCACCCACACTGCTCGCGCGCGCCAACGAGCGTCTGCGATGCCAAGGGCTAAAATAGAACTCCTATTTCTGACGCAGATCGCGCTGAAAGTCCTGCCTCTCCCATCTCCTCATTGGTTTATAGAAGCAGGTACCGACGTGCCATTTCCTCATTGGTTATACCCACGTGGGTGATTGAAAGACGAAATGTTTTGCCGGTTGTCGTGGTAAAAGTGTAGATGCCAATCACCATATAAGTTCAACGATGAAAAAGCCTGGAAGGACGAGAGATGACTAGAAACTATTCGTTTGGCCGTTTTATGTGTGGATTAATTGTCGGAGTAGAAGACCTTGTGCATTTCAGGTAAAATAACAACTCAATGTTTATATCCCAGGACAAATTAGCTAGCAACAGCAAGCTAGCTAAATAGGACAAATTAGCTAGCAAGTGCAAGCTAACCAGCTAAATTGCCATACATGTTTAATGCTTTTCGACCTGTCCCCAAATTAATGTAATTGGTTCAGAGTTTTTTTGGATATTTTAACCTGCGTGTCGTGATCGCGTTTGGTGTAAGGGGGACAAAATAAATGTATGCACAATAGTGCACGATGGCACACGCGCGCAGCCGGTTTGGGTTCTGTGTAACGTTCACCAAAAAAATTGCATTACGTTTCCAGGTGATGTAATAACACAATGTACAAATAATGTTTTTGCAACAAAATATGAGAGCAATGGAAATGGTTCTGAGAAAACATTACGGAACGTTCTGCTAATGTTGATGGAGATGTTATTAAAAACACCAATAGCAACAAGCAGGGCATATTCCCACAATGCTCTCATAAAGTGTGACCGCACACTGGACGCTCTGGCCGAGGAGGAGGGTTGATTTGAGCATTCTGACTTAACAACAGCAGTCAAACACCTAAGCTAACTGGCTAACGTTGGCTAGCTTGCTAGCTACTTCCAGACACAAATGAGAGAACAGCTCACTCTGACCATTTTACTCACCCTAGCAGAGCTGGTTAGGCCATTTGTATGTTATCCAGAGCTTTGCTGACTGCAACTGTGCTGCTGGCAACAATTTAATTATGCTTTTTTTGGCAACGTTTACTAATACCGGCCATATTCAACGGGTGTTGAGCATTCGTAAATTTGTCAGTTATTCTGTGCTCTGGCACACTCAGACGAGAGTGCTCTGAAATCGGAGTAGATAGCCAGAGCGAATTTACCAACTATGTCTATCGACAGTTGTCGCAGTGACATCATGAACATTCTATTGAAATGGTCACTTGCATAGTGTAGCTAGCTAACATTAGGCTATAACTAGCAATGCAAATGGCTCTGAGATACAAATAATATTACTACACAGATCATACATGTAACGTCAGCTAGCGAGCAGGAATCAAACGGCAGGATTTTCTCTATCTCCTTAGCTATCATACTCTAATTCCACTGATTTCAGAACTCGGTCCTCCAGAAAGTAGAGAGAGCAACACTGCTAGTTAACCTATTGCAGATCTGGACAAACCACTATTGACACTACGGATAGAGGGCAGGATAGGCAGTTAGACTGGTAAACTATACTGACCTGTGGTATAGTAAAAGTTAGCACATGGAAAAGCATAGTGTGTAAGGGAAGTACCAAAACACCTTGATATAGGGGAGGAGCATGCAAGCAGATGATGTAATTTGGCTAGGATGGAAGACATTATATAGTAGAACCTGCAAAATGGTGAATGTAAATCAGGGAAAAAACACACAACCCTCTCCTGTTCCCAATTAAAAAAACACACTACCCTCCCCAAAGTGAGAAAAAAAAGCCCAGCCCCCCCACCCCAGTAAATTTTGAACTGTCCCTTAGCCCTCTGTGTATGTTGAAGGGCAAGACACGCTGCTTTGTTCTGGGCCAGATGCAGCTTTTCTAGGTCCTTCTTTGCAGCACTTGACCAGGCCATAATCAAGATTAGATCAAACTAGAGATTACAGGACTTGTTTGATCGATTGTGGTGTTAAAAAGGCTGAGCATCTCTTTGTAATCGTTGTAATCATCAGCACAACTGGACAGTTTTTGTGTTTTGGCAACATAAAGTGCTTTCATAAAGTATTCATACCCCTTGACTTATTCCACATTTTGTTGTGTTGTAGCCTGAATTCAAAATGGATGAACTAGATGTTGTTTCTCACCCATCTACACACAATACCCAATAATGACAAAGGGAAAACATGTTTTTAGAAATTTTACCAATTTTAGTGAACATGAAATACAGAAATATCGAATTGACATAATAAACACAATTAGACAGTTTTAGTGTTATGAGAACATTTTCTCCAACTTAACGAATGTTCTGGGAATGTAAACACCTGGGTGGTCTGGGAATGTAAACACCTGGGTGGTCTGGGAATGTAAACACCTGGGTGGTCTGGGAATGTAAACACTGTCACGTTCCTGACCTTATTTCCTTTGTTTAGTCTTGTTTAGTTGGTCAGGACGTGAGCTGGGTGGGCATTTTATGTTATGTGTTTCTATGTTGGGTTGTCAACTAGCCTGATATGGTTCTCAATCAGGGGCAGGTGTTTTACGTTTCCTCTGATTGAGAACCATATTAAGGTAGGCTGTTCTCACTGTTTGTTTGTGGGTGATTGTTGCTGTGTCTGTGTTTGTTCACCACACGGTACTGTTTCGTTTCGTTTGTTCCTGTTCGTGCGTTCATGTTTTATGTTCTCATGGTCAGGTCTGTTCACATCGTTTTGTTGTTTTGTAGTTTATCAAGTGTTTTTCGTCATCGTTGATATTATTAAAAGTATGTATTCAAACCACGCTGCATTTTGGTCCGATCCTTGCTCATCCTCAGACGAGGAGGAAGACGAGCGTTACAAACACCTGGGTCGTTACACCAATTCGGGGCCTTTTGAGATTTCACCAAATTTTTACATTCTGTCATAAAGAGCACATGTTCAACTTAATCAAGTGGTTAAATAAAAAAAGTACAATATTAACTACCTATTAAGTGCCAGATAAAGTAACAGGGTTGATGATTTCATCTTAAATCAGCCATAAATCACCTTGTGATAGGGGGAATGGAAGCTTGTGTGCAACAGGGAGTGGCAATTGAATGCAAGCTTAACAAAATGTTGTAATTGTTAAAACATTTGTAGCCTGTCGGAAAGTCTATTGACTGCAGATCCACTACACTACTTCAGAGGTAGATTTCTCACTGTCTGGGTTGGAGGCAGTGCACATCAGTGGAGGCTGGTGGGAGGAGCTATAGGAGGATGGGCTCATTGTAATGGCTTGAATGGGATACATGGAACGGAGTCAAACATGTGCTTTCCATACGTGCAATGTGAGACTGTTCCATTTATTCCATTCCAGCCATTACAATGAGCCCGTCCTCCTATAGCTACCCCCACCAGCCTCCACTGGTGCACATCCACGTGATCTTTCCCTCGATTGGAAGAGAGATTTACCTGGGTGCCACTGTATGTCTCATTCCCTATAATCCACCTGTAGTTGAGGTTGGTAACATCTAAAGTGTTGCACACCATCCACCAAGAACATGATTGGTCATTTCTGTCTGAATCTGTACATTGGCTATAACCTGCAGAGTAATGATATTACAGGGAGGGAGTTCGTCGTCCATCTTGTTGATACATCCTTAAGAGTCTGTTGATGCACCTTGCGTCAATCTAAGTAACATACTTTTTTTTTATCCCATCAAAATCTATCAGTTTAAGCTAGAGATATCTGAAATAACTGAGCTGTCTTATTTACGATCATCTTTGAAGAGGTAGGGTTTCAGACGTTTTCGGAAGATGGGCAGGGACTCTGCTGTCCTAGTTTCAGGGGGAAGCTGGTTCCACAATTGGGTGCCAGTAAAAAGAAGAGTTTTGACTGGGCTGAGCGGGAGCTGACCTCCCATAGTGGGACAGCCAAGAGACCAGAAGCGGCTGAACGGAGTGCACGGGTTGGGATGCAGAGTTTGAGCATGAGGAATGGGAGGTCTCCAGAGATGGTCTGGAGAAGGGAGGGGATGGAGTCGAGGGGGCAGGTTGTCGGGCGGTGGTAGGATTTCATCTGGAGTGAGAGGAGAGAAAGAGGTCAAGGCGTAGGGTACTTCTGTATGAGTGGGACCAATGAACTCAATAGGTTGAGTGAATGAGTAGCGGATGTCGTCAACCTTCTTTTCAAAGGGGTTGACAAAGTCGTCCGCAGAGAGGGAGGGGGGGGGGGGGGGGAGGATTAAGGAGGGAGGAGAAGGTTGCGAAGAGTTTCCCAGAGTTGGAGGCAGAGGCTTGAAATGTAGAGTGATAGAAAGCTGCTTTTTGGTTTCTATGCCTTTAGTTTTCCATGTGGGCCAATTTATCTGTGAATTCTGAAAAGCTATCCAAGGATTGTTCCATAGGGGGTGTTTTTAGGGAGTGATATTGGTTCCTGTAGAATCCGTTGAACTTTCTTCCAAATTGCTAGTGTTCTTAACTATGAAGTTGTTAATGTTCTTAGCTTTATCCTTTGGAAATAGACACGTGAAAATATTCTGGGGACGAGCATGTGGATCTTCAATATGTACCCATTGTTCCTCTTTAAAGCATTTAACTATATGTAGCAAGTAAAAGCCTTGGGTGGTGAGTTGATACAATTCCAAGTCTGGAAGATTAAAACCACCCTCAGACTTAGGAAGATGTAAAACTATTCGTTTTATTTGCCCATATACAGTCTGTTATGACTGCTAATACTTTTTTAAAGAATGACTTCGGTGGGGTAATTGGTATTACTGAAAACAAATATAAAAACTTTGGGAGCCAATGCCATTCTAAGAGGTTTATTCTACCTGTAAGAGTTATGGGAAGATTGTTCCATTTAATTAGATCTGCTTTCATGTTGTTGAGTAATCTTTATATATTTGTTGTTGCCGTTACATAGAAACCGTAAATTACTTGGTAATAGGAAATACAATTATTTCCATGACAGAATTAAAAAACAATTTTGGACTGACCAATGTAGACATTTTCAAATGCATGCTACTTAAAAGTTTCATATCACGAAATAGAGACCTGAAATCTTTTGGACATCAGGGAAATGTTAAGGGAATCCGATTTGAGTCAGAGAAGCATACTCATATGATAGGTAAGATTTAAAAAACCTTGCAGAGAACCTATCCAACTGACAAAAAAAAAACAATTGGTACCAAGTTTCACACCCTGATCTGTTTCACCTGTCCTTGTGATTGTCTCTACCCCCTCCAGGTGTCTCTTATTTTCCCTGGTGTATTTATCCCTGTGTTTCCCGTCTCTCTGTGCCAGTTCGTCTTGTCTGTTTCAAGTCAACCAGCGTGTTGTTCCCATGCTCCTGCTTTGCTATTCTCTCTTTTGCTAGTCCTCC
Source organism: Salvelinus alpinus (assembly GCF_045679555.1). NCBI lineage: Eukaryota > Metazoa > Chordata > Actinopteri > Salmoniformes > Salmonidae > Salvelinus > Salvelinus alpinus. The sequence continues at coordinate 10,830,277 of NC_092101.1, read as the reverse complement.
CGGTTTTGACCCTTGCCTGTTTTCTGGACTCTGATCTGGTTTTGACCTTTTGCCTGTCCACGACTATTCTCTTGCCTACCCCTTTTGGTACTAATAAATATCAAACACTCAAACCATCTTCCTCCTGTGTCTGCATCTGGGTCTGGCCCTGAGCCCTTATACCAATAATTAAAAATAACTGATACTGGCGCAAGATGGAGGGAGTGTTGGAACATAACTAACAAATTACAGTCAACGAAATTGCTTAATCCGGTATAAATTAATGTTTAGAATGTATTATACAAGAGACAAAATTCACCAATTCTACACCACAACAGCAGAGGACAACAACAGAGTCATGTCTTAATTGTAAAACTAACAATGACTCAATAATTCATGCCTTCTGGGAGTGCTATAAAGTCCAAAGTCATGGCCAGAGTTAGAAAGTTGTCTATCAGAAGTTTTACAATGTAAATTTACTTTTAATCCGTCTATCTGCGTATTTCAAGACATGGCATATGAGGTTGCAGTGAGATACCCAGATGTCAGGAGGTTGAAGTCGCATAGTACGATGAGCGGTGAGCCATCACCAGGAAATTAGCTTATCAAGGTGTCAAGCTCATTGAGGAACTCTCCAAGGGCACCTGGTGGGTGATAAATGACAATGTTACGCTTGAGTGGACAAGTGACCGTGACAGCATGGAATTCAAATGAGGAGATGGACAGGTGAGCAAGGGGAAAAATATTTCCACTTAGGAAAAATGAGTAGCCCTGTGCCACGACCGCGATGACCAGATGTTCTTGGACTATGAGAAAACAAGTAGTCAGATGAAGAGAGAGCAGCTGAAGTAGCAGCGTTCTCTGGTTTAAGCCACAGTTTTCGTTTCGGCGTCAACACCGCCGCTTGACTGCCGCTGAAATACTAGGAGAGACTGAAGTACTAACACTAATTGCTGATTGCCTAGCAGATGTGTACATGCCTCTCAGCACTGATTGATTCCAATGGACTTGACCGAAACTTACAGAGGGAGGTGGGTGGCGCTACCGCCATGCATCCCTCCTTGTTCTATTATATTTTCTCCTACCTCTACCGCCAGAACCTTATCGAGTAGATGGCGCGAGATTTCCAATGGGACAGTAATATGTGTGTGCTCGTGCGTATGTGTGTCGAGGCTGTGAATTTAATCCTTCAAGTACTTCCCCCGTCCCCCTGCTGTCTATCATATCGTGGTTTGTGCGAGATCGGAATCTATGTTAAACGGCTTCATGTGTGTTTCTCAGCAAACTCTGTAGTTTAGGCTTATTGTGTGACTTGATCAAGTGGTGTCACTTCCTATTACTAGTGACCTCAGTGTCTTATTCTGTCTCCCATGAAGTTCTGATTTATAGTGCTTGTCTTTCAAATTATGTAGTCTTTAAATTGTTTGTTTGTTTGTAATCTCTCGTGGACAAACTACCTAACATAGTTGGTACTGTAATGTCTGTCAACAGTCTGTGGGTTGCGACGAATACGAGCAACAATTGTTCATGTGAGGACAGACGTTGGGAGACGAGAAGCAAGTACAGGGCGTGAATATTTAATAAATAACCGACATGCAACAAAACAAGGACAGCGTCTGGACAGGGGGAACAAAACCACATTAATGCAGACACGGGGAAGAAACTGAGGAAGTGACAGATATAGGGGAGGCAATCAATAAGGTAATAGAGTCCAGGTGAGTCCCATGAAGCGCTGATGTGCATAACAATGGTGACAGGTGTGCGTAATGATGGCCGCCTGGCGCCCTCGAGAGCCAGAGAGGGGGAACGCTAAGCAGGTGTGACAGTTCCGTTGTGTTGGTTTTTCGTCACTGGTTAATTGGACAAAACGCATTTTAGCAGGTGTGTGCAGCTTTCGAATTTCGGAAAGGGAGGGGACATTTGGTCCATAGACTTGACCGAAACTTGCAGAGCGAGGTGGGTGGTGCTACCGCCCTGCTTCAGCTCCTTGTTCTAATATCTTTTCTCACACTTCTACCCACAAAACCTTATCGACTCACTGGGCACACACTGGTTGAATCAACATTTTTTCCAAGTCGTTTCAATGAAATCACATTGTGTCCAGTGGGAAGATTTCCTTTCTGGGTTGCTGGGATTTGTTTGATTGTTTTAGGCAGAATATGTTTAACACATGTTGTGAATTGGTGCAACTATCTTGACCAAAATAGTTGGTTATTGTTTCATTTGTAGGCCACACGGTATCGCCTTTTCGAGGCACATTTAATTCAAAGTAAAAACAGCAAAAAAGTAGTCAGTGAATAGCAGACTGACCGAACCGGAGTTAAACCGTTGACAGAAAGGCTCTGCTAAAACAAACCATAATTTATCTCTAGTCAAAACAGACACAGCCAACCAATTTTGAGCCACAATGTAATTCTAATGTATGTCATGGAGACCTTTCAAAAGGAATTTCATTCCCCATGCAGCCCCACGTTACACCAGTCTGCCGCTACAGACACATCCTTGAACTCCAGTCAAGATGTTTGAGCACACAGTGTCCCTCGGGTCACTCTTTGCTTTCTCTGTGTCCCGTCGCTCCCACCACAAGGCCACACGCTGCATTCCTCAAACTCCCCAACCTCACTGCCAGTCACCACGTCAACCCCTGGAGGATTTTGTTTGGTTGCCACCCCCTTCGGCTCCTACCTTATTTCTCCCCTTTTTTCTCTCGTTCGCTAGTTGCTTCCCTTTTTTCTTTATTTTTCTCTCGCTTTTACTCTCTTTCTCTCTCTCTATTCTACTTCTCTCTCTCTCTCTCTCTATTCTACTTCTACCTCTCTCTCTCTCTATTCTACTTCTACTTCTCTCTCTCTCTATTCTACTTCTACCTCTCTCTCTCTCTATTCTACTTCTACCTCTCTCTCTCTCTCTCTCTCTCTCTCAGAGACTGACTGTGTTTAAGGTAATATTCTTTATTTTTATTAGGTCCCTGACTTAGCCCGCACTTTGATCGCCCCACACGGCGTAAAGCATTCTTGCAGTGGCCAGGTGTTGAGTGAAGCCCTTTCCTCTGTGCCCTAATGCAGAGAGGGGCCCTGATGCCCCCCCCCAGCCACTGCCACACAGTCTGCTTTTGTTGAGGCTGGACACCAACCCACCTCAGCGCTCGGGGGCCCACTTGGGGGCCTCAGCGCACACCAAGACCAGGAAGATTGATGTGTGATTGGAACGTTTGGCTGAGACGCATGGCATACTGCAACACGTAAGTGGCCGTTGGGCGGCAATTCTGCTAAATCACATTTTTGAGAGGTAAGCGACTTCCAGTCTGTGATGGATTGAGGCCTGGCTGTCATCAGATTTGGATCATTGGGATGGGCTTCAGATGAATTCATAAAAGGTTATGATTTTGGTCTGGATTCAACGTCTGTTGCTGCTATAAATGGCTTGTATTTATGGATTTTCCTTTGGCTTTGTCCCACATATGCATACTGTATATGTGGAGTGTAACACATGTGATGTGCCCAGTGTCCCAGAGTAATTCTTTGATGAATTCTTTTTTCTACCATCCCTTATATTTTTTTCACAGAGAAGATGAGAGTTTCGCATACACTGGTGGTTTTATTATCTCTGCAACAACATGCGCTCACACATTTTCAAATGAAAGCCGACCAGATTTTCTGACTTTAATATTCTTCTATGACTTCACAGGCCTTTGCAGAAGGAAAACGTGTTGGCTTCTCTAAGGATTAAGGTTCTTCCGTGCTATCGCTTCCTGTCCATGCCTGCGACAGCACATATGTGTGTTTGTGCACGCTGCTGCGACGTGTGGGTCTCGAAAAGCTGGACTCCGTACACGTGGTCACCACCCTCACAGATAACTTTGACCCCATTTGACCCAATTGTTTCAATTAGTACCACCTGAGGCTAATTTCCATCCAAATGGCGACAAATTTTCATGCGAATATTCTAAAATTCCCATGAAGACAATATGCACATTTCCCACCAGAGATGTTTCCATCAAATTGACTTGTTGCAGAGAACTGTGCGTGATGATGTAGTGCACATACAAAATAACTTGTGCAGTTAAAAGGGTTTCCATCGCATTTTCAACTCTAATTATGGTTTTGTAAGAAGAACTCTTGCTTTATATAGCGAATCTCTGGTCTTGGCACGTCTAGCCAACAGCTCGCAGATAAATTGCGGGTATAGGCTACCTACATGTTTATTGGAAAGAGTATCAAGCTCATCAGCGTGCAATTTAACCACCCTGTGAAGTTCATCATAACTTATTTCATCTAGCCTAATACACTGCATGCTTTCCCTAGTCGTAGTGGGATGACCACATAATATCATTGCGTGTTTCCAAGTTTACTTCAATATGATGGCTATTATATTAATATTTCAACGTTTCCACCGCCATTTCTCGCGTCATATATTTTACAGATATAATATCCCACCTTGTCTAGCGTATTTTGTTTTGTTTTGGAAAGTTTACCAACAAATGTGTTGTTTCCATCAGGCCTGTCTTGAAATGTTTTATCCGGCATGTACTTTACTTGCATAAAAAGATTGGATGGAAACTTGGTTATAAAGCACTTCAATTAATTAACTGTCCATTAAAACCTCATCAAGAGAGAGCACCAGCTGCAAGAAGGGGGAAAGCTCCTACAGTATAACTCTCAGGGAACATGTCACATGCAATCATACTAAAGCACATTTGTAATTTAGAAATGAACCCGGTACTTTTGTAATATCTCTGGAGACAGTCTTTTAGTTTTAAATTATTGAGTTACTGGCGAGGCTCAGGAAAGTGGAGCGGGGCAGGCGATGAAATGAATGCCGGGCTCCGGTCCCATGTGAGATGTCTCGTGGCGGCGAACCGGGACCACCGTGAGACCAGCTAGGGCTCGTCGCCCGACACAGAGTATCCTTGCCAGCTTACTGACTCCATTAGACGGTGGCTAGCGAGCAGGGAGAAAGAAGAGAGACCCCGGTCTGTTATTACAACAGCCTGCACCACAGGGGACCCAAACGGTCCGTGTTTTTTACTGTTGCACCTTGGCTTTGGTTACTGGCTCCTTTTTTTGGATGGTTTCTCTCTAGATGTTATCTTTTGATCCTGCTTTTTTCTCTTCTTTTTAACATTTTTTCTTCTTCTTCCAGCTGCAAAAGTGTTTATATTACTGCATACGGAGGCCTATCCCGTGGGTGTTGTAATACCGCTGAATTACAAAGGGAGGGAGAGAGGGGATTAAATAGCCACGGAGAAATAAAACGCTGAGAAAAAAACATGAAGGTAGATATGTGATCATATAGAGTGGGAGGTGTTAAGTTTTCCTCTGGGTGTGTCTAGTAGAGAAGTTCTCCCACTATATTGGGTTCTTTATCAACCCCGTCCCTGCTACGACTATTTTTGGTCTTTCGCTTAAAAAAAGGAACAAAAAGGAACAAGATAAAAGTCTTGTTTCCCCCATGTGTGCAAAACCACCCATGACCAAGTCAAATCATTTATATTGGATAATTATGTAACTTTGGAAAGTATTGGAAATATTGGAGGTCATTTCAATGGACTGGTGAAGTACCATAAATGTAGTTGTAGTTGTTAGTAGTACCACTTCATGCAGTTTGCATTTCACCTTGAAGTAAAAGCCTGCCATGCTGGCCTGTAGGATGATTACTGCCATCCAAAACACAGGCCAATTTATAGATGATGAATGTAACTTATGCTGTGCAATGAACCCCATGTTTTAGTCCAACACTGATTCAATCTGTCTGGAATTACACAGGCAGCTCCTGTGGTGTGGTAGTAGATTGGGAACTAGGGGGTTTGGGATATTCACTTCCACAAAAACCACCACATACTAGGCTATAAAATCCCCACTAGGTCCTATTTTTCTGTTCACTTCAAATCACCTCCTCTCAAAACTGTACGTACATAAAATGGTTTACTGACGAGTGCAATCATCAATATGCAATGTCAGAAATCATATTTGCGCCTGATGTACATTTAAACACGCATGCATGCAAAACACAGACACACACACACAGTAAAAATTATATATTATCCTGATTATTTGAGTTTATGGAAATCCCAGTTCACAAATCATGTCATCTGAAGGTATTCCTCTGTGATTTTTAATATAAAACTCTGCATGCCGCTGGCGAATTATCTGCCTCCGTAGGTGCCCTCCAAATATGACTGAAGCAGGTTGTGCAAGTGAATAACGGATTGGCTCACACTGAGTGAATATATGATCCCCAGGCAGAGTCAGGGAAGACATCCTATTAAACAGACAGTGGAATGTGTGTTTTCTCTTCGGCTTGGACCTCCTTATCTTCTTCTTCCTCATCTTCCTCTTCTTCCCCCTCCTCCGCCTGTTCTTGGTTTTAGTTTGCTCTTTGACTGACAGGTGCCTGGCCCTTGTGTTTGGGGTTTATTCCGGCCACCAATCATCCTTCCATCTTGCCCCAGGTCCCCGACCTTGTCTCCCAGACCTACTGTATACGTTTATGGTTCGAAAAACAAGGAAATCCCCATTAGACCTAGCGTTTTATTAGTTTTGCATTTTTGGGAATGTGTTTTCCTTGAGGTAAATGTTCCTGGAGAATTTATGAGACAGAAATGATCGGGGGCTGTATTCTTGTCAATTGATGAAAGTTAGGGTCATAACTGATCATTTAAAGTAGCATATCCCTTGACTGTCTGCTCTGATTGGTTTCTCTTTCCTTTGAGTAAATTCACATTTTTAAAGACTGTGATTTATCAAACAACAATAATCCTAATGATTTAAAGATAAGGGATTCTTTTTGACTTTCCTTTACTTTGGCTGAAAGTCAAATAGATCACACCCAAGCGCCAATCATTTATCACTCTCTTTAATCTAGATTTATTTGAAGACCATGATAGGAAGATTACTTACTAATAGTATAGTTTTGTTCTCTGTCTGCCTCAAACTTTGTTTTTGTGGTCACAAGTGACCTTTTGGTTCTACTTAGCCTTATTGGATTAAACTTTAAGATATCAATTACCTCAGAAATCTTTTAAGATCTAAGTCATGGCTGCTCAATCCTCAGCCCCTTTTCTGTGAAATATAGGCAGGATGAAGGCAAGAATAAGCGAGAGATTCAACAATGCAACCTTATCCCTAATTAACAGAACCAGAAAGGGGCAGACAGTGTTGGGATGGGACCAGTATGGGAGGCGCACCGAGGGAAAGTGGGGGGCTCAGAAGATCGTGGAGCAGTAGAGCTGGGAATCATTTGAAAACCGCTGCCTTTCCCCCCGACGGCCCAACTGCTTACTTAGCATGCCAAGGAGAAAAAGAGAGAAGCCTAGGGCCAAGCACAATATCAATATTCAGCCTGGATCCCCATAGGCACGTAGGAAAGCTGGGAACCCGTGGTGCAATGGTAACTACCTGTTGAGTGCTATGGACTCCCATGGGGGATGTGTGTGTGTGTGTTTGAGACTTTTCCCTGTTGTCAGTGTTTTTTAACTACTTCCCAGCACATGCAACCTATAACCTATGAACACTGGCTGCAGCTGAACAAGTTGTCTCATTAGCTAGGTTTCCATCCGGATTGTGACAGATTGTCATGCGAATATTATTTAAAATCTGCATAACAAAATATGTGCATTTCCCTACCAGAGGTCTGTTTCCATCAGATTGACTTTGTTGCGGATAAATGTCTGTGTGTATGGAAATGCTGTTATTGTTGCGACATCAATTACCTGTATACATGAAGTCTACACACATTTAAGTAACCATTTTTTGTTGTTGTCTCATTCGTATTCAAATTTCAAAACCATTTATGAAAGCAAAGCAGTCCGCTCGTCTTTGATTTTGTGGCGATTCAAATTGAAATACCGTATCTCAGTAGCAGTTTCATAAGGCAATTGGAATAGGCACGATTCGAAACCGAAAACCAATCAACCAATCATTTTCAATGGTGCCCAGGTGGGGTAGTGTCATTACAACCAAATTATATAAAAACAAAAACAAAATACATTTTCAAATATACTTTTTTGCACCCTAAATTAGCTTACTCTGGATAATTTGCGCTTTTGAAAAGGGATGGAAGGGGTGGTTGTTTTGGAAAAATCGCATCCACTCACAGCCAATTAGCCAGCAGCCGCTGGCAATCAGCACTCCACTCATACCCAATATTAACTTCCTCAGGCTCCCAAGAACAATGTGAGTGAGCCCTGGAAGCCAAAGCTAAATCAGCGCAAAACCCACCCTTTCAGGGGAGAACTTTTGACTGGAGATGAAAAAGTTACAGATTGTGCCTTTTTAAGCTAACATAATCAATTATTTGATGTCCTTACGTCAGATAGCATGCCTTTGTCTGAACTACTTTGTCGGTCAAGGGACTAGCACTGTGTAAGAGTGACACCACCTGTCGCAAAACAATGGAGAGAACAGAGGCACTGAAGGCTCTACTTACCCACCTCAACATGTCTGGCCCACTCCTCCACCTGTCTCCACAATGCAACGGTCTCATCCAAAGCTAGAAATGTAGCTAGAAGTGTAGCTAGAAATGGCCCATTAACCCTGATACAGGGTCAGATTTGTTATTTCTTCATTTCCATTAGAGTTAGAATGGGAGAATAGGGTAATCTGATCCTAGATCTGTGGCTAGGGGCAGCTTCTTCCTCCATCTCCATACAGTGCCTAGGGGCCAGCCTTAGGACGTGCTCCCCTGCGGTCATTGATCCTATTGAGAGGAGGCAGTGGGCTGTGTCATTATGGGAATGCATTGGGCCTCTCCTCCTCATCTCCTCTTCTTTTCATGTCTTCACACCCAGTGAGTGTTCAATCGACTATCTTTTTCTGCCGCATTACCCCTTCTGAAGGAAGAGAGGGCCCTGATGGAGGGAAGAGGGAAGAAGAAAGAGGGTCTGTGGAGATGGAGATGGCTCCCTAGCTTAGCTAGCTCTCTCTCTCCATTTTCTATGCATCTTGCTAGATGCTTCCTTTTTTTCTATTTCTCCCCCCCCTCTTCTCTCTCCCTCTCCTCTCTCCCCCTCTTCTCCCCCCCTCTTCTCTCTCCCCCTCCTCTTCTCTCTCCCTCTCTTCTCTCTCCCCCTCTTCTCTCTCCCTCTTCTCTCTCCCCCTCTTCTCTCTCCCCCTCTTCTGTTGTGGGGCTTCTTGATGGTCAGACCTAGAGGTATTATATTGATAGACTAAGCAATATGGTAAAATATATTGTTAGGAAGGAACATAACAACACATCAAACTAATGCATACTGTATTCATGTAATACTAATGCATGATGTACTATATTCATGTATTTTACATTAGCGTTTTATAGACTGAAGCATTTACAAATGTAAATGACTCCTCTCAGTGGTTTTTTAATGGGTTGTCATGATTATCTGTCTGACAAAACGTCTGTTATTTTAATGTGCTGCTCCATGCAAAATGGATATCAACAAAAAAGTAATTTACAAAATGTGCAACAGAAGCATGGAAGTGCCAATCATTGCCAAAATGTAATGAGTGACTGCCCCTAAAAACCAAGTCATCCTTTTGAAAATGTGTGCACCTTTTAACAAGCTCCAAGTGTAAATCGCCCCTCTGCCCATTTCACTTCCCTTCATTGAATTGAGCTCCGTTGTTTCACCCCCCCCCCAATGCGTTCAAAGGATGTGGCTGTGAGACTGAAAAGCCCCATACAGATTGACCATGCCTCTGGCTCCAGTTCGACCGTGCATGCTTTCAGCAGGATGCACAGCCAACTATGGTTTGTATGCCCTGCCGAAGGACCCTATTATGCTGAATATCTAGGTGGTTGGAGTTCATCGGTCCCCAAGTCTGCACCAGTAACGCTAGCTTGCTGTGCAACAATCAGTGGTGATGAGTATTACCAGACATACTGGTATAACTTAGCTAACAGTGTTTGATAACGTTATTAATGGTTATGTAGGTAGCTATCAATTGATACATTGAGTCAAGCTAGCTAACATTAGCCTACAAGTCAGATTTGCAAGTTAGTTTATAGCTCATACAAGTGTATTCTGTATTGTCTAGGGCAAAACTAAATAATGGATGCAGCTATGGTGGTGGCTAACTCATGTCTGAATCTGACTAATGCAGTGAACTAGGAGAAACAAACCTTAACGCCATCACCGGCCTGAATCTAATCTAATCTGGAGCTACAGTCAGTCTACATCAGTGGAGGCTGCTGAGGGGAGGACGGCTCATAATAATGTCTGGAATGGTGCGAATGGAATTGCATCAAACACATGGACACCATGTGTTTGTATTTGATTCCATTCCACTGATTCTGCTCCAGCCATTACCACGAGCCAGTCCTCCCCAATTAAGGTGCCACAACCTTCATAAAGCATATAATTAGGGGTTTCCACTAGTTACCACAGCCACAAAGTCAAAATTGGCTGTGTAGTAAAAATGTATGGAAACAGGAAATAGCTTTTTGGTTGTAATTTTAGGCAGAAGTTATCAGGGTAGTTAGGGTTAAGGTTAGTTTTAAATCACATTTTAAGAAGAGAAATTGTAGAAATAGGAGGCCTTCTGACTTTGTGGCCGTGGTAATTAGTGACTACCTAGAAATATCTTGAACCGAGTAGGTTAATTACCCAGCCAAGCAGATACAAGGTGTTGAGTCATTTTGGAAGAGCCTTATCAAAAAGCTTTGTCCTTTCTTTATTACAAAATGCACCTTTCAACTTGTCTGTCTATATTTTATCACCATGTAACTGGTCCTCCCAGTCAACACCACCTCATAAGATGAGGAAGTACATTGTTCATGAGGATTGCCTGCTGTAGTTGTTCAAGAGAAGTTTGCACTGAACATGCAACATAGAGAAGACCAGCAAGGGGACCCTCAACATCACGCAGACATGTCCTTGCTATGAGCATTCCTATAAAGGGAACAGGGAGGACACTTGAATCAGGTTGGTGACATTTGACCTGGTCAAAGGTCAAAACAGTAGAGTTTTTCCCAATCCACCTTCATAGCATTGCCTGGTAGATGCATTTACCATTCTATTTCACTTCACATATCATGTAATCTGAAGAGAATTAAAAAGGTGAATGCAGCGATCACGTTGGTTCCACCATGCTAATCATAACCACCATTGATAATGTAATCAGTACTCTGTGTGTGTGTGTGTTTGTGTGTGACCAACCAGTATCTTTGAAGAGGAGTCAGGAGCTGATCTACGCTGCCATGTCTGTCAATGGGGCGCTGGCAAAGACCTTACCTCGAGTCTCTCCTCTTGCCTGCTCACCAACGGTTGTCGATGGGGAGACCAGAATTAGGTAGGTTTAGCCTGACCTGTTCAAACTTTGTTTGTCAGATATAAGCTATCCTAACTGCCATTGCTAATAGAACAAGGACCGTGTATGGGTATGTGTGTATGTGTTATCAGATGCATCTATGGAGCCAGCATTTGGAGACTTGAAAGATAATGTGATGGAGTCCTGACCAACACACAGGCTTGATACTGACGTCTCTGAATGGAGAGAGACCTGGCACTCAAAACATCCACAATGTGCGACTGAAGGTGATTACTAATAATGCAGTACAGCAGAAATGTCCATTATTTGCAACACCCTTTTTATTGTGTGTCACTAATGAACTCTGCCTCATCTCTGCCTAATTCTACAAATGGAGAGGACTGTAGATGCTTTTGCCAGATGCCAGCCTTGTTCGTTTGATGGGGAGACCATAATAGGAACGGTTTTATCTGACCGGTTCAAACTTCAACATAGTACCTGTTTGTGTGTAAAATATTACCTATCCTAACTGCCATTGGTAATAGAACAATGACTATATGCGTATGTGTCCATAGAAACATGTATGGAGACTTGAAAGATGATGTGATGAAGTCCAGACTGACAGACAGGCTTGATACTGATGTCTCTGAATGGAGAGAGACCTGGCACTCGGCATTCACATTTTACTAGACACAGCTTTTACTTCTGTTGTCTTTTTTAAATTATTGAATTGGATGGTATCAGTCATTTTGAGACGGGGAAAACACTGTGTATTCTGCACCAAGATCAGGGAACTCCTGTTGTATACGGGACATTACACTGGAAGGTATGACCACTCGGACATGTTTGCCAAGGTAGCCCCATTAACACCAGACAAAATGTCGTTAGGCACAATATCTGTATCGGCTGGGAATGACAATGAAAGGTGAAAGGTGCACATTTTTATATTAGCTGAAGACTGCTTCTACGATATTATGTAAAGGTTGTTATCAAAACACTTAATTTAGAATATCTACATAAATTCTGCAATTGCATTCTTCTCATATTACTCTGTAGGCCAATGGTTCCCAACCTTTTCGGTTACTGTACAACCAACAGATTTTTGCTCTTCCCGGAGTACCCTTGAAGTACCCCTCATATGCATTTTACCTAGTCTCATGAGTCTTCTCAAGTACCACCTATGGATAGGCCGAGTACCCCCAGGGGTCCTAGTACCCCTGGTTGGGAACCACTGCTGTAGGCTAGTGACCTATTCAAAGCTCCCTCTGTCATCTCACCATACATCTGCCAGTAGTTATTGAACTCAAACTACAGGAGATTTGTTTGTTGTGATTGAGTGGGGAAAAACAGATGCAGGAAAAGTTATGATAGATTGGTGTGTCTTGGTGGTGGCAAGGACACACCCAAGAAACACCCACATCAAACCACAACCCCAAGCCAACTCACGTTTGGCTTCTGTCATGGCCAGCAGAATTTCTTGAGGAGCAAGCCAAAAAAGGAGGCCAAATCAGCAGGTGCAGTTCCCATTTAAAGAAAGCTTTCAGTGCAAAGTTCCCTTTCAGTCGTCACTCTCGGTACAACACAGCTATGGGGAGACTCATGTCACAAGTAGAGGTATATCAGACCTTTTTTGATGTACTCAAAGATCCATTATTAGCATGTTTTAATTACTACTATATAAATGGTAGACTTTCAGGTACTCAACAAGTAGGTCTGATTTCAGTACTACTGAAACAGGACCCAGGTGGTAAGTATAAAGATCCAGTCCATTTAAAAAACTGGAGGCCTCTTACACTTCAATGTTGTGATGCAAAAATGCTGGCGAAATGCATAGCACATAGAATAAAAAAGGTTTTACTAGATATTGTTCATCCTGATCTGACAGGTATTTTACATGGACAATACTGTATATTAGAGATAATATACGACAATTACTTGAAACAATTGAACATTATGAAACATCAAAGATACCAGGCCTGGTCTTCATAGCAGATTTTGAAAAGGAGTTTGATAAAGTACGACTAGAATTCATATACAGTATAAATGCCTGGAGTACTTTAATTTCGGTGAATCTCTTATACAATGGGTTAAAGTTATGTAAAATATGTGTAAAATAGTAATGGTTAAGTAATGGTAATGATAATGGTAATGGTTACTTCTCAGAAAGTATTGAGCTTTTAAGAGGAGCAAAACAGGACTGTCCGTTGTCTCCATATTTATTTATTATGGCCATCGAAATGCTAGCTATTAAAATTACATCCAGGGGATAAAAACAAAAAGTGTCAGTGTATGCTGATTACTCAAGGTTTTCCTTAAGTCCGCAATCTGGATCCCTGTCTCATTGAAGATCTTGATCACTTTTCTGGCCTCTCTGGACTAATACCTAATTATGACAAGAGTACCATATTACGTATTAGATCATTAAAAGACAAATTGTTTACACTACCTTGTAGGTTACTAATGAAATAGGCTGATGGTGAAGTATCTCAAAAAATATAAATGAACTTACCACAATCAATTTCAATAGAAAGTTAGCAAAAATAGACAATATTCTGCAACCATGGAGAGGTAAATACTTGTCTATTTATGGAAAAATCACATTGATTAAATCTTTGGTCCTATCACAGTTGACTTATTTACTAATGGCGCTGCCTACTCCAGAGAACTCGTTTTTTAAATCATATGAGCAAAAAATATTTCACTTTATATGGAACGCTAAACCGGACAAAATGAAACGTGTCTATTTATATAATGAATATGAGTTTGGGGGGACTAAAATTCTTACATATTAAAGCATTAATCCTCTCACTAAAAGCTTCACTCATACATAAATTATACTTAAACCCAAATGGTTCTCCAGTAGATTATTAAGAAAGGTTCATCAATTGTTCAAAAAGTGCCTTTTTGCCTTTATAAAAATGACATTTTATTATATTTATGAATGATATTATGAATAGAAACGTTGGAGTTATGTCACATATGCAGCTATCAATACAAACTAACAACCAACTGATTGCAGCATTACCACAAAAATGGAAGAGGCAAGTGGAAGAGGGAGAAGGTAGGAAACTTGTTTGTCTGCCATGTATTAAAGATACAGATTTGCTAAAAGGATTGACATAAAATAGAAAAATATACCAGTTTCAGTTGAGGACAAACATTTTGACAGCTGTTCCATACAAGTTGCAAAATGAATGGGAAGAGATTTTTGATGTACCGATTCCATGGCACATGGTTAATGAACTGATACAAAAAACAGCACGCGATTCAACACATAATAAAAAAATATATAAAAAATTCTTCCCACCAACATAATTCTATATATATGGAGCATACAATTTTTTTTAAATTCTACTGTCGATCATTTATTCTGGTATTGCCCCTATGTAGCTTTTCTGGTCACAGGTTCAGGAATGGTTAAAAAATCACAACCTTCACTTAAAATGAATGTTACAAATAGCAGTGTTGGGCAATTTGGAAAGCCATAGTCAATCAATAATATAATAATACTCGTAGGAAAGGTTTTAGTCTTTAGCTCACAATCTGTGGATACTATACAATTAGAAAGATTCAAAATGTATGGAAAACATCACAGCACAATTGAAAAATATTTGGCACATGGAAACGGGGATAGATCAATGGGGATAGGTGGGATGGGCTGAGAGTGGTTGAAGGGTGGGATTAATGTTCAGTAATGTATTATTGTTATGTGATTGCTGTATACAAAAGTGCCATGTATGTAAATTGTATGTACAGTATATGTAGCTGAAAAGCTGTACATACAAAAAAAGGGGGGAGGTTCATACAAATGTAAATATATATACAGTACCAGTCAAAAGTTTGGACACACCTATTCATTGAAGGATTTTTCTTTATTTCTACATTGTAGAATAATAGAGAATACATCAAAACTATGAAATAACACATATGGAATCATGTAGTGTCAAAAAAGTGTTAAAGAAATCAAAATATATGTTATATTTTTAATTATTCAATGTAGCCACTCTTTGCCTTGATGACAGCTTTGCACACTCTTGGCATTCTCTCAACCAGCTTCACCTGGAATGATTTTACAACAGTCTTGAAGGAGTTCCCACATATGCTGTGCACATGTTGGCTTCTTTTCCTTCACTCTGCAGTCCAACACATACCAAACCATCTCAATTGGGTTGAGGTCAGGTGATTGTGGAGGCCAGGTCACCTGATGCAGCACTCCGTCACGCTTCTTGGTCTAATATCCCTGGCGTTTTGTTTTGGGTTATTCTCATGATGGAAAAACAAATGATAGTCCCACTAAGCGCAAACCAGATGTGATAGTGTATCGCTGCAGAATGCTGTGGTAGCCATGCAGGTTAAGTGTGCCTTGAATTCTACATAAATCACAGACAGTGTCACCAGCAAAGCACCCCCACACCATCACACCTCTTCCTCCATGCTTCACGGTGGGAACCACACATGCAGAGATCATCTGTTCACCTACTCTGCATCTCACAAAGACATGGCGGTTGGAACCAAAAATCTCAAATTTGGGCTCATCAGACCAAAGGACAGATTTCCACCGGTCTAATGTCCATTGCTCGTGTTTCTTGGCCCAAGCAAGTCTCTTCTTCTTATTGGTGTCCTTTAGTAGTGGTTTCTTTGCAGCAATTCGATCATGAAGGTCTGATTCACACAGTCTCTTTTGAACAGTTGATGTTGAGATGTGTCTGTTACTTGAACTTTTAAATAAAGGTTAAATAAAAAATGTAAATAAACTCTGTGAAGCATTTATTTGGGCTGCCATCTGAGGTGCAGTTAACTCTAATGAACTTATGCTCTGCAGCAGAGGTAATTCTGGGTCTTCCTGTCCTTTGGCAGTCCTCATGAGAACCAGTTTCATCATAGTGCTGGATGGTTTTTGCAACTGCACTTGAAGAAACATTCAACGTTCCTGAAATGTTCCGGATTGACGGACCTTCATGTCTTAAAGTCATTTCTCTTTGATTATTTGAGCTGTTCTTGCCATAACATGAACTTGGTCTTTTACCAAATAGGGCTATCTTCTGTATACTGGCCTAGCTTAGATTTAAAGCCTGTGGCTATCATCAGCTAACATGCATAACTTCTGGCTAAGGAAGGAACCTCCAATGAGGAAGCACTTACAGTGCATTCGGAAAGCATTCAGACCCCTTGACTTTTTCCACATTTTCTTACGTTACAGCCTTATTCTAAAATGGATAAAATACATTTATTTCCTCATCAATCCCCCATTTTTATTTGATTTATTTTACTAGGCAAGTCAGTTAAGAACAAATTCTTAATTTCAATGACAGCTTAGGAACAGTGGGTTAACTGCCTTGTTCAGGGGCAGAACGACAGATTTTTACCTTGTCAGCTCGGGGATTCGATCTCGCAACCTTTCGGTCACTAGTCCAACTCTCTAACCACTAGGCTACCTGCCGCCCCTTGACTAATGACAAAGTGAAAACAAGTTTTTCGTAATTTTTGCAAATGTATTGAAATTAAACAACAGAAATTCAGACCCTTTGTTATGAGACTCGAAATTGAGCTTGAGTGCATCCTGTTTCCATTGATCATCCTTGAGATGTTTCTACAACTTGATTGGAGTCCACCTGTGGAAAATTCTATTGATTGGACATGATTTGTAAAGGCACACACCTGTCTATATAAGGTCCCACAGTTGACAGTGCATGTCAGAGCAAAAACCAAGCTATGAGGTCAAAGGAATTGTCTGTAGAGCTTCAAGACAGGATTGTGTCAAGGCACAGATCTGGGGAACTGTACTAAAAAATGTCTGCAGCATTGAAGGTCTCCAAGAACACAGTGGCCTCCATCATTCTTAAATGGAAGAAGTTTGGAACCACCAAGACTCTTCCTAGAGCTGGCCACCTGGCCAAAGGCCAAACTGAGCAATCGAGGGAGAAGGTCCTTGGTCAGGCAAGTGACCACAAATCTGATGGCCACTATGACAGAACTCCAGAGTTCCTCTGTGGAGATGGAAGAACCTTCCAGAAGGACAAGCATCTATGCAGCACTCCACCAATCAGTCCTTTATGGTAGAGTGGCCAGACGGAAGCCACTACTCAGTAAAAGGCCAATGAGAGCCCGTGTGAAGTTTGCCAAAAGACACCTAAAGGACTCTCAGACCATGAGAAACAAGATTCTCTGGTCTGATGAAACCAAGATTTTACTCTTTGGCCTGAATGCCAAGCATCACGTCTGTAGGAAACCTGGCACCATCCCTACGGTGAAGCGTGGTGGTGGCAGCATCATGCTGTGGGGATGTTTTTCAACGGCAGGGACTGGGAGACTAGTCAGGATCGAGGGAAATAAGAATGGAGCAAAGTAGAGAACCTTGATGGAAACCTACTCCAGAGCGTTCAAGTCCTCAAACTGGGGTTAAAGTTCACCTTCCAACAGGACAACGACCCTAAGCTTAGAGCCAAGACAACACAGGAGTTGCTTTGGGACTCTGAATATCCTTGAGTGGCCCAGCCAGAGCCCGGACTTGAACCCGATCGAACATCTCTGGAGAGACCTGGAAATAGCTGTGCAGCGACACTCACCATCCAACCTGAAAGTGCTTGAGAGAGGATCTGCAGAGAAGAATGGGAGAAACTCCCCAAATACAGGTGTGCCAAGCTAGTAGCGTCATACCCAAGAAGACTCGAGGCTGTAATCACTGCCAATGGTGCTTCTCCAAAGTACTGAGTAAAGGGTCTGAATACTTATGTAAATGTGATATTTAAGTTTTTTCTATACAGTTACAAATATTTCTAAAAACGTATTTTTGCTTTGTCATTATGGTGTAATGTGTGTAGATTAATACGGGGGGAAAAAACAATTGATCAATATCAATTTTAGAATATGGCTGTAACGTAACAAAATGTGGAAAAAGTCAAAGGGTCTGAATATTTCCCAATACACTGTAGCTTGGGGAACACCCAGAATTAGAGACGGTCTCTCTCCCGCTTTATTTGAAGTGCATCTTATGAAGGCTTCATAAAGCATTCATGTAGGCTTCATATAGGTTTCACAAATCATCTATGATCATATTGCGTGCTCTATAAATTATAAATAAATATGAACAAATAAATTGATGATTATGTCACACAGTCATTCCTCATTATGAATCTTTATAGAGCATGATATTCGGTTATAGATGATTTGTGAAGCATCCATGTAGTGCTTATGAAACCTATATGAAGGCTTTATGAAGCCTACATTAGATGGACTTCAATTAAAGCGGGACCTGACGTCTTGAGCTAGACTCACTCCTGTATCGTGCTTTTCTATCCCCACAGATATCCGCCGGTTTCTGCTTAGCGACATTTCTGCTCGGTCACACAGTGCATTTTCGCCAGTGCCTACGCCTACTGAGGATGATGGCTTCTGTGATAGAAGTCGTTCCCCTGGGGCTATTGTTGATGCAACCTTTACAGCGCAGTAGGCTAGCCACTTACCTGGACACATCTCGCAGCCTTGATTGGTCACTTCGGGTGACCCAGTCATGCCTACGGGCCCTGGCCCAGTGGTGGGAGCCTCTAAATTGTCAGGGGCCTCCCATGGGCTGAGTTCTATCCTGCAAGGTGATCACGACAGGCGCATCCCCCCCAAGGGTGGAGTGCGCTGTACAAAGGCAAATCGATTTGGGGGTTATAGACAGTGGTGCGGATTACTTGGAGCTCTTAGCGGTGTATCTAGCGCTCAGACGCTTGTTCCTGATTTTATCGCGCCAGATTGTGCTGGTCAGAACCGACAGTATGTCAGTGGTGGTGTACATTAACGATGGACTGGTCTCTCTCCCTCCTAATGCTGGGGACTAGTGTGCACACACTCTCGCTTCGGGCTACACATGTCCCTGTTGCATCAACTCGGGTGCAGATATTCTATGCAGGTGGGGCCCTCTCTCTCAAGAGTGGAAGTTACACCTTTGGGTGGTCTCCCAGATATGGGAAATGTTCGGCAGGGCCGACATAGATCTTGGCTCATTGCGAGAAAACATGCATCGTTTTTCTCAAGGAGGGACCCGAGTGCTCCATTGGGAACGGACGCACAGGCGCACCAGTGGCCTCGAACCCTCCTTTATGCATTTCTCCCTATGGAACTGATTCAGCCCATGTTGGGGAGGGCAAGCCTCTCCGTTGGCCAAAGCAACCTTGGCTTGCGGAGAACGCACACCTATTGGGCGGGGTCCTGTGGCAAATCAAATCACATTTGATTTGTCACATGCTTCGTAGACAACAGGTGTAGACTAACAGTGAAAGGCTTACTTACGGGTCCTTTTCCAACAATGCTGAGTTAAATATAATATACAATTTTTAAAAAAACATTGAAATAGTGACAGTGAATAACGATACAAAATAACAAGTAAAAATAACATGGCTATATATAGGGAGTAGAAAATATCATGACTGAATACAGGGAATACCAGTACCGAGTTGATGTGCAGGGGTACGAGGTAATTGAGGTAGCTATGTACTGTACAACTCCCACTGCAAAGGGATTGGTTATTCCAGGCGCACGGGCAGGTTTGGCACCCGCGGCCAGAGATTTGATGTCTGTGGGCATGGCCCCCCAATCTCACGGCTAGAGGTTTACTTCCGAAGGTGATTGCTACTAATTGTCCGCAAGGAACTTTTTTCTTGGCTCACACTTCTCTTATGTGAAAATCTGTTCTTTGCACACTGATTCAGTGCTGTACACAGGATGTATTTCCACCCATGTCCACAAGAGCCTCCCACTTATGACACAGACTATGAACACTCTGATGATGGTGATGCTATGTACCACAGCTCTAGCATTGTCCAGTCCCAGCGTGCCGGCCTGGCAGTTATCCGAGCTCAGGATAAGAACCAGATGCAGACAGCTACAGTCACAGATGTTTATCGGCCCAAACAGGGGGCAGGCAAAAGACAGGTCAAAAGCAGGCAGAGGTCCGTAATCCAGGGCAGAGTCAATAAGGTACAGAACAGCAGGCAGGCTCGGGGTCAGGACAGGCAGAGGTTCGTGAACGGGTTAGAGTCAGGCAGATACAAGAACGGCAGGCAGGCTCGGGGTCAGGGCAGACAGAATGGTTAGAACCGGGGAAACTAGGAAACAGAACTTGAGAAAGCAGGGAGATGGGAAAACATGCTGGTAAGACCTGACAAGACAAGATGAACTGGCAGCAGACAAACAGAGAACAAAGGTATAAATACACTGGGAATAATGAGGAAGATGGGTGACACCTGGAGGGGGGTGGAGACAAACACAAAGACAGGTGAAACAAATCAGGGTGTGACAGACAGTGACGGTCGACCAGAAAATATCCTTGTCTGAAATCTTTGAGAGGGAAAGAAGGCATCTCAACATGGAACATGCTCCTACAGTACTGCCATGGTGTCCACATCCAAGTTTGATGAATTCAGTTCTTCAAAGTCGGAGACATCCACACATGTGGTTCAAGACTTGCACTTGGAGCACACCAAATGACAGAACCCCTGCCATGGCAAGCATATGCACTCGCTTAGCTAAAGTTCATTGTGCAGATGAGAATGGTTTTGGCCATTTCCCCCATATGGACAAATCATTTGCTGCGCTTATTCTGCCTGCTTCTCTCTGTTACAGTTCAGACCAAGAGCTGCCTAACAAACGATGCAGAGCATCTGATCGCGGCTTACGCAGGACACATGACAGAACTGCTTTAGCCGCTAGTCTTAGCAATTCAGCAGCGATACAGGCTTTCTATCAGAAGGAGCTGCATGAACGCCACGCCGCAAACTATGATATTGAGACCATGAAAGAACTGTCTACAGTTACAGACCTGCTTATCCAATACCTTCTGGGCCATGCTCAGATGATTGAGAAATATTTAACAACACTGTGTGTTGCATAGTGCCACTTATGGTTAGCGCAGTCCAAGGTCCCTAGTCCAAGTCCCTAGATGTACCCATATCACCTGGCCAGACATTTGGCCCAGCAGCAGCCCACATCCTTCAAGTGTCTAAGGAAGACAAGCACAGATTGAGCTTCAACGCCTCATTCCAAAGCCTAGAATGCATCAGCCAGCAAAACATTACTCCCGTCCCAGGGCCCCAACTGGGATGCCAAGAAGCAAGGCTCAGACTCACGCTCCACATGCTGAGGAGTGGAGGAACAGCCCTAGCGAAGAGGTGTCGGCATCGCCCAAGAGATAGAGGCGCACCATAGGCCGCATCCACTCTGCACCACAGCACACAGAGCCTCGGTCCTGATGGGAACGACCTTCTAGCGCAACACAGTTTCATCGAGCAACACCGGAAACACTGGAAAAGGTCAAAGGCCAACAAATGGGTGTTAAGCACTCAATCACAAGGCTACGCTGTACAATTTGGTCAGTGAAAAAAAAAGGGCTTAGGCCTCCATCCAATCCTGGACCTATGGTGCCTGAATTGTCATCTTTCAGCACTTGCCTTCAGAATGCTGACAATAAAAACCCTCCTTCAGTCAGTACAACGAGGTGATTGGGTCTCCACAGTGGACCTGAAAGATGCATACTTTAATATCCCCATTCTACCAACACACAAGAAATACCTGAATTTTACCCTCGAAAAACAGTTTTCAGTTTCACGTTCTACCTTTCACTCGCCCCTTGCTCCAGAAAGAGTGGTATCTTTGGCAAATTGTCTTTCAACATTCAAACTAAGAAAACAGATGACATCGCTAGAGAGTCAGAGGCTCTCGAGCGCTGTTGGAGAGTTACATGTGCTTTCTACCCATCCGTCATGCCTCACTTTAGCAGAACATAGATCTAAGGCTGTGCTTCGGCCAAATCCAGTATTCTTACCTAAGGTGCTTTCATCATCACATGCTAACCAGCCCTTAATCATAACAGCATTTCTCCCACCTCCCCACTCCTCACAGGAGAGTCGTGAGTTACATACCCTTTTCCCGGCTAGGGCATTGATTGCCTATCTTGCCGCAACAAGAACTGCTCATCAAAGAGAACAGCTTTTTTGTGTGTTATGGGGAGAACATCAAATGGCGTGCTGTCTCGAAGCAGAGACTGGCACATTAGATTACCAATGCAGTGTCAAAATCATTCGCTACAGCAGGTAGACTAATTCCAGACGGTGTGGTAGCACACTTCACCAGGGGTATGACCACTTCATGGGCCCTGTTCAGAAGGGCTTCCCTGGATTCTGTCTGTGCTGCTGCAAGTTGAGCAAAACCCAGACTCAATGTTATGTTCACACCATCAGTGGAGTCTGTGGTGCTGGACACGGCATGCTCTCAACCCAGATAAGTGAAAGTACCATGAACCTTGTACTAAACATACTTGCTTATCAACTATCACTGAGAGGGATGTTCTATACAGAGGCCTTCCACTCTTGGTGTTGTTGCACACAATTGAAGCCTCATGTTGTAAGTTCTAACTTTCAGCTTGCTTGTGAATATGGTTGTATACCACAATTGAAATTCCATGTTACCTTGTTGGGTAATTATATTCTGTTGCATCCTGTGGTGGATACAAGGATGTCCCAGTGACTCATTTGGACTAAGTTAAATGGAGAGTTATCCCACTCTGTTGTCCACACGACCTCTTTGGTACAGCCTCTCCCATTGGTTGTTTGTTGACCCGTTATGAAAACGAAAGAGAATGTTGGGTTACGGACCTCCGTAGGGTTCGAGTGAAGTAACAGACTGTATGTCACGTCACACCGCCTTTTATAGTGACAGGTCACGTGGGTAGATAAAGGGTGTGACTGTAAACATCTTTGATATTACGCATCTCAATCAAATCGTGTGAAGGGGAAAGCGTTCCTATAGGTCATTTAGCGCTCTCTACTAAGAGAACCAACGTTACTTCTGTGACCCAACGTTATGTAGGCTTCCAGATAAGAATACGATTAGGCTATATCATTACATTAAAAACCAAAGTCTGTTCGGTTTTCCAGTCATTCCATTTAATTTAATGCCCTTTGATCTTCCACAATAGGACTTGAAAATATGTTAACATAGATTAGCTAAATTGTTTTTCCCGAGCAAAACCAAAAAACGAATGGCAGTCTGATTGTGCTCATTGCTTTGAGTTCAAAATGAAATGCTGCTCTCATGGAATGGCATGCTTTGAGCTGTACCGAAAGTGCTATTTGCATGTGAAAAATTAATGCCATATGCTGCGTTTGCAATAGGCCTATTGTTTACATTTTTGTTGGTGACACTTTGATATCTCAATAATTTGCAGTTGTTTAAGTCTATCAATAGTGCGCGAGTTTGAGCGTGTGTCCATTAGGCCTATGGAAATGTTTTGGGCAATAGGCACGAATTCAATTGAGCAATAAAATCCCCCCTTGTGGTCTTCTTAAATGAAACTTGTTTTTGACAGTATGTGGAGCACAATACCACAGAGAAGTTAAAAAGGGAGGAACTCCCTCAAACTTTTATTCCATAGGCTGGTATCCATACTGCAGCTGATGCAAGAGTGCATTTTTCACTGGCTGTCCACTGGTCGCAAGAACAATGATTCATAGGTAGCTTAAACTTCCCCAATTCAACCATTATTGGGTTAAAATAAACATAATACATTTGTGAACAGCCATCCACAACAACCACAATCCATAAGGCACAAATGGCTAAATGAGAAAGCAGCAGTGTTACTCACATCATTTCCCTATGTACAGTTGAAGTCAGAAGTTTACATACACCTTAGCCAAATACATTTAAACTCAGTTTTTCACAATTCCTGACATTTAATCCAAGTAAAAATTCCCTGTCTTAGGTCAGTTAGGATCACCACTTTATTTTAAGAATGTGAAATGTCAGAATAATAGTAGAGAGAATGATTTATTTCAGCTTTTATTTCTTTCATCACATTCCCAGTGGGTCAGAAGTTTACATACACTCAATTAGTATATGGTAGCATTGCTTTTAAATTGTTTAACTTGGGTCAAATGTTTCTGGTAGCCTTCCACAAGCTTCCCACAATAAGTTGGGGGAATTTTGGCCCATTCCTCCTAACAGAGCTGATGTAACTGAGTCAGATTTGTAAGCCTCCTTGCTCGCACATGCTTTTTCAATTCTGCCCACAAATTTTCTATAGGATTGAGGTCAGGGCTTTGTGATGGCCACTCCAATACCTTGACTTTGTTGTCCTTAAGCCATTTTGCCACAACTTTGGAAGTATGCTTGGGGTCATTGTCCATTTGGAAGACCCATTTGCGACCAAGCTTTAACTTCCTGGCTGATGTCTTGAGATGTTGCTTCAATATATCCACATCATTTTCCTTCCTCATAATACCAGCTATTTTGTGAAGTGCACCAGTCGCTCCTGCAGCAAAGCACCCCCACAACATGATGCTGCCACACCATGCTTC
The DNA here is from genome assembly GCF_045679555.1 of Salvelinus alpinus. Lineage (NCBI taxonomy): Eukaryota > Metazoa > Chordata > Actinopteri > Salmoniformes > Salmonidae > Salvelinus > Salvelinus alpinus. Next base: position 10,805,736 of record NC_092101.1, on the reverse strand, counting down.
ACGGTTGGGATGGTGTTCTTCGGCTTGCAAGCCTCTCCCTTTTTCCTCCAAACATAACGATGGTCATTATGGCCAAAGAGTTGTTTTTTTGTTTCATCAGACCAGAGGACATTTCTCCAAAAAGTACAGTCTTTGTCCCCATGCGCAGTTGCAAACCGTAGTCAGTTTTTTTTGTGGCGGTTTTAGAGCAGTGGCTTCTTCCTTGCTGAGCTGCCTTTCAGGTTATGTCGATATAGGACTCGTATTACTGTGGTATCTTTAATTGGATTGCAATATTATTTTGCTGGTAATGTAACGGAATATAGTTACAGTTCTTTTGTAATAAGTTACATGTCATCCTTTACTTCCCAACCCTGTGCTCTGATCAGGGGTTGGAACCAATAACCATAATTTTCTTGTTCCGTTCCACTGCTCCAAACAGCAAAATAAAGTTTGGAACTGGTTCTTTTTTTTGTTTTTTTTACATTTAGCTCAACATTAAATTACTTCACCAATCAGTGCGGATAGATCAGCTTGCTATGCAGCGGGCAAGCTATAGTTGTTCATGTTTACACATTCATTGGACAGACATCAGACAGGTGTAGGGCATGAGATGCGACTGAAATGTTGTGGGTGGGGGGAGAGCGTATGACATTAATTATCTGAATTAGGCCCACAGAATTATATCTAAGGAGGAGCGGGTTCTGTGAAGGAACTTTTAATGTCTTTGAACTTCTGAGAGTAGACTTAACGTTGGAGCTAGCTAACAGAGCAGAGCAGCACCAAAATTAAAACACGTCTTAACTTTTTTGAACTATAGTAGGTAGCCTAGTGGTTAGAGTGTTGGGCCAGTTACCGAAAGGTTGCTAGATCAAGTCCCCGAGCTGACAAGGTAAAAATCTGTCGTTCTGCCCCTGAACAAGGCAGTTAACCCACTGTTCCTAGGCCATCATTGTCAATAAGAATTTGTTCTTAACTGACTTGCCTAGTTAAATAAAGGTTAAATAAATAAATAAAATAAAATAGTTAATTAGCATTGAAAAATGTAATCCATTCTTCTTTAATAAAGCCATTGAAGAGAAGTGGGACAACATTCCACAGGCCACAATCAACAGCCTGATCAACTCTATGCGAAGGAGATGTGTCGCGCTGCATGAGGCAAATGGTAGTCACACCAGATACTGACTGGTTTTCTGATCCATGCCCCTACATTTTTTAAGGAATCTGTGACCTTAAAATATGTGAAATCGATAGATTAGGGCCTAATGCATTTATTTAAATTGACTGATTCCCTTAAATGAACTGTAACTCAGTAAAATCTTAGAAATTGTTGCATGTTGTGTTTATATTTTTGTTCAGTGTATAAAATACAATCTTAGAGTGTTAGGCTTTCACAGGGCAATGCAGAGAAACAGATCAGCATTTTGGTGTACATAGAAAGAAGTGATGCGTGTATTCAGGTGTGTGTTCCGCTGGGGATTTTCTTCCAAACAGACAAACATAGGCTCATTCTATTCAGAACAACCCAGGGTATGACGTCATGTCATCTTGTAACTGTTCAGAAAACATAGTGATCATAAACATTGACACATGAGTTTTATGATATGGAAATGTGAAGTGCACATTTGGACCCATTTGGGGGTTTGGCTTGCTTGTATGACATCAAAGCAGTATTTATTATAATCCTTAACGTCTATCTTTCAAAATACATAAGAGTCCCCTTAAAGTACAGAATTTCTCTCACACCGATAACCTTTTTTTTAGAACAGAACAGCTGTCCGTCAAAACCCATCAGTGCCCAAATCTCAGTGGTGTAAAGTACTTAAGTAAAAATACTTTAAAGTCCTACTTAAGTACTATTTATATTTTTTGACAACTTTTTATTTTACTTCACTACAGTCGTGGCCAAAAGTTTTGAGAATGACACAAATATTAATTTTCACAAAGTCTGCTGCTCCAGTTTGTATGATGGCAATTTGCATATACTCCAGAATGTTATGAAGAGTGATCAGATGAATTGCAATTAATTGCAAAGTCCCTCTTTGCCATGTAAATTACCTGAATACCCAAAAACATTTCCACTGCATTTCAGCCCTGCCACAAAAGGACCAGCTGACATCATGTCAGTGATTCTCTCGCTAACACAGGTGTGAGTGTTGACGAGTACAAGGCTGGAGATCACTCTGTCATGCTGAATGAGTTCGAATAACAGACTGGAAGCTTCAAAAGGAGGGTGCTGCTTGGAATTATTGTTCTTCCTCTGTCAAACATGGTTACCTGCAAGGAAATCATTGCTTTGCACAAAAAGGGCTTCACAGGCAAGGATATTGCAGCCAGTAAGATTGCACCAAAATCAACCATTTATAGGATCATCAAGAACTTCAAGGAGAGGTGTTCAATTGTTGTGAAGAAGGCTTCAGGGCGCCCAAGAAAGTCCAGCAAGTGCCAGAACCGTCTCCTAAAGTTGATTCAGCTGCGGGATCGGGGCACCACCAGTACAGAGCTTGCTCAGAATGGCAGCAGGCAGGTGTGAATGCATCTGCACGCACAGTGAGGTGAAGTCTTTTGGAGGATGGCCTGGTGTCAAGAACGGCAGCAAAGAAGCCACTTCTCTCCAGGAAAAACATCAGGGACAGACTGATATTCTGCAAAAGGTACAGAGATTGGACTGCTGAGGACTGGGGTAAAGTCATTTTCTCTGAATCCCCTTTCCGATTGTTTGGGGCTTCCGGAAAAAAGCTTGTCCGGAGAAGACAAGGTGAGCGCTACCATCAGTCCTGTGTCATGCCAACGTTAAAGCATCCTGAGACCATTCATGTGTGGGGTTGCTTCTCAGCCAAGGGAGTGGGCTCACTCACAATTTTGCCTAAGAACACAGCCATGAATAAAGAATGGTACCAACACGTCCTCCGAGAGCAACTTCTCCCAACCATCCAGGAACAGTTTGGTGACGAACAATGCCTTTTCCAGCATGATGGAGCACCTTGCCATAAGGCAAAAGTGATAACTAAGTGGCTCGGGAAGCAAAACATTGATATTTTGGGTCCATGGTCCGGAAACTCCCCAGACCTTTATGAAAATAGTGTACTTCTTACTCCATACATTTTCCCTGACACCCAAAAGTAGTCGTTTTATTTTGAATGCTTAGCAGGACAGGAAAATGGTCCAATTCACACACTTATCAAGAGAACAACCCTGGTCATCCCTACTGCCTCTGATCTGGCAGACTCACCTAACACAAATGCTTGGCTTGTAAATTATGTCTGAGTGTCCCTCCTGGCTATCGATAAATACAATTATTTATGCTTTTACTTTTGGTACTTAAGTATATTTTAGCAATTACATTTACTTTTGATACATAAGTATATTTAGAACCAAATACTTTTAGACTTTTACGCAAGTAGTATTTTACTGGGTGACTTTTACTTTTACTTGAGTCATTTTCTATTAAGGTATCTTTACTTTTACTCAAGTATGACAATTGCCAAATCTGCAATTTTCAACCCGTATACTGGTACGAGTGTAAAAAAACTTGACGGTTAAGAATAAAGTAATACACGCTCACGTTGCCCCTCGTGAACGGTATTGAAGGCATCTCCCGACTTCCTGCTGACCGGGACAAACGTTGAATGCTGAAGTCTATCTGCTGTGATCTCACTGCAACTACATTGATAAAAGGCTCAACTAGGTGCAACCAGTGAGAGAATGGTGCTGAAGCGCAAAATCGGGGATGTATGATAGGCAGCCTAGTCTTTACAAGTCTGATCTGCAATGGATTTGTTATTATAATTTTTATACTAGTATTCCTCACAGTAAACAGTGCGGTAGTCATTTCAAAATTGTATTGAGCAAAAGCTGTGCGCATTAAAGGAAATAGACTCCTGGCTCAAATAGAAGCCTGTCTCTAATAAGCACGGGTTGTGAATGAACAAATAAATGCCTGGGCTATTCATTTAAGTTTTACAGTGTTTGTGCTGCGACGAGTTGGGCATCACCACAAACCTTTGAAGTTGTATGACTTGGATGTCACTGCTCCCAGTGTAGCCCACAGTTGGGACAGGAGAGGGTCATTAGGCAGCGCACAGTGTGCGCAATACCCAGACTACACACATCTGGCGGGATGGAGGTCTGGGTGGTCTGACATTGGCCATTTCATTTGTATCTGTTGGGGCGGGATTTCGTTTCCCCATAGTTGTGTTGTACCGAGAGTACCGACCGAAAGGGAACGTAACGTTATGCCAATAACTACTGCTCCCTGGAGGAGGGAAACGAGGTACAACACCTGTTTGAAGAGCGGTACTGAACTGAAGGAATGAATCCCAGCCTTAGGGTTATCACCTGTGGAAGGCGGCGCTTCCAGCGAGTCACAAGTTCTTCAGTTCGAAGTCACGAGAGTGCGACTCCCCACGGTTTTGTTGTACCTCGTTTCCTCCCTTCATGGAACAATAGTTAAAGTCATAACGTTATGTTCTCAGTGCGTGTCAGTGTGTGTATGTCTACCTGCATGTGGGCGTGCGTGCCTTGGCTTGACTTTCCTCCCTTACCGAGTCAGTACACAACAAACTCTGATAATCTATAACTCTTGTCAGCCTGTGGCGCTGTGTATTGTAAAGAATAACTCTGACTTGCTACCCAGGTGTCAACTGTCAAGCATCGGCGCAGTGCACAATTACAAGGCAGTAGTCCTAACGATGTGCTTGCCCCCTGCGCCAGCACGCCTTTCCTACCCATTAACCTGTCAATTAGAGTTCAACTGGGAGTAGCGGGGAAGAAGCGTGGGGGGGGGCACAGTCTTTTGGGGCATCATGTAGAGTGACTGGTCCATGTACTCTCCCACTCTCCTCTCTCTTTCTTTCTCTCTCTCTCTCTGGGGAGCCTGACGGTGATTGAGACCCCCTCCTGGTGCTTTCTCTCTCTCTCTCCCTATATTGCTCTCTCTCTCTCTTTCTGTCTCTCTTCTCCCCACTGGACATGGTCCTTCTCCTCCTCCTCTCTCTCTCCTGTCTCCTTCCCTTTGTCTGCTCTAACAAGCTTGGAGTGTTTCTCTCGGGAGAGGGCACTCAGATGGGGGGAAGAGGATGGAGAGGGGGTTGGAGCAAAGAGATAGAGAGGTGGGTGGGTTCTTCTGTACTCATTGATAATCAGGTCTCATCGGCAGGCCAGCGGTCAAACAGTACAGGCAGCCTGCGTCTTTCCCTGCATCACTAATCCCTCCAACATGGCTGGCTGCACTCGTGTCAGGTTCCCCCCCTCTCACCTCCGCGGTAATGCATCTCAAAAAGGCCTGTTACACACACGGGGACACACATTCGTGCACGCGCATGGACATACTCACTCATGCATATACACGCGCGCACACACACACATTCATGCATGAGCACACATTCACTCATACAGATACCAGTGGGCCTGTCATGCCAAATAGTGTCCCCCTGCAAAAAAAGTGTCCCCCCCCGTGTCACAATGGGATTTGATGAGTTCTATCTTCCGTTGCTAGTGCTGTTACTAGAACTTGCAACATTTTGAACGGCCTACCTAATGAACCAAAGCATCCGTTGCTATGCTGGTTGCTTGGTTTTAATTTACCTCGTACCAGTCGCATAGGACAGAGGATGCGGTCAGTTCTCGTTCTATTTCACCTCATAAGCGCCCGCTCAGTCCGTGCAAAATTATTACCTCAGAATTGCTCTCCAAGGACGGTGTTTTTGACGGTGACTACCTAAGAGAACACTTTCTTTACATATATGTGTCTTTATATAAGACATATTGTTAAATAAGAATACATAATTTAAGCTGTTTTTAGATTGACGTTGCTAGCTACTGTACTTATTTACCTCAGCCTAGCTAGCTAGACAGTTTTATTTAGCTAACGTTAGCTAGCTAGCTAACTGTTATTGTAGCTTTTTATTTGTATATAGCACTTCAATGGGAACCCTCGAGGAGATTTTATTTTATCTTTCCAACCAGGAAAAGTACTATGAAGGCACCACTGATGTCGACAAGAGGTGCAACATTCGTAGGGGGCAGAGAAATTCACAATTCAGCGTAACATTAAGCAATTAACTTCTATCAGATACCTGGACGGATTTAGTTTTGTACAACCATTTTTCAACAACCATTTTCCATTTAGATAGTTGGTCATCTCCATGTTGCTAGTTATACATATAGTTAGTTATGTGTCTGTCATATTGAGGTATCTAACTATAAGTTAAACCTGATCAATCAAATGGATAGGTGTAAGCAATTATTGTCACGTTCTACATCGTTTATTTGTTTTGTAGTTTGTTAAAGTGTTTTCGTGTTTCGTCTTTACTTTAATAAACATCATTATGTCCACATTCAACGCTGCGCTTTGGTCCAATCCCTACTCCTCCTCTTCAGACGAAGAGAAGGAGAACGACCGTTACAGAACCACCCACCAAACAAGGATCAAGCAGCGTGAGAGGAACCAGCAGCAGCGGCCAAAAACCAGGACTCGTGGACTTGGGAGGAAATATTGGACGGAAAAGGTCCATGGGCACAGCCAGGAGAATATCGCCGTCCCAAAGCTGAGTTGGAGGCAGCGAAAGCAGAGAGGCGGCGATATGAGGAGGCAGCACGTAAGCGAGGCTGGAAACCCGAAAAGAAACCCCAAAAATGTATTAGGGGGGGGGGGGGCTAAAAGGGAGTGTGGCGAAGGGGGGTAGGAGACCTGCGCGTACTCCCTGTACTTACCGTGGAGAGCGAGAGTACGGGCAGACACCGTGTTACGCAGTAGAGCGCATGGTGTCTCCTGTACGTGTGCATAGCCCGGTGCGGTACATACCAGCTCCTCGTATCGGACGGGCTAGATTGAGTATTGAGCCAGGTGCCATGAAGCCGGCTCAACGCGTCTGGTCTCCAGTGCGTCTCCTCGGGCTGGCATACATGGCACCAGCCTTACGCATGGTGTCCCCGGTTCGCCTACATAGCCCGGTGCGGGTTATTCCACCTCCCCGCACTGGTCGGGCGACGGGGAGCATACAACCAGGTAAGGTTGGGGAGGCTCAGTGCTCAAGGGAGCCAGTACGCCTGCACGGTCCGGTATTTCCGGCGCCACCTCCCCGCTCCAGCCCAGTACCACCAGTGCCTACACCACGCACCAGGTTTCCTGTGCGTCTCCAGAGCCCTGTTCCTCCTCCACGTACTCGCCCTGATGTGCGTGCCCTCAGCCCGGTACCACCAGTGCCGGTACCACGCACCAGGCCTATAGTACGCCTTGAGAGTCCAGTGTGCCCTGTTGCTGTTCCCCGCACTAGCCTGATGGTGCGTGTCCTTAGCCCGGTACCTCCAGTTCCGGTACCACGCACCAGGCCTACAGTGCGCCTCAGCCGGCCAGAGTCTGCCGTCTGCCCAGCGCCATCTGAGCCATCCGTCTGCCCAGCGCCATCTGAGCCATCCGTCTGCCCAGCGCCATCTGAGCCATCCGTCTGCCCAGCGCCATCTGAGCCATCCGTCTGCCCAGCGCCATCTGAGCCATCCGTCTGCCCAGCGCCATCTGAGCCATCCGTCTGCCCAGCGCCATCTGAGCCATCCTTCTGCCCAGCACCATCTGAGCCGTTCGTCAGTCAGCCAGGATCTGCCAGAGCCGCCAGTCAGCCAGGATCTGCCAGAGCCGCCAGTCAGCCAGGATCTGCCAGAGTCGCCAGCGAGCCATGAGCAGCCAGAGCCGTCAGCGAGCCATGAGCAGCCAGAGCCGTCAGCGAGCCATGAGCAGCCAGAGCCGTCAGCGAGCCAGGAGCAGCCAGAGCCGTCAGCGAGCCAGGAGCAGCCAGAGCCGTCAGCGAGCCATGAGCAGCCAGAGCCGTCAGCGAGCCATGAGCAGCCAGAGCCGTCAGCCAGTCCGGAGCTGCCGTCCCTCAGTCCGGAGCTGCCGTCCCTCAGTCCGGAGCTGTCGTCCCTCAGTCCGGAGCTGTCGTCCCTCAGTCCGGAGCTGCCCCTCAGTCCGGAGCTGCCCCTCAGTCCGGAGCTGCCCCTCAGTCCGGTGCTGCCCCTTATCCCGGTGCTGCCCCTTATCCCAGTGCTGCCCCTTATCCCGGTGATGCCCCTTAATTTAGGTGGGTTTATTTGGAGGGTGGTCATTGGGAGGGGGATACGGAAGCGGGGAGTGACTATGGTGGTGTGGGGACAGCGTCCGGAGCCGGAGCCGCCACCGTGGACAGATGCCCACCCAAACCCTCCCCTTGAGGTTGAGTTTTGCGGCCGGAGTCCGCATCTTGGGGGGGGGGGGGGTAATGTCACGTTCCTGACCTTGTTTTCCTTTTGTATAGTTGTGTTTAGTGGGTCAGGACGTGAGCTGGGTGGGCAGTCTGTGTTGTTTGTTCTATGTTAAGTGTCAGTGTTAATTGACCTTGTATGGCAGGTGTTTGACATTTTCCTCTGATTGAGAACCATATATAGGTAGGTTGTTTCACATTGTTTGTTGTGGGTGGTTGTCTTCCGTGTCTGTATGTCTACCACACGGGACTGTTTCGTTTGTCGTTCGTGCATGTAGTCTGTTCCTGTTCGTGCGTTCTTCGTATATTGTAAGTTCTCAAGTCCAGGTCTGTCTACATCGTTTATTTGTTTTGTAGTTTGTTAAAGTGTTTTCGTGTTTCGTCTTTACTTTAATAAACATCATTATGTCCACATTCAACGCTGCGCCAATCCCTAGAGGAGGAGAACGACCGTTACAATTATGGTAATTCCAAATGCCCTTAACTAGGTGTCTTTGCTAGACAGACACAGACAAACAGAGAAAGAGAGAGGGGGAGAGGAAGAAAGTGAGAAGGAAAGGATGAAAGTGAGAGGGAGAGAGAAAGGTGGGAAGAGAGTGGAATACAAAGAGAAACAGAGAGAGAAAGACAGCAGTGTAAATGTACTTAGACTTGAGTATTTCAACAACTCTTCCCTTCCAACTTGTTATGCTATCATATGTACCTACGGGGGAAGGATGGCCAGCCACACAGGAGGGTGATTTTTACTAAGGAGGAGAAGGAGCCCGTGCTGACCGAGATGCATGCTGGCCATTTCAGAGTGAAGCGCATGATTGCCAATATCAACCTACGCTTCTTCTGCCGTGGAATTGTCAAGGAGGTGGACAGCTGGGCAAGTGAAATAACCTTTTGTTTATCAATCACATTCTATTATATCTGAAATTATTATGAATTCAATGAATGTCATATCAGAGAGCACACAATGTTTCAATTTGTCACTTTGTGCTTAAAGGTCAGTAGCCTGTCTAGCCTGCCAGATGTTTGAGAGGGTGAAGACTGTGGCGCGCCGGAGTTGAAGCCCATCTAAGTTGATTCACCATGGCATATGATCGGTAAGTGTCAAATTCAAATTTTGCCCTGATAAGTTGTTTTGTAATGGTTGCTTAATTTGACAACAGCAGAGTTCAATATTATAGAATGTGTGTGTGTGTGTGTGTGTGTGTGTGTGTGTGTGTGTGTGTGTGTGTGTGTGTGTGTGTGTGTGTGTGTGTGTGTGTGTGTGTGTGTGTGTGTGTGTGTGTGTGTGTGTGTGTGTGTGTGTGTGTGTGTGTGTGTGTGTGTGTGTGTGTGTGTGTGTGTGTGTCTGTGTGTGGTGTCTGTGTGTGTGTGTGTGTCAGTATCCTTACAAACATGAATATGTTTGACAGGTACCAGGAACGGTGGAAGGACAACCTGAAGGTAATTCTCTTTGCACACAACAGTAGTGTCCAGGCCTCCACCGAGTACTCTCCATATCGCTTGCTGTACGGACAGGAGCCACAGCTGTTGACTGAGGTAAACAATGCAATTATACATATACAATTATTGCATATACTGTATTCTTCAAAATGTGTGGTTGAGTTAGTGTTGTTGTTGTTTGTCTATTGCTATCTTTGTATAACGTGCTTTCAGATCACTGAAACACCACCTGATGTGGTGGAAGTTGTTGATCCAGATCAGTGCTTCGACATCCAGGTGAATTACTTAGTTTGGAAGAAGGACGAAAGGAAGGCGAGACCTGGGAAACCTCACTGCTCTTTCGCTTCTAGCTGTGGTCACCATCCGTTAAGGTGAAAATACATATCTCAGATAATAACTATTTGCATTTGCACACAAAATAACATGAAGCTAGTTTTAGTTTCCTTAACACTGATATTTTTCTTTGTCTTCCTATAGTTACCTTGGTGGAAGCAGACAATCTTCTCCAGTTGGAGCAGCTGGATGGTCGACCACTGAAAGCCCCGACAACCTACACTTCGGTGAAGACCAATAGACAAAGTATGTTAAGCTTTAGGACCATCGGTTGTCCGAGCCCCCCAGGAAGTATCCCATCCACTAGAGCCAGTGAGTTCGGATCAGTCGGATTCTCTATGCTCTGAGTCGGAGGGGGACCAGCTTGCGGTAGGCTATACCTTCCAAAACTGTTGAAAAGTACATACAGTTGAAGTCGGAAGTTTACATACACTTAGGTTGCAGTCATTAAAATGACTTGTTTTTCAGCCACTCCACAAATTTCTTGTTAACAAACTATAGTTTTGGCAAGTTGGTTAGGACATCTACTTTGTGCATGACACAAGTAATTTTTCCAACAATTGTTTACAGACAGATTATATCACTTATAATTCACTTTTATCACAATTCCAGTGGGTCAGAAGTTTACATACACTAAGTTGACTGTGCCTTTAAACAGCTTGGAAAATTCCAGAGAATGATGTCATGGCTTTAGAAGCTTCTGATAAGCCTATCAAGCAAAGAGGCACTGAGTTTGAAGGTAGGCCCTGAAATACATCCACAGGTACACCTCCAATGATGTCAAGCAAAGAGGCACTGAGTTTGAAGGTAGGTCTTGAAATATATCCACAGGTACACCTCCAATTGACTCAAATGACGTCAATCATCATTCCAGAGAATAATGTCATGGCTTTAGAAGCTTCTAATAGGCTTATCAGAAGCTTCTAAAGTCATGACATCATTCTCTGGAATGATGATTGACATCATTTGAGTCAATTGGAGGTGTACTTGTGGATATATTTCAAGGCCTACCTTCAAACTCAGTGCCTCTTTGCTTGACATCATTGGAGGTGGAATGATGATTGACATCATTTGAGTCAATTGGAGGTGTACCTGTGGATATATTTCAAGGCCTACCTTCAAACTCAGTGCCTCTTTGCTTGACATCATGGGAAAATCTAAAGAAATCAGCCAAGACCTCAGAAAAAAATGTATAGACCTCCACAAGTCTGGTTCATCCTTGGGAGCAATTTCCAAATGCCCGAAGGTACCACGTTCATCTGTACAAACAATAGTACGCAAGTATAAATACCATGGGACCATGCAGCCGTCATACCGCTCAGGAAGGAGACGCGTTCCGTCTCCTAGAGATGAACGTACTTTGGTGCGAAAAGTGCAAATCAATCCCAGAACAACAGCAAAAGACCTTGTGAAGATGCTGGAGGAAACAGGTACAAAAGTATCTATATCCACAGTAAAACGAGTCCTATATCGACATAACCTGAAAGGCCGCTCAGCAAGGAAGAAGCCACTGTTCCAAAACCGCATAAAAAAGCCAGACTACGGTTTGCAACTCCGCATGGGGACAAAGACTGTACTTTTTGGAGAAATGTCCTCTGGTCTGATGAAACAAAAATAGAACTGTTTGGCCATAACGACCATCGTTATGTTTGGAGGAAAAAGGGGGAGGCTTGCAAGCCAAAGAACACCATCCCAACCGTGAAGCACGGAGTGGCATCATCATGTTGTGGGGGTGCTTTGCTGCAGGAGGGGCTGGTGCACTTCAAAAAATAGATGGCATCATGAGGATGGAAAATTATGTGGATATATTGAAGCAACATCTCAAGACATCAGTCAGGAAGTTAAAGTTTGGTTGCAAATGGGTCTTCCAAATGGACAATGACCCCAAGCATTCTTCCAAAGTTGTGACAAAATGGCTTAAGGACAACAAAGTCAAGGTATTGGAGTGGCCATCACAAAGCCCTGACCTCAATCCTATAGAAAATTTGTTGGCAGAACTGAAAAAGCATGGAGGCCTACTAACCTGACTCAGTTACACCAGCTCTGTCAGGAGGAATGGGCCCCAAAAAATCACCCAACTTATTATGGGAAGCTTGTGGAAGGTTACCCGAAACGTTTGACCCAAGTTAAACAATTTAAAGGCAATGCGACCAAATACTAATTGAGTGGTGATCCTAACTGACCTAAGACAGGGAATTTTTACTCTGATTAAATGTCAGGAATTGTGAAAAACTGAGTTTAAATGTATTTGGCAAAGGTTTATGTAAACTTCCGACCACAACTATATCTCCCATTTATAACACTGCACTAATCCATACAATTTTCTCACAGTGAAGTGTAAGCTGTGTGTTTGCTTGTTTACGTCTCTGAGTTCTACCCTGTTCCGTTTAAGTCTGCTCCTGTTCTCCAGGACCTAGGGGTTCTGCCTAACACCCACATGTGGATCCACCTGGTGTCCTCCATTAGCAAACACCCTCCAACTTTTCATTACATCATCTACTGTTATTGTCATGTTGTCATTATCTGCTAAGACATTTTTCTTGCTCTGTCATACTGGGGCCATATTATGTGATATACACAGATGAACTAAAAACACTAGCACTGCAAACACTCAGAACAAAGAGAGCAGCAGTGCCTGGACTCTGCAGTCTCCCTCTTCAAGTCCACCTTCCGAAGTGACAGGCAGAACATCCCATCCAGACAGCACCCACCTCCTCTATATTCCACACACCAGAATTCTGTATTTTAGTCGATTATTGCCATGTGAGTGTACAAGAAATCTGTGAAAATAAATGAATGACAGCTATACCCCCAAATAATCTAAGTTTACTTTAAAATCTTAAATATTGCCAGGTTGGTTTTCACAGCTCTTTCACAAGGCGTTCATTATTGTAAGTTGTAAGGAATCCATTGATGGTATTTGTTAGTTACATATTATTCATTGTTGTTTCCTAGGACCTACAATAGATATTCAACCGCAAGGGTGTACTAATGAGCTATGCAAGATAGAACAAAAATGTATCATAATAGAGCAGTTGTGTAAAGTACTTAGTTAAAAATACTTTAAAGTACTACTTAAGTCGTTTTCTTTAGGTATCTGTACTTTACTATTCATATTGTTGACAACTTTTACTTTTACTTCACTACATGTCTGAGTATTGAAGTGCACCCCTGGCTATCCATATATTTTAAAAACAAGAAATGGTGCCGCCTGCTTTGCTTAATAGAAGGAATTTGAAAATATTTTTACTTTTTCTTTTGATACTTAAGTACTGTATATTTTAGCAATTACATTTACTTTTGATACTTAAGTATATTTAGAACCAAATACTTTTAGACTTTTACGCAAGTAGTATTTTACTGGGTGACTTTAGTCATTTTCTATTAAGGTATCTTTTACTTTTACTCAGGTATGACAATTGGGTACTTTTTACACCACTGTAATAGAGGACTACTGAAATAATATTATTTCAGTGTAGATTTGTATTTATTAAGGATTCCCATTGGCTGCTGCCAAGGGATTGTGAAGAGACCTTGGTGGCATGTCTTGTGGGGTATAAATGGGTGTCCGAGCTGCGTCCTAGTAGTTTAAACAGACACCTCGGTGCATTCAGCATGTCAACACTTCTTACAAAAACAAGTAGTGATGAAGTCAATCTCTCCTCCACTTTGACCCATGAGAGATGTACATGCATATTGCTAATGTTAGCTCTCTGTGTACATTTAAGGGCCAGCCTTGTTGCCCTGTTCTGAGCCAATTGTAATTTTCTGAGGACCCTCTTTGTGGCACCTGACTACACGACTGAACAGTAGTCCAAGTGCGACAACACTAGAGCCAAAACTAAAGGTTAGAGCAAAGCTTTATTATGGACAGACTTCTCCCCATCATAGCTACTGTTGTATCAACATGTTTTGACCATGACAGTTTACAATCCAGGGTTACTCCAAACAGATTAGTCACCTCAACTTGCTCAATTTCCACATTATTTATTACAAGATTTAGTTGAGGTTTAGAGTTTAGTGAATGATTTGTACCAAATACAATGCTTATATTTTTTACAAATATTTATGACTAACTTATTCCTTGCCACCCATTCTGAAACTAAATGCAGCTCTTCGTTAAGTGTTGCAGTGATTTCACTCGCTGTAGTAGCTGACGTGTATAGTGTTGAGTCATCCGCATGCATAGACACATTGGCTTAACTCCATAGTAAGTGGCCTAGACAGCTGCCCTGGAGAATTCCTGATTCTACCTGGATTATGTTGGAGAGACTTCCATTAAAGAACACCCTCTGTGTTCTGTTAGACAGGTAACTCTTTATCCACAATATAGCAAGGGGTGTAAAGTCATAAAACCAACGTTTTTCCATCAGCAGACTATGATCGATAATGTCAAAAGCCTCACTGAAGTCTAACAAAACAGCTCCCACAATCTTGTTATCATCAATTTCTCTCAGCCAATCATCAGTCATTTGTGTAACTGTCGTGTTTGTTGAATGACCTTCCCTATAAGCGTGCTAAAAGTCTGTTGTCAATTTGTTTACAGTAAAATAGCATTGTACCTGGTCCAATTTTTTTTCTCCAAACGTTTACTTAGGGTTGGTTACAGGCTGACTGGTCAGCTATTTCAGCTAGTAAAGAGGGCTTTACTATTCTTGGGTAGTGGAATTACTTTTGCTTCCCTCCCTCCACACACATTCTAGTAGGCTTAGATTGAAGATATGGCAAATAAGAGTGGCAATCGTCTGCTATTATCCTCAGTAATTTTCCATTCAAGTTGTCAGACCCTGGTGGCTTGTCATTGTTGATTGACAACAATAATTTTTTCACCTCTTCTACACTCACTTTACGGAATTCAAAATTACAATGCATGTCTCTCATAATTTGATCAGTTATACTTGGATGTGTAGTGTCAGCGTTTGATGCTGACATGTCATGCCTAAATTTGCTAATCTTGCCAATTAAAAAAGCATTATAGTATTTGGCAATATCAGTGGGTTTTGTGATGAATGAGCCATCTGATTCAATGAATGATAGAGTTCAATTAACCTTTTTGCCCAAAATTTTATTTAAAGTGCTCCAAAGCTTTTTACTGTCATTCTTTATATAATTTATCTTTGTTTCATAGTATAGTTTCTTCTTCTTTGTATTCAGTTTAGTCACATGATTTCTCCATTTGCAGTACGTTTGCCAATCGGTTGTGCAGCCAGACTTATTTGCCATTCCTTTTTCCTCATCCCTCTCGACCATACAATTTTTCAATTCCTCATCAATCCACGGGGATTAAACAGTTTTTACAGTCATTTTCTTAATGGGTGCATGTTTATTAGTAACTGGTATAATGGTTGCTCCTCATTACACAGCACAGACCAACAAATATTCTTTACATCAACAACATAGGAATCACTACAAAACGTATTGTATGACCGAGCCTTTGGAACTTTGGTTTTCCTAGATATGGCTACTATATTGCGATCACTACATCCGCTGGATTTGGATACTGCTTTAAAGCACATTTCTGCAGCATTGGTAAAGATGTGATCAATACATGTTGATTATTTAATTCCTGTGCTGTTTGTAACTACTCTGGTAGGTTGACTGATAACCTGAACCAGGTTGCAGGCACTAATTACAGTTTGAAGCTTTTTATTTAGTGGGCAGCTTGACGAAAGCCAGTCAATATTTAAATCACCCAGCAAATATACCTCTCTGTTGATGTCACGTACATTATCAAGCATTTCACACGTTATCCAGATACTGACTGTTAGCGCTTAGCTTCCAATAAGAATGGGCTTTAGGTAAGGCAGATGAACCTGTAGCCGTATTACTTCAACAGTATTTAACATGAGATCGTCTCTAAGCTTTACAGGAATGTGGTTCTGAATATAAACGGCAACACCTTCACCACTGTCATGTATGTCTTTACTGTAGATGTAATAACCATGTATTGCTACCACTGTATCATCAAAGGTATTATCTAAGTGGGTTTCAGACATTGTCAGAATACGAATGTCATCTGTTACTAGCAAAGTATTACCTTGTTTCTTAAGCTACATATGTTAACGTGGGTTATTTCGTAGCACTTTTCTGGGATGATTGAATGTTTTCATTGTTTTACTGGGAAGCTTAGCAGAAGGAGACATGCTCATGTTATTTATGTTAGTGCAGGGTAAGGGACATAAATTAGGCTACTTACATTGTGTCTTCCAATGCCCTTGGGATAGTGTACATTTTCTGAAGCATTATTACAACTCAGCGACACAATGGTGGGCATTAAATGAGCTGGGCTTGGGGTCATTGATAAGTCATTGTCTCAACGCAGCCTTATAATGCTGTGAAAGGATCCAGGAACCCAAATGATTTGGTGGATCCAATCCTCCTTGTAAAACGAGCTTTGTTTCCAGAAAGTATCAAAATTGTCAATAAATGTTACACCCACAGAGCTGCAATAGTCATGTAGCCAGTTGGAGGGCTGCTGAAACATTAAATGCCACGATTTAGGGCGGGTACAGGGCCAGATATTATGGAGCGTTTGCTGGTGTCAAGCAGAGATAATAATAATAATCCCACATGAACTATGATAGACTCAATTTCCTGATGCAGGTTTAAAATGTTTGGTAGCAGCTTATTGATGTCCTGCACTCGGACGGAGACATTTCTCACCATTGAACTGCATTGGACAGGAAAAGGCGCAACGCTCGCTCACCATTAAAAATATGTAGTTTTATTAGACAAAAAGATTTACGTTTCGGCCTTCAATGGAGAAGGGCATGGAGAAATCCATACATTCCTACCCCTCACACAATTTCATGGAACCTTTCACGGGCCCACGAGAAGCAAGATAGCATACGCCCGCAGCCCCCGGCGATGGGTCCAGACCTCCCACAGCAGGCTGTGCCCCGTCAGATCCAGAGGGAGGGAAAGGAGCCGAACTCGACGACCATGCTGCTGGAGTCAGCGGAGTTGGAGTCAGCACAGCCGTCGCAGACACAGGCAGTCCCAGCGACGAAGGCCCAGGTAGATCAGGCACCAGGGCGGCGAAGCTATTCCTCGTGTCTCCGGACCTCTCGCAGACACTCCAGTCTGCTTAGCCGCTGCCTTCGGTTTCCACGACTTGTGACATGGGACCAGCGCTGATTGTAACAATCCTCTTGCTGTTCTCCGTCTACTCCACTACATGATGGAGGAGCAGAAGTAGATGGAGACGATTTCATGATGACAAGGTGGGGATACATCCATCAAGCCCGAGCGACCACAGTCGAGAATGAGAAAGTTCCAATTTGCTTTTCCCCATAAATTCGCACAGTATTGACATTTGCTTGCTAAGGATAGCCTCCTCATGCCTGGAAACCTTTCGCAAGCAAACAATTGACACATCGGAACTCCGGATTGTCAATATTGTCCCGGACAAGAGCGTAATAAACAGCTTCTACAGCGCTGGAAACGTTTGTTAGCTTTTCCAGGCGAAGCGGGCTCCATTGCAACCTAGCTAGCTAGCTGGCTAGTTGATAGCAGGTGTTGACACACATTCTTATGAACAAAGTCAAAATAAAACTTTGGAAACAACAGGCTGAAATAACAGGTTGAGGCGCAGCCTTGTTTGCATAGTGTCACGATCGTGTGGAGGAGAGACGGACCAAGACGCAGCATGTGGAAAATAAGCCATCTTCCTTTTATTATAGAAGAAGGCAAAACGAAACAAAACACTTACAAACTAACAAAACGACCGTGAAGCTAATAAACGTAGTGCACACACACAGGCTACAAACGTTCAGACATAGACAATTCCCCACAACAAACTAAAGCCTATGGCTACCCTAAATATGGCTCCCAATCAGAGACAACAGAAACCAGCTGTCTCTAATTGGGAACCCATTCAGGCAACCATAGACTTTCCTAGACAACTACACCCAACATAGACACAGCTAGACAACTATACTAAACATAAACCCAACTACTCTAAATAAACCCCCTAAACCTTACAATCACCCTGGACACTACAAAACCCACATAAATACCCATGTCACACCCTGACCTAACTAAAATAATAAAGAAAACAAAGAATACTAAGGCCAGGGCGTGACATAGCTCCCCCCTTAAGGTGCGAACTCCGGGCGCACCAGCACAAAGTCTAGGGGAGGGTCTGGGTGGGCATCTGACCACGGTGGTGGCTCAGGCTCAGGGCGAGGTCCCCACCCCACCATAGTCAATCCCAGCTTATATCTCCCCCTACAAATGACCACCCTCATATTACCCCCACTTAATCTTTTGGGTAACATCGACACAAGGGGCAGCACCGGGATAGAGGAATAGCTCAGGATAGAGAGGTAGCTCAGGATAGAGAGGTAGCTCAGGATAGAGGGGCAACTCCGGACTGAAAGGCAGCTCCGGACAGAGAGACAGCTCTGGACTGAGGGGCAGTTCTGGACAAATAGCCGCTCTGGACTGAGGGACAGCTCATGACTGGCTGACGGCTCTGGACGCTCATGGCTGGCTGACGGCTCTGGACGCTCATGGCTGGCTGACGGCTCTGGACGCTCATGGCTGGCTGACGGCTCTGGACGCTCATGGCTGACTGACAGCTCAGGACGCTCATGGCTGGCTGACGGCTCTGGCAGATCCTGTCTGGTTGGCGGCTCTGGCAGATCCTGTCTGGTTGGCGGCTCTGGCAGATCCTGTCTGGTTGGCGGCCCTGGCAGATCCTGTCTGGTTGGCGGCCCTGGCAGATCCTGTCTGGTTGGCGGCTCTGGCAGATCCTGTCTGGTTGGCGGCTCTGGCAGATCCTGACTGACAAATGGCTCTAGCGGCTCCTGACTGACTAACGGCTCTGACGGCTCGGGACAGACGGGCGGCTCTAATGGCTCGGGACAGACGGATGGCTCAGACGGCGCTGGGGAGACGGATGGCTCAGACGGCGCTGGGGAGACGGATGGCTCAGATGGCGCTGGGGAGACGGATGGCTCAGATGGCGCTGGGGAGACGGATGGCTCAGATGGCGCTGAGGAGACGGATGGCTCAGATGGCGCTGCGGAGACGGATGGCTCAGATGGCGCTGCGGAGACGGATGGCTCAGACTGATCCTGTCTGGCGGAAGGCTTTGGCTGCTCCTGTCTGGCGGAAGGCTCTGTAGGCTCATGGCAGACGGGCAGTTCATGCGGCGCTTGGCAGACGGACAGTTCAGGCGCCGTTGGGCAGACGGCAGACTCTGGCCGGCTGAGACGCACTGTAGGCCTGGTGCGTGGTGCCGGAACTGGAGGTACCGGGCTAAGGACACGCACCTTCAGGCTAGTGCGGGGAACAACAACAGGGCACACTGAGTTCTCAAGGCGCACTATATGCCTGGTGCGTGGTACCGGACTGAGGGCACGCACCTCAGGACGAGTGCGGGGAGAAATAACAGTGTGTACAGGACTCAGGAGACGCACAGGTGGCTTAGTGCGTGGTGCCGGAACTGGAGGCACTGGGCTGGAGACACGCACCATAGGGAGAGTGCGTGGAGGAGGAACAGGGCTCTGAAAACGCACTGGAAGCCTGGTGCGTGGTGTAGGCACTGGTGGTACTAGGCTGGGGCGAGGAGGTGGCGCCGGAAATACCGGACCGTGCAGGCGTACTGGCTCCCTTGAGCACCGAGCCTGCCCAACCTTACCTGGTTGAATGCTCCCCGTCGCCCGACCAGTGCGGGGAGGTGGAATAACCCGCACCGGTCTATGTAGGCGAACCGGGGACACCATGCGTAAGGCTGGTGCCATGTAAGCCGGCCCAAGAAGACGTACTGGTGGCCAGATATGTAGGGCCGGCTTCATGACATTTGGCTCAATGCCCAATCTAGCCCTACCAGTGCGGGGAGGTGGAATAACCCGCACTGGGCTATGCACCCGTACAGGAGACACCGTGCGCTCTACTGCGTAACACGGCGTCTGCCCGTACTCCCGCTCTCCACGGTTAGCCTGTGTGTGTGCACTACGTTTATTAGCTTCACGGTCGTTTATTTGTTTTGTTAGTTTGTAAGTGTTTTGTTTCGTTTTGCCTTCTTCTATAATAAAAGGAAGATGGCTTATTTTCCACATGCTGCGTCTTGGTCCGTCTCTCCTCCACACGATCGTGACAGAGGAGAGACGGACCAAGACGCAGCATGTGGAAAATAAGCCATCTTCCTTTTATTATAGAAGAAGGCAAAACGAAACAAAACACTTACAAACTAACAAAACAAATAAACGACCGTGAAGCTAATAAACGTAGTGCACACACACACACACACACACACACACACACACACACACACACACACACACACACACACACACACACACACACACACACACACACACACACACACACACACACACACACACACACACACACACACACACACACACACACACACACACACACACACACACACACACACACACACACACACACACACACACACACACACACACACACACACACACACACACACACACACACACACACACAGGCTACAAACGTTCAGACATAGACAATTCCCCACAACAAACTAAAGCCTATGGCTACCCTAAATATGGCTCCCAATCAGAGACAACAGAAACCAGCTGTCTCTAATTGGGAACCCATTCAGGCAACCATAGACTTTCCTAGACAACTACACCCAACATAGACACAGCTAGACAACTATACTAAACATAAACCCAACTACTCTAAATAAACCCCCTAAACCTTACAATCACCCTGGACACTACAAAACCCACATAAATACCCATGTCACACCCTGACCTAACTAAAATAATAAAGAAAACAAAGAATACTAAGGCCAGGGCGTGACACATAGGGGGGATGAAAAGAACGTCATTTAGGCTGTAATGATCTCCATAATTCAAATCATTAGGTCATCACACTGTTGATATAGCAATGGGCACTAAAAGTTTATTGAATCCCATTGTGACGCGGGGGGGACACATTTTGACTGGGGGACATTATTTGGCATGACAGGCCAATTCAGAGGCTCAAAGGTTTGCCCTCAAACTTGTTTTAGCAAAATAAATTCAAATATATTTAAAAAAAATTGATGAACAAAACACTGAATGAACAGGACAAAACCATGAATGAAATAGAGTCTGTGATTGTATGCGTAATTGCACACTAATCAAGTACAAACAAATGTTAATAAGTCTCCAACTGCAGAAACATATTCTGTACCCCCCCCCCCCTCCCCCGACACACACACCCAAGAAAAGGTGTGATCAAGGCTCTGCTCTGAATGTTCACTCAACTAAAGGAACAGGGTCTGGGGCTCCCGTGGGCCCCAGCAAATCTGGATGTACCTTCTGCATTATTAATGCAATGTAGACAATGCATTATGCAAGATCGCTGGGCTGGGGAGGCCTGGGGCGACGCTCGGCCAGGCAGGCAGGAAACAGGCAGGCAGGGAGGAGGGAGGGAGGCAAGCAGGTTACTGTGGGTAAGTTTCTTAAGTGGGGGATTGGATGCTTTATCACCTCCACAGGCCTGGCTGGTTCCTGTGTTTTGCCTCTCGCTAGCTGCTGTGGCTGCTTGCTGGCTGTGTGCAGTGATTTTGTCAATTGATAAGCATATTCCTACTTTTAATCCATGACCTGTCATGAACCAATTTAACCTTGACACACTCCTATAGCTAGGAAATACATTATGCAGTTTTAACCCTGGAGACAAAAATAGTCTATTTTTCTAATAGGAAACAAATAACCCCAAAGAAAATGTTTTTTTCTTATTCTGGCGAGGGAACAATTTGTTGAATTTATTGTGCATGTACACATGCAGACATATTACATAAATGAAAAGGGCAAGTAAACCTTTTATAATGTAGGAGAGTCTATTGTTGTCATAGTCTACCACGTGTGTTAACAAAATCATTCCAAAAGGACAAGGGATCGAGGTCACCAGTGCTAGCCAGATAGTTTCTCACATAGAAACACACACATGCGCACACGGACACACACGCAGTCATGCACACACAGGCAGACATATTATTTCCACTTAAAAACTGTCTCTGAACTTTGGGTGACCCTACCTCAGAGCATATACAAATTCAACCGAAAAGAGAACTGCCCCACCCCACCCCCTCTTGCTTGCTCTCAGCCCCTCAACTCTTTGCTAGTATAGCCTTGAGTCACAAAAGAAACCGCCACAAAGCGCAGGTTAGAGATGGCCCAGGTTATTTTTCTTCTTTATAAACGTCGCCCTCTCCTTTTTTAAAAGGTAGGTCAATTGTCTTTGCTCAAAGAGGGTCATAGAATATCACTCATACCCACTGCAGACATCTACCTTTAAACAAAAGGAAATCCTCAAAAAGGATGAAGAAAAAGGAGATTGAGGCAGGTAGCCTAGCGGTTAAGAGCGTTGGGCCAGTAACGTTAACTAGTGTGGAGAGATTAGTGCTTTTTGAGGTGGGTTCCGTTTTGGTTTGATCACATTTTTTTTTTTATATACTGTATATATATATTAAATGCATTATGAAATAATCACATAAAAATTGTTTTTGAGCTTTTTAATGGAAATTCCAAAGCCAAAAATAGTGAACATTTAATTGCCAAAACAATGAAAATATTCTCTGCTCAGGCAGTAGCAGCCTAACAGCCAGACAACGCTCTCTGTGCTCCCCATACTGTACTGTCTTTAGTCATATTATTTAGCTAGGCTAGCCTCCCTAAGCACGCTGCAGAGCTGTCTGACAAAATCATTTTACTAGTTCTTTAAAGTAGATAAGACATACTTTCATGAACTGTCTCTATCCCTCTCATCGTTGTGTTGTGTACATTCCTCTCTCATGTTGTCTATGTGGTCTGTGTGTATCTAGCCTAACATAACATTATGGTCATTGTAGTTAATTGCAGCTGAACTAGGTTGAATATTTGCTTAATTAAAACTACAACTCCCTTCAGCTCAGCGTCCCACATAGTTCTTGACATGACTTCTCTCGTGAATTATTTGATTTCTCTCTAGAGAAATGAACTACATTTAAATAGAATTCAAGCAATTGAACCAAAGTCAATTGCTTCTACATCTGCACTGTTTGCTGTTTGGGGTTTTAGGCTGGGTTTCTGTATAGCAATTGTGACAATGGCTGATGTAAAAAGGGCTTTATAAATACATTTGATTGATTGAGTTGTTTAATAACCGGGGAAAAAACGAAATGTCGGTGCAACGCTCAGCACTACCAGTACCGAAAGGTCACTGGTTCAAATCCCAGAACCCACTAAGTGAAAAATCGGTCAATGTGCTCTTGAGCAAGGCCCTTAACCCTAATTGCTCCTGTAAGTCTCTCTGAATAAAAGCGTCTGCTGAATGACTAAAATGTCAACGTAAGAAAGCTTTTCTCACTCTGCCCATAACGCTTGATGGGCCATGCTTGTGCTTGTGTGAAATTGTGAATCCATGCCATTACAAGTTTTGGAATTTATGATGGTTCCTCAAGAGAAAACACAGACAGAGACACTTGTACACTGTTAATACGCTTACCCCTCCCTTTCTCCACAAAAAAAGAAGAAACAGAGAACAGAATCCTGCCTCCGTGTCAGGGGAAAGGTCTCAAGCAAAAAAAGATGAAGAAAAATGATTCCAATTCTCCAACCCTGTCTCCACATAGTCTCCCAGAGGCCTCCAGAACAATTACCTCATGCAACCGCACAGCCATATTGGTTCATGAGACAGTGACTGTACACAACAGCGTTGAGCCCCACTCCCATTTGGGACAAATGTAATAAAAAAGATGATGTCTACAGGGGAAAACAGGCCCGTGCGGTCGATATATCTCGGAGAGTGCCCCGTTTTGGTTGACAGAACGCATTACAATGGAATACAATTTGGGCCTCGGGAGACCTTGCGAGAGGATGATCCCCCCGAAGACATTTTCTAGAAGCATGGAGAGGAACCAACGATGCCTATGGAGGTGATAAAGCATCCAATCCCCCACTGAAGAAAGTTCTGTGGAGACATGTACAGTACCTTCTCCCAGCCACATACAAACACACGCCCATGCATGCACACATGTACACACACGGCACACACAATCACACGCATGTACAAACACACACACAGACACACACATGTTGTCACCCACCCACCAGCCCACGTACTTCCTTCCGGGACTTTGCAGGTGGGCTTACATCACAGTCACGTCTACTGATATGTGTATCCTTTGTCTCGGTAAAAGGATCCTCTTGCTGAATTGAATATCCATCATGTTATGACTCCTAGGCGCACCAGCAGAGGACAGAAAAACATGGGATCCTCTGAGGAGAGGTAACAAAATATGCTGTTTGAATCCGTCCATGTCCTCCCCTCTAATCGGGCTTGTTGTTGTTTTAGCCAGGCTCCGAGCCGGGCCGTATTACAGCGAGGAGCGAGTTGAACGAGTTACATAAACAAAAGCATAACTTTAAGAAGGCCTTCTGGGTTCAAGGATGTCTTTTTCTTCTAGGGGAGAGGGGATGGGTGGGGTGGTGGCAGTGGAGGGATCGGGGGAGGAGGAGGGGGTTAGTCCCTCCACAGTGTGGGAACGGCGCGCTCTCTTCCACGGTTGCAGTTGGAGCCACCAGTCTCTCTCCGCTTTACATCCTGGCGTGCTCTCGGCCTCTTTTGCATGTGAAAGCCACACAGGAGGAAGCCCACAAAAAAACAAAGTGCTCCAGGAGGAGAGAGGGAGAAGAGGAAGAAAGAGAGAGAGAGTGGGAGAAAGAGAGACGAGGGGGGGCTTGTGTTCACGGGAGAAGTACAATACATGCTTCAGCCTCCTGCCCTTTGGCAGGGGTGAGGGTGCCCTGATCTCACCCCTTAGATTTCCTCTATCCATGCAATCAAGGACTGCAGAATTCTGTGGTATTGGTAATAACTACTGGGCAAACAAGCGGCTGTGCATATGTAATGCAATATCGGTGGAGCTGCTTCAAATACATGCCTAACTACCTTGACCTGATGGCTAATCGCCTGCTGTTGGGTGCATAATGAGTGTGGCAAACAGTTTCCCCTGGCTCTATTTCGACTTTAAATCAGACATAGCCTACACGTCCTAGTGGATTTCTGAGACACACACACACACACACACACTCCTGACAGGAAACAGACCATCTCGTCATCAGTGCTCCACAGACTTTCTCCCACAAGCTCGTAATCGTCTTTTGTCTCCCTCCTGCTCTTTTGTTTGGTCCAACCTGGAACACTCCAGTGCCTTACAATTTTACTCTCTGTGGTGAATGAATAAGGCCTCTTCGAAGACCCCATGAGGAAACGCGTCTTTGTAACGCTTCGCCAATAAAACCCACTGCCAAGCAATCAGATTTGGAGCTGTTCCAAGAGGAGGTTATTTTCCTGCGGTAACTGTATTTGGGGCCACATTTTTTCCTGTTCTTCTCGTTCCTCACATTTATCTTAAATGGGGTGATGATAATCTTTTGGCCACAGTGGAAATAATTACTGATGATGCAAGAAAAAGGAGGGGGGCAGGTATCAGGAGAGTCATACATTAGATTCATAGGATACTTAAGAAAACAGGTGGGAAAGATTACTCTTAAATGACACAAATGAAGACCCTTTCCCCATCTTTTATTTTCTGTGAAGAAAAAAAAATCACAAAATAATGTCAGAAAACAATGACAACAGGATATGTGCAGTCCCGCTGATCTACTTTTCCCATATTGAGAAGATTTGCCGTCAGCTCTGGTTGATGTTTGTTGGTCGCGGAAAATTTGCTGTACTTTATGCCTCATATTGAATGCATATTGCCTCTGCTCAGCACTAACAAAAAACTGTCAAAGCTTTTTTCCCACGTTTCTTCTAAAGCATCCCACTGTGCCTCACAAGTGAAATTCTATTCATTATCTACAAAGTTTGTTGCGTTTGCAGGCTTCACTGCAATTTCATTAATACCTCAATGCCTTGAGAACTTACTGGGGGAGAAAAAACAATATAGTCATTTTCTATCTATCTATCTATCTATCTATCTATCTATCTATCTATCTATCGTAAACTTGTCTAAGCGGGCCCTGTGCTTCCTCCCTCTCTGAATAATCAGCTAAATTGGAAATGAGTTTGTCTAATGTAAAACCTTCCCTTTGCTATGTGTGCATCCGGAATAATCAATACCATTGTTGGTGTATTAGGGATGTGGCGTGTGTGCCAATGGGATTCTGCCTTCTGCCATCCTAAGAACTCCACCAAATGTGCCAATCAATACAAAAGCTGTACAATCCTGGTGGGGAAAAGTGCCAGAGGACTGAGAGAAGAGACGGGGGACGTGACCTAACTGTTTTATGGAGGGGAGCTCCATTTGAACACCATTTACCCTGGAGCACCCAATGCAAAGTAGGGGTGATTATATGATGTTTCCTCCCATCGTACTACAAAGGGATGGTCATAAAAAAGTTCAGAGCCCTACTTAATATGGACAAAAGAAATGGAAGGATTTTGCTGCTGCAATGGCTTTTGGGAGGCCCTGTGCTGTGCAGAGCATTAGTTCAGAATGAGGAAGAACTAGCATTCTCACCATCCACAAAAATTAGAAAGTTAGAATCGTAAATTCCCGATATTGTGACCGGGGTATAGGATGACAACAACCTGCCTCCTGCAGCTATCCGAGTTTCCCATCTCTCGTTTAGGCTAGGTAATATCTCTCTGAGGTACTTTTTCTGAGGTACTTTTCATCCACCATCAGGCCAATCAATGTCATTTTCACCCTGCAAATGGTCTCGTAACCCAGCAAGAATTGCATTTTCAACAGCTTTCCTTCTTTGTCCTGTCAGCTTAATTTGTTTAAACGAGCTGTAAAACCAAAGGCCTCGAAGGAGACCTCGCAGCACCCTTTCCTCACCAGCCTGTCTGTCTGTCTGCCACTCGAAGTGCTAGACGAGACTGCACTTACATGAAATAAATTATAAATCGACAGAGAAATTAACTGTCTGGACGGAGGACTGTTTGCCAAGATGGCCGAGGACCGTCTCGCACATCCCGTCTATTATGTCTGGTCACGTGTCTGTTTTGTCTGTCTGGTTCAGAACAAAAAAAAACAGTACATAAAAACATGATGTGCCTATTTATTAGAACCTACCGCTGAAAAAACAAAATGGCCAAATAGCAAGTGACTCAGCAATGGAGATGAAGATAATGACAAGGAAGAAGAACAAAAGGACGAGGACGATATCAATATGTGAGTTGGAGATTATTAATATTGACAGGGATTGCCATGGCCACCCACCCAAACAAAGTAATTACATACAGGATCTTAATTTGATCATTTTTTTTGTTGCTGAGAATTTGCAGGAAATGCTAACTTGTAGTGTATTTGAGTTTTTAAAATGCATCTAAAGCTTGTCATTTCCACTTTAAAATGTCTGACTTGATTTGCCCTAATGAAAAATGTATCAACCCCTACAAAAATGTCCATTAACTATAATCTACATTTCCTGTTGCTTCCAGGATTATTTTCTTGCTGTAGCAAACTGGCTCAAATGAAGATCCTACATCTGTAGAGAACATCTTCATATTGACAGCTTTCTAAATTCTATACCAGTATATTTATTTTAGTATCAGACACATTAGAAAGTCTAGAACACAAACACAAATATCCAACCCACACCATGTTGACATATCTAGAAAGAAATGACTCGTCAGGTAAGCGTCATTAGTGTTGTAATCTGTGGGGAGGTGGTGACCTCTGCTACAGCTCAGTGGTTGGTTCCCCTGGGTGGGGCGTTCATTATCCCAGACAACAGGCAGTGTTACACAGTCCATTGTCTTGCTAGGCTGATCATGTTGTCTCCACCTTTACGCAACCCCCCTGGAGCCCAGACAGCAAGGCTGAGGATATGTCTGACAAAACAAATGTTGTTGCATTACATGCCCCTTATGGTCTTTCTCCCTCGTTAGCAATGAGAGGTGGCCTACCGATGGTTCGGTTGGTTAAAGCGCAGTGCTCTCAACAACAGGGTTATGAGTTTGATTACAGCATGGGCCCTTCAGTATGTGGTAACTGTAAGTTGCTTTGGATAAAAGTGCCTGCTAATTGACTATATTACACCAGCAGAGGTGCAAGCCGACTTTTAATTCAGATTTTATGTACCCTAAGTTAATTTTCTTTAATGTTAGTTTACCTTTACAGATCTTAAGTATGGCACATTTGTCAGTGTTGGCCTACTTGGGGATCTTATAAAATTCACCCAGAGAGTTGAGTTACTATATCTTTGAAATATGAACTTTATAGCGTCAAACCAAAACATCTATAGCACACCACCCTTTCAGGCTTTTAAAAGCATCCATTTCAAACACTTGTAGAAATAGAATACAGTTTATAGAGAGAACGACGCTAGCTCCATCTGTTACCTGCAAAGCAAGACAACGAGTCTGAGTAATTCTCCTCATAAAGACAAATCCATCATATAATATAACCCTACAGTGCCGGAGTAAGTCCCTGGCCTCTGGTTAGTACCTGTTGAACAGCTGGCAGCATGACAGAAACAGGTTTCTTTACTCCGCCTTTGAAGCTATGGGGCTTTTGGAGTTCTATAAACACAATATTCGTCACCCACTCATATACGACTATCGATTCCCACACAACAAGTGTCGCTTTTGCCGATAGAAATGAAAAGTAATGGATGCTAGCTAGCTAATAAAAAGGAAAATGACTGACTTCAGAGTGATTGCCTGCGCCATATATCTGATATTCGTAGAGAGAAAAAATGCAGTCCAGTGGCACATGTGTGCATCTGTCCGCTCAGCCCCTGACGACATGATTGGGAACTTATGAACATTACCAAGACCATAAGGAGAAAGGGCAGCCTGTCAGGCTCGACCCAACGTGATTGACTGCTTCGAACAGTTGGGCCCAGGCGTCTTGCGTGACTTCGATTCTCTCCAACTGAAGTAAGCTCTTTCCCATGCCAGCGAGAGAGTGCGGTGCACATAAATAAGATACATGGAGGGAAAGAGAACCGATGATAGCATAACAAAATATCTGTCATCTTCTCCGACATATCGGATGGAAGGAGTGGCACCGGAGGTCTGGAAAAGGGGGAAGGAAAGAAAGGATGTGGGGAAGAAAAGAAAGCGAAACGACAAAGAGAGGAGAGCCGAGATCGTTCAGTGTGTGTGGGTGTACTGTACTGCGTTGGCTCTACAGCGTGCTGAAGCATAAAATACTGTGTGCGTGTGTGTGGTGCTGCGGCAGCTTGCACTGCCGTGCCGGGACGTCATTAATATTCCGGATTGGCATTGATAGCCAGTCTTTATTAGGTCCTAATTAAGATAAAAATGTGTTGTGTGATTTTTATGTGGAAACTATATAAATGCAAATGTACCCAGGGACTGTTTTGCCCCGCTCTCTCTCTTCCTAAACGGGCAGTTTTAGCAAGGGCTGCCTGTCACTAGGAGATTTGTAAACTATTTAAAGGACCAAATAGATTTTTTCCCCCCTTCTTTCCTTTTTCTTTTTTTCGAATGATTTAACTGTATTACACTAGACACCGATGGTTAAGAAGGATACTCCAGATAGGAAGTTGATGTTTGTAATATCAGCGTTTATCTTCAGATACCATCGAGATAGACTGACACTTAACTGAAACTAGAAGTATTTAGTTGTTGTAATAACAATAGGCTCAAAGACTAGAAGAATCGCTTTCAGATTTGTATTTGGCGAAACATGCAATGTTTTTATAAGGACAGTAGAATGCAGAATCGTAGGAGCACCATACTAATGGCAGACTCAAATGTCAGTGTGCACTCTAGGCACTGTGTCATCATGAATATATAACATATATAACAATCTCCTTTTTATTTTCTTAGAAATGATGAGAGGCTTGATCTGGATACAACAATATTTCATAATCATCAAGTGTAGGTTCTCAAATGAGTCAGGGATGTCGAAACATGCTTTTCCTGGCCTTCAACAGTCAGTGTAATTGAGTGCCAAATTTTTTTTTTAGCACTGTTGGTAACATTTATATTGTTGATTGATTGGGATCCTGAAAGGCTCCAACTCAGTTGATGTCAGGGGGTACATGAACCATGGTTGAAAAAAGGTCATTTATCAACCCTTTTCCAACCATATACAACCACGATTCATGTACCGGACATTGAATGAGTACAATACATTCCCCCTCTCCATTTGATGCCTCTAGGCCTATATAAGACTTCATGTTCACCTTACATACGGAGGTGTGTGTCATGTGTAATGGAATGAAGATGAAAAAGCACATTATGAGCTGTGAGTGAGGTAGTAGTGGCACACCAGACCTGGGTTAAAATACTTTTTCGAAATCTTTCAAATACTTTGAGTGTTTGCTCTAGCCTGCCTGGAGTGGCAGGTAGATGGGGTTTTGATGTTTTTGGGTCTATTAAGCCAGGCAAGCTCAATCAAGTACAGATCAAGTATTTGAAATGATTTAAAATAGTATTTGAACCCAGGTCTGTGGCACACTCACCGACTCCTTTGGTGGCAGCAAGTACTCACAATTCATTCCTAATGGGGCCTGCACTCCTATTATCCAGCGGGTCTCAGGTGTGAGTGTGTTTCATTTTGTTTACCACACCGGCTCTATTTATTCTGCTTCTGTAACTGGAAAATTGATTTCCTCGCTTTGCGTTGCTCATTATTCACCAGCCAACGAGCCTAAATGCATGGAAATAAAACATGAAACACTTCTGGGCTTTAATTAGCTTTCGCTAAATTCGCTTCCGCACACAAACTGGGGGGGGGGGGGGCTCTCCATGAATCAGTAGATAGAAGCCTATATATAATTCATAAAGCCTGGTACAATGGCGTTGTATGATTCAAAGGAGCTTATCAGCAAAGCATGCTGTGGCGCTCTGACTTTCAGGGTCATTGTCACTGCGTTTCTAAACAAACCCACTTTGCCCTTTCATTTTTTAACACGGTCACAGTGGAAGCCATGATCTTTCATGGGAGCTCTACATTTAAATACTGTATGCTACAGTAAGCATATGAGCTGCCCCTTACTCACTGTAGTAGAAGTGCATATCTTCTTCAGATATGATTGTTTACTTATTCAAATGATATCTACAGTACCAGTCAAAAGTTTGGACACACCTACTCATTCAAGGATTTTTCTTTGTAGAATAATAGTGAAGACATCAAAACTATGAAATAACACATATGGAATCATGTAGTAACCAAAAAGTGTTCAACTAATCAAAATATATTTTATATTTGAGATTCTTCAAAGTAGCCACACTTTGCCTCGATGACAGCTTTGGACACTCTTGGCATTCTCTCAACCAGCTTCACCTGGAATGCTTTTAAAACAGTCTTGAAAGAGTTCTCACATATGCTGAGCACTTGTTGGCTGCTTTTCCTTCACTCTGCGGTCCAACTCATCCCAAACCATCTCAATTGGGTTTAGGTCGGGTGATTGTGGAGGCCAGGTCATCTGATGCAACACTCCATCACTCTCCTTCTTGGTCAAATAGCCCTTACACAGCCTGGAAGTGTGTTGGGTCATTGTCCTGTTGAAAAACAAATCATAGTCCTACTAAGCCCAAACCAGATGGGATGGTGTATCGCTGCAGAATGCTGTGGTAGCCATGCAGGTTAAGTGTGCCTTGAATTCTACATAAATCACAGACAGTGTCACCAGCAAAGCACCCCCACACCATCACACCTCCTCCTCCATGCTTCACGGTGGGAACCGCACATGTGGAGATTATCCGTTCACCTACTCTGCGTCTCTCAAAGACACAAAGGTTGGAACCAAAATTATCCAATTTGGACTTGGATTTCCACCGGTCTAATGTCCATTGCTTGTATTTCTTGGCCCAAGCAAGTCTCTTCTTACTATTGGTGTCCTTTAGTAGTGGTTTCTTTGCAGCAATTTGACCATGAAGCCCTGATTCACACAGTCTCCTCTAAACAGTTGATGTTGAGATGTGTCTGTTACTTGAACTCTGTGAAGCATTTATTTGGGCTGCAATTTCTGAGGCTGGTAACTCTAATGAACTTATCCTCTGCAACAGAGGTAACTCTGGGTCTTCCTTTCCTGTGGCGGTCCTCATGAGAGCCAGTTTCTTCATAGCGCTTGATGGTTTTTGCGACTGCACTTGAAGAAACTTTAAAAGTTCTTGAAATGTTCCGGATTGACTGGCCTTCATGTGTTAAAGTAATGATGGACTGTTGTTTCTCTTTGCTTATTTGAGCTGTTCTTGCCATGATATGAACTTGGTATTTTACCAACCCTACCTTGTCACAACACAACTGATTGGCTCAAACACATTAAGAGGGAAAGAAATTCCACAAATGAACAAGGCACACCTGTTAATTGAAATGTATTCCAGGGGACTAGCTCATGAAGCTGGTTGAGAGAATGCCAAGAGTGTGCAAAGCTGTCATCAAGGCAAAGGGTGGCTACTTTGAAGAATCTCAAATATAACATATATTTAGATTTGTTTAACACTTTTTTGGTTACTACATGATTCCATATGTATTATTTCGTAGTTTGATGTCTTCATTATTATTCTACAATGTAGAAAATAGTTTTAAAAAATATTTAAAAAATTTAATGAGTAGGTGTGTCCAAACTTTTGACTGGTACTGTATATTATATATAATAATGTATATTTTGTATATATACGGTGCCTTTAGAAAGTATTCATACCCATGACTTGTTCCACATTTTGTTGTGTTACAGCCTGAAATAAACATTTATAATTTTTTTTCCCCCTCACCCATCTACACACAATACCCCATAATGACAAAGTGAAAACATGTTTTTACAAACACACCCTTGAGTCCATTATGTGTAGAAGCATCTTTGGCTGTGATTACAGCTGTGAGTCATTCTGGGTAAGTCTCTAAGTGCTTTCCACACTTGGATTGTACATTTATCCGTTATTCTTTTCAAAATTCTTCAAGCTCTGTCAAATTGTTGTTGATCATTGCTACACAACCATTTTCGGGTATTGCCATATATTTTGAAGTAGATTTAAGTAAAAATTGTAACTCGGCAACTATGGAACATTCGCTGTCTTCTTGGTAAGCAACTCCAGTGTAGATTTGGCCTTGTGTTTTAGGTTATTGCCCTGCTGAAAGTTGAATTCCTCTCCCAGTGTCTGGTGAAAAGCAAATTGAACCAGGCTTTCCTCTAGGATTTTGCCTGTGCTTAGCTCCATTACGTTTCTTTTTATCCTGAAAAACTCCAGTCCCCTTAACGATTACAATATACCCATAACATGATGCAGCCACCACTATACTTATGGATGACACTTGTTAAATATACTTCAATCAGTGTAGACAATGGGGAGGAGACAAAGGGGAGGAGACAGGTTAAAGAAGGATTTTTTTTAAAGGATTTTGTGTGCCATTCAGAGGGTGAATGTGCAAGACAAAATATTGTGCCTTTGAACTAGGTACGGTAGTAGGGGTCATTGTCCATTGTCCATATAATTCACTGTATCACAATTCCAGTGAGTCAGAAGTTTACATACACTAAGTTAACTGAGCCTTTAAACAGCTTGGAAAATTCGAGAAAGTGATGTCATGGCTTTAGAAGCTTCTGATAGGCTAATTGACATAATTTGAGTCAATTGGAGGTGTACATGTGGATGTATTTCAAGGCCTACCTTCAAACGCAGTGCCTCTTTGCTTGACATCATGGGAAAATCAAAAGAAATCAGCCAAGACCTCAGAAAAAAAATTGTAGACCTTCACAAGTCTGGTTCATCCTTGGGAGCAATTTCCAAACGCCTGAAAGTACCATGTTCATCTGTACAAACTATAGTACGCAAGTATAAACACCATGGGACCACGCAGCCGTCATACCGCTCAGGAAGAAGACGTGTTCTGTCTCCTAGAGATGAACGTACTTTGGTGCGAAAAGTGCAAATCAACCTTGTGAAGATGCTGGAGGAAACAGGTACAAAAGTATCTATATCCACAGTAAAACGAGTCCTATATCGACATAACCTGAAAGACCGCTCAGCAAGGAAGAAGCCACTGCTCCAAAACCGCCATAAAAAAAGCCAGACTACGGTTTGCAACTGCACATGGGGACAAAGATCGTACTTTTTGGAGAAATGTCCTCGGGTCTGATGAAACAAAAATAGAACTGTTTGGCCATAATGACCATCATTATGTTTGGAGGAAAAAGGGGGAGGCTTGTGTAACAGATGTATAATGTACTCTCCATGTGACGTCCGGCGAAGACAAGAAGACGAGTCACGGCACCAGTGTAACAGTTTAACTTTACGTCCGTCCCCTCGCCCATACCCGGGCTCGAACCAGGGACCCTCTACACACATCAACAACAGTCACCCACGAAGCATCGTTACCCATCGCTCCACAAAAGCCACGGCCCTTGCAGAGCAAGGGGAACCACTACTTCAAGGTCTCAAAGTGACGTAACCGATTGAAACGCTATTAGCGCGCACCACCGCTAACTAGCTAGCCATTTCACATCCGTTACACTTGCAAGCCGAAGAACACCATCCCAACCGTGATGCACGGGGGTGGCAGCATCATGTTGTGGGGGTGCTTTGCTGCAGGAGGGACTGGTGCACTTCACAAAATAGATGGCATCATAAGGTAGGAAAATTATGTGAATATATTGAAGCAACATCTCAAGACATCAGCCAGGAAGTTAAAGCTTGGTCGCAAATGGGTCTTCCAAATGGACAATGACCCCAAGCATACTTCCAAAGTTGTGGCAAAATGGCTTAAGGACAACAGAGTCAATCACAAAGCCCTGACCTCAATCCTATAGAAAATGTGTGGGCAGAACTGAAAAAGCATGTGCGAGCAAGGAGGCCTACAAACCTGACTCAGTTACACCAGCTCAGTCAGGAGGAATGGGCCATCATTCACCAAACTTATTGTGGGAAGCTTGTTGAAGGCTACCCGAAAACTTTGACCCAAGTTAAACAATTTAAAGGCAATGCTACCAAATACTAATTGAGTGTATGTAAACTTCTGACCAACTGGGAATGCGATGAAAGAAATAAAAGCTGAAATAAATCATTCTCTCTACTATTATTCTGACATTTCACATTCTTAAAATAAAGTGGTGATCCTAACTGACCTAAGACAGGGCATTTTTACTACGATTAAATGTCAGGAATTGTGACAAACTGAGTTTAAATGTATTTGGCTAAGGTGTGTAATCTTCCAACTTCAACTGTATATGCTTGTCCCCAAGTTAAGTGCATCATATGCCTTGCTCCTAATGTAAAAAGCACCAATCAAGGAAGAGCTTCAGTCTGGGTTCAATGCCCCAAGAGGCCTGGAAGCCTCGATGCAATATTTTGTCTGCCACGCCACTTAACCTCTACACAGTAGAATTACTGGTCTTCTAAATGTTTTGATAATTCATTAGATAATTGCCCCCTATTGTGAGTTTCACAGAAAACAAATACAAGCTCATTTTCCTCCAGTTACTTGTTCAGTCAACCATTAGTGTCAAATGGGGGAAGAATGTGCCCTCTGGTTGGCACACAGGATCCGCTGGTGTAGTGTGTTGGGTGTCATTACCTGTTTCTTTTTGGGGCAGTCACTGTAAAATCAACAATGAATCAAAATATGTCCACAGCCAAGCGTTTCCTTTAGTTCAGCCTTAATCATCTGTAGGAGAAGAGAGGTATGCTAGCCCATGCACACACACACACACGTGCAAAAACACACGTGCACACACAGACACACACGTGCACACACACACAGATCATTATGGACCTCAATGTTTTTCTTGTTGCTTGTCCATTCTGTTTTGCTGGATGGCTCATCTTGGAAGAAAACCATCATCTGTTCCTGAAATTTAGGAGTAACTGCTCTCCCACAACAAAATGTACACAAGAACTACACAAGAATACAATTTGCCTAAGTAGGGCATTTATGCATAAGTCGGGGGGGGAAAAAGTTTTATAAGTCACAACATATTGCATGTAAACATGTGACAAGCTGACATTAGCTATTTGTATGCAGTACTTATGAGAGGGGTAGGATTCACGTATAAATATATGATTTATTCCTTGTGTAGAATTCTATAGCTGTGACATCTTATGAATAAATATAAAAGATACAGTCTCCCCTAAATGATCTCATGGTGGGGTTGTGTAACACAGGCTAGAGGTCAATGTAATTATTATCAAGGAACTTGGAATTTACACTTTATAAAACTAGCTGATTTTGAGTTTTTTGTTTTTTACTTTTTTTTTCTTGTACTTTAAATCTGAATATTATTCAAATCGCTCTTGCCAGGTATGTTTCAAAAGGCTTTAATATGACTTTGGGGAAAAAAGCATATCCCAAGGTCGATCAATGGAAGGAATCCTATGATCATTTGGATAAAAATATACTATTGAGTCCTCGAAAGTGCAAGTAAAAAATTCCAACATACCAAATGTAGGAATTCATAAAAAATCCTCACTGTCCCTAAACCCACACAGACAGGTACAGAGAGACATTTTGCTGTCACAAGCAAAAATAGGAGAAAATAGTCATGATACTATT
Organism: Salvelinus alpinus; assembly: GCF_045679555.1. Lineage (NCBI taxonomy): Eukaryota > Metazoa > Chordata > Actinopteri > Salmoniformes > Salmonidae > Salvelinus > Salvelinus alpinus. Next base: position 10,769,298 of record NC_092101.1, on the reverse strand, counting down.
GTCTGGGACCAGAAAATAGCTCTGTATAGCCATGATGACCCCATGTTAGCAGACTGGCTGTGCGCTTAATAGGCCTGCCCCTTATTATATCAAATTAGCTGGCGCAATTTCAGGGGCTTACAGTGGTCTGAAAAATGCAGTCATTTGATTCACAGAATCCGGACCAGATGGATAATTGCACTAGATAGTTCCAGTAAGCCTGTGAGAGTCGAATCGGGAGTGCGCCTCTCTAACACATTGGAGTCAATTAGAGGTATCAATATTTTTCAGGCCCGGCTTTATGAAACTGTAAAATCCTGTTAAGTATAACATATTGGTAAGTGAGAGAAGGAGAGTGTGTTGGGGAGATAATGGGGAACATGCCCAGCCCTCCCCTCTCTCCTTGTGGAACACTTTTAAGGCTCACCGTAACCTACTAAATCGAGATCAGCTGTCAAACCGTGGGGGGAGAAATTTTCCAAACATGTTTTCAGGAACACATGTGTTTGGAAGTCCATTTGGATGTTCTGGATGTCTGAACGCTTTGATTCATACCGTACACTTGTGTATTTCAGTTCATTTTACCATTTTCAAAATGGAAAGAGTATATTTGTTTTAAGTTGATGTTGAGGAAGAGGTGTTTTGATGCACAGGTCAGAGAGAAGGGATTTGAAGGAATCCACATTTATATGTAACATTATTACAGGACATAACTGTAACCTTAAGTGTTGGAATGGCCTGTCCATCAACAAAGGGGGCAGAGTTTAACATTTTTAACATTTAACATTTTGAAACAATAGTGTTGGCAATGAAATAAATGAATTGTATGTCTTGGGAGTGCTGTAATATCAACAAATGAAGACACTTTCAGTCTTTAAAAAGGTACACATTCTACGTACCTTTTCAACAATGAACCATTCTCTTAGTATTTGCTGGCATCTAGTGGCCATGGTTGATTTTGATTCTACAGGTATTTCTCAGTTTCTAAAGTCATGTGAATTGATTCTGAACAAGAGTGGAATTTCTCAAGCGTGCTTCACATTTCAAAACACAGTCAACTTTTACTCGAAATGGGAATATAACAGATACGCAATATCAGTTCCACAACAAGTTGACTGTTGAATGTTCACCATTGACATCAATTTACTGTTAAAATACATTACACCATTTTGTTCATCTGTTTACAAACTCAAGCAGTGAGTGACATGCACAGTCTTATAACTGTAACCTTGTTCCTTGAACAGCCCCACCTCTTGAAGCTGGAGCAGCAAGGTCTTGAAATCGAAAGGCAACTTTTTGTTTTGAAGCGCAGGGCAGCAGAGGCACAGTCAGGTGCAACTACAGCTGAAGAAGATGTTTAATCTGAGGTGTCAACCTGGACTCAGGGGCAGACGTAACATACTAAACGTAAATCCGCGAACACTCCAATTAGTATGGTATGTTACATTTCGTATGGTATGTATTAATTTGTGGATGTCCATCACTCATATCATACGATATGTTGCAAATTACAATTTGTATGATATATTATGAATTGTAATTCGGACAATATGTTACGAATTTGCCAAACAAATGATATGTTATGAATTCCACTTACAAAGTAGCTGAATTACAAAGTAGTAGTAAGAAGCAAGGTTGTGCCGGAGCGTAGGGCTGCCGTCTTATCGGCTCTTAACCAACCATGCTATTTTGTTTGTTTTTTCGCGTTGTCCATAACTTGTTTTGTACATAATGTTGCTGCTACCGTCTCTTATGACCGAAAAGAGCTTCTGGACATCAGAACTGGGATTACTCACCTCAAATTGTCTAAAAACAAGTCTCTCACTGTTGCCGCCTGCTATAGACCACCCTCTGCCCCTAGCTGTGCTCTGGACACCATATGTGAACTGATTGCCCCCCATCTATCTTCAGAGCTCGTGCTGCTAGGTGACCTAAACTGGGACATGCTTAACACCCCAGCCATCCTGCAATCTAAGCTTGATGCCCTCAATCTCACACAAATGATCAATGAACCAACCAGGTACCACCCCAAAGCAGTAAACATGGGCACCCTCATAGATATCATCCTAACCAACTTGACCTCTAAATACACCTCTGCTGTTTTCAACCAAGATCTCAGCGATCACTGCCTCATTGCCTGCATCCGTAATGGGTCAGCGGTCAAACGACCTCCACTCATCACTGTCAAACGCTCCCTGAAACACTTCAGCGAGCAGGCCTTTCTAATCGACCTGGCCCGGGTATCCTGGAAGGATATTAACCTCATCCCGTCAGTAGAGGATGCCTGGTTATTTTTTTAAATGCCTTCCTCACCATCTTAAATAAGCATGCCCCATTCAAGAAATTTAGAACCAGGAACAGATATAGCCCTTGGTTCTCTCCAGACCTGACTGCTCTTAACCAACACAAAAACATCCTATGGCGTTCTGCATTAGCATCGAACAGCCTCCGTGATATGCAACTTTTCAGGGAAGTTAGAAACCAATATACACAGGCAGTTAGAAAAGCCAAGGCTAGCTTTTTCAAGCAGAAATGTGCTTCCTGCAACACAAACTCAAAAAAGTTCTGGGACACTGTAAAGTCCATGGAGAATAAGAACACCTCCTCCCAGCTGCCCACTGGACTGAGGATAGGAAACTCTGTCACCACCGATAAATCCACTATAATTGAGAATTTCAATAATAATTTTTCTACGGCTGGCCATGCTTTCCACCTGGCTACCCCTACCCCGGTCAACAGTACTGCACCCCCCACAGCAACTCGCCCAAGCCTTCCCCATTTCTCCTTCTCCCAAATCCAGTCAGCTGATGTTCTGAAAGAGCTGTAAAATCTGGACCCCTACAAATCAGCCGGGCTAGACAATCTGGACCCTTTCTTTCTAAAACTATCTGCCGAAATTGTTGCAACCCCTATTACAAACAGATTACCGACCATTTCGAATCCCACCGCACCTTCTCCGCTATGCAATCTGGTTTCAGAACTGGGTCATGGGTGCACCTCAGCCACGGTCAAGGTCCTAAACAATATCTTAACCGCCATCGATAAGAAACAATACTGTGCAGCCGTATTCATTGACCTGGCCAAGGCTTTCGACTCTGTCAATCACCACATCCTCATCGGCAGACTCAATAGCCTTGGTTTCTCAAATGATTGTCTCGCCTGGTTCACCAACTACTTCTCTGATAGAGTTCAGTGTGTCAAATCGGAGGGCCTGTTGTCCGGGCCTCTGGCAGTCTCTATGGGGATGCCACAGGGTTCAATTCTTGGGCCGACTCTCTTCTCTGTATACATCAATGAATTCGCTCTTGCTGCTGGTGAGTCTCTGATCCACCTCTACGCAGACGACACCATTCTGTATACTTCTGGCCCTTCTTTGAACACTGTGTTACCAACCCTCCAGGCGAGCTTCAATGCCATACAACTCTCCTTCCGTGGCCTCCAACTGCTCTTAAATACAAGTAAAACTAAATGCATGCTATTCAACCGATCGCTGCCTGCACCTGCCCGCCCGTCCAGCAGACTTAGAATATGTGGACAACTACAAATACCTAGGTGTCTGGTTAGACTGTAAACTCTCCTTCCAGACTCACATCAAACATCTCCAATCCAAAATTAAATCTAAAATTGGCTTCCTATTTCGCAACAAAGCATCCTTCACTCATGCTGCCAAACATACCCTCGTAAAACTGACCATCCTACCGATCCTCGACTTCGGCGATGTCATTTACAAAATAGCCTCCAATACCCTACTCAATAAATTGGATGCAGTCTATCACAGTGCCATCCGTTTGTCACCAAAGCCCCATATACTACCCACCACTGCGACCTGTACGCTATCGTTGGCTGGCCCTCGCTTCATACTTGTCGCCAAACCCACTGGCTCCAGGTCACCTACAAGACCCTATTAGGTAAAGCCCCGCCTTATCTCAGCTCGCTGGTCACCATAGCAGCACCCACCTGTAGCACGCGCTCCAGCAGGTATATCTCTCTGGTCACCCCCAAAACCAATTCCTCCTTTGGCCGCCTCTCCTTCCAGTTCTCTGCTGCCAATGACTGGAACGAACTACAAAAATCTCTGAAACTGGAAACACTTATCTCCCTCACTAGCTTTAAGCACCAGCTGTCAAAGCAGCTCACAGATTACTGCACCTGTACATAGCCCATACAACTACCTTTTCCCCTACTGTATATATTTATTTTGCTCCTTTGCACCCCATTATTTCTATTTTTACTTTGCACATTCTTCCACTGCAAATCTACCATTCCAGTGTTTTACTTGCTATATTGTATTTACTTCGCCACCATGGCCTTTGTTTGCCTTTACCTCCCTTATCTCACCTCATTTGCTCACATTGTATATAGACTTATTTTTCTACTGTATTATTGACTGTATGTTTGTTTTACTCCATGTGTAACTCTGTGTTTTTGTATGTGTCGAACTGCTTTGCTTTATCTTGGCCAGGTCGCCATTGTAAATGAGAACTTGTTCTCAACTTGCCTACCTGGTTAAATAAAGGTGAAATAAAATAAATAAATAAAAATTGAATGAGTCAGACGCGAGGGATATACTTCGGACTCCAGACCAGGCCCAAACGTAGGTTTCGCGGAAAGAGATCAAGATACCTTGTGAGGATCAGACGACGAGTGGCTAATCTGCCCTTGCCTTCCGTTTTGCGAACTTACGTTCAATCGCTGGAAAATAAATGGGACGAACTGAAAGCACGTATATCCTACCAACGGGACATTCAAAACTGTAATATCTTATGTTTCACCGAGTCGTGGTTGAACAACGACATTAAGAACATACAGCTGGCGGGTTATACACTCTATCGGCAGAACAGAACAGCAGCCTATGCATATTTGTAAACAATAGCGGGTACACAATATCTAAGGAAGTCTCAGGGTTTTGCTCGCCTGAGGTAGAGTATCTCATGATACGCTGTAGACCACACTATCTACCAAGAGTTTTCATCTGTATTTTTCATAGCTGTCTACATACCACCACAGACCGAGGCTGGCACTAAAACCGCACTCAATGAGCTGTATTCCGCCATAAACAAACAGGAAAACGCTCATCCAGAGGCCGCGCCACTAGTGGCCGGGGACTTTAATGCAGAGAAACTTAAATCAGTTTACCTAATTTCTATCAGCATGTTAAATGTCCAACCATAGGAAAAAAAATTCTAGAGCACCTTTACTCAACACACAGAGACGCGTACAAAGCTCTCCCTCGCCCTCCATTTGGCAAATCTGACCATAACTTTATCCTCCTGATTCTTGTTTATAAACAAAAACTAAAGCAGGAAGCACCAGTGACTAGGTCAATAAGAAAGTGGTCAGATAATGCGGATGCTACGCTACAGGACTGTTTTGCTAGCACAGACTGGAATATGTTCCGGGACTCATCCAATGGCATTGAGGAGTACACCAAGCCAGTCACCGGCTTCATCAATAAATGAATCAACGACCTCGTCCCCACAGTGACCTTTCGTACATATCCCAACCAGAAGCCTTGAATTACAAGGCAACATCTGCAACGAGCTAAAGGCTAGAGCTGCCGCTTTCAAGGAGCGGGACACTAATCCAGATGCTTATGAGAAATCCCACTATGCCCTCAGATTGAATGTTTCAAGCAATCAACCCAACATTCATATTCAGTTAGACTGATGTTGTAGTATAATATAGAATGCCTAGTATGCTCAGAACTGCATTGTGGTATAGATATTGCTAGCTGCTGTAGATATGTATAATGGTGTTTTGTTATCATGTTTTTTTTCAAGTGTACTGACAAGTGACTAAATGATTCCAACTGCATCAGAAACCAATCAAGTGTTGACGTCACCGTCTTGATCAATTTGTTGTGATATTCACGAAATGTATTTGGATAAACTAGCTTCAGTCTTACTGTTAAAAGAAATGAGGCAGTGAGTTGGTGTATCATTTAAACAAATTTGTTGGCAAGCAAACAAGTTTTAATAAAACAGTAGATTAGTCTGGCAATATAGCAAATAAGTAGACATGGCTTGTATTCAAGACAACGTTTATTTGCTCTGGAGACCGAGGTGAGTTTACACAGCAGTATGCAGGAACAATTATGGCAATGTATGACATATATACAGTAGAATAAAAATATATTACTAATGCTTATAATAACTACTACAGTTCTACAAAGGGAATACTTGCATATGGTGTGTTTGGGTGATGCCGTGTGCTGTTCGTAGTCACATTGATTCAAGGGGAATTTGTTGTTATGGGACCTTTCACATCTCCTCTTGAGAGTCATCAACTTCTTTCTATCCAAGTGGTATTGTCTGTGAGAGAAAGAAGAAAATGCTATTACACATTCATGGGAAATCGTTGTGTACTGTCTGTATTCCTACTCTAGCAGCATGATGTAGGTCCCGTGTGGCTCAGTTGGTAGAGCATGGCGCTTGCAACGCCAGGGTTGTGGGTTCATTCCCCACGGGGGGACCAGGATGAATATGTATGAACTTTGGATAAGCTCTGGATAAGAGCGTCTGCTAAATGACTTAAATGTAAATGTAAATGTAGAATATGAGACATCTCACAGACACACGTTAGCTAACTACAACACACAGGTATAGTTACTCAAGCAAAAGTCATTTATTTTCTCTCTGCCATCATGATCAAAATATTTATCCAGTTTTGCTCATAATGAGAGGCACTGGGGCTAGCTAGGCTCGACGTCAGCTACAGTAGCTAGCTATAACGTTAGACGACAGTACATTTTAGGTATAGCAAACAACACAAAACTTGGCTTGTAGTGGTTCTAGCAAGCCCCGTTATGGCTGAATTGATCACCAAATTGTACTGTACTGAACAACACTGCCTTGGTTGAAAGAGAGATTATATTACTAGCTAGTTACCGACAGGAAAACGATTTTCTCGTTTGTCATTTACCCTCCTGAGTCCTGGTCCAGCTGGCCTAGGCTGCTGCTTGCTGGTCTCGCAATTATTTTTCTCTTCGTCTCAACTCCTCTTCAGTGTATTCCAGCTCAAATAAATAGGGCTGTATGTTCCTATGTAAAAGAACATCTAAAAAGAGGAAACATGAGAAGCAGCAATTGTAGCTAATTATTTAGCAGTCTCGGACAGACAGTGAACCTGTAAACTTGTGCCGCCCCCGTTTTGAAAAGCCTGACTTCGAGGAACAAGCAAGTATGGCTCCCGTCAGGCTGTATCTCTTTACAAAGCCAGGGAAAATTTGTCAACCTAGATATCCTGCAATGTCCTGGTAGATAAGAACATCGTTGAGACATGTCCAATGGTTCTATTGAACAAGGACAACCATATCTACTCGTGTGATCGTGCAACCGGCAAAACACAAAGGCCACAATAATTGCTACAAAACATTCCTTTGTAGATCAGACAACAGGCTCAATTAATCAATGACATCATTGGTTGAACTCTCCCAGCGCGAAATTCTTTAAATACGGCTATACTGCATAATTATGTTTGAAACACCCTCTCAGTACTCATAATTATGTAGGGAGACTGGAAAAACATCCAAAATAGTGTCTAGCGGTGAAGTTTCCATATAATGTAAGACAGATTTTTAAAGTTTTATAATTGAGGGAATTTGTACATTGTAGATGTCAGGTTTAAAACTATAATCTGGGATTCAGTTTTCAGAAAAACGGAAGCTCCGCCACTGTAGCCCTCTAAAGGCCAGGACACACAAATAATTTGAAATGTACTTCTTATAAGACAGTTATTGATGTCATCATTATAAGATGTTAGTGTAAATGTTCAACATAAACTTGTATCTACTTCGTAATTGACTGTAGACATTGAAAGTCTTATCTTTGTTCCTGGTTCTTGTTAAAAGTGACAACTGCCTTTAAAACAAGTCATTCTGGGTAGAGAAAGGAGGGGAGCACTGCCTCTAGAACAATCTCACGGGGGAGAGAGGGGAAGGGACCACAGCATCTAAAACATGGTAGGGCTGCCATTTGGCAATAATTAAAGATTGTACAATTATACAATGATAATACAAGTTGCCAAATTACATCGCAGCTTGAAAAGTTATACATTTATTGTATGGGCAATCAGTGCATTTGAGTTCACAAGCTTAGTTAATGGTTGTATATTTCTTGAAATTATAACGAGATCTGTCTCCCTGTTTTCTTCAGTGTCCTGAAGCTCAGAGCAGAGACGCCTACATCCAGCCTGCTATCATCGAAGAGTGAGCATAATCCACCTAATTTCAGCGAGGATACTCAGAGTATCTGAAAAGGTATGAAAGATATACACTCAGGCTGCAGTAAGAAGATGAGTAATGGTTGTAACATAAAGATCTGTTTATATTTTCAAGGCTAAAGTCACATGTACCATGTTTTTCTCTCCAAAGTCAGAAAGAGAAAGGGAGCAGTCACCTACAGCTAGCCTGTTATCAATGAACAGTGACAACACAATGTTTAACCCCCCTAATTTCAGCCAGGAACCACTGAGAGATGAGCAAAGGTATGAAAGATAGTATGAGTTCAGGCTGCTGTAAGAGGTTATAAGTAATGGTTGCAACAGAAAGATCTGACTATTTTCAAAACTAAAGTCATATGCTTAGAGCACGCCCTGTGGCAAGCTGGCTTAGCAAAACAGACAAAAAGCTGGTCACATAACCAGATATCCCTCCGTTCAAAGGACGTGCATAAAGCTCGCACCGGACACAGGGCATCTAACCTCTGTTGCTTTTCAAAAGCAAAATGAGGAGGCAAAAAGGCAAATAGCCCAGAAGCTAAAGGACCTGTAGGACATAGCCATGACTTTCGGGGAGAAGGCTGCATTCGGACGCAATGTTACCTTAGAGTCGCCCGGGGCGAACTGAGTAGAAGAAGGGTATACGGATAACGAGTGGAGGTCCCTAACACGTTTAGCTGAGGCCAAAGCCATGAGCAGTTAGGTTTCAGATCCACCAATTTCAGAGGCTCACACAGTGCCTCCAAAACCAGCGGCAAGTCTTATGCTGGCGTAATAGGTTTAGAGACCGGTCTGAGACGACAACACCCTCCAGGAACCGCACAAACCAGTGAGGCTCCGTCAATTCCCACATGACATGCTAGGATAGCACCCATGTACACTTTTAATGTGGAGAATGCCCGCTCCTGCTAGAAAAGCTTCTGTAGGAGCATAAGGATGTCCCTCACAGAGCACTGAAAAGGAATGTCCTTTATCTTGGCACCAGAGCTCAAATGCTTGCCACTTACACGCATACAGACAATGATAGCAAAAACATTCAGGGGGCCAGGCCCATAGGAACCAAATCTCTGGCCTCTCTTGCCAAACCTGCCCGTGCACCTGGGACAACAGATCCCGCCTAAAAGGCAGAATTATCCCTGAACCTGCCTGGGATAACGGGGATCCTTAAGAATCAAGGTTAAGCCCTCCCGGCGCACCCTTTCCAATGTGGGCTGAATCAGAACCATAAATGATAAACGAGAGTCCACTGGGGGCGCCATAGTGTCCATTCCCAATGGGGCACTCGGGTCCCTCATCAAGAAACATAGACTACAATGTGTGTTTTCTCACGATGTGTAAAGATCTATGTTAGCCCTGCCGAAAATGTCTCATACCTGGGAGACAACCCAGGGGTGTAGCCTCCACTTCTGAGAGAGAGGGTCCCACCTAGATAAAAGATCTGCACCTGAGTTGAGGCAACCGAGGACATGAGTCGCCCAAAGCGAGAGCATGTGCGCAGTGCTCCCCAGCAATAGGGAGCGAGCAAAAGTTAGGCAGGAAAGAGACAGTCATCTGTTGATGCACGCCACCACTGACATATTGTCGGTTCTGACCAGCACAAACCGGCCCAACAAAAGCAGAGGGAAGTGCTTTAGCACCATATACACCGTTAGGAGCTCTGGGTGATTAATATGCAGTGCGCTCTGCACCAATGTCCATATCCCCCGAATCAATTGGCCTTTGTACAGCGCACCCCACCCTCGGGGGGGATGCGTCTGTGGTGATCACTGTGCGGGATACAACTCAGGCCATGGGAGCCACCTGACAATAGCAGAGTGTCCCACCACTGGGTCATGGCTCGTAGGCCTGACGGGGACACCCGAAGCAACCAACTTAGGCTTTTAGATTTGTCCAGGTGAGTGGCTAGCACTCAACACTGGAAGGGCCAAATCAACAATAGCCCCAGGGGAACAACTTCCATCACAGAAGACATCATCCCCAGTAGGTGTAGGCACTGGCGAAAACAGAACTCGGACACCATCCGTGGGGATAGAAAAGCACGATACGCGAGTGAATCTAGCTCGAGACCCAGAATCGGAATGTGCTGAGATGGAGTCAGACAGCACTTTTTCTGGTTTCTTAGGAAGCCTACAGACTCTATACGGGACAGTAGCATGGATGTGTGTAACACTGCTTGCCCCCTGTAATAGCCGGCGGCTCGTAGACATTCTGTTTTTAGACTCTAAGGTGCTTGCTGAGGTCACGTAGGTCTAGAATGGGACGCAACATCTCGTACCTTTTCGGAACCAGGAACCAGAACCAGCTTGTTCCAGTCGTCCTGGATCTTCGACATAGGAACCACTCAGATTGCCTTCTTCTGGAGACGAGAGGATATTTCCTCCTTCAAAACGGCTGCTGAGGGTCCGGGAACAGTCAACGGGATGGCGCTGCAGAAGCGTGGGGGACGCACAACAATTTGTAGCCTGTGCCCTGACATCACTGTTCGCATGATCCAGGGCGGCAATGCGTATGCATGCCATTGGTCGACGCAAACAGCGAGCCTCCAGTGAAGTGTCATCTGAAGAGAGATTGTGGACTGGGAGAGATTGCTTCTTTTTCCATTTCCACCACTCTTGAAAACCGTGTTTGAATGTGGAGAAGGGAAACTTTTCATCAAACTCACAAGCGGGAGACACAACACTTTGACACCGTGAACACTATGGGACTTGGGGTTGAAAAAACTGTATTTATGTGCCAAGGTTTACCTAAAGCCCGACCTACTCTGGGTAGAAGGGGTTTGGCGATCAGTGGCATACCCCGATTGGCAGTGCCACCTGGGTGTACTGTTGTAACAACGAGCTTCACTCGGTTTAGGCAATAAGATGCATTCCGGTAACAGCTGGACCGCACACATAAAAAATAGACCAAGGGAAAAAAAGTTATCATGGAGGTTACCCTACCGACCAGTCATACGTAGCCTATAGGCGACAAAGCGCCTTGTAACTTAACTGGGGATGGGACAGACAGCTCTCTGAAAAACTGACCCATTCTATGTTAACAGACCGGGGCAATTCGTAATCGAATCTAATTCCAGGAAGGAAAATTGCTGAGCTGGAGAAAGACAGCTCATTTCGGGGTTCAGATGAACCACAGAGACTGTGTGTGGGATAATGGCATGGTCGTGTCCAACCCTGCTTGTTCCCTCGACTCCGCTACCAACCACAAATCACCTACAGGGCCCATTACCTGTGTCACTAGACACCTCATAAGGACTAGTGAGCTACAGGCAGAAATCAGCGATGAATTCCAGTATGTGGGAAGGGTGCCCCCTTTTGGACAGAGAGTGAATCATCCAATTTATTACTCCCAACATGGGGAGATTGATATACCCCTTGAACCCCGTTTACAACATGGAACGCGGGGTACCAGAGGGGCAGTAAACATGGACAAGCGTCCAACACACGTTGTGCGTCCGTGAGACTGTACAGCCTACATGAGACCCAGCCCCCTGATGAGCACAGAGGGCTCTGGCAATGGCTGACGTTGTACCCCGTTTGCTGTAACAAAACATGCGGGCACTGTCGTCACAGTGGAGCGGCACAGCTGCTCGGGGGCTACTTCCTCGTCGCGGGAGCACGCAAGCCCCGCTTTGTCTACTCCCTCCAACTCCAGGTATTGAAAATAGGAATGGGGTTGCCATAGCGCTGTGGGAACGCTAAAAAGCTTCATTCACCTGAAGTTATGCATTCGAGCCGACGTTAGCCAGGAGGCTCTTAAGTCTAAGCAAGGCTAGCTAGCTTAGCACAGTCTGTTTACAATAACCAAGCAATCTAACGCTACACATTCTAAACAAGAGAGCTACTCAAGCAACTCCACCGTTGGAAGGCAGGAATAGCTACTAGTAGCTAGCTTGCCTTGGTGAGTTAGCTAATCTGGCTAGCATGCTATGCAGCGCTTGTTAGCTAGCCTGGTCTCGAAAGTCTATGTAGGACCAAATCACAGAGGGCAAGCGGTGCTAAACCAAGGCAGACACAGGTGGTGGGGGGATACCCACACAACCTGGTTGCCCTCTTTCTTTGAGTAGCCTCCCATAACTGGCAACAGAGCGCACTGGGGCCAGAAGACATTCGACCCGACCAACAACCCAAACCATCTCAGCGTCCAGAAACTCAGACTCAGCCGAGATACGGGCACCCGGGAGAGGAAGTCACTATCAGAAACGCCAAGCCCACTAAAGAATGCTATGCGATTGTCAAGAAAACCAGTGCCGCAGACTATTAAGGAACAGTGCCAGCCGTCTCCTAGGCTCCGAGCTGAGACATAAAAGACAACAAACATGAGTATCTTTTAATTCATTGGGGCATGGTCGCGAACCCGAACCCAACTTGTTAGCCTTCGTCACTTCTATCGCGTTAGCCATCGTTAGCCAACTCACCAAATGATCAAGGCTGTGTCTAGACTTGACATTAATGCCGTTTTTGTATTTTGATCATGGAATTTCAAACACCGACATTTAAATGTCTCTACCGTGTTCACTAGAGGTCGACCGATTATGATTTTTCAATGCCGATACCGATACCGATTATTGGAGGACAAAAAAAGCCGATAGATTAATCGGCCGATTTATTAAAAAAAAATATATATATATATATCATACACACACACACATTTTTGTAATAATGACAATTGCAACAATACTGAATAAACAATGGACACTTTTATTTTAACTTAATAGAATACATAAATACACACACGCACACAGCTCTGAAGTGACAATGATACTGAAGAGTCTGCTTAGGAGACAAATACTCTCAACTGTTTGAATAAAAATAGACTTTAAGTTACCTGTGATGAATGTTGAAAACAAAAACTTTAATTTCTATATGCAGGAAATCCTATTTTAATAATGGGCATGGTAAGAATTGACAACCAAAGTGCGAGTCATAATTCCCATGACACCTAGCAAAATCTGAAAAGCGGTTCCTTCATTTATTCCATAGGATATTTTTAGATTCACTTAAAATAAGGTCTGTGTTTCGTGTAGGCTTACATCACCGTGCCAATTTTATAACTGTGTAGATATCCATAGGACAAGGTAACTCTGATCAATATTGGCTAAATATAAGCGAAGACAAAAAAAATTGTAGAGTGGATTTATGAAAATATGTTGACAAACGTTACCTTATCCTAGTGAGATTTACACGGGTATCAAAACGTCGAGGCGGTTTAAGCCTGCACGAAACACAGACCTTATTTGAAGTAGATCAAGACATTCTCTATGGAAGACATGAACGGTAAAATAACGAAGGAACCCTTTTCAAATTCAGCCGCAAGTTATTACAGGAATTATAACGCGTCGACTATTTCTCTCTAAACCATATACCTTTGACTAATCCGGAAACTATCACCTCGAAAACAAAACGTTTATTCCGTTCCGTATTTTATCTAACGGATGGCATCCATGAGTCTAAATATTCCTGTTACATTGCACAACCTTCAATGTTGTCATAATTACGTAAAGTTCTGGCAAATTAGTTCGCAAAGAGCCAGGCGGCCCAAACTGTTGCATGTACCCCGACTCTGCGTGCAATGAACGCAAGAGAAATGACACAATTTCACCTGGTTAATATTGCTGTCACGTTCCTGACCTGTTTTCTGTTGTTTTGTATGTGTTTGATGGTCAGGGCGTGAGTTTTGGGTGGGCAGTCTATGTTTTCTGTTTCTATGTTGGTTTTGGGTTGCCTGGTATGGCTCTCAATTAGAGGCAGGTGTTTGACGTTTCCTCTGATTGAGAGTCATATTAAGGTAGGTTGTTCTCACTGTTTGTTTGTGGGTGATTGTCTCCTGTGTCAGTGTCTGTATGTTACGCCACACGGGACTGTTCCGGTTTTTGTTTGTTCGTTCGTTTTATGTAGTCTGTTTCCTGGTTCATGCGTTCTTCACGTTGTATGTAAGTTCGGGTCCAGGTCTGTCTACATTCGTTTATTTGTTTTGTAATTATTCAAGTGTTCGTCGTGTTCTTCAGTTTTGTTTATTAAATCATTATGTATTCACAACCCGCTGCAGTTTGGTCGAATCACTACTCCTCCTCTTCATATGAAGAGGAGGAGGATGCCCGTTACAGAATCACCCACCAAACCCAGATCAAGCAGCGGGTTAACGGACAGCGCACGAAGCAGGATTTATGGTCTTGGGAGGAAATCATGGAAGGAAAAGGACCATGGGCTAAAGTTGAGGTGAATCGCCGCCCATGGGAACAGCTGGAGGCAGCTCGGAGAGCGGAGGAAACCGGAGAGAGGAACCGGCGTTACGAGGGGACGTGTCTAGCACGGAAGCCCGAAAAGCCCGCAAGTACAACCCAAAAATTTCTTGGGGGGGGGCTAAGAGGTAGTGGGTCTAGGGCAGGTAGGAGACCTGCGCCCACTTCCCAGGCTAACCGTGGAGAGCGGGAGTACGGGCAGACACCGTGTTACGCAGTAGAGCGCACGGTGTCTCCTGTACGTGTGCATAGCCCGGTGCGGGTTATTCCACCTCCCCGCACTGGTAGGGCTAGATTGAGCATTGAGCCAAGTGCCATGAAGCCGGCTCTACATATCTGGCCACCAGTACGTCTCCTTGGGCCGGCTTACATGGCACCAGCCTTACGCATGGTGTCCCCGGTTCGCCTACATAGCCCGGTGCGGGTTATTCCACCTCCCTGCACTGGTCAGGCGACGGGGAGCATACAACCAGGTAAGGTTGGGCAGGTTCAGTGCTCAAGGGAGCCAGTACGCCTACACGGTCCGGTATTTCCGGCGCTACCTCCCCGCCCCAGCCCAGTACCACCAGTGCCTACACCACGCACCAGGCATCCGGTGCGTTTCCAGAGCCCTGTTCCTCCTTCACGCACTCTCCCTATGGTGCGTGTCTCCAGCCCAGTGCCTCCAGTTCCGGCACCACGCACTAAGCCACCTGTGCGTCTCCAGAGCCCTGTACGCACTGTTCCTTCTCCCCGCACTCGCCCTGAGGTGCGTGCCCTCAGCCCGATACCTCCAGTTCCGGTACCACGCACCAGGCCTATAGTGCGCTTCGAGAGGTCAGTGTGCCCTGTCCCTGCTCCCCGCACTAGCCTTGAAGTGCGTGCCGTCATCCCGGTACCTCCAGTTCCGGCACCACGCACCAGGCCTACTGTGCGCCTCAGCAGGGCAGAGTCGGCCGTCTGCCCAACGCCTTCTGCACTGCCTGTCTGCCCAGCTCCGTCTGAGCCATCTGTCTGCCCAGCGCCGTCTGAGCCATCCGTCTGCCCAGCGCCGTCTGAGCCATCCGTCTGCCCAGCGCCGTCTGAGCCATCCGTCTGCCCAGCGCCTTCTGAGCCATCCGTCTGCCCAGCGCCTTCTGAGCCATCCGTCTGCCCAGCGCCTTCTGAGCCATCTGTCTGCCACGAGCCATTAGAGCCGCCCGTCTGTCCCGAGCCATTAGAGCCGTCCGTCAGTCAGGAGCTGCCAGAGCCGTCCGTCAGTCAGGAGCTGCCAGAGCCGCCAGCCAGTCAGGAGCTGCCAGAGCCGCCAGCCAGTCAGGAGCTGCCAGAGCCGCCAGCCAGTCAGGAGCTGCCAGAGCCACCAGCCAGTCAGGAGCTGACAGAGCCGCCAGCCAGTCAGGAGCTGCCAGAGCCGCCAGCCAGTCAGGAGCTGCCAGAGCTGCCCTACAGTCAGGAGCTGCCCTACAGTCATGAGCTGCCCTACAGTCATGAGCTGCCCTACAGTCATGAGCTGCCCTTCAGTCATGAGCTGCCCTACAGTCATGAGCTGCCCTCCAGTCATGAGCTGCCCTCCAGTCATGAGCGGCCCTCCAGTCATGAGCGGCCCTACAGTCATGAGCGGCCCTACAGTCATGAGCGGCCCTACAGTCATGAGCTGCCCTACAGTCATGAGCTGCCCTACAGTCATGAGCTGCCCTACAGTCATGAGCTGCCCTACAGTCATGAGCTGCCCTACAGTCATGAGCTGCCACTCAGTCCGGAGCTGCCACTCAGTCCGGAGCTGCCACTCAGTCCGGAGCTGCCACTCAGTCCGGAGCTGCCACCCAGTCCGGAGCTGCCACCCAGTCCGGAGCTGCCACCCAGTCCGGAGCTGCCATTAGTACAGAGTTGTCCCTCTGTCCTAAGCTATCCCTCTGTCCGGAGCTACCTCTCTGTCCGGAGCTACCTCTCTGTCCTGAGCTACCTCTCTGTCCTGAGCTACCTCTCTGTCCTGAGCTACCTCTCTGTCCTGAGCTACCTCTCTGTACTGAGCTACCTCTCTGTCCTGAGCTGTCTCCTCTATGTAGGAGGGGCCTTAGTGAAGGTTCCTGGACCATGGTCGGGGGCGAGGGTCGCCACTCAAAGGACGCTAAGGAGGGGGACAAAGACAATGGTGGAGTGGTGTCCTTGTCCACCGCCGGAGCCGCCACCGCGGACAGATGCCCACCCAGACCCTCCCCTTGAGTTTTAGGGGTGCGCCCGGAGTTCGCACCTTGAGGGGGGGGTTCTGTCACGTTCCTGACCTGTTTTCTGTTGTTTTGTATGTGTTTGATGGTCAGGGCGTGAGTTTTGGGTGGGCAGTCTATGTTTTCTGTTTCTATGTTGGTTTTGGGTTGCCTGGTATGGCTCTCAATTAGAGGCAGGTGTTTGACGTTTCCTCTGATTGAGAGTCATATTAAGGTAGGTTGTTCTCACTGTTTGTTTGTGGGTGATTGTCTCCTGTGTCAGTGTCTGTATGTTACGCCACACGGGACTGTTCCGGTTTTTGTTTGTTCGTTCGTTTTATGTAGTCTGTTTCCTGGTTCATGCGTTCTTCACGTTGTATGTAAGTTCGGGTCCAGGTCTGTCTACATTCGTTTATTTGTTTTGTAATTATTCAAGTGTTCGTCGTGTTCTTCAGTTTTGTTTATTAAATCATTATGTATTCACAACCCGCTGCAGTTTGGTCGAATCACTACTCCTCCTCTTCGTATGAAGAGGAGGAGGAAGCCCGTTACAATTGCCTGCTAACCTGGATTTCTTTTAGCTAAATATGGGGTTTAAAAATATATACTTGTGTATTGATTTTAAGAAAGGCATTGATGTTTATGGTTAAGTACACATTGGAGCAATGACAGTCATTGATTGATTGTTTTTTATAAGATAAGTTTAATGCTAGCTAGCAACTTACCTTAGCTTACTGCATTCGCTAACAGGCAGGCTCCTCGTGGAGTGCAATGTAATCAATGCAAGATTGGATCCCCCGAGCTGACAAGGTTAAAAATCTGTCGTTCTGCCTCGTTTGTTCCTTAAATAAAGATTAAATAAAGGTGTAAAAAAAATATAAAAAAATATCGGCAAATCGGCACACAAAAATACCGATTTCCGATTGTTATGAAAACTTGAAATCGGCCCCTGGTCGACCTCTAGTGTTCACATTGTGTCCGTATTCCTTCCCGCGCAATATTATATTATAATAACACAACAACAATATTATAACGATGTTGTTAGCTAGGAGTTATACTGGCTGTTCCTCCTGTTCCAGAGTGATGGTTCATATCGTAGCCCACGAGGAGGGACTGGAACACCATCTCAGGTCCTATGTGAAGGTACAGTACAATCTCTACACTAACCTTACACCGATAGACATATACTACCTCATCACTTGTACTGATCTCATATTTATCACTGAGAGCTCTTGAGTGACTGATTCTCTCTCTCTCTCTCTGTCCCGGTGTCTCTCCCCAGTTTGTGTTTTGCTGGACACCCGGCCAAACTGAGCAATCGTGGGAGAAGGGCCTTGGTTAGGGAGGTGACCAAGAACCCGACAGAGCTCTTAGAGTTCCTCTGTGGAGATGGGAGAAACTTCCAGAAGGACAACCATCTCTGCAGCACTCCACCAATCAGGCCTTTATGGTAGAGTGGAAGCCACAACTCAGTAAAAGGCATATGAGAACCCGTAAGGAGTTTGCAAAAAGGCACCTAAAAGACACAAGAAACAAGATTCTCTGGTCTGATGAAACCAAGATTGAACTCTTTGGCCTGAAAGCCAAGTGTCACATCTGGAGGAAATCTGGCACCATTCCTAATGTGAAGCATGGTGGTGGCAGCATCATGCTGTGGGGATGTTTTTCAGCGGCAGGGACTGGTAGACTTTCCATAATCTAGGGAAAGATGAATGGAGCAAAGTCCCGAGAGATCCTTGATGAAAACCTGCTCCAGAGCGCTCAGGACATCAGACTGGACAACGATCCTATGCACACAGCCAAGACAATACAGGAGTGGCTTTGGGACAAGTCTCTGAATGTCCTTGAGTGGCCCAGCCAGAGCCCGGACTTGAACACTATTGAACATCTCTGAAGAGACTTCAAAATAGCTGTGCAGCGACACTCCCCACTCCCCATTCAACCTAACAGAGCGTGAGAGGATCTGCAGAGAAGAATGGGAGAAACTCCCCAGATACAGGTGTGTCAAGCTTGTAGCATCATACCCAAGAAAACCCAAGAAAGGCTGTAATCGCTGCCAATGGTGCTTCAGTAAAGGGTCTGAATACTTGTGTAAATGTAATAGTTCCTTCTTTTTTTTATACAGTTACCAAAAAAACAGTTTTTGCTTTGTCATTATGGGGTATTGTGTGTAGATTAATGAAGAAAAAAACCCAATTTAATCAATTTTAGAAGAAGGCTGTAATGTAACAAAATGTGTAAAAAGTCAAGGGGTCAGAATTCTTTCCGAACGCACTGTAGGCCCTGAACATATAGTGAAACGAATCACGGAGTAACAGGTAAGGTACATCTTTTTTTCAACTTAAATACAGTAACTGGGTAACGACAGGAAAGTAATTGGAAAATAAACTGAAACAAGAGGCAACTACCCAGCTACAAGCAAAGATACAAAAGGAACGAATGGCCCACATTCAGCATGTGAAGGTTCCAAGTACATGTCACGTTCGTCGTAATGATGAGAGCAAGGCGCAGCGTGCATAGAGTTCCACATAATTTTAATAAAGAGCAACTCACAAAACCAAACAATAAAGAACAAACAAAACGTGAAGCTACTGGAGTGCACAAAGGCAACTTACTGTAGACAAGATCCCACAACTAACAATGGGGAAATGGCTACCTAAATATGATCCCCAATCAGAGACAACGATAAACAGCTGTCTCTGATTGGGAACCATATCAGGCCAACATAGACATACAAACACCTAGATGACCCACCCTAGTCACTATCACGCCCCAACCGACACAGAGAAAAACAGCTTACTATGGTCAGGGCGTGACAGTACCCCCCCCCCCCCAAAGGTGCAGACTCCGACCGCAAAACCTGACTCAATAGGGGAGGGTCCGGATGGGCATCTATGATGGATGACGTAGGGCGTCGGGGGCGGCTCCGGTGCGAAGCGCATCGCTGGAAGCTCCGGACCGTGGATCGTCGCCAGAGGCCCCGGACCGTGGATCGTCGCCGGAGGCCACGGACCGTGGATCGTCGCCGGAGGCCCCGGACCGTGGATCGTCGCCGGAGGCCCCGGACCGTGGATCGTCGCCGGAGGCTCTGGATCGTCGCCGGAGGAACCGGACCGTAGATCATCGCCGGAGGCTCTGGACTGAGAACCCCTGCTGAAGGCTCCGGACCGTCGCTGGAGGTTCCGGACCGCAGACCGTCGCTGGAGGTTCCGGCGACAGTTCCCGGTCCGGAGCTTCCGGCGACGGGCCGCGGTCCGTAACATCCAACGACGGGCCGCGGTCCAGAACCTCCAACGACGGGCCGCTCCGGACCGGGAACTGTCGCTGGAAGCTCCGGACCGGGAACTGTCACCGGAAGCTCCGGACCG